>NW_027507758.1:510466690-511142523 GCF_037356315.1 Lithobates pipiens
CAGAATAGGTACCAGTGTCGCAATCTGCATTTAACATGAAACTGTGCTCTATCCCAGTATGAAACATCACAGCTCCAGTATTCCTTTTTAAAGTTAGGAATTACATTTTTAGCACCATAAACCTAATAAATCACTATGGACAGACAATCAAATTAATAGTAAATAATTTTTAAAGACTTTTACTGCATTGCTTCTACCAAAGAATGAAGATTCTGGGGAAAACTATAGCCCATCATTTTATTCTACTGATCAGCAAAGTAAAATGTACATGATCACATACAATGCAAGGGGAAAGCTGGAGGAAAGGGGTAATTTCCATGACTCTAAATTACAAAATAGCTTGCGTAGAAATTAGGTACCTTGACAATTTTAGCATTTCAGAAGGAATAGAGAGCTACAGTATAAAGTGAATCTGTGCTTTTCCCAAGTGATCAGTACCTTATGCACTTCTGACACCTACAATCTGTATTATGTACTGTTGATCTTTGTGCTGTTACAGTCTCCTGAACCCTATGTTTTGTGAGTTACAAACTCTTGAACCCTATGCTTTGTGCACTAAACCTTTCCATTCCCTGCATTCTGTGTGTACACACTCCTGACACTTGCACTTGTGTTATGAAGCCCTGCGCCCCTGTGTTTTGTGAGTTACTCACACCTAAATGATGTAGTCCTGATTCCTGCACTCTGTGCCTTCCCCACACCTTATCTTTGCATTTAGTGTTATGCACTCCTAACCATTGCACTTTTAAACACATTCCTGAACCCTTTGTGTGTTATGCACTCTTGAACTAACGCACGGTGCATCACACACTCCCATGCTCTGTGCTTTATGCACTCCTGACCCCTGTTGTTAAGGTTACTTACTCTTGATCCTTGTGCTCTATGTGTTATGCCCCTGCAAGCTGTACTTTACCCACTCTAACCCTCTGCACCTTGTGATCTCATGAGCCCTGTGCTTTTTGGGTTTCATGCTCCTGATTCCCTGCGCTCTGTGCCATATGTACTACTGATCCCTGCACTGTGGGCCTTACACACTCCTGACCCCTTCAATCTTTGCGTTATGTGGTCCTGAACCCTGCATTCTGTGCCTAATGTATGCTGGACTCATGCGCATTGTGCCTTACACACTCCTGAGCTACCTGTGCTCTGTGTATTTTCAACTTCTGACCCCTGCACTATGTATATTACTTACTCCTGACCAGCTGCACTCTTTGTGTTACACACACAACTAACCCCTGTATTCTGTGAATCATCCATTCTTAAAGGCTATGTTCCATGCGTTACACACTCCCGAGTCCTGTGTGCTATGTGTTCTGTGCTCACACCTGTCCCTGTTTTCTGTGCTTTGTGCACTGCTGAGCCTTGGGTGCTATGTCGTATGCACCCCTGACCCCTGTCCTATGTACCTTATGCACTCCCAGCCCTTTATTTTCTCTTCAAGTCCTGCCTTGTTGCTATATAGATGCTCCCACCATCACAAGAATGAGCTCTCAAATCTCCACATTTGATTTAAATCAACTTGGAGAGTCTTAGCAACAAGGCAGAGTGAGATGATGCCATCTCTGGGATTTTTTTTGTCCAGGCTTTGGGAAGTATGCAAATGACCTACATCTATAGAAGGAGAATTTTTCAACTTTGGTCAAAGCTGCCCCATTTTCTTTTTTATCTATGGGTTCCCGTTACCTGCATAGGCAGTTTTTTTGATAAAGGTGAACTATGACTTTAAGTTTTACTTAACCTAAGCCCCTTCAACTGTAAATGCAATTTGGCCACACCAACCATCAATGCCACCTCATTATTCCCCTTTGGGTGCCCAAGTGTGCCCCAGACCTTTCACTGACCTAGTATTACCCCTGTATGTGTTGCTCAAGGCAAGGCTATGGATTCTCCCAATGTGTTTGGTCAGTGCTGTCATGTGGGGAGAGCCACATGCTGCTCTATACTCAGAAGTACTGGGCGTATTCTTTGCTATTGGCAGTCAAACAGAGCAAAGTATAGTTGAGTATGTGCTGCTGGGAAGGGGACATTAAAGCAAATCTGTTTGTCCTGCATGGACAAAACACAGGTTGGCTTTATAAACCTAAATAAATCCATATGAAATCCCACAGCAAGTTTCATTAGTAGCATTTCTAACTGCATCTATATTAATCTACCAGCCCTCAGGCTGCCTGTATGCTAAAACTCACATATTTGTCCCTGTGAGGCTTTTCAATACGTATTCTGAACTTACAGCCACAGCAGTGCTTGATAGTATGGGCAGCCAGGCTGTACTATGAAAGAGAAGACACTGCTGTGTCATTACCATATTCTCATGGCAACTCCATAACAATGCTGGAATTTTTTTTTTGACCATCTGCAGCCAATGAAACTGTTAGAAAGGTCCACTTACTAGTATTTCTAAGTCCCCCCCACCCCTCTCTCACACTTGCTGTTCAAATTTCTATACCCTTGACTGCCATAAAGGAGATCACAAAGAATCATGTAATTACAACATGCAGAGACGAATGAATGGAAAATGTGTATTTTGATGGATGACGTGGATAGGAACGCGATTACCGACTTTGACAATTTTGTTCAAACTGATCTAAAATCAATAACCGAGGTTAGAACAGAACTGTGGATGCACATCCTAATTTTACAACTTTCTCTTCTTTCAGAGCATTTTAAGAAGCTATATCGGTATATGCTACCAACTAGGCACTAGATTTCACAGCAGATCCTGCGCATGCTGGATCCTTAGACCTGCAGGGTCCTACTTACCTGTCAGAGTTACCTTGTTGGTAAACTGGCTTTCACCCTTAACCACTTCAGCTCCAGAAGATTTACCCCCGTTCATGACCAGCCCATTTTATGCTATACAGCACTGCATTACGTTAACTGACAATTGTACAGTCAGGTGACACTGTACCCCAAAAAAAATGATGTCCTTTTTCCCCCACAAATAGAGCTTTCTTTTGGTGGTATTTGATCACCTCTGCATTTTTTATTTTTTGCGCTATAAACAATAAATGACCGTCAATTTAAAAAAATATATATATATTTTTTACTTTCTGCTATAAAATATATCCAGTAAACGAAATTTCAAAAATCAAATTAGGCCAATATGAACTCTGCTACAAATCCCAATAAAGGTATATCGATTGGTTTGCACAAAAGTTATAGCGTCTACAAACTATGGCATATATTTATGGAATTTTAATTTGTATATTTACTGGTAATGGCGGTGATCAGAGATTCATAGTGTGACTGCAATATTGCGGCAGACAAATTGGACACTAACTGGCACTTTTTACACTTTTTTGGGGACCAGTGACTCTAATACACTGGCTGGGAAGTGGGCTAACATCAGGGGCAATCAAAGGCTTAACTGTGTGCCTAGCTGGTGTTTTACTGTAGTGTGGGGGTGCTTTTACTAGGGGAAGGCATACATCTGTGTCCCTTCTTTGCAGGAACACAGGATCAATGCCTTCCTTACTGACAGAACTATGTAAACAAGGCAGATCGCCGTATTGCCTTTGTACCGTATGTTGGCGGTAGACATCAGGTCAGTGGGACCCGCTGATCAGCTCCCACTGTGTAGAATCACAGTGGGAACGAGCCACCGGCAGCACACACTCGTGCCCAATACCCAAATATATACGTGATCCTGCACAGCATGGACACCATGTAGCAGTAAAACTAAATAGGGCGGTCGGCAAGTGGTTAAACTGCCCACCTACTGTCTGAAGTTGTTCAAATGCCAAGACATATATATCTTAAGGATTTACAAACTCCATTAAGGTGAGATCTTCTTCAATGCTCAAATTGAGTTTGAAGTTCTGACCTATCAACACTGGATGAGACCCAGTGAGACGTTTTCAAACACCGCTGGAACCTGAAAAATAACCATTAGCTAAAAATAAATAAGATGTTCTTTTCTTTGAATCCATGCATAGACTTGCTCCGCTTACCTATATTGTCTACTGTTGTGGCCTATTTTTTTCAATCCTTTGTTAAAAATATGTCCTAATTTTTCAGGGACTCCAGCATGGTAATTGATTTGCTTAAAGAAGTATTATTACAATTTTTTTTTAACATTATCCAGTTTCCAGTGTGACAAAGTAGATGTATACCTTTTTCCTCTCTTCCTAGATCCCCTATAACACTAGCTGCATTGTGAGACAGGCCCCCCCCCCCCTGGAACACCATCACCTGACACTGCAGCTAGAAAGGTGACAACTGCTTTGATAGCGACCATCTGTCTCTGTCTCCCAGCACTTGCTTAAGGTAAGCACCAGCATAATGAATGCAGAGGGACGGCACATCCATGGCACTTAGCTGTTGTCAGTGTTCTGACTACAGACTATATGTGTAGCCAGGTGGAGATGGAGACATTGATTTTTATTTGCCTCTCGTCCTCTACTGTGATATTAATGCTAAGCTGCACTATCCTTCTCCGGCCAGCAGGGGAACAGATAATGTCAAGCAAGTCCAAAGACTTCTATGCAGAGCACTGAGAATGCTGGGAGTTGTAGTTTGGGACGACAGCCATATAATGGATTAACTATAATGGTTACACTACAGATGCCAATAGGAGTGGAGAGAACATCTATGGACATCACAAATGAACAAACTTTTCCCATAACCCCCAAAAAAAGCAAGAACAGTGCATATATGTTTTATATTCTCCTTTGAACTATATTCTTTACAAGCAGTAATGAAGTGCAAAAAGGGTCCATGTGCATTGACCAATAATAATTTGTAAATTTTCATTTCTGTCGTTAGTTATGAATAATTTGAGCCAGGGTATCTAAGCAGCTCCTATGGGCTACCTGTTCTCCTTACACATTGAACTTATGCTGTTATAACGTAAATTTAGAAGTAATTTTCAATTTGTGGGGGCTAATTAAATGAGCTGGAGTATCATAGAAGAAATGTATAGTATTATATCCCTCCCTCATGGCTGACAGACTTTTTCTCAGGACACAAAATGTAGCTTTTACTTTCCTGTCACAAAGCATCCTGGGCTTTTTGTAGTTCCCTCCTGAATACCAGGCTATAGAGCCGCTTGTTGAGGGAACTGCATGTTCCAGAATCCATTGCAGCTGCTTTTTGCAGCTTAGCACAGTCTCTTTGATTGGCTGCTGTAACTGTGCCTTTAATTGGCTTATTTCTTCCTGCCAATGGGGGCACAAGAGAGGTTACTGAAGGAACAGTTCTGTGTGTATGTGCTCATATTACAACAGATTAAGTCAGTGAAAACGGAAGAAGGAGGGGGGTAACAGACAGCTCGCCCTAACTCAAGCTGGAAAGCCTGTGTACATTGTTCCAGCCAGCTTGGCGGGCCATGGGTTATAGAGTGATACACCCGCTACACTCCTATGGAGCACATTGTGCACACATTTAGGCACTTATGCGTTTATAACACTAGAAAAATTTAAACTTAAGGCCCCCTTCACACAAGTGTTCTGATCAGATGACCTTAATTCTAATGAAACACATCAGGTGGAGTGCGTGAGGTTACCACGTACACCAACTCTGTATTCATTAATGTGCGCTTATACCCGGATTTATGTAAATGTTTAGCACTGATTTCTTTTAATAAACTGTCAAGCAGTTTTACACTAAATTGCCGACCCGGTGGGTGGCGACATCATGTGATCGTATGGGTGAAGCTAGGATCACGTGACGTCGCTGCCCACCAAGGTCAGCCATCTTATTGGTTGGAAACATCTCTGTTTTTATATTGATTCACATGTAAGTTTTTCCTTATGGTGAGTGTGTATTTTGGAAACTGTTTTAATAACCCCCCCCTTTTTGAACATACTGCACCATGAGATGTCTATCTGCTTTGTTGACATTATATATCTGGTGGAGTTTTTGTCATATGGAGTCTGTCTGATGTGGAAGGAATTGTTTTGAAATTTTTTTAATATCGGAGTGACCTGATTTGTAAAGAGCACCAGTGACCACTTTATAGGGTGGTCCACAGTTTACGGTAAGAGGCAGTGTGTGCATAACCGCTGGTGGAGGATTCCTCACAAGATTTCTTGTTTACCATTCAGGATCACAATATTTTGACACTGATCATTATGAACTTTATATTCTCCTTTAACTGCTTGCCGACCAGCCTCCTTCAATATACTGCGGAAGGTTGGCTCTCCTACGTGAATATCTGTATCTGTATGGTGGTCTATGCATTTGAGATAGTGGGTGCAAGTGGGTCCAGGGGACTCGATGTCTGCCAGCGACCCATGATTGCAGTGTACCGAGGCAGAATGGGGATCTGCCAGTGTAAACAAGGCAGATCCCCGTTCTGCAAGATGACAAGTCAGAGGTCTTCTGTTCCCAGTGATCATGAATAGCGATCTCTGTCATGTCCCTGGCAGCCCATCCCCCCTACAGTTAGAACACACCCAGGGAACACAGTTTAACAACTTGATCGCCCCCTAGTGTTGTTAACCCTTTCCCTGCCAGTGTCATTTATACATTGACAAGTGCATTTTTATAGCACTGATCAATGTAATAATGTCACTGGTTCCAAAAAGTTTAATTTGGGGTCAGATTCATCCGCCGCAATGTCGCAGCCCCATTAAAAATCGCAGATCACAGCCATTGCCAGTAAAAACAATAGAAAAAAATAAAAGTCCCTAAATCTATCCCATAGTGTCACGGTATTACTTACAGTGAGCCCACAGACAAGCAGGTGACACGGGATCCCCCAGGGCATGGAGTCTAAGGGCCAGCCTGTATTCCACCAGGGACCCCCTCACAAGTGTTTGGGCTTAGCTGCGTGCTGACCCCAGGTCATGACCACCGGGTTCACCCTGCTTGCTAGAGAAGTACCAGGTTACACTGTTAGGCAAGGATGGATAGATGAAGTGAAGGAGAGCCGGATAGTGAGACAAGGTCAGGGCAGGCTGCAGACAACGTAATCAGAACAAGCCGGGTCGGTACACAAGAGATCAGTTCATGAGAGGTCAGGTAAAACAGGTTACATGAAGGGAGCTCAGAAACAAATGTTGCTCAAGCAATCAGTAGATGGTTTGAAAGGGATTTAAATAGAGAAGCACATGAGGGTCTGGACAGGAAGTAGCAGGAAGGAATCATATATTAGGCAACAGGTGAGGGGCAGCGACACCCATAGCTGCAGAGTGCACAGAGCTGAACACCAGCTAGTGGAACAACAGGTGCCAGCCGACCTACAGCAGTCAAGGTGAGACACAGATCAGCTCCACAGGTCCCCCTACGCATCTGGGAGCTGGCTTGGAGGGAAATTTGCCATGGAATCTGGTCACCAAACGTGGGGCAGAGACATCGGTGGCAGGAACCCAAGACCTCTCCTCCGGACCATGGCTCTTCCAATCAATGAGATACAGTAGCCTCCCCCGGGAGTACTTGGAGTCCAATATTTCCTTAATCTCATACTGATCCAAGGTATCAGCCACAGGAGCGGGGTGAGAAGAAGGGCGAGAGAAGCGATTGAGGACCAGTGGCCTGAGCAGGGAGACATGGAAGGCATTGGGTATCCTGAGATGAGAGGGCAGACAGAGCTTGAAAGCAAGGGGATTGATCTGACGGAGAATAGGAAATGGACCAATGAAGCAAGGGGCAAATTTCATTGAGGGCACCCGGAGTCGGATATGCTTGGTAGAGAGCCAAACTCTATCACCAGGCAGGAACTTAGGAGCCAGATGGCGATGACGATCTGCTGCCGTTTTATGCTGGAATCAGCTAGATGAAGATTCCCAGAGACTTCTTTCCAGATTGAGTTGAAGGACCTTTGGGTCTCAGCTGCTGCTGGTACTACAGGAGAAATGGGAACAGAAAAGGGATCAGATGGATGCAGCCCGTAAACAGTGAAGAAAAGATATTTTCCAGAACTGGCATTGGAGTGATGGTTTAAGGCAAACTCTGCCCAGGGCAAAAGGTCCACCCAGTCACGGAGGCATGGAGAAAACGTTCTACATTTTGATTGACATGTTTCGTTTGCCCATTGGAATGGGGATGAAAGGCAGATGAAAAATCCAATTTAATCCCAAAGGAGCTGGCCAAGGCTCTCCAAAACCAAGCAGTAAATTGAACTCCTCTGTCAGAGACGATATGTGAAAGCATCCCATGAAGACAAAAGATCTCCTTAATGAAAGTTGTGGCAAGACTTGGAGCAGAAGGTAGGCCTGGGAGAGGAATCAAGTGACACATTTTGGAGAACCGATCCACCACTACCCAGATGACTGTAGAACCTGTTGAGGGAGGCAGATCTGAAATAAAATCCTTGGAAATACAATGCCAAGGTACATCGGGCACTGGTAAGGGCAAAAGCCACCCAGCAGGGGCAGACATGGAAGATTTGGATAGTACACAAACTAAACAAGCTTGAATGTATTCCTTGACATTCTTATGAAGAGAAGGCCACCAATAATGACGTTAAAGAAGATCACAAGTACGAGGTATGCCAGAATGTCCAGAGAACTTTGAGTCATGTGCCCAAGCAAGGAGTTTGGGACAAAGTGCAGGAACTACAAAAGTTTTACCTGCACTTTTACCAAAAGTTTTACCTGGAGGAGGCTGTGTAGACTGGAGCTGAGTAGTGACTAGAATACGATGCGGAGGGATGATGGGACCAGGATCTAGGTGATTCTCAGAATCATTGACATCAAATGACCTGGACAAGGCATCGGCTCGAAGGTTTTTGGCACCTGGACGAAAAGTAATGTTAAAATTGAAGTGGACGAAAAAGAGGGCCCAGTGAGCTTGACGTGGGTTCGAGTATTTTGCGGATTGTAAATACTGCAGATCTCATTAACAAAATTTTGGAAGACTGCTGGGGCATTGCATAAGCCAAAGGGCATCAAAAGATACTCATAATGTCCATCCCTGGTGTTAAAGGCGGTCATCCATTCGTCTCCTTCTCGGATTCTTATTAAATTGTAGGCCCCTCTAAGATCCAGTTTAGTAAAAACATGAGAACCTCGCAGTCTGTCAAAGAGTTCTGAAATTAAAGGAAGAGGGTATCAGTTCTTTGCGGTGATGGCGTTAAGACCCCTGTAGTCGATGCATGGATGGAGTGAACCATCTTTTTTCGCTACAAAGAAGAACCCGGCTCCGGCAGGTGAGTTCGATTTCCTGATGAAATCCTTTTGCAGGTTTTCCCGAATGTATTCAGACATGGCTTGTGTTTCGGGGATAGATAGAGGGTAGACTCAGCCTCGGGGAGGAGAGGTCCCAGGTAAAAGATCAATGGAGCAGTCAAAGTCTCTGTGAGGAGGAAGGAGATCAGCTGACTTTTTTCAGAAAACATCTCAGAAGGCCTGATATTGGGCAGGCAACATGGGAGTTGTGGAGGTCTCAGCAAGATGAATGGAAGGAGGAGGTAGCACCTTGGAAATACATTGTTGCTGACATGGAGGACCCAAAGCCAATACTTGTCCAGAATTCCAGTCAAGATGCGGGGAGTGTTTCTACAACCATGGAAGGCCCAGGATGATGGGACTGGTGGATTTAGGCAAAATTAGGAAAGAGATCTCCTCACCATGCAAAGCAATGCGTAACTCTATAGGAGCAGTTTTAAACCGGATGGGACTCATAGGCAAGAAGGAGCCTTCTACTGCGGTCACGGAAAGGGGTATAGCCAAGGCAACAAAGGTGATGCCCAACTCGGAAGCTAAAGATTGTTCAATGAAATTCCCGGCAGCACAAGAGTCCACGTATGCAGAGAATTAAGTGACATTTTGAGCCCAGTGGATAGCCACAGGAAGGGTGAAACGAGGGAAGCGGACAAAATTAACGGATTGGTCTAGATCACTTCCCTCCGAGTGACCTAGACCCTGGAGTTTTCCGGACAGACTGGACAGGAGTTCAAAAGATGTCCTTTATCGCACAGTAAAGGCACAAGCCCAATCCCATGCATCAGGCACGTTCCTCGGGAGTGAGGCGGGTTCGCCCAAGCTGCATAGGTTCTTCCAACGTGTGAGAGGTTGAAGACGGAGAGTATTGCACCGGTGTTTGGACTACCTGTGCTGGACGGCCAGCAGGGGGATGACTGGATCTGGATTTCTGCAGGGCCCGCTCCTGAAAGGGAATGTCTATTTGAATGCTCAATGCGATTAAGTCATCCAATGTAGTAGGAATGGTGCGTCCAGCAAGTTCATCCTTGACACAGTCAGATAGGCCTTGCCAGATGGTGGCAGTAAGGGCCTCATTATTCCATTTGAATTCAGCGGCCAGCGTACGGAATTGAACTGCGTATTGGCCGACTGTCATTCCTTGCTGACGAAAATGAAGGAGGGCCCCAGCAGCCGAATGACACTCTGCCGGGCTCATCAAAAGTTTTCCGGAATGCATCCAAAAAGAGCTAAAGGTCGGAGGTGATAGAATCGTATGATTCCCAGAGTGGAGAGGCCCAAGCTAGAGCATCATCGGAGAGGAGAGAGATGATATTTGCGACTTTGGTGCGATCAGTTAGAAAATGGTGGCTGGAAAGTTCAAAGTGGATGAAACATTGATTAATGAAGCCCCAACAAGCCTTAGGGTCGCCAGAAAAATGAGGTGGCGACGGCATATGCAGGCAGGGATTGCCAGGTGTAGCAAGTAAGACGGGAGCAACTGAGGCAGGAGCAGGAACGGGAAGAGCTGAAGTGGCAGTGAGTTGCAGATGATCCAGACAGGAGGCAAGATCCTGAAGAACCAGCATTATTTGCTCTTGATTAGCTTGCTGGGAGTTAAGTCTCTGAACTAGATGTTGCATTTGATCCTCGGTCAGTGGCCGATTCTCAGAGGCGCTCATGGCTTTAGCAAACTGTCATGGTACTACTTACAGTGAGCCCACAGGCGTGGAGTCTAAGGACCAGACGGTATTCCCCCAGGGAACCTCTCACAAGCGTTTTGGCCTAGCTGCGTGCTGACTCCAGGTCACAACCCCCAGGTTCACGCTGCTCGCTAGGGAAGTACCAGAAGACACTGTTAGACAAGGATGGATGGATGAAGCAAAGGAGAGCCGGATAGTGAGCCAAGGTCAGGGCGGGCTGAAGACAACGTAATCAGAACATGCCGGGTCGGTACACAAGACATAATTTCACAAGAGGTCAGGTAAAACAGGTTACATGAAGGGAGCTCAGAAACAAATGTTGCTCAAGCAACCAGTGGCAGGTTTTAAAGGGATTTAAATAGAGAAGCACATGAGGGTCTGGACAGGAAGTAGCAGGAAGGAATCATATATAGGCAACAGGTGAGGGGCACCCATAGCTGCAGAGTGCACAGAGCTGAACACCAGCTAGTGGAACAACAGGTGCCAGCCGACCTACAGCAGTAAAGGTGATACACAGATCAGCTCTGCAGCTGATCTGTGACGCATAGTTTGTAGATGCAATAACTTTTTTCTAAAAATATGTAGAAGAATATATATTGGCCTAAACCGATGAATACTTTTTTTGGATATGTATTATAGCAGAAAGATTTTTTCCAAAATTGTCACTCTTTTTTTGTTTATAGTGCAAAAAATAAAAACCGCAGAGGTGATGAAATACCACCAAGCGAAAGCTCTATTTCTGGGAAAAATAGGAAATCAATTTTGTTTGGATATAGCACTGCACAACTGCGCAATTGTCAGTTAAAGCGACGCAGTGCCATATTATAAAAAATGGCCTGGTCAGGAAGTGGGCAACTCCTTCCCGATGCTGAAGTGGTTAAAACTAGACTTGTGCACTGCCAAAAAAGTTTTTCAGGTCATTTGTTATGATCATTATTAGTTATTTTAAATAAATTAGCATATTTGAAAATTCGCAAATTCTAAATCTGAAAATTTTAAAATTAGGAAATTCAAAAAATTGGAAACTCGAAATCCCAAAGTTCTCAAATTTGAAAAATCGGAAATTTGAAAATCCAAAAATGATAAAATCTGAAAATAAAAAAGAAAATCCGAAAATTTGAAAATCCAAAAATAAGAATGAAAATAGGAAAATTTGAAAATCCCAAAAAATAATTAACTAAATAATAATAACTAACAAATTATATGTATTGGAATTTCCTTTCACATTTGTCTGTTAGTGAATGTAACGAATACGAATTTATCCGAAGTGATGAACTATCCAAAATAACGAATGCCGCATCTACGAATGGAATGCAATGAATTAATAAAAAGAAATAATAAAAATAAAAAGTTTTTATTATTATTATTATTATTATTTATTATTAATTATTTAATAGTTAGTAAAAGTTATTATTGGTTAACTATCATTTCATATTTTCTAATCTTTTTTTTTTTGCTCATTTTTGGATTTTTGTTCTTATTTTCGGATTTCTTTCTTTTTTTGGATTTTCGTTCTTTTGAATTTTCAGATTTTCGTTCTCATTTCCGAATTTTTTAATTTCCAGATTTCCGAATTTTCAATTTTTAATCTTAAAATTTTAAATTTTTGGATTTTCTAATTTCTGATTGTTTTAATTTTCAAATCTTGGAAAAATTTGATAAAAACGGGTTTTGGTAATTCGAATATTTCCGAATTAACAAATTTGTTGAATTTAGTCGAAAAACAAATTCGTTAAGAAACGAATTGCACATGTCTAGTTAAAACACCCTTTTTTAGTTCTGCACTTTTTGTGTTTATATGTAACCTTTTGTTGTCAGTATATTGTACAAGCTGCTTGTTATTCGTAACCGCGGGTTTATTGTTATTTGTGTTTATGAAAAAAAAAGATCTACGAATGGGGGGGGGGGGTATATTCAATCATCTGCCGTCCTCCATTCATAAATCACGTTTCATTAAAAAAGCTATAGTACCATCTTCTATGAATGGAAGATCTATTAACCGCTGTCGCACCAAAAGGTTACAGAGGTGGGGGTGGGTGAAACATTGGAGAAGGAGAACTTATGCTAAACAAGGACATAGGACACAAGGACATGGATTTAGGTAACATCCTGTATGCTGCAGCAGCCCCTTTCACTAGCCACCTGGCTACTTCTTCACAGTCCTCCCAGATTGCACACAAACTAGCTGCCTGGCTGACGTCTCCCAGGGTCTCCTGTAAATTCTGACTCTCTTCCATTGTTCTCACACTTGTTCCCATGTATCCAGGACAGGACTCCTCTGTGTGTTGTTAGAGGATCCCTCTAGCACCCGAGCCCTAGGCCCAAGGTCACTCCCCACACTAGGGGGCACCCTCAATGGCCACAGACAGCCTCCTTAGCACTCCATCTCCATTTTCCACCCGACTGCCCCTGCGGACATGACCCAGGAGTATTTAAGAGGTGTCTGTCCACTTTGCTGGGGATTGGCTGGGGCCCTTCTCAATACCCCAGCCAGCACCTCCTAAACCCCCCCTATACTTCTGCAACCTTCTCCAAGGTTACAGAGAGCAGGGGTAGTTACCAGATATGCTGTCTGCTGAGTCATCCAGCCTTCCTGAGTCACTCAGCCCTGACCCAGATTCAACCTAGGCTTGGCTGCCAGCCAAGCCAAATGTACCTACTCTAACAACTATGTACACTAGCACACTAGCTAGTGGGTGCTACAAGTCTTTATTCCACTTCCCGTACTAAATTTTCTAGCTTCTCTTTTAGGACTTGTTCACACCATAAATGCATGAAAACTGATGGGAAAACGGTGAACATTTCACTTGCAGAGACATGAGTTTTGCATTAGTTTTCATGCACATTTCAGTGAATTTTTCTGCACATTGACATCAGTTTTCATGCTCGTCCGAAGTTCCCTGTCCAGGAGCGGACTGACCATTCAGGCCCCATCAGGGCTGCCAGCCTCAATAAAACCAGGGACAGTATGTAAAAATCTGTGTTTTTTAAAAATCCCAAGATTATAGCTGCCCCGCCTCTCCAGTACCTTTTCAGTGTGTGTATGTGTATTTTGTGTGTGTATACTGTGTTTGTATATTGTGTGATAGTGTGTACACTGTGTGTGTGTGTGTGTGTGTGTGTGTGTGTGTGTGTGTGTGTGTGTGTGTGTGTGTGTGTGTGTGTGTGCGTGTGTATACTGTGTGGCCCCATAATGTATTGCCCCGCCTCTCCAGTACCTTTTCAGTGTGTGTATGTGTATTTTGTGTGTGTATACTGTGTTTGTATATTGTGTGATAGTGTGTACACTGTGTGTGTGTGTGTGTGTGTGTGTGTGTGTGTGTGTGTGTGTGTGTGTGTGTGTGTGTGTGTGTGTGTGTGCGTGTGTATACTGTGTGGCCCCATAATGTATTGCCTGGGAGCCTCTCAGAATCTCCTATTGCCTGGGGGAAAAAAATGTGTTTTCCATTCACTTCAATGAGGAAAATAGGATCATCTGGATCAGAACTGCAACATGCTGTAGTTTGAGACAGGAAAGAAAGTTCAAAGGATACAATAATAATGCTAACAGCCATATAGACATATGGGCAAATAAAGGCAAGTAAAAGAAGATTGCAGTTTACGTCCTGCTGTTCACATACCCATAGAGTGTAAGGGATGATTTCCTCTCCCTTTTCTATTGCTAATAGCACAGATGCTCTATAGTCTTCTTAATTGTATGTAATTATTCTATAAATCCTCTTGAGCATTATAAAGGCAAATCTTAATATTCTGAAGTGCTAATTAATTCAGCTAGATGCTGATCAAATCCAGCCTTATACATGGTCATTGTATGGCCTCACTAACGTTGTCTTGGTTCATCACTTAATCAGCCATAAACTTCCTTTCTGATTTGGTTTTGTGTATACCGCCAATTCTAACAAAGGTCTGGAGGGTCTGCTTTCCTTGGCTACCTCCAGTCATCCAAGGTATTCTCCAATCACTTGTGACGTCGCATACTCAATCTGTACTCCTCCATCCCCCATCATCTTGCTATAGAGGCAGTTTCTTACTTTTTAGAGTCTTGTACGTATCTAACACTTTAACATTGTATGTATATTTTAGACATACTAGAGTATTTACTATCCCCCAATTATTTTGTATTTGTTGATTTTTTTTTTACCTCTAGAGATGCGGGGCTGCGATGGGAACTAAGTTTTCTCCCTAGCTCACCAACCTCTACGTGAGTGGGCATCTTTTTGAGGGGAGAACACACACATTCAGACCATACATTAGGCTTTATCTTTGATATAATGATGATCTCCTGCTCTTGGAGGACAAGGGGGTGGATCGTCTGAGTCTTTTTGGAGTATTTGAACACCAACAACAAAAATATATCCTTACAGGCATGGCTGATAACAGAGAGATCTGTTATTTAGATGTGCGTCTTACAGGTAAAGTGCCATGTGTTGAGACTGCCCTCTATAGAAAACCCCTGTCAGGCAATACATTGCTCCTAGCCCAATCAGGTCATCCCAAGCATACCATCAGGGGTGTCCCCATAGGACAGTTTCTGTGCATTAGACGCATTTGCAGTAGTGATTTGAAATTTGAGACAGAGGATGCTTTACTTTTTAGGCGTTTCCTGGCTAATGAATACCCTTGATGAATGCTGGAGAGGGCATCACAAATAACTAGGAGCAAAAAGAGTTAAGACTTGCTAGATCAAAAGAAGAACATGATAACCTTTGTTATGGCAAACGTCAGTGCAGCATTTGCCCAGGTTAGGGATATTATTCCATAGTTTTTTCCCAGCCTGAATATTGATACAACCTGTGCAGACATTCTTAAACAGGTGGTTAACATAGTATCCAGAAGAGCACCCACAATAGGTCAGTCCTTATTTCCAAATTTTTTCAATCCTTGCAAGCAAGTACAGTCATTCACGTGGCTGCACTTTAAAGGAAATTTTAAATGTGGAGCCCATGACTGCCTGTGTTGTAGTCATATTCGGGGATTGGGGGGTAATACTTTCAGGCCGCAACTACTCAGAAACAATTTGACATCTCATCTTTTTACAAATGTAACACCAAATATGTGGTTTACTTGATCACGTGTGATCTGTGCCACATACAATAAGTGGGTTGAACCACAAGAAGGTTAAGGGACCGTTTTTATGTATAGTGTTCAGAAAAATAAAAATACCACTGTAGCAAGACATTAAAGGGAATCCCACGCTGGTGATATTTCTGCTATGAAGGTTCAGGTTATTGAAAAGATCCGCACTCCCAAGAGAGGTGGTGATATTTTCCATACTTTATGCCACAGGGAGGTGTTTTTTTTGTACCACATCTGCATTCCCTCCGGCTTAAACTTTGAGTGGGATGTAAGCCATTTTTATAACTAAGAAGTAACATGTATAGTATGGTGTCTCCCCACTCCAACTTCCTGTTCATTTGGGCCTCCAGGAGCCCTTTGGCTATTTGCCTCCATATTCTGGTCTGCCACTGATATTTATCAGGGCGGTTTTCACATGTCCCCACACTATTCCTTTTTGTATTGTGCTGACATTTGGTGGACGCTATATATCACATGCATCTCTTTGCAATTTGTTGTAACTGCTTTAGAAGATGCATGTATTTTGGTGTCCCCCATACAAATATTTTTATTCCCTTTTGTATGTACTTTTTCTATGGTGTAGATTTTTTAAACATGGTTACTTTTTGCTTTACATACACGTTTTCATATTGTCGTTCAGAATGTTTTTAGTTTTCCTTATCAAGATAAGGGGAGAGCTGATCACACCACCCTACACCTATGTGGGGTGGGAGTGTCCTCTACTCGGTAGGTCAGTCTTCCTTTGGGTTTTGAAGAAGCACAATGTATGTGTGAAACGTCTTTCAATAAACCTGTTGGATGGATGTTGGTGTGCAGCTAATTTTTCTCACTTGTTCTACATGTTCACGGTTGTGAGCCGGAGCTAGCACCCAGCTCTTACTTTTTGGTGGATTACATTATTTACCTGGAGCAGCGATCTGTCTAATTTCTCCTATTGCCGTTTACTTTCTGCTGTTCACATACCCATAGAATGTAAGGGATGATTTCCTCTCCCTTTTCCATTACTAATAGCACAGATGCTCTATAGTCTTCTTAATTGTATGTAATTATTCTATAAATCCTCTTGAGCATTATAAAGGCAAATCTTAATATTCTGAAGTGCTAATTAATTCAGCTAGATGCTGATCAAATCCAGCCTTATACATGGTCATTGTATGGCCTCACTAACATTCTCTTGGTCCATCGCTTAATCAGCCATCAACTGTCTTCCTTTCTGATTTGGTTTTGTGTATACCGCCAATTCTAACAAAGGTCTAGAGCAGTAATGGTGAACCTTGGCACTCCAGATGTTTTAACTACATTTCCCATGATGCTCAACTACACTGCGCAGTGCATGAGCATCATGGGAAATGTAGTTCCAAAACATCTGGGGTGCCAAAGTTCGCCATAACTGGTCTAGAGGGTCTGCTTTCTTTGGCTACCTCCAGTCATTCATGGTATTCTCCAATTATACTAGAACCAGGGAAGGAATTGAGGGGGGAAACTGAATATTCAATCTCACAGTGTAAACCCTGAAAGTTATATTGTTAAAGTGTTACTAAATCCAGGACCCTGCATTTACTATATCTGGTCTCCCAAGTACACAGAACATGAAAATGCAATTATTTTAGTAAACATAAACTGATAAATACCTTTTCACATCAGCAGTATATCAGTATATGGCAGTCTTTTGTCTTCTATCAGTGTCTGGCCAAGCACTGGTTGAAGCTTGTAGGGGGAGTTTTCATTCTCCTCTGACTGTCCTATGAGGCTGCATGACCCCTGACCCTCTGTCTGCACAGTGCTGATTGGCCATGTGTTTATCACATGCACTCTCCCCAAAAAAAGCAACTTTCTAGCACTACACACCAAACTGAGCATGCGCAGAGTGCCTCTAAGCCCACGTACACACGGTCAGAGATTTTGCCAACCAAATCCGTCGGATTTTGCCCGTCGGATTTAGTCCGACGGATTGTGTCCGAAACTGTTGCATACACACGGTCGAGCCAAGTTGGCGAAAAATCCGATCTTTCAGAACGTGATGACGTAATTTTGTTATGATGGGACTACATTCAGGCTAGTAGCCAATAGCTTTGATGTAGGAATTTGATCTGAGCATGCGTGGCACTTGGTCCGATGAAAATGCTCTACACATGATCGGATTAGGTCCGTCCGGCCCAGTTGGTCGGGAAATATTTCCAACATGTTGGAAAATTGGGTCGGACGAAGATTCGGACGGAATCAGTCCGATGCATACCACACACAGTCGGATTATCTGACGACACGGTCCGATAAGACTCATTCCGACAGATTCTCCGACCGTGTGTACAAGGGCTAAGACTCTGTTCTGTCAGAAGATGGATTGGGGAGAGTAAATGAAGGGGATCATAGAGGACGTGATCAAAAACCTTTTTACACAATGTGGAGGATTAATCCCTTAGGTTCTGAGGTGAATATAACAATCATGCTTTACTGCATATACAGACTGATTTTACTGTTGTGGGTTTAGTAACACTTTAAATATACCATAGTTGAAATTGTGGTGTTATATCAGTTTAATAAGTACAAAGAATACTTGTATTCAGAACTGATATGTCATTTCTGATATATTAAGAAGGTTGGCTGCAGAGCAATAATGTAAAAGGTAAGCCACACTGATTAGGGACAAAGATTGGCACAGGCGAAAAGAAAAATTGCATTTACTTTAACTCTCAGATTTAGTTCTTACAGTTTTGTGCTTGAGAAAACGTAGGTTAGCTTCATTATATTTTGTGAATCAATCAGGGAAATCCCAATTACTCTTTCACACTTCGAGAGAAAGAATGAATAACTCGGTGTAAATTAGAGTATGATTAGCTGATAGACAGTTGGAAAAGTGTAAGGAGGTACTTCAGGGTACAGAAAGGTTTAGGGAGAGAATACTTAAAGCAGAGCTAAAGTTAAATTTGCCAAAAGAATGCTAGCAGATTGTTTTATATGACAGAAGGGACTCTCTATGACTCTACTATGATAAAAAGTCTTAATACTAACAATTTTTTTTTTTAACTGTCCACTGACTTCCATGTATATGCAACTTAGTGTACAGTCCTTGCATCTATTAGGTGCCAGAAGTAAGAACTGGGTATCGGCATAAATTAAATCCAGTGTGCATGTGCAAGAGTTATGTCATCTGTGCCTGACCTATAGAGCAATTGGGAGAGGATGGCAGGTGGGGTAACAGAGCGACAAGGGGACTCAACATAAGAACAGTTCTACTTTACCACCTTGCTGCCAATGGGAGCCAGCCCTTTAAGTGTGCCATAACACCACATGCCAGTAGGAGTGTTCACTGTGATTGGCTGCACAGTCACAATGTAATCAGGAGCCTGCCCTACTGGTTCTTGATCTTCTTGGGTCTCCCCTGTGAGCTGGACACTGATGGAGCAACACGTATATGAGGCAGTGTCAGAAACCATGAACCAGACCAAGACAGAAGTACAGTAAAATCACACTTGTTTATTAATAAAAATAAAAAGGAAAATAGAGAAGGCGTGGACAAAGCATAGCCAGAGTCCGGTAACTGGACCGGGTAGTCAGCCAAGCCAGAGTTCAGTAACCAGGTCGGGTAATCAGCCAAGCCAGAGTTCAGGGATCCAAGTAGAGGAATAGCAAGCGGGATAAGGAGCCAGAAGGGATGTCAGCAAAGCCAGTCTTTAAACAGGAATGCAGGAGATGGTTTCTTGTGATGTGACCAAGGTGAAGGCAGAGATCAAGTGAGCTGGACGGCTTTAAGTAGGCAGAACTGACGATCAGAATCAACAACAGCTGGGTAACTGTGGAGAGAGATGGGAGCTGGCAATTAGCCAACAACTGAGCGGCCGCTCAAAGAAGGAAGCCCTGACAGGCAGTTCATCATTAAAAACAATGATGCCACAAATACATGTTTTACGTTGCCGTAAAGAGGTTAGGTTAAATCTATCTGTAAACATCTGGCATCATTTAGCTTGTTCTATCATCAACTTGAATATGTGTGTCCTAAACTAAGCCACCAGCCACCTAGTGCTCATGGTAAAGCTTGATATGAAGATGGTAAATCTGCCAAGGGGATTAAGGGGTGAAGTAGATACAGTGCATGTTGTAAATGTGTCCTACAATCAACATATAAACACTTTTTTGTGACAAGCCTTTACAAGAACTGGGTATCCAAAGACAATGCCTGCCATGCATTTTTGGTGGATTGTGACTCTAATTACAGTTTCCATGAGGGTAATCTAGTCTCCAATCTGTTTCCTGCTTCCTAAGGAGTGAAAATACATTAAGAGTTTTTTTTTATTATTCTTTTTATTAGAGAGGTTTTTTTATTTATATATTTTTTAGACCAGTACCACATGTGTTAGATTGATGTAGCAGCCAGAGAGGGATACGTCTAGGGATGATGTGGACTAGATTACAGAAACATGGCTCAGAGTCACAAATGACTGGGAGTTTTCATTTATGCCCAAAATAGAATATAATTAACATTTATTCAAAAAACAAAAACTACTTGATACTAAAAAAAACTGAGAGGGATCTTCCCTGATTGTGATACATTATTGATTAACAGGTTAACTCGAATGACAGTGAAAAGGAGAGTTTTTAGTTATAGGCAGTTTCAATATGACAGACACTAACTGGAATTTTTCAACTGCGCTTACAATGAGAAGCTTCCTCCTACACTCCAAAGACATGCAGGTAGGTTAATAAGGTTCCATCCAAAATTGGCCCTAGTATATAAATGGGGACCTTGGATTGTGGGTTCCTTGAGGGTAGGGACTGATGTGAGTGTGCAATGTACAGGGACAATTGTAGACACTCACTCAGGATGGACTGGTGTCTTTATTCAACCTTACTAACTATGAAACTAAGAGAAGAAACAAATAACTTATGATTCACTACAGTAGTTTTTTGGAAAAAGACAATTGGAATTTTTCACTTTTATGTCTAATACATCTGTGATATTTATATCTATGTTATATATATATGCTGCTTATATTCTCTTTATTTTCACACATAATAGTTGCCTTAAGCTCCTGAAGAAGAGATCAGCGCGCAACATGTAGAGCGAGCCAAGATACATTACGCCACAACTCTACAACACATCAAGCATGCTGTGTCAACCTTACCATATAGAATGAGTTCCATTTCTATGTAGTGCATTAGTTTGCTTTTTGAGTGGTTATTACTATATATATATATATATATATATATATATATATATATATATACAGGCAGCATACTAAGCGTGAATTTTAAGCTTTATAGTAATTTTTTAATCTGCATTAAAGTTATTTTATTTCAAATTGTGTACTGGAGTGCCTATAAAGTCCAGGTTCTGTGCTCTATTATCGATTCACTACGGTAGTAAGTAGGACAGTAACGAAAAAAAAAAATCGACATATAAGAGAAGAAAGAAACAAAGTATAGCTGATATAGAAGGGTAAAAAAACAGACAAAGGGGGCTCAAGCATACAATATTATCAATGCTGTAAAGCATAGAAAGAAAGCATATGGAAAATATGTTAAGACAAGAGACATGGTTCCATACATCAGAGGGGGCGGAGTCACCGGGTGGCCCCGCCCTCCATTATAAAAGAACTGTCAGAAGAAGAGAAGCGCCACACAGCGGGAGCCTCCCATTATGCGGAGCGGCCCGAGAACGAAGAAGAGACGCCGTGGAGGAAGATGCCGGACGAGAACACCGGAGCAAGAAGAAGCAGATCGGAGGAAGAAGAGGATCAGAGGAAGAAAGGAAGAAGGAAGAAGACCAGAAGAAAGAAGATGAAAGAAGACTTTAATAAAGGACTTTTTAAAGACCGTCTCCTGTCATTTTTAACACTTTTTGGTCAGTTTTTTGTTGAAATGGTAGGGGTACTTTTGTACCCCCTTACCATTTCACACAGGGGGGAGGCCAGAATCTGGGGGTCCCCTTGTTAAAGGGGCCTTCCAGATTCCGATAAGCCCCCTGCAGACCACCACAACCACCGGTCAGGGTTGTGGGCATGAGGCCCTTGTCCTCATCAACATGAGAACAAGGTGCTTTGAGGGGCTACCCCCAAAGCATCCTCCGAATGTTGAGGGCATGTGGCCTGGTACGGGTTCAGGAGGGAGGCGCTCTCTCATACCCCCTCTTTTCCTGCGACCTGTCAGGTTGCATGCTTGGATATGGGTCTGGTATGGATTTTGAGGGGGATCCCCACGCCATTTTTTTTTGGGAGCGGAGTTCCCCTTAAAATCCATGCCAGACCTGAAGGGCCTGGTATGGATTTTGAGGGGTCTGGTATGGAATTTCGGGGGACCCCCACGCATTTTTTTTTCTTAATTTTTTTTTCTTAATGCTAATGACCTGTGTGCAATGCAAATAGACTTTAAAAAAAAACCATAGAAGATGTACAACATTAGAATCCTACTATTGCTTGTAGTCAAAATATTCGACTGGGAACGTATGATTGCAGCATCACAAGTGAGTTTCGCTGCTCCGTTGAATCTTCTTTAAAGCGGAGGTCCACCCTAAAGTGGACCTTCCGCTCATCGGAACCCTCCCCCCCTCCGGCGCCACAATTGGCACCTTTCAGGGGGGAGGGGGGTGCAGATACCTGTACAGTACAGGTATCTGCACCCACTTCCGGGATAGCTCTCTGCGGAAAGGGGCATAGATTACGCATGCGCAGTAGGGAACCGGGAAATGAAGCCGAAAGGCTCCATTTCCTGATTCCCATACCCAAGATGGCGGCGGCAGCACTCGAGAGACGATCTAGAGATCGGCTTCGGGTGCCGACATCGCGGGCGCGCTGGACAGGTAAGTGTCACTATTTTAAAAGTCAGCAGCTGCAGTATTTGTAGCTGCTGGCTTTTAAAAAAAAATGCGGAGTCCCGGCGGACTCCCGCTTTAAACATTCGACATACACCATAAGCCTTCAATGACAGATTCTACCTTAATTCATTTGGATTTTCGGATGAATGCAATTTTTTTACGAAAAACAAAACAAATAAAAATGAATTTTGGGAGTAACTAAATAAATTTATTTTTTGGACGAAAACGAAATTCCGAAACAAAATATTTCAGTCTGCACATGTCTACTGTTTAGAATGTGTACATCGTGTTAGGAGATTTTCTCTTTCTGGTTAGCACTGCAATGAAGCCTGGGCATAAAGCCAAGACAGCTGATTGGAGGAAAGGCACACACCTCCTCTACTCATAGGTAGAGACTTCCAGCTCTGTTTGTTGAATAGTTCAGGGTTCTACTAATCTATTTATAACATCCTCCCCATCACAAAATTCAGGCTGTTTTTATCATATGTGAAAAAGAACTTGTCAGGAGCTATCAGGCTGATAACAGAAGAACAGAGCAGGAGACAGCTACTGGACATGCATTGGAGAGAGCTAAGAAAACACTGCAGATGTGCCCAGCTAAAATTTAATGAATTGGGTTTACATCCACTTTAACCACTTGCCGACCAGCCGTCGTCAATATACTGCAGCAGGTCGGCTCGTTCTCGCAAATCACTGTAGGTGTACGTTGGCTTCTTTTAGAGCCATAGCAGGCGTGCACCTGCCGCCGGCCATCCATGATCGTGGGAAAGAGAGCCAGAACAGGATTCTGTCAATGTAAACAGACAGATCACCTAGTGATTACTAGTGATTAGGAACAGTGATCACTCTCCTCCTCCAGTCAGTCCCACCCCCCCCCACCTCTCCTGGGAACACATTTAACCCCTTGATCGCCCCTAGTGTTAACACCTTCCCTGCCAGTGACATTTACACAGTAATCCATGCATTTTTATAGCACTGATCACTGTATAATTGTCAATGGTCCCAAAAAAGTGTCAAAAACATTGCAGTCCCGATAAAAATCTTGGATCGCCATTACTAGTAAAAAATGAAATAATAAAAATGCCATAAATCTATCCCCTATTTTGAAGATGCTATATCTTTTGTGCAAACCAATCAATATACGCTTATTTCGATTTTTTTTACCAAAAATATGTAGAAGAATACATATTGGACTAAACTGATTTTTTTTTCCGGATATTTATTATAGCAAAAAGTAAAAAATCTTGTTTTTTTTTTTTAATTGTCGCTCTTTTTTTGTTTATAGTGCAAAGAATAAAAACCACAGAAGTGATCAAATACCACCAAAAGAAAGCTCTATTTGTGGCAAAAAAAGGACGGACATTTTTTTTTGGGTACAGTGTCGCATGACCACGCAATTGTCAGTTAAAACAACGCAGTGATGTATCACAAAAAATGGTCTGGTCATTAAGGGGGAAAGTGGTTAATAGCTCAAAAACCTCTAGAAAAAAATGCTGGATAAAAAATGCTGACAATAGAGTTTCTGTGCCTGCTTGTAGTAGTGTTTTAGTAGCTTTTAGGAGCATTAGCTTTTTATTAGCATTTTTGCAGTACATAAAGGGGAAAAAAAGCTGTAATGCCACGTACACACGATCAGACTATCTGGCGGTCTTAATCCGGTGAACAAAGCTGAGGTTTGCCAGACTTTCCGAATGAGCGGACCTGCCCACATACGACCGGATTTTTCCGGAGGACTATGGCGGACTTTTGAAATGAACGGACACACGGAGAAAAGTTTATTCATTTTGAACGTGGCTCCAGGTAGATGAGACTAGCGGAGGAAGTCAATGTCGCCGCCTCCATCGCCGAGATTGACACCTCGCTAGCCCCGTCGCCTGGTATGGATTTAAAGGGGAACCCCTACACAGAAAAAATGGCATGGGGGTCCCCCCAAAGTCCATAGAAGACCCTTATCCAAGCACGCAGCCTGGCCGGTCAGGAAAGGGGGTGGGGACGAGCGAGCGCCCCCCTCCTGAGCCATACCAGGCCATGTGCCCTCAACATGGGTGGTGCTTTGGGGAAGGGGGGCCCTGCAGCCCCCCACCCCAAAGCCCATTGTCCCCATGTTGATGAGGACAAGGACCTCTTCCCGACAACCCTGGCCATTGGTTGTTGAGGTCTGCGGGCGGGGGGCTTATCAGAATCTGGGAGCCTCCTTTAATAAGACAAGACTTTGGGGTCTTGTCCCGCTCTTCTGTGGTCTTGTCCCGCTCTTCAGTTCTTCTGCCGGGCCTCCACTATCTTCTTATAGCTCTTTTACTAGCGTTGGCCCAGTCTTCTTCTTCTTCTTGTCACCATATGACATCACCCGGTGACCCCGCCCCTTGTCCCTATATAAGTCGCCGCACAACACGTGCCTGCCATTGCGGCCAGAGAGAGCGTTGTGTCAACATCGCAAGGAAGAAGAAGAAGAAGGAGAAGAAGAGAAGAAGAGAAGAGAAGAAGGCGGCGGCGGCAACAGAAGACCGGGCCAACGCTAGTAAAAGAGCTATAAGAAGATAGGGGAGGCCCGGCAGAAGAACCTAAGAGCGGCACAAGACCCCATATGAGCGGGACAAGACCCCATATGAGCGGGACAAGACCCAAAAGTCAGAAGAAGACCCCCGGATGACGGCGGTGGCGACGGCGAAGAAGAAAGCCGGGCTCCTCCGCTAGTAAAAGAGCTAGCAGAAGATAGCAGAGGTGTCTGGCAAGAAGACCCCCCAAAAATTATTATTAGACCACCAGAGCTGTCTAATAAATTATTTAAAAAACTTGTGTTTTTTTATTTACACTTTTTTTCACCAGGTGAATGGGTAAGGGTCTGCTATGGACTTTGGGGGACCCCCACGTGTTTTTTTCAGCGAAGGGGTTCCACTTTAAACCCATACCACGTGACGGGGCTTGCGAGGTGTCAATCTCGCCGATGGAGGGGGCGTTGTTGACTTCCTTTGCTAGTTCCGTCTACCTGAAGCCACGTTCAAAATGAACAGACTTTTCTCCGTGTGTTGGCAAGTCCATTCAAAAGTCTGGTGTATCAGCAGTCCGGCGGACAATTTTGAGTCAAAACTTCTTTCTAAGTCAGCCGGACTTTTGGAAAGAAAAAAACAAGTCCGCCGGATAGTCCAATCATGTGTACACTGCATTAGGAGCATTTTAGTAGCATTTAGAAGCATTTATGAGCATTTACTATTCTCCCCTGCCAGGAAAACACTCCCAAAAATTAGGTGGGGGTAGGGGGGAACAAAAATGTAAATAAAGTCATAAATTCAAGTCTCTATTTTTTTTTTTTGAAATCCTGTTTAATCTGTTTGGGTCATAGAAGTAAACAGAAGTTCTTTGAGCTTTCATATAACTTTTTGCCATACCATGCCCTACATTTTCTGTGAATTTTGTGTTAGATTTACACTCATATACCTTAAAGTGTAACTCCACTTTTGAGGAAAAAAAAATTCCACTCTGGGTGATCTATGTACATTGCAAGGATTTTAACAACCTTTGTTGCAGATTACTACCTTTTGTTATTCTGAAGAAATCCCTGTATGTTTCTATGTGCCCATCTGTTGAGTGCATCTAATGAGAATGGTTTCATAATTATCAACAAGCTGCTGCACCTGCATGGCCCTAATTAGGAAAATTGCAGGGTCTGCATCCCTTTAGACGTGATTTCCTATTGGTAGAATCTTACCCAAAAATGACATTTTTGTTGCAGGGGATGCTTGAAATCTGACTTGTATCTTAGTGGCACAATTTCATAATAGGTGAGGTTGAAAAAAGACACAAGTACATCAAGTCCAACCTACGTGTGTGATTATATGTCAGTATTACCTTGTATATCCCTGTATGTTGTGGTCGTTCATGTGCTTATCTAATAGTTTTTTAAAACTATCAATGCTTCCCGCTGATACTACTGCCTGTGGAAGGGAATTCCACATCCTTGCTACTCTTACAGTAAAGAACCCTGTCCGTAGTTTAAGGTTAAACCTCTTTTCATAGAATTTTAATGAGTGGCCACGTGTCTTGTTAAACTCCCTTCTGCAAAAAAAGTTCTATCCCTAATGTGGGGTCACCAGTAGGGTATTTGTATATTGAAATCATATCCCCTCTCAAGTGTCTCTTTTACAAAAAGAATAAGTTCAGTGCTTGCAACCTTTCCTCATAACTAATATCCTCCAGACCCTTTATTAGCTTTGTTGCCCTTCTTTGTACTTGCTCCATTGCCAGTACAACCTTCCTGGCGACTGGTGCCCAGAACTAGACAGCATACTCTAGGTGCGGCTGGACCAGAATCTTGTAGAAGCAGGAAAAGGATTGTTTTATATCTGGAGTCGGTCCCCTTTTTAATGCATGCCAATATTCTGTTTGCTTTGTTAGGAGCAGCTTGGCATTGCATGCCATTGCTGAGCTTATCATCTACTAGGACCCCCAGGTCCTTTTCCATCCTAGATTCCCCCAGAGGTTCTCCCCCAGTGTATAGATTGCATTCATATTTTTTTCACCCAAATGCATTATTTTAAATTTTTCTACATTAAACCTCATTTGTCATGTAGTTGCCCAACCCATTCATTTGTTCAGATCTTTTTGCAAGGTTTCCACATCCTGCGGAGAAGTCATTGCCCTGCTTAGCTTAGTATTGTCCGCAATACAGAGATTGAAGGAATTCTTTCCCCTGCTTTAGCAAATTGGATGATGCTCTGCTTGGGTTTTTTCGCCTTTCCCTGGATCAACTGTGGGTATAGAATTGGGTATATGGGATTGTATGATATTATATATATATTTTTTTGTGGTTGAACTTAATGGACTTTTCTCAACCTGACTAACTATGTAACTATGTAACAACAAATATAAATGTATTTTATTAGGGTTTTATGTGATAGACCAACCCAAAGTGACACATAATTGTGAAGTGGAAGGAAAATGATAACTGGTTTTCAAAATGTTTTACAAATAAATATGTGAAAAGTCTGGTGTATTCATATCTCCAAATTACCCACTATCTATCAAAACTGTCTCCCTCCCTAACCCTCACCAAACCAATACCCTTTGAACTTATCTGTTCCCAGGGTCCCGACTCCCTACCAAACACGACTCATTTCTAGTATATACCAAATTCCCCAGGAGAATGCCCCACTCTCAACAGAGTCTCATTCCTACATGCACAAATGGTCGCAACTCACACAACAACAAATCTCTGCCCCTCAGTGGATTAAAATCTGGTCCTCAACCTCTAAAATATCTACAAAAGATTTCTAATAGCAAAAAGCACTGCGGTATCTGCACAAAAAAAGCAGCTAACACACTAAAAATTGATATTTTAGTTCAGATAACATATACAATAAAAAGTGTAGTGCTAAAAAAATAAAAAGACGTAAGTGCACAAATCCCTGACCAAATTTGTCTCACCCCTATATATCGTATGTGATTTAAATGACATAGATTATCATGATTATCAAAAATTAAACTTAAATAACTTCAGTGCAAACGTGTATTCACACATATGTATAAATTATACAAAAAGGAAGTGAATATTATTCAAAAAAACTCAATAAAGTCCTTTTTCTACAACAATCAAGGTCCCCCGGGTGCAATAGAAAAAAGAAGATACACCCTCCAATCCTCAGGATTATGATATACGAACACCCTTGTGCCAATACCACCACCTTAGCAGATGCAGGCTTACCGAATATATCTGACCCAAAGGAACATATATTCCAGGGGTCAATCGTGCTTTAGTTTGGGGTGACTGTAGATCAATCCAACCAACGGGCACTGGAACACGGAACTCAATGGGAAAATTTCTTCCAGAACGTAAATACACACAGAACTGGTATCCTCCGATCACAAAACAGGCCAAACTCCCAAGGATGGACATACGGGATGGAAAGATGAGGCCATATAGCGTAATTCCATAAAACAACTCAATTTATTAAAACAAATATCGAACTTACATTTAAGTAGTTGATTAAGCGTTTTACATAAAAAATGGACTCAGCGATGTCTATGCAGACGAAACGCGTCAGTAGGACTCCACTGCTGCCATTTTTTATGTAAAGCGCTTGAACAACTACTTAAATGTAAGTTTGATATTTGTTTTAATAAATTGACCTCTGTGCTGGCGGTGTGGGAGAACCAGAGGGAATCAATACCACATCTTCTGGCAATGATTGTGCCTTTTTGGTCCATGGTGTTATCAGTGCTTCAGCAAATATTTGGCACCCCCTTTCCAATGGACCCGGTACATCTCCTGAGTCTCCCACTTCCCGGCTTAGGAAAGGCCGTGAACAAACTCGCTACCTACCGTATTTATCGGCGTATAACACGCGCCAGTGTATAACACAAGTTTAGGAGGGAATTTTAAGGAAAAAAACTTTTAGGAGGGAAGTTTAAGGAAAAAAAAACTTACATTTAAATGCCCATCAATGCAGCCTTATTAGTGTCCATGTGAAGCCTTGTCAGTGTCATTTGCAGCCTTGTCCATCATTGCACCCTTGTCAGTGTCATATGCAGCTTTGTCATGCAGCCTGTCTATCATTTCAGCCTTGTCCATCATTGCAGCCCTGTCCATCATTGCAACCTTGTCATACAGCCTTGTCCATCATTGTCCCCTTGTTAGTGTCATTTTCAGCCTTGTCAGTTTTATTTTCAGGTTTTATTTTTAAAAATGGCGCCGCCGAGATGTCCCGTGTATCTCGGCAGTGCTCGGTAGTTCTTGGCTGCCTCCGGCCCTTCTCGTCGGCTTGCGGCCGCTCTCGGCCATTATCATCGGTTTTTGGTCGCCGAGAATGGCCGAAAGCCGCCCACAGCCGCCGAGAATGGCCCAAGGCGGCTGAAAGCCGCCCAGAGGCTCCAAAATAGTGGAGGATCTGTGTATAACACACACCCGCGATTTTCCCCTGATTTTAAGGGGGGAAAAGTGCATGTTATACGTCGATAAATATGCTATATCTTACTAGCAGCAAAAAGAGCTATACCCTCAAGCTGGTTATCCACTCAGCCCCCATCCCAAGCTCAGCTATTGCAAGGTATCAGGGACATACGTAGAATGGAGCACATGACAGCTATGGTAGAGGATACGATTGAGGGGTTTAATAAGATTTGAGCTTTCTGAGATGATTCAACCTTCGGCACACCTTCTTAGACTATATAGCCCCTTGTAATCCTGTCAAAGTCCACCTCCTAGCTTCCTCTGCGATCCTAATTTCCCATTGTAACCCGCTTTTAGTTAATTCCCCCTCCCCCCACCCCCACTGCTGGGTGCCACACAGCCTATGACCAATCCTCAATGGTCAAGGCACCCTCTGTATAAGAGAACCTCTCTGCCAGATAATCAACATGGAGTTTATTAGTGGTATATCATTGTCCTAATAACTGTTACATATGTCCACAAGGTATATTTGTTTTTTGTTTGTTTTTTTGTTTTTTCTTTCTCTTTTGTTTTTCCCCTTGATTTTTATTTTAATTTTTCTTATCCTTTTTCTGTATTTTCATTTTTAATTGAATATATAACATACTCTACACAGTATACATATATTGTTAGATATGCGTCTATTTGTTTTTCAGAATTTTTTCAATAAAAATACAATAAAAAAAAAAAAAGAAAAGTCTGGTGTGGATTTGTATTCAGCCCTCTTTACTCTTATACCCCTAACTAAAATCTAGTGGAACCAATTTCCTACATAAGTCACCTAATTAGTAAATAGAGTCCACCTGTGTTTAATTTAATCTCAATATAAATACAATATAAATACAGCTGTTTTGTGCTGCCCTCAGAGGTTTGTTAGAGAAGCTTAGTGAACAAACAACATCAGGAAGGCCAAGGAACACACCAAACAGGTCAGGGATTAAGTTGTGAAGAAGTTTAAAGCAGTTAGGTTAAAAAAAAATCCCAAGCTCTCACAAAGCACTATTCAATCCATCATCCGAAAATGGAAAGAGTATGGCCCAACTTCAAACCTACCAAGACATGGCCATCCACCTAAACTGACAGGTCAGGCAAGGAGAGCATTAATCAGAGAAGCAGCCAAGAGGCCCATGGTAACTCTGGAGGAGCTTCAGAGATCCACAGCTCAGGTGGGAGAAATCTGTCCACAGGACAACTATTAGTTGTGCACTCCACAAATGTGTCCCTTATGGAAGAGTGACAAGAAGAAAGCCATTGTTGAAAGACAGAGCCCAATATGCGGTAGACTCCCCAGACCCCGCATTCCTGCATTATGGTGACAAAAAGAAAAGAAGAGCGGCGACATCCACAGAAGCTCACCGCTTTCCTATTCCAGCCAGTAGACAGGCGCTGGCAAGATGGAGCCGACACCATGCTCTCCTCGAACAGCTCTCCTTCTCTGTGGACCTAGTTGAAATCAACAGCATGGAGATCCAGCACTAAAGCACCAACCCAGAAAGCTCTCCCCCTCACACACTGATCTCAGGCAGCCCTGCTAAAGTAAGCATGAGGCTGGATTCCCCTGCTGAAGATCCACATGAGGTGAGCTACTCCTTCCCCTCCCCTGGGTCCCCAGGGCCTGGTTTTCTAACTCGCAAGGCCCTAGATGGGTGGAGTTGGAGAAGTCACAGATTTCTGGGAACGAACTGGTAGATCTCCTTTTGTCTTACAAACTTCTCCGAGAGGCCCACACACACATGTCTATCACCATGGAGGTGAAGTATTTGGAAGCAGTTCTCATCTTTAGATTTTTCAGAGCAGGTTTTAAAAGCTATACCATTTCTAATCTCATGTATACCATTGTTAATTCTGGACTTAAATGTGATTAAATGGATGGACGGGGGTATCAAAAACATAACAGACTTAATGGCAGGCCCATCACCTAAAACGTTTGCTGCACTCCAAACGGAGTATGGCCTAGAGCATAACGACCACTACAGATATCTGCAAGTAACCCACTTTCTTATGAAAAACCCCAACCTTAACATACAATTACCGTGGCGAGCAGTCCTTTATCTTACTAACCACCACACTACTATAAGGGGTATATCCCAATTCTACTGCCTTTTGCATTCTAAGCCCACGTACACACGGTCGGAGATTTCCACAACCAAATCCGTCGGATTTTGTCCGTCAGATTTAGTCTGACGGATTGTGTCCGAAACTGTTGCATACACACGGTCGGACTAAGTTGTCGAAAAATCCGATCTTTCAGAACGTGATGACGTAATTTCGTTACGATGGGACTAGATTCAGGCTAGTAGCCAATAGCTTTGATGTAGGAATTTGATCTGAGCATGCGTGGCACTTAGTCCGATCAAAATTCTCTACACATGATCGGATTACGTCCGACCGGCCCAGTTGGTCGGGAAATATTTCCAACATGTTGGAAAGTTGGGTCCGACGGAGATTCGGACAGAATCAGTCCGATGCATACCACACACAGTCGGATTATCTGACGACACTGTCCGATAAGACGCATTCCGACGGATTCTCCGACCGTGTGTACGCGGCATAAGACAAATTTAGAAAAATCCACTAACATCAAGGCATGGGAGCGAGATCTTGGTGCAGAGTAAGTCCAATGGGAAAAAGCCCTACAAAATACCTTTAAGGCTACCAAAAGTGCTAACCTTTGGGAAATAACTCATAAATTAATGCTGAGGTGGTACTTAACACCTTATAGAATCTCCAAATACGCCTCTCAGAATTCCCCCCTTTGTTGGAGGAACTGCGGAGGAATTGGCACACTGCACCACGTTCTATGGAACTGCCCTGCCTTACTCCAGCTATGGTCTAAAACATTTCACCTGATCTCTACCCTTACTGGATCGATAGTCACCCCTAACGCAGCTATTGCGATATTATCCCTAGGTATAGAACAGATTGCACCACAAACTAGAACCATAGCCACACATATTCTCCTCAGCACCAGATTAGTAATACTGCGCCATTGGAGGGAGGCAAATCCTCCACTTTTTGCAGCAACCCATGGTAACTATCAAATGATGAGCGTGAAATGGTCGAGCTGGAATATATGGTATACCTCTCCCTGCACTCTAGTCAGCAGAATACTTCTAGTATAGTCTAGTGAAATTGTTTAATGGATTAACAATCTTCTAGAGGTTGAACAAGTTACTAATCGTCCCCTCTTTGTTTTGTTCTATTTGCGGATGTTGATCAATATAATATACAGTAACTTTTATATGTTTACTGCTGTTCAAATGTATGGATTGTCTTCTACCATTTTGTTGCTAACCGATTATTACCAAAAAAAATTTATTGAAATTAAAGATGTAATAGCACTAACCAACATTCATATCTGCTATGAACGCATGCTCGCCTCTGTTGAAGGGAAAATGTCAAGAACTGAAAATAACTGGTCCCCTTGGTTCATGTGGTACAGTGCTAAATCCTATCTGTAATGCTTTAGTCCCTTATTCTTACCTCCCCCCTTACTTATGTGTGAGTATCTTACTGTAACCCATCCTTGATATGGAGTTTATTGCACCGACCTAAAAAATGTAATTTAAATGTTCAACTGCACCATCTCTTGTTGACACATTTTGTGCTCCGTTTTCATTTGTTTTTGTTTAGATGTTTACTTTCCTTGAAAAGTATACAATATTCCTATGTATATCTCACCTTATATATGATAAATTCAATAAAAATTATTGAAATAAAAGAAGTCCCATTTGCAGTTTGCGAGAAGCCATGTGGGGGACAGAGTAAACATGTGGAAGAAGGTGCTCTGGTCAAATGAGACCAAAATTGAACTTTTTAGCCTAAAAGCAAAACGCCATGTGTAGAGGAAAACTAACACTGCCCATCACCCTGAACTCACCATCCCCACCGTGAAACATGGTGGTGGCATTATCATGTTGTGGGGTTGATTTTCTTCAGCAGGGACAGAGAAACTGGTCAGAGTTGATGGGAAGATGGATGGAGCCAAATACAGGGCAATCTTAGAAGAAAACCTGTTATGCCGCATACACACAAACGACCAGACATTTCGTGGGACTAGGTCCAACGGTCTTCCCGACTAACTTTCGGCGGAGGTCCAACAGACTTTCTGAATGAAACGGACTTGGCCATACACGACCAGACTAAGTCCGTTCGAAAGTCCATTCGTTTTGAACGTGATGATGTAAACGGGACTAAACAAGGAAGTTCAATAGCCTGTAGCCAATAGCTGCCCTTGCATCATATTTGGTCCGTCGGACTAGCACACTGAAGAACGGTTTTCCTGATTTTTATTCCATCGTACTCGAGTCCGTTGGATAGATTTGAAAAATGTTTTATTTCTAGGTCCATCTGACTTTTGGGAAAAAAAGTCCACTGGAGCCCACACACGATCGAATTGTCCGACGGATTCCGGTCCGCCGGACCAAGTCTGCCGGAAAGTCCGATCGTGTGTACGCGGCATTAGAGTCTGCAAAAGACTTGAGACTGGGATGGAGGTTCACCGTCCAGCAGGGCAATGACCCTAAAGATACAGCCAGAGCTACAATAGAATGGTTTAGATCAAAGTAAATTCATGTGTTAGAATGGCCCAGACAATGTCCAGACCTAAATCCAATTGAGAATCTGTGGCAAGACTTGAAAATTGCTGTTCACAGACACTCCCCATCCAATCTGACAGAGCTTGAGCTATTTTTCAAAAAAGAATGAGCAAAAAATGTCACTTTTTAAATGTGCAAAGCTGGTGGAGACATCCCCAAAAAGACGTGCAGCTGTAATTGCAGCGAAAGGTTGTTCTACAAAAGTATTGATGTGGTGGGGCTGAATACAAATGCATGCCATAAAAATTTGGAAAACCATTAATCATTTTCCTTCCACTTCACAATCATGTGCTGTGTTGGTCTATCACATAAAATTCCAATCAAATACATTTTTGTTTTTGGTTGTAACATGACAAAAATGTGGAAAATGTCAAGGTATAAGCATTCTTTTTCAAGGCACTGTATATGCTATATTATTTTTTTATTTTTTTTATTTTTTTTTCACCACGAAACTTAAGTTACCCTTTAATATAATTTATCAAGATAAGTAGAAAACTTAAAAAAAAAAAAAACAGTTAATGGCTATACCTCTACTACCATTGACTTGTCCCTTATTGATGAGCCACTGTTTTAATAGTTATGCAGACTACATACTACATACAGATACTAAATTAATGCAAAGAGCAGAGATGATGTACAATAATCCGTTAGAATTTTATGTTATAAAAGACATATCAGTGGAAGTTCGATAGCTACAGGGTGACTGAGACACAATGACCTTAACCATACCAAAAATGCAATCTGTAAATTTTTATCTAAGCCTCAACATATGTGTGTTAGTTTAAATGTGGCTCCAGATATTTACATACTGTATTGTCCATGCAGAAATGAATTGAACAATGCACATGAAGGCAAGTCATTACAGCATACTTCTTGATCCTTGCAATTGATTTACATTGACTTGTGTAGTTACACTGTCTCCACCTGGTGGCCAAGGACTGCTGACCATACAGTTCACACTTCTCATTCAATGTTTTCATGTTATAATAAAGTGATGGAGCATTTTAATTGTTATGCCCATAGGAAGTACATTGGTTTTAGGTGTGTTTAGTGCCTAAATGTGGAAACGTTATTAGGAAACACTGGAATAGCAGGGAAATATATACAGTATTTTAAAAGACAAACAATGTAACCAGTCAGTAACCATACTGTTTACTTTTTATTTTATTTTTTAACTGATTAGGAGCTGCAGAAATGTCTGTGCAGAAGATTATAAATCAATAGATAGTAAATGAGAAGAACATTGTATAATTTTGGAATAGGCCACTGCTGGGTCTGGCTCTATTGTGTGCAAACATTCCGTGTCTGCATCACACAGAAACAAGATGTTGTCACAGATAGGTTTCATTTCCAGAAAAAGAAAAAATGATAGCGGCATTATTATTTTTTTCTGCAGGCATAATATATCCATAATATTTAGTGGACTTCAAATGGTTTTATATCCAAAACACTTTTTTTGCTTCAATGAAGGGGGGGGGGGGAGCAGGCTAAAACCCCCATCAGTTTTTTTGTTGTTGTTATTGTTTGTGTCTTTATGGGGAGATTTCCCATAACTTCCTGTTTTGGAGACACAATAGGAAGTGAGAGGAAAGCTCCACAAGGTGAGGGATTTCCATCTTATACAACTGTCACCAGAACATTGGTCCCCATTAGAATATTCCTCATCACCTTGTGCCCAACTCCTGGCAACTCTAAGCCCTTGTACACATGGTCGGAGATTCCAACAACCAAATCCGTTGGAGTAATTCCGACGGATTAATTCCGGAAGAGGTCCGGAAGTGATGTTGCATACACACGGTCGGACTAAGTTGTCAGAAAATCCGATTGTACATAACGTGATGACGTTATTTCGTTACGACGGGACTACGTTCAGGCTAGTAGCCAATAGCTTTGGTCTAGGAATTTGATCTGAGCATGCATGGTACTTTGTCCGTCAGAGTAGGCTACACATGATTGGAGTATGTCCGATCTGAGCATTTTGTCGGAAAATTTTACCGGCAAGTTGGAAAAGTTGGTCCGTTGGATATTCTGACAGAAACAGTCCGATGGAGACCACACACAGTCGGAATATCCGACAAAACGGTCCGATAGGACACATTCCTTTGGAATCTACCACTGTGACAAAGTTTACTAATAGAGATGATGAATCTACTCATAGACAGTGACATAGACAGTGACAAAAAAAAAGCTATCCAAAACGAAAAAAAAGGTTTTGCCTTTTGATATACTTTAAAGTAAATGTAAAGATAAAATAAAAAGTAACAAGCATGTGTAGCGCCGGGCTCCTGAAGAGCATGAGCTATGTTTTGTAAATTTATTTTTTTCCTAAGACTATAGTTGGGTCTTAGGGTTAATTTCGGTAAATTGTGGTCTTGGCATCAGTTTTGCTGGACTGTATTATGTTCTGCCTGGTCATAGGTGTAGGTATCACCTTTGACAGGCATTGGAACGCAGTCTGGTTGGACGCATTGGGTACCAATCTCTTTCTCTGAGCTAATCTGTGTGTGCGTTGCCTCGCTCTGTATTCTGGGAGAGGTTACTTAAGGTGCCAAGGTCACGTGGTTCTGGGTTTCCGGTCCAGAAGTATGTTCTGATTCCATGGTCCTGGTCCTCCTGACCAGCCCCCAGAGGCCCTCATGGCCTGGGGTGCGGATCCATCTGTTTCCAAGTCTCGGGACTGGCTGGTCCGAGGCGCAGTAACTAGAAGGAGGATTTAAAGGTGGTCTGGTGCCGTCTCGGGGTTTGGAGAGGACCAGCAACTCAAAACGCAACCGGGGGAGGACTCTTCAGAAGAGGGCCACACAAGAGGCCGGCTGCTCGGTAAGAGCCTGAAAGCTGAGCTGAAAGGACACCAAGTAAATCCATATTCTTACAGTATCACCGGACCGGCTGCAAGATACTGGTACTGTAAGAAAGTTCCTAATTTCATCCTTCAGTTACACCTAAATTTCTGTGCTCATTTAAAGTTCTACAATCAAGTCTGTGGCAGAGACTTTTCTCATTTAAAGTTCTGCAACCAAGTCTGTGGCAGAGACTTTGCTAAGCTTAAATCACCTGTCGGCTGCTAAATCCACAAACAGGGATTTATCCGGTAGTTGAAATATGCAGTTGCGAATGGCTATTCCCTGGATCATCTAGAGAGAGACATTTCAAGTGTCAGCAGTTCCAAAAGTACCTGAGCTTAACTACCCATACCCTCTATTCCCAACTGTAGAGACTGTGTTCTGTTTAACATTTTAAGCAAATAAAAATTCCTAAAAGGGATTCAAGTGTCGGTCTCTGCAGTTTATTGGGCCATCGACCTCGAGAACCCCTAGACAAGAACAAGGTGGAGAAGGTAAACGATAAGCCTAACAAAACCAGCCAATCCTTCAGGGGTCAGTGCTACACATGTCACACTTACCTGCAATGGTTTTGCACAGAGCAGCACCGATTCTTCTCTTCGTGAATGTCCTGCTGATGCTCTGGGCCCCTCTCCTTTGCTGAGTGCCCACAGCAAGCCACTTGCTGTGGGGACACTCATGCATGCTCGCTCTCAGCCAATGAATAGAGAGAGACCCCAGAGAATCGCTGCTCTTGTGCACACTGCTGGATTGAGATTGGTCTTAGGTAAGTATTAGGGGGGCTGAGGGGGAAGCTGCAAACTGAACGTTTTTTAATTTAATGCATAGAACCTTTTTAAAGCTGTAGTTTAGCTATTTCTTTTTTTTTTTTTGGGGGCTATGCAGCGCCAGTTACATAACTTACCTCTAATGAAGTGTGTTCCATCTCCTGCTTACTGCTGCTTAGTATAGAAATCTTACTTGCAGTAACTTTGGCTACCCCCCACAGCACTGATCTTCTGAAACTGCAGGGATTAAAATCAGAGGCTGCGAGTGTAAAGCAGTGACGCCACTCACTTGCCCCTTTGTCCATTCACAAAGCTTATTCTATTCTTTCCCAGAATGAAAAATGATCTGTGATTGGAGGAGGCAGATCGTGTCATTTACCTGTCGTCCACCAGTAACACTAGCAGCTGCTGACCTTAACCAACGCAGCATGGGAAGATCACCACTGTGAAGAGTATCCTGAGATACTGAGGGGACAATTTCTATTTTAGGCAGACATGGGACAACATTTGTTTTGATATACCACAATTTACCTTTAAGTTATATTTTATTCATCTGTATGCCTATTGAGTTTTCAAATGAAATCTAACTTAAAGTGGTTGTTAACTCTTTCTATCCACTTTTTACTACATTGGCACATGTGCACTGAAGCAATGGCACGTTTGTGAAGTTGCTTCAGCTAGTGTGCCGTTACTGGTTGCTCCCACGTGCATATGACATCATTGCAGCTCTGGGCAATCACAGCGCTGGAGCCAGCGATACCCAGAAGTAACTCCGGGAACGATGTCACCGGCTGGAGCTGTGTACTAGGACCGATGTGGGGGCTTCGATCTAAGTTGAGTATTTCATAATGCGCTAGTATACTAGCTCATTATGCCTTTGTCTTGCAGGTTGTTTTTTTGGGTTTACAATCACTTTAAAAACTTAAAAGAGAAGTATGGGTTTGGTCTTTTTTACATTTTTATACTTGTCTAGGTGGATGCAGCATCAATCCGATGCTGCATCTGTTCCCAGGCGCCTCTGCACTGAGAACTGAGAAACTGAACACCACCGATGGCTTGGTTCTGACAGCTACATGAGCAGAGAGCTGCAGACTGTCAGTCACAGCTCTCTGCTCTGCTCCCTCCTCGCTCATTGGAGTGGCCGGCTCAGGCTCTCAGAGGCTCGCTGAGACTGAGCTAGGAGTCAGTCCACAGACTTGGTGGATCACGAGTTCCATTGTTGTGATGACGCGGTGCCTGTGACGTCAGCAGAGAGCGGAGTTCAGCCCCCTCTCTGCTGAAAATGGGTCAAAGGAGTGCAAATCGAATTGCACTCCTATGATCCATAGGAGAAGTATAACCACATGAGCTTTGGTTATGCTTCTCCTTTAAAAACGTAAACTTTACATTTTATGGTTGGGAACCCCCAGATACCTGGACTGGCACCTGGCTCAGACCCTCAGAAATCTTTAATTGTTCATTTCTCACTGCAAAGCCGTTGTGTGGGACAGAAGAGGAATTAAATCAATGCTGCATGCAACTAGGTGACTATAACCGCTTTTTTTATTTTTTTCCACATTTTTCTTTTAAATACGTTTGGGGATCTTCTTATTATTATTAATATTATACACAGTTTATATAGTGCCAACAGTTTATGAAGCACTTTAAAATGTAGAGGGGGACAGCACAATTACAGTACAGTTCAATACATTAGGGACCGGAGGGCCCTACTCATGGGGCTTACAATCTAAAGGGAGGGGGTGGTGGTACAAAAGGTAATAGAATGATTTGATGGGGTGGCTCTGGGACAGTTGTTAGGTGGGTGTGGGATAGGCTTCCCTGAATAAGTGAGTTTTCAGTGATCTCCTAATGGTGGACAGATTAGGGGCTGATCGGACATACTGGGGCAGGGAGTTCCAGAGGATGGGAGAGGCTCTGGAGAAGTCCTGAAGGCAAGGATGGGAGGAGGTAACAAGGGAGCTAGAGAGCAGGAGGTCCTGGGAGGAGCAGAGGGGACAATCTGGGGGATATCTGCAGATGAGATTGGTGATGTAGATGGGGGCTATGTTGTCAATGGCCTTGTATGTTGTGGTTAGCATTTTGAATTTTATACGGTGGGGTAGGGGAAGCCAGTGAAGGGATTGGCAGAGAGGAACAGCAGTCACTGATTGATTAGTGAGGGGTATTAGTATAGCAGCAGCATTCATAATAGACTGAAGGGGGGATATCCTGCTTAAAGGTAGGCCATTAAGGAGAGAGCTGCAGTAGTCAAGGCGGGAAATAATCAAGGAGTGAATACGTTGCTTTGTGGTGTCATTAGTCAGGAAGGGTCCAATTCTGGAGATAGGGAAAATGATTGCACTAACCTATAAAAAAGTGAATCAAGCTGCTACACAAGAATGTGACAAAATACTGTATATGTATTCATATACAAAAGAGAAAACTATAATGTAGCGCTAAAAATATAAAAAAAATATAGTAAAGTGACTAAAACCAAAGAAAAACACTATAGAGTCCCAAAAATAAGTCTTTGAAATCCATGTGTGATTCGGATATACTATTTCATATGGTGCATAGGCCAAGTGATGATCCTGAAGACATTCAAGGCAATACCATCAAGGTGAAATGAAGAAAAGAAAAAAGGTGGGTGCTCTTACCAGAGCCACGGGACCTGTGTATGAACGCCAGGTCAAACAAGCATGCACAGATAGATCCTCGACTTTACAGGAACTGTACGACAGATCCCAACAGGTCCATCAGCCAATGGAGGGGCTGCGGATCTTTCAATCAGTAGAGGAGCAATCGAGGTTCGAATCTTCCTTCCAAAGGTTCCAACAGAAGGAAAAAAGGATCTCCAACCGGTAACTCAACAGTGGAGAAAAACTCACAAAGGGAATTATATGTAAAACAAAAAAGAATAATGGTTTCCCATAGTGTAGATTGAAATAAACAGGAATTGCTGTTTATTGGCATAAGACCAGCATGTACAATAAAAGAAAGATTAAAAACGTGATCACATGATAAAAAAAGCAATACAGGGAACATGGTAGCCTCGCTACCTTGATGGTATTGCCGTGAATGTCTTCGGGATCATCCCTTGGCCTATGCACCGTATGAAATATTATATCTGAATCACACATGGATTTCAAAGACTTATTTTTGGGACTCTATAGTGTTTTTCTTTGGTGTTAGTCACTTTACTATATATTTTTAACATTTTTAGCGCTACATTATAGTTTTCTCTTTTTTCACAATTCTGAGATGTTGAGGAGGTTAAAGCGGCAGGATTTAGCCAGTGATTGGATGTGGGGGCTGAAGGAGAGGTCAGAGTCAAGGGTAACACCCAGCACCCTTTTTATCATTGTTTTCACCCAAGATTTACTAATTTTGCTAATGGAATCCTATGTGTGTGATTCTTGTGTGGCTGTTGAGTCTATATTAGGTGAATAAATTCAGGTTTAGGTTAGTAAAAAAGATCCCTTGAAATAGTAAGAAATAGTTATAGACCCATGTGATATAAATGTCATGATCAAATGGACTGTGTTCCATGGTCCACGTTTGTGCTAGATAAATTTGGTCATACCAGCTAAGCTGCAACATTTTCCTGGACATTAGTGTAAAACATTTTCCGCTCTGCAGTAGCATTGGAGAGAAAGCCCTCTGCAAGTTGCAGTTGCTGAAACCATATTGCTACTGCATAGATTGATATATGTGCTTGCACATTAACTGGCAGAGGACTGGGGTTGAATGGCTGGAGTATGCTCAAGCTAAATTCTGTAGAACATCTCCCTAATTTTCCAATTAATATTATTTTTTTAATGTACGCAGTTTAATGTCTTAGTGTACTTTGAAATTAAAGCCTAACTCCAGGCAAAAAAAAATTATAATTCCCATTCTGGGCTCTGCCCAGACTGCACAGGTCAACTGCTTGTTTTGTCCAGGGGAGAGGAGAAAGCTGTATAATCACCCTAGCCTCTGTTCCACCAGCATACAGCACTCCCCCACAATCCAGTGGTGGACTCACTGTTACCGACATCCTCATGTCCAGAACAGTTTTATGGGCATTATGACGTCTGTCAGAAACAGTCCACCGCACAAGACCGCAGGAACCACAGGGACCAGTCTTGTGCAGGGCAGGTCAGAGAATATATACACTATTTTGTCAAAAGTATTGGGAAACCTGCCGTTACATGCACATGAACTTTAACCACTTGCTTACTGGGCACTTAAACCCCCCTCCTGCCCAGACCAATTTTCAGCTTTCAGCGCTGATGCACTTTGAATGACAATTGCGCGGTCATACAACACTGTACCCAAATGAAATTTTTATCATTTTTTTCCCACAAATAGAGCTTTCTTTTGGTGGTATTTAATTACAGCTGGGAGTTTTATTTTTTGCTAAACAAACAAAAAAAGATGCAAAAAAAAAAAAAAATCATGTTTAATAGTTTGTTATAATATTTTGCAAACAGGTCATTTTTCTCCTTCATTGAAGTGCACTGATGAGGCGGCACTGGTGGGCACTGATAGGCTGCACTGGTGGGCACTGATAGGCTGCACTGATGGGCACTGATAGGCATAGTTAAGGTGGCACTAATAGGCACAGATAAAGTGGCACCGATAGGCACAGATAAAGTGGCACCGGTAGGCAGAGATAAGACAGTACTGATGGGCACAGATAAGGCGGCACTGATGGGCAAAGATGGGCACAGATAAGATGGCACGGATGGGCGGCACGGATGGGTGGCACTAATAGGTACCACTGATAGATGGGACTGATGGGCACTGATAGGTGGCACTGATAGGTGGCTCTGATAGGTGGCACTGATGGGCACTGATGGGCACTGGTAGATGACACTGATGGGCATGGATATGTGGCACTGGGGTGCAGCACCGTTGTTGAGGCAGATTGTGGGCACTGATGGGTGGCACTGTGGGCACTGATGTGTGGCACTGTGGGCACTGCTGGGTGGCACTGTGGGCACTGATGGGTGGCACTGTGGGCACTGCTGGGTGGCACTGTGGGCACTGCTGGGTGGCACTATGGGGACTGCTGGGTGGCACTGATGGGGGGCACTTTTTTATTAAAGAGGTGGCACTGGCAGGGGCAGGTGGGCACTGGTAAGCTGGCCGTGATCGGGACTGATGTCCCAATCACGGCCGCCGGTGATCGGCTCTTTTTTTTTTCTCCTCACGCTGTAAGCACGAGGAGGAAAAATAGCCGATTACCGGCTCCGTTGTATCACACGATCAGCTGTCATTGGCTGACAGCTGATCACGTGGTAAGGGGTCGGGATCGACCCCTTGCTCGGATCTGTGATCAGGCGAGTCTCGTAGACTCGCCGATCACAGAGAGCGCCGCTTGTGCCCCTCAGGGGGCGCGCAGGCCGGTCGTGCACGGGACGACGTCAATAGACGTAGTCCCGGCAAAGGAGGTCCGCACTGTAGCCGTCATTTGGCTATAGCGCGGGTCTCTACTGGTTAATGGCATCCAGTCTTATGCACCATACACATTATCAGATTTTCTGCTGATTTCTTCCTTCATGTTTACCAAAACCATGTAGTGCAAGGGCCTGCCTGATTGCATAAAAATTTAAACTCTTAAGGTTTGACCTCATATTATATCGTTTTGGTAAATCTGAAGGAAAAACTCAGCAGAAAAACTGATAGTGTGTATGGGGCTTTAGTCCATCGGGTTCAATATTGAGTTGGCCCACCCTTTGCAATTATAACAGCTTCAACTCTTCTGGGAAGGTTTTCCACAAGGTTTAGGAGTGTGTCTATTGGAATGTTTGACCATTCTTCCAGAAGTGCATTTGTAAGGTCAGGCACTGCTGTTGGACTAGAAGTCCTGCCTCTCAGTCTCCGCTCTAATTCATTCCAAAGGTGCTCTATTGGGTTGAGATTAGGACTCTGTGCAGGCCAGTCAAGTTCCTCCACCCCAAACTCTCTCATCCATGTCTTTATGGACCTTGCTTTGTGCACTGGTGAGCAGTCATGTTGGAACAGGAAGGGGCCATCCCCAAACTGTTTCCACAAAGTTAGGAGCATGAAATTGTCCAAAATGTCTTGGTATGCTGACGACATAAGAGTTACCTTCACTGGAACTAAGCGTCCAAGCCCAACCCCTGAAAAACAACCCCACGCCATAATCACCCCTCCACCAAATGATTTTGACCACTGCACAAAAGTCCCTTTAATTGGGCCTAATTTGCCTGTGATCAATCACTGATGTCCATGTCGACGGCCTGCTGGGACTCTGTGGCCCAGAAGCTGACTGATAAATTGAGCACTGCCTGAGGACCCTGGGCCAATAGCAGCCTCATTGTGGAGCAACCCGGTCCGGTGGCAGCAGGTTCGGGGAGCGGGACAGTAGAGGCCTACTAGGTGGTGGCAGCGGTCGGATGACAGCACCCGGCTCCAGGTGCCATCTCTACAAGGCATGCAGGTGGCATGTCCATGTGGGACCCTAAGGCAGCTGAGCTGCTCCTTCAGCCTGCCCCGCTCACCCGACCTCTCCGTGCCTGCCTCCTATTTGGTTTAGCAGTCAGTTACGGTACTAATACTAATACTAATAAGGCTTACCTGTAGGTACAGTGAATATCTTCAAAAAAATCGCAATAAGCGTATATTGATTGGTTTACACAAAAGTTGTGCGCAAATCGTGCCACTCTTATAAAAATAACAAATATATATATATATATATATATATAAATATATAAAAAATGAAAACGTGAAACAGTCAATGTATAAAAAATTTTCAAAAAATCGCACACAAATGAGTGAGGATAAAATATGGAAAAAAGCAGGACCAAATGTAACCAAGTCCACCAATCCAGGCTCTCAGAACTCTCACCTTAAGATGGATTATGCAAGCAGATCAAATATAGCCCCAGAAACTTCTCCTTTAATACACTGTGTTAAGCCACTGAGGGAATGCAGGTGAAGGATGTAATAAAAACTTCTGCCACTTGAGGGCCAATCCCAGCATATAGATATTGCACTGTAGATAAGGACATCTATTCCGTAGTGTATGGCTCGAAAAAACACAAGGGAGAGGGGGAGGGAGAGAGAGAGAGGGGACTCCAATAGTGTAGTAATTAAATAAACAGATGTGTTTATTAAAAAATTATAGCCAAGACTCTCACATTTATAAACATTAAAAATCACAGAGAGAGGAAGATGGTGATCTGGCGTCTTCCGCCAGTCTTACGCTACTTCCGGTTTGTCCTACGGCCACTCCCTACGCGTTACATCATACCACGTGACTTCTTCATGGGGAAGTCCCCATGAAGTCCATCCCCATGAAGAAGTCACGTGGTATGACGTAACGTGTAGGGAGTGGCCGTAGGACAAACCGGAAGTAGCGTAAGACTGGCGGAAGACACCAGATCACCATCTTCCTCTCTCTGTGATTTTTAATGTTTATAAATGTGAGAGTCTTGGCTATAATTTTTTAATAAACACATCTGTTTATTTAATTACTACACTATTGGAGTCCCCTCTCTCTCTCTCCCTCCCCCTCTCCCTTGTGTTTTTTCGAGCCATACACTACGGAATAGATGTCCTTATCTACAGTGCAATATCTATATGCTGGGATTGGCCCTCAAGTGGCAGAAGTTTTTATTACATCCTTCACCTGCATTCCCTCAGTGGCTTAACACAGTGTATTAAAGGAGAAGTTTCTGGGGCTATATTTGATCTGCTTGCATAATCCATCTTAAGGTGAGAGTTCTGAGAGCCTGGATTGGTGGACTTGGTTACATTTGGTCCTGCTTTTTTCCATATTTTATCCTCACTCATTTGTGTGCGATTTTTGGAACATTTTTTATACATTGACTGTTTCACGTTTTCATTTTTTATATATTTATATATATATATATATATTTGTTATTTTTATAAGAGTGGCACAATTTGCGCAGGACTCTTTGTTTTATTCATTTCACTTGATAGTTTGTGTTCACTATTTTGTCCCGCTGCATTTTTTGCAATATTAAGTAGCACTTGCGCTTTGTATCACTTTATGGTTTACATGCTATTTATCTTTTTTTGCATATTTTCTATTTTTTGTTGTACACTAATTTAGATATATTTTCACTTTAGTCACTTTATTACCTAGTGGCGCGAGGGCTCATTTTTTATATTTACACAAAAGTTATCGCGTCTACAAAATAGGGGATAGATTTATGGCATTTTTATTAATATTTTTTTTTTCATTGGTAATGGCGGAAAACTTTTTATCATGACTGTGACATTGCGGCAGACAGATCGGACACTTTTGATACTATTTTGAGGCCATTGGCATTTATACAGCGATCAGTGCTATAAAAATGCACTGATTACTATGTAAATGTCACTGGCAGGGAAGGAGTTAAACACTAGGGGGCGATCAAGGGGTTAACTGTGTTCCCTCAGCATTGTCATGGTCATGCAGTGATCTTCCTGTGTTTGCTTACCTCCCCTCATGTCTTCATACTAAGAGGCCACCCACTTCCACCTGGTGGTTTTTATAACCTCTCCTCTAAGCATGGCTCCACCCCAGGCCCTATCAGGGAGCCCTATATTAACCTGTGCACTGCAGGCCATCAGGGCTGATCAACCATTGTGTATTCCTTTGTGTGTTAGCTTCCTGTTTCCTGCTGTGTGCTCTGCTACTGTTTTCCGTTACCGACTATGGCATGTCTTGACTATCCTTGTTTGCCTGTGATCCTGACCTTTTGGCGTGTACCCGACTATTCTTGTCTGCTTGTGGCCCCGACCTTGGCTTTGTCCCTCACCATCCCTATCCTCCTGTTGCCTACTGTGGGTGTGAGCTGGGGGACCCTGGGGGTCGTGACCTGGAGCCAGTTGCAGCCAGATCCATCCTCACCACCAGAGGCGCTGGTGAACACCTGCTGGCTCTTAGACTCCGCGCCCCAGGAAATCTTACGCTCTAACCCCAGTGGGATCTGTCCCCTGTCTGCAGCAGTCAGCCATAGGGTCCACAACCTTGCGGTGCACTCCTGATCCCTACGGTGTGCACCTGTCACCTCGCCTCAAGGTGACCTGACAAGCATGTTCTAACTGTATGAGGGATGGGCTCACTAAAACATGACAGAGATCACTGCTCCCAATCACTGGGAGCAGTAGATCCCTGTCATGTTGCTAGGCAGAACAGGGAAATGCCTTGTTTACATAGGCATCTCCCCGTTCTGCCACTCCATGCCAGAATCGCAGGCCAGACATAGAATCCGCGGGACCCACGGATGAGGCAGTGATGTACGGGTACGTTGTTTTGCGCACATGTGCCACTTTGCCGTTGCAAATTGGCGTGTGCTGGTCGGCAAGTACTTAAAGTGGAGTTCCACCCAACAGTGGAACTTCCGCTCATTTGTCTCCCCCCTACTCCCGGTGCCACATTTGGCACCTTCTGGGGGGGAGGATGGTGTGGATATCGGCTCCCTCCTCCCTCTGCTGCAGGGTCAGTAGGAGAGAGGCACGTCGCCTCACGCATGAGCAGTAGGGAAGCCGTTAGGCTACACTACTGGGTTTCCTTTTATCCACAATGGCGGCTGCAGCACCTGACAGCTGATGGAAACATCCCCTGCGGTGCCAACATTGCTGGACTCCAGGACAGGTAAGTGTCCCATTATTAAAATCCAGCAGCAGCAGTATTTGTAGCTGCTGACTTTTCATTTTTGCAGCGGTGGGAGGACCTCAGTTTTAATGTTTACTTTCCATGCTGATTGATACAATAATTATTTGCAACTAAGGTCTGCACATCAGATTTCTCATATTATAATCCAGTCTCTGGTTAATGCACACATGTGTTTAAAGTGGATGTAAACCCTCCCATATACCCAGTGAAGTGAACAGCCTCAGATGATACAAAGGAATGAAACAAATCCTCCTACATAAGTTTTACATGTATACATGTTTACATGTTACTGTCTTCATCTTTATATACTGTTTAGAAAGTGCACATTGTGTTAGAATTTTCACTTCCTGATTCAGCCGTAGCAGTGTAGTGTTGGATAAACACGGGGAGACAGCTGATTGGAGGAAAGGCACCCCCCTCCAGATATGCAGAGACTTTCAGAATTGTCCTGTCAGTGGTGATGGGTATATCTCGAAATAAATTAAAAAATGGCAGAGTTCTTTTTCAATATAGCAATTCTGTCTGCGATTGACTTATTGCTTTCTGGTAGCCTTTTTTAACCATTTCCAGTACATCATATGACGTTCTGGGCTTTCATTGGGGGAAATCTGAATGATGCCTACATTTTTTTTTGCAGCCAGCGATTCCCTGTACCATAAGAACAATCATTGTGGCTGTCGATCATTCTTACAGGCAGCGCCACCCTCTGGTCCTTTTGCCGGCTCGCTCGATCGGCGAACTAGAGAAGAAATCGGCCAGTGCCAGAAGGTAGCCATAGAGAAAACCAAGGGACAGATGGTCCCCAGCAGTCTCTATGACTCTCGGAGGCCCGGGTGCGATGTTAGGACGTCACGCCCAGGCCGGCGGAAGTAAACAATGCCAGGGACTCAGCTGGAAAGCCTGAGATTGTTTGTTTGTTTGTTTTTTATCTCAGGCTTTCCAGCCTGGAGGAGATATGTGTGGTCTTACAGACCCCACATCTTTCCATAAAGAGGACCTGTCACGCACTATTCCTTAATGTTTACATCTCTTGTAGTAGGAAAAAAAATTATAAAACAAAAACTTTTTTTGTAAGCAAAAGTATAAAAATAAAATAAACAATGAAAAAATGTAAAAATAAAGTGCCCCCACCCCCGTGTGCTCGTACGTAGAAGCGAACACATACGTAGGTCGCGTCTGCATATGTAAACAATGCTCAAACCACACACGTGAGGCATCACCGCAAACGTTAGACCGAGAGCAATAATTCTAGCCTAGGACCTCCTCTGTAAAGCCTCATACACATGATCGGATTTTCCAATGGGCATTGTGTGTTGACAGACTGTTGGCCTAAAATCTGACCGTTTGTAAGCTCCATGGACAATTGTTGTCGGATTTTCCGCAGACAAATGTTGGATGGCAAGCTTATAAATTATAAAACGGTCTTTTGTTAGATTTTCCGATCATGTGTACACAAGACTGTCAGACAAAAGTCCAAAGTACAAACATGCATGCTCGGAATCACTGCTCACCAAACACATTAGCAGAAGGTGCCCAAAGGGTGCCGTTAAAGAGCTGAAAAAGCATGTAGTACGTCACTATGTTCGTGTTTGTTGGCCGACAATTGTGTGCCATTTGTATGCAAGACAAGTCCCTGGCCAACGCCCTTCGGACAAAAGTTTGACGCTTTATCTGTGGAAAATCCGATCGTGTGATTGAGGCTTAACTCTAAACATGTAACCTGTAAAAATGTTAAAGCGTCACCTATGGAGATTTTTAAGTACCGAAGTGTGGCGCCATTCCACGAGTGTGCGTAATTTTAAAGCGTGATATGTGAGGTATCTATTTACTTGGCGTAACATCCTCTGTCACGTTATACAAAACAATTGGGTTAACTTTACAGTTTTTTTATTTATTTATTTTTTTATTCATGAAAGTGTTTTTTTCCCAAATAATTGGGTTTGAAAAATTGCTGCACAAATAACTGGTGACATACAAAGTAGCAACAACCATAATTTTTTTCCCTACGGTCTCTGCTAAAACAATATATATAATATTTGGGGGTTCAGAGTAATTTTCTAGCAAAAAAAATATGATTTTTGCATGAAGGAGAGGAGTGGTGGGATACTTATGGTTGTGGATGAGAGCTATCCACTCTCAATATTTTTAAAAATAAAAACACTGATCCCCCTGCAGGTTTAAGTCTTAATACACTATTGCAAATTTAATTCAGGTTTCCCCTGCATCCAAGTCGCATGACAAGGAGACTGTGGCCGGCTGTCAATGGAGCTTGTTTACACATCTCCAGGGCAGCTGCAGAGCGGATGGGAGAGGAGTCCTGTGAGCCTTTAGCTTCAATTCGGGTCTGCATTTAGCCAAATTTCAGACCTAATTCGGACTAAAACATTGAACGGGATGCACCAGACCACCCCCTGCTGTAACCCCGTGGTTGCACTAAGTCTGAACCCAACCTAAATGTGATGTGAGCTGCACATGCGTGGCTCAAATCTCATCGCTGGCAGGCAGGGTGGAAATTTAGAACACTAAGGTCTCTTCTGTTAGAAACCACTTCAGTGCCGGACACTTTTACCCCCTTCCTGCCCAGGGCAATTTTCAGCACTGTCGCACATTGAATGGCAATTTTTATAATTTTGGTCAAATAAATAGAGCTTTCTTTCAGCGGTGTTAAATCACTGCCTTTTTTTTTTTAATGACAAATAAACAAAAATGACAAAAAAAATTTTATAAAGTGTTTTTATTCATTTGTTATAAATTTGTTATAAAATTTGTTATATAATGTTGCAAACCTTTCTTTATAAATGTATGCTAAAATGTATTCTGTTCCATTTTGCTGGAAAAAATAACCCAAACCAGTGTATATTATTTAGTCTATAGGAAATGTATAGTCTCCACAAACTATAGGATATACAGCATATTCTTAGCTCAAAAATAGTTAATTCTCTTGCTCTCAGCTTTTTCCAAATCACACAATGTCCCATGATGTTGTCTAGCACACGGCCACCACTACCACCTAGGCCAGGGATGGCAAACCTCGGCACTCCAGATGTTTTGGAACTACATTTCCCATGATGCTCATGCACTCTGCAGTGTAGTTGAGCATCATGGGAAATGTAGTTCCAAAACATCTGGAGTGCCAAGGTTCGCCATCACTGACCTAGGCAGTAACAACATAATGTCTGATCCTGGTCCCTGATTTTTAACCTGAGCAGCTTTAGTAGAAGCAAAAAGTGGACTGCACAGCTTCAAGTCCCCAGTGTTCTCCTGCTCAGAATATATACCAAAATGGGGAAAGGGGACAGAGTTACTTCATAGAGTCACATCAATATGTTTATTTAAACACTTCGTATCGGGGCCAATTCTGACAATACGCTCCTACATGTAAAAATCTACTTACTCCTCGCTAGAAAATTACTTGGAACCCCCAAACATTTTATATTTATATTATATATTTTTTTTTGCGGAGAGGCCCTATAGAATAAAATGGTGGATGTTGCAATTTTTTGTGTCACACAGTATTTGCGCAGTGGTTTTTCAAATGTAGTTTAAAAAAAAAAAAACACTTTCATGAATGAAAAAACCCCACCAAAGTTAGCCCAATTTTTGATATAATGTGAAAGATGATGTTACACCGAGTAAACGGATGCCTAACATGTCACGCTTTAAAATTGTGTCTACCCATGGAATGGCGGCAAACTACAGTGCTTGAAATTCTCATTAGGCGACGCTTTAAACACCTTTACAGGTTACCAGTTTAGAGTGGCATAGGAGGTCTAATGCTAGAATTATTGCTCTCTCTGATGTTCACAACAATATGTTTGATAAGGCAGACTACTGGGAAAATTGGTGAGCCAATTGCACAAGCAGGAAATGATGTTTCTGGGGAGTGGTCAGTACGCACTCTGTGTACAGAACAACTCCATGCAGCCATATTGCAATGCATTCTCAAAAAATTACAGTGGCTGCAGATTGAAAAGGAAAGATAATTTTTAATAACATTCAATTACAATATGATTAGTGTCTCAATTATATGTGCTATATTATTATTGCTTTATTTGCTATTTTTTTTCCCCACGAAAGTGGAGTTACCCTTTTAATCTGAATGGTTTTTGCCTCAGAGTATTGACGCAGAAAGTATTGAAGTCAGAGACAGCAAGTCAACTAGGAGGTCAACAAAGGCCACCCCCCGTATTCTTCCCTTAAAGTGACCCTGTCAACACAGGAACATATGTTTCCTATAACCTACCTGCTAAAAGAAGAGTGAAATTACTTGAAAAGCCTCTCTAGGCCCTTCACGTATTCCACACTTCTGGGTTTATGGACCATCTGCTCCCCGATGCACGCTGTGGTTTCTCCACCAGCTCCTATATTGCTACAGCAGGCACATGCCTGATCGGAGAAAACACAGTGCATAGCAGATTAGACTGATATTCCATGGAACCGGAGATGTGGGATACTTGCAGCGAAGTGGTAACATTTAAAGAAGTGCTGACTATATTTATTTTTCTTTTAGCAAGTAGACTTTTATATTCAAGTGACACTGATGACATGGTCACTTTAATCACTTTTACCTACTGGGTACTTAAACCCCCTTCCTAACCAGACCAATTTTCAGCTTTCATTGCTCTCACATTTTGAATGACAATTACTTATGTAGCGGATGACATTTTGGACAAAATGTCATAGGCATGTAAATTTAGTTTTTGCCTCAGAACAGTAGGGGTTCTGAGGGTTAATTGATTAGGTAGGCCTTAACACCAGTCTGGCCAAGCTGTGTTTGGAAGTTCTGCCTGGTCATGTGAACGGTGAGGTGCATATGACAGGCCAGAACCAGGTCTGGTTGGATGTTTAGGTATTAGCCTTCTCGGAACCAATCAGTGGGAGTGCCGGGGCCCGCTGAGGAGTCTGGGAAGGGGTACTTAAGAGGTGTGGGTCATGTGTTCAGGGAGAGGAGTTCATGAGACCCATGTGGTCTGTTCTGGTTCCAGGACTGGGGTAGCCCCGTGAGGGGTCACGGGGTGTTCGACATCCCGCAACATGTTCCTGTTAGAGGCCCCTGGTAGACCCATCTGGTCTGGAGTAGGGATCTGTCTGTTTCCGAGTCTCGGAACCTGCTGGTTCGAGGCGCAGTAACTGAGGGAGAATTCAAGGTGTCCGGGTGTGCTCTCAGCTTGGAGAGGCACCACAGCTCATGGAAGTGACCGGGGGAGGACTCTTTGGAGGAGGGCCGGCAAGTGGCATCCTGGGAAGTGCCTGGTTACTGAGTTGGGAAGGACAATGACAAATTCATGCTTTTCCAGTACCATTGAGGAGACGGGAAACGTTCCAGGTACTGAGGAAAAGGTTCCTGTTCACCCTTAGTTACAACCTGTACATGTTCATAGGATTGCTTCAAGTTTTGAGTCAACATGCTGACTGCCATGATCTCTGACTAGAGATCTGTTCAGCCTTGAAGTACCCAGCTGCGAGTGGCTACTCTCTGGGTGGAATTAGAGACTTTGCTAGACCTGCAGTTGAAGGTGCCTGAGTTCTTCACCCGTGCCCTCTGTTCCCCTGAGAGACTGTGTTATTGGATGTTACTACTGCAAAATAAAACCTTTGTTAAAGGACTTTATCCGTGTCAGTGTTCAAGCCGTTCTACCCTGGGAACCCCTAGATGTGGAAGAGCAGGCCAAGAGAAGGTAACTGGTAAGCCCAATAAGTCAAACCCGCCCCGAAAAGGTTGTGGCCACTACACATGTGTGAGACTTTTACACAGCCTGGCTACATACAGAGGCCCAACATGCAGGGAGCACCGTCAGGCATTCTAGGGACATAAATTACACATACAGTATCATTTCTTGACTACCTCTTACATTTTTGAAGGCCCTGAAGCACCAGAACAATGGAAACACCCAAAAAATTTACTAATTAATGAGTCCTTTGAACGTGCCATTTTTTTCCACAAGTTTTTGTAAAATGTGGAAAGAAAATGAAAACATATATTTTTTTTTTTACACGCAAAGTTGTCAATTTATACAATATTTCTGAAACATAGTGTGTGCCAAAATGACTCCCCAAAATATATTCTGCTACTCCTCACAAGTATAACGATACCACATGTGTGAGAGTTTCACACAACCTGACCAAATACAGAGGCCCAACATGCATGGAACACCAACAGGTGTTCTAGGGGCATACATTTAAAATGTAATTTGACTACCTATTACACTTTTGTGAGGCACTGATGGCACTGTAGTGGCATGGATGTGGCACCGATGAGAACTGATGCGGGATGGATGAGCTGTGGATTGGGATGGCTGAGTATGGATGGGATGGCTGAGCATGGATTGATGAGTATAGGAATTGACACAGATAAGCGTTGTGGGCACTACAGATCCAGCCCATAGCACTGCTGCAACCGATCTCTCCCCTCTCCTCTCACACTCTACTGATCGGTACGGAGAGGGGAGAGATGAACCGGGCATGCGCCAGCTTGTTTACCACTGATTGCTCTGTCATTTGGTAGAGCAGTCACCTTGTAAAGGGCTTCTGCCATCGGCCCTATACAGTGATCGCTGATGCCGGCGGTCATGGATATTCACAGGTGTGTGTGATTCTGGGAGGACGTTATAGTACGCCCTCCAAGAGTTATCCGACCGACCCTGCAGCCGTTTTTTGGGTATGGGCGGTCAGCATGTATTTAAGAAACCAGAGTCTCTGAGCACATGTGAATGCTTACTGTACTGCAAGCTGGACTTTGTTCGATATAGCTGTGTGTATTAAATGATGTCCCTTCAGCACTGTGTCTGCCTGATAAGAGGCCTGTCTGAGAAGCTGCTACTCCAAAAAAAGAGATTTAATTCTGCTTAGGGCATGGGACAGAGAACCAGCCGCCTGTACAAATCAATGACATGCTGTGGCTGTACTTCAAAAACCACATATCCCCTTGTTTACTTGCATATAGGAAAAGATGAGCAGTCCTGGACACAAACTGTCTTTGTTCAGGGATGCATATCTGTCCCTGTACACAGCTAAAGGCATGGATGTGCGATTACCAGCATACAGCCATAGCCTGTCATTGACTTGTACAGGTTGTTGTATGCAAACCCCTTTCCATCCCTCCCAACAGTCCCAGATGGGACTTTCCTGAATTTTCCCTTTGTCCCATGTACAGGAGCTTTGTCTCCCACATCACCCCATTCGTGCATTACACACAAACATCTGTACATCTGCCATATCTCTGCCCATATTTCCCCACTAGATTCATATCTGTCTCCCCACTTGCCGCCTTCCGCCTCCTCCAGTCTTCCATCTTTCTACATCCTCTTCTCTCATTACAATATTTATATTTTTTCCATCTGTCATCAGTCATTCACATATCTAATCCACCCCAATATCTGACCGATTCTTCTTCACACATCTCCACCTATTTCACCTCTCCTCCAGCCCTCCCTCTAGGGCCAGATTAACATAGGGGCTTTTGGAGCTGCAGCTCCAGACCCCCATCATAATATAGGCCCAAACTCTCTAGATAAATTCAATCACTACGGCCCAGCCATCGGCCGCCAGACACTATATAACTTGACATTGTCCAGGCAGCTGCATTATTTAGGCCCACATATATGAGTCTGTCAGCTCAAATGTAATTGCGGCTATTTATTATGCAGAGAGAGAGCAGATGTTTCAGAGCGGCGGGACCAGTGCAGTGTGCCGCGGAGGCTGAGCGTGCACACATACTGTAGGCGGAGCTTGATGTCCTGGCCAGCGTGGCCAGGAGGCCCTCCCCAGCATCCCGGGAGGCTTGATTGGGAAAGCTCTGAGTGCTGTGTGCGGGCGGCGCTGCAAGCCAGGAGGATCTGCATTCAGCATTCTGCATTTGCACAACTTCAAGTAAGCCATGGGCGCTGGGCTGGCCCACTGGGGAAGTCAATGTGAGACTCAGGCAGAGTTCTATTTGTGAAATTGTGCAGCAGTGTGCAAGTGTACTAGTACTGTGTGTACTGGCTGAAGTAAAGTGGTTAACTTACTTTTTTTAGGGGGGAAGGGGGTGGCTATATCAGTGCAACTCATCACATCAGTGCAGGCAGCCCATCAGTGCCCATTTAGTGCATCTAGTCAGTGCCACCTATCAGTGCCAGTGCCCTCTATCAGTGTCACCTATCAGTGCAACTCATTAGTGCCATCCAATCAATGCCAGTGCCACCTTTCAGTGCAGCTCATCAGTGCCATCCAATCAATGCCAGTCCCACCATCAGTGCAGCTCATCAGTGCCATCCAATCAATGCCAGTGCCACCTATCAGAGAAGCTCATCAATGCCATTCAATCAATGCCAGTGCCACCTATCAGTGCAGCTCATCAGTGCCACCTATTAGTGCAGCTCATCAGTGCCAGTGCCACCTATAAGTGCTGTCTAACAGAGGCCATAAGTGTTGCCTGTCAGTGCCACCTATCAGAGCCCATCAGTTATGCCCATCAGTGCCCATTAGTGCAGCTCATTGGTGCCCATTAGTGCAGCTCATTGATGCCAGTGCCAGCTGTCATTGCCCATCAGTGCTATCTGTCAGTGCCACCCATCAGAGCCCATGAGTGCTCATTAGTGCTGGCTATCAGTGCCCATTAGTGCAGTTCAATAGTGCCACCTATCATTGACCATCAGTGCTGCCTATCAGCGCTGTCTATCAGTGCAGCTCATCAGTGCCACCTATCATTGACCATCAGTGCTGCCTATCAGTGCAGATCATCAATGCCACCCATCAGTGCTGTCTATAAGTGCCCATCAATGCCGCATAATAGTGCTACCTCATCGGTGCCATCTTATCAGTACCCATAAGTGCTGCCTGTCAGTGCCACCTATCAGAGCCCATCAGTGCAGCTCATCAGTGCCCATTAGTGCAGCTCATCAGTACCCATTAGTGCAGCTCATTGGTGCCAGTGCCATCTATCATTGCCCATCAGTGTTGCCTTTCAGTGCAGCTCATCATAGCCCATCAGTTCTGTCTATCAGTTCTGCATATCAGTGCAGATGATCAGTGCCACATATCAGTGCAGCCACATTATCAATGCCCATCAGTGCTGCCTCATTGGTGCCCATCAGTGCCTATCAGTGTAACATTATCAGTGCGCATCAATGAAGAAGAAAAATTACTTATGGCAAAAAATTATAACAAACTAATTTTTTTTTAAATGTCTGTTTTTTTTTTTTTCATGTTTAGCAAAAAATACAAACCCCCATGTGTTTAAATACCACCAAAAAAAGATCTATTTGTGTAAAAAAAATGACAAAAATGTCATGTGTACAGTGTTGCATGACCATGCAATTGTCATTCAAAGTTTGACAGCGCTGAAAGCTGAAAATTGGCCTGGGCAGGAAGGGGGTGAAAGTGCCCATAGAAAAGTGGTTAAGGGATAAGTTCACCTTTGGGAACATGTAACATGTTCCAACTTCCCACTGCAGCATCTCCCTTATCCACTGGATCTAGTGACAGCAAGAGGAGAATCTTCTCCCTCAACTCGCTGTCACTATTTAAAAAAATACATTGTGGAAATAGTGGAAATAATTGGATATGAGGAAATGTTAATCTATGATGCTGGGGTAATTATTGCTGCTACTGACACCAATGATGTGGGTTGTTATTATGTAAACTGCCACTGTTGTCATGCTGGGGGTTATTATTGCTGCTACTGATACAAATGCTTTTGGTTGTTATTCTGTAAATTTGCACTGATGTTTTCGGTTATTATTATGGAAATTGCCATTTAGGATGGGGGTTATTATTTCCTAAACTGGCACTGATGCTGGGTGGATATAATTGCAGAAACTGGTGCTAATGCGGTGGGTTATTATTGCGTAGACTGGCACTGATGCTGATGGTCCATCATTAATTATAGGTGATATGTCCAAAAATGTGTTTATGGCAGCCATATGAACTGTGCAGTGCTTATACAAAGGGTAAAATAAGTATTTTTTTAGTAACAGTCCATGTAATCCATAAATACATAGAAACCAAACCAAATCAGAAATAAAGTTCTGTGTAATAAAATGGAAGGACATTAGGAAAAAGTATTGAATCCGCTAACTGAAATGTATTTAATACTTGGTACAAAATTCTTTGTTGGTAATGAAAGCTTCAAGACGCAGGCTTCTGTATGGAGAAACTAGTTGCATGTGTTGGTCAGATCTTCAAATGATTGGGATATATACGAAAGGCAAATCGACTTTGCACTTGGAAGTGCAGTCGCTTTAAATCTAAGGGGTAGATCCGAAATGAGGGTAAGCTCTGCTGATTTTATCATCCAATCATGCTAAAATGCTAAAAGCTAAAATGCTATTTTTGTTTTTCCTTGCATGTCCCCCTTGGATCTACAGCGACTGCACTTCCAAGTGCACTTTCAGTGCAAAGTGGATTTTCCTTTAGTAAATAACCCCCCTTGTCTTCAATTCTTGTCTACAAACCTTAAAGGTTCCGTGGGCCTCTTCTATGAACGCTGATCTTTAGTTCTTTCCATATATGTTCTATTGGATTCAAGTCAGGTGATTGGCTGGGCCATTCTAACAGCTTTATTTTCTTTCTTTGAAACCAATTGAGAGTTTCCTTGGCTTTGTGGGTTATATACTAAAGGAAAATCCACTTTGCACTGCAAGTGCACTTGAAAGTGCACTTGGAAGTAAAGTCGCTATAGATCCGAGGGGGACATGCAAGGAAAATAAAAAACAGCATTTTAGCTTGCACATGATTGGATGATACAATCAGCAGAGCTTCCACTCATTTCAGATCTACCCCTTAGATTTAGAGTGACTGCACTTTCAAATGCACTTGCAGTGCACTTTCAAGTGCACTTACAGTGCAAAGTGAATTTGCCTTTCATAAATAACCCCCATTGTCTTGCTGAAATGTCCTCCCTTGTTTCATCTTCATCATCCTGGTAGAGGGCGGCAGATTTTTATCAAGAATGTCTTGGTACATTTTTCCATTCATCCTTCCATCAATGATATGAAGTTTGCCAGTACTGTATGCTGAAAAAAAGCCCCACATCATGATGTTCCCACCTCCAAACCTCACAGTTGGTATGAGGTTGTTTTTAGGGTGAAGCGACCCCCAAACATGGTGTGTATTATGGCAACCAAAGAGTTAAATTTTGGCCTTTGACCAGACTATATTTCACAGGCTTGTCTAAATGTTGTGGAGCAAATGTTATCTGAGCTTCAACATGTTTTTTCTTCAGCAATGGAGCGTGCATTCAGGCCATGGCAAGGAGTGCATTACTTATTGTTTTCTTTGAAACAATTGTACCTGCTAATTCCAGGTACAATTTGTCATCTTCATTTTATTTATTTCCAGAAAAAGGCCCACCAAAATCCTCATCCCCAGGCCCATGTTGCTCTTAATCTGGCCCTGCCTTCCTCAAGCAGTGATTACCTGCAAGTATTCAGCCCTGGATGCATACTGTCTGCTCCATGAGCGATTATATGGTAGTGCCTGCAATTAGCTGCAGGAGTTGTCTATCCCTCGTTCCGCAAGAAGTGATTGGAGGGATTACCTGCAATGATTGGCCCTGGAAGCAGGGCTTTCAGCTAATCACCAGGAACCTTCACTGAAGTTCCCACATGTAATTGTACATGCCAATGTGAGAATGGAAACTAAGATCTATTCTAAGGTCTCATGCAGTGGCGGAATTATCAGGGTCGCAACAGTCGCAAGTGCGACTGGGCCCTGTAATTCTCGGCCACTTCAGGGGGCCCACCGGCAGCCCGCCCGCCGCCCGATAGGCCCACCTGACTGTCCGGCCGGGGGTGTGCGTGTGCGGTGTTATTAATGTCAGGTTCATGCCGTCCTTCACCAGCGTGAGAGAAGTGCTCGGTTGGCTCCGCCCCCGCCTCCCTTACAGTCGCTCTGGATAGGTGGGGGCGGAGCCAACCGAGCACTTCTCTCACGCTGGTGAAGGACGGCATGAACCTGACATTAATAACACCGCACACGCACACCCCCGGCCGGACAGTCAGGTGGGCCTCTCGGGCGGCGGGCGGGCTGCCGGTGGGCCCCCTGAAGTGGGCGAAAATTACAGGGCCCAGTCGCACTTGCGACTCTGCGACACAAAAAAACCTTCAGCCAATGCAGTGAAGGCACTCTCTGAAGCAAGGAGGAGCGGAGGCACGCTTCGTGAAGGAGCTTTACGTCCCTCTGCAGGATTCACTCTGCAGGATTCTGAGGAGGGGGAATCGAGGGGGAATCGATCATCATCATCGACTGATTGGCGGTAAGTCACCACCCCCCCTCCAGATTGTGCCAGCCCGCCACCCCCTCCAGTGCCACCACCTGCCCTCCATTGCCACCAGCCCACCATCGCCCCTCCAGTACCACCCCTCCAGACTGTGCCACCCCCTGCCCTCCAGTGCCACCAGCCCACTACCCCCCCTCCAGTGTCACCAGCCCCCCCCCTCCAGACTGTTCTACCACACCCCCCAGACTGTTCCACCCCATCCCCCCCCCAGACTGTTCCACCCCATCCCCCCCTCCAGACTGTTCCACCCCATCCCCTCCTCCAGACTGTTCCACCCCCCCCCCCCGACTGTCCCACCCCATCCCCCCCTCCAGACTGTTCCACCCCATCCCCTCCTCCAGACTGTTCCACCCCATCCCCCTCCAGACTGTTCCACCCCATCCCCCTCCAGACTGTTCGCCACCACCGCCCCTCCAGACTGTGCCACCCCCTCCCTCCAGTGCCACCACCCCCCCTCCAGTGCCACCAGCCCACCACCCCCTCTCCAGTGCCACCACCCCCTCCAGTGCCACCAGCCCACAACCCCCTCCAGTGCCACCACCACCCCTCCAGACTGTGCCACCCGCCCTCCAGTGCCATCACCACCCCTCCAGACTGTTTCACCACCCCCCTCCAGACTGCCACCACCGCCCCTCCAGACTGTGCCACCACCTCCCTGCAGTGCCACCCCTCCCTCCAATGCCACCACCACCCCTCCAGTGCCACCATAGTGCCACCAGCCCACCACCCCCCCTCCAGTGCCACCACCACCCCCCTCCAGTGCCGCTACCCCCACCTCCCTCCAGTGCCACCACCCCCCCTCCAGACTGTGCCACCACCACCCCTTGAGTGCCACTAGCCCACCACCCCCTTCCAGTGCCACCACCACCCCCTTCCAGTGCCACCACCTCTCCAGACTGTGCCACCACCCCTCCAGTGCCACCACCCGCCCTCCAGTGCCACCACCACCCCTCCAGTGCCACCATAGTGCCACCAGCCCACCACCCCCCCTCCAGTGCCACCACCACCCCCCTCCAGTGCCGCTACCCCCACCTCCCTCCACTGCCACCACCCCCCCTCCAGACTGTGCCACCACCACCCCCCCTCCAGACTGTTCCACCACCACCCCCCCTCCAGACTGTTCCACCACCCCCCTCCAGACTGCCACCACCGCCCCTCCAGACTGTGCCACCACCTCCCTGCAGTGCCACCCCTCCCTCCAATGCCACCACCACCCCTCCAGTGCCACCATAGTGCCACCAGCCCACCACCCCCCCTCCTGTGCCACCACCACCCCTCCAGACTGTGCCACCCCCCTCCTGTGCCACCACCACCCCCCTCCAGTGCCGCTACTCCCACCTCCCTCCAGTGCCACCACCCCCCCTCCAGACTGTGCCACCACCACCCCTCGAGTGCCACTAGCCCACCACCCCCTTCCAGTGCCACCACCACCCCCTTCCAGTGCCACCACCCCTCCAGACTGTGCCACCACCCCTCCAGTGCCACCACCCGCCCTCCAGTGCCACCAGCCCTCCACCCCCCCTCCAGACTGTGCCACCACCACCCCCCCTCCAGACTGTGCCACCACCACCCCCCCTCCAGTGCCACCAGCCCACCACCCCCTCTCCAGTGCCACCACCCCCCTCCAGTGCCAACAGCCCACAACCTCCTCCAGTGCCACCACCACCCCTCCAGACTGTGCCCCCCGCCCTCCAGTGCCATCACCACCCCTCCAGACTATTTCACCACCCCCCTCCAGACTGCCACCACCGCCCCTCCAGACTGTGCCACCCCTCCCTCCAATGCCACCACCACCCCTCCAGTGCTACCATAGTGCCACCAGCCCACCACCCCCCCTCCTGTGCCACCACAACCCCTCCAGACTGTGCCACCCCCCTCCAGTGCCACCACCACCCCCCTCCAGTGCCGCTACCCCCACCTCCCTCCAGTGCCACCACCCCCCCTCCAGACTGTGCCACCACCACCCCTCGAGTGCCACTAGCCCACCACCCCCTTCCAGTGCCACCACCCCTCCAGACTGTGCCACCACCCCTCCAGTGCCACCACCCGCCCTCCAGTGCCACCAGTCCTCCACCCCCCCTCCAGACTGTGCCACCACCACCCCCCCTCCAGACTGTGACACCACCACCCCCCCTCCAGACTGTGACACCACCACCACCCCTCCAGATTGTTCCACCACCCCCCCTCCAGACTGCCACCACCGCCCTCCAGTGCCACCCCTCCCTCCAATGCCACCATCCCCCCTCCAGTGCCACCACCCCCCCTCCAGTACCACCAGCCCACCACCCCCCCTCCAGACTGCCAACACCACCCCTCCAGACTGTGCCACCACCACCCCCCCTCTAGTGCCTCCACCACCCCTCCAGACTGCCACTAGCCCCCTCTAGTGCCACCACCACCCCTCTAGTGCCACCACCACCCCTCCAGACCCCTCCAGACTGTGCCACCACCCTTCCAGACTGTGCCACCACCACCACCCTTCCAGACTGTGCCACCACCACCATCCCTCCAGACTGTGCCACCACCACCACCCCTCCAGACTGCCGCCACCCCTCCCTCCAATGCCACCATCCCCCCCTCCAGACTGTGCCACCACCACCACTCCTCCAGACTGTGCCACCACCACCACTCCTCCAGACTGTGCCACCACCACCACTCCTCCAGACTGTGCCACCACCACCACCCCCTCCAGACTGTTCCACCACCCCCCTCCAGACTGTTCCACCACCGCCCTCCAGTGCCACCCCTCCCTCCAATGCCACCATCCCCTCTCCAGTGCCACCACCCCCCCTCCAGTAGCACCAGCCCACCACCCTCCCTCCAGACTGCCACCACCCCTCCAGACTGTGCCACCACCACCCACTCCAGTACCACCGCCACCCCCTCTCCAGTACCACCACCATGCCACCCACCTCCAGTACCACCGCCACCCACCTCCAGGACAACCATGCCTCTCCAGTACCATCGCCACCCTCCTCCAGTACCACCACCCACCCTCCGGTACCACCGCCACCCCTCTCCAGGACCGCCACCCCCCTTCAGTACCACCACCGCCACCCACCTCCAGTACCACCACCACCCACCTCCAGTACCACCGCCACCCCCTCTCCAGTACCACCACCATGCCACCCACCTCCAGTACCACCGCCACCCCTCTCCAGGACCATCATGCCTCTCCAGTACCATCACCACCCTCCTCCAGTACCACCACCCAGCCTCCAGTACCACCGCCACCCACCTCCGGTACCACCGCCACCCCTCTCCAGGACCGCTACCACCTTCAGTACCACCACCGCCACCCACCTCCAGTACCACCATCAGCCCCCCTCCAGTACCACCACCACCACCCACCTCCAGTACCACTGCCACCACCTCCAGTACCACTGCCACCCCTCTCCAGGACCACCACCGCCACCCACCTCCAGGACCACCATCCCCCTCCAGTACCACTGCCACCCCCCTCCAGTACCACCACTGCACCGCACTTCACTCGGGACACAGGCTGCACAGAAATGTTTTACTTTGTTCTACAGTGGAAAAAAATATAGTATCAAAATCATGCTTTTCGGGGGGGGGGGGGCCCTTCCTGATTTCTTGCATCGGGGCCCTGAGGTTTCTAGTTACGCCTCTGGTCTCATGCACACTTGAGCCCCTGCTAAATACTCGTTTTACAAGTGTTTGAAGTTTTTTTTCTGCCCCAAAATGCATGTGTATGTTAGCCTATGGGTCCATGCATACATAGCCATTTAAAGGAATTCAGAGGCAGGGGTGTTTAAGGGCACAAATCTGAATGCACCAAAAAAATGTCCCGGAGATGAGCGATTAGCCAGAAAAAAAACCTCCCAATGCATGTTAACACTAAGCTTGTTTAGAGCTTGAGCGTTAATTCATTTCAATGGACAGTATAAATTATTTTTCCTGACAGACTCCATGGCAGCCTACGTGTGGGTTTAGTCCCACCTCCACTACCCTATAGGACGATACTCCCATAAATTTTTGCTCTCTGCCAGATGCCGTGTTCTTTCCCCGTCCTCCTCCGAAGGACCTCATTTTGTGGTCTTCCTACCCGAAGATTTCCAATTATTTCCTGCGATGCGATCGGCTGAGCGACCTGGAGTCGCATGATTCCAATAAGTTCTAGCTACTAGCAGAGTATGGAATGGGCATATGGAAGAGGCGCTGAAGAGGTGTATTCCTAGTCACTGACAGGCAAAACCGCGCTCTGGTCCTTTATCCTAGCTACTAGCAGGTGGCCTTCATCCTACAAGTCCAGCATGCATGTTTGCTTACCTTCGGCCGGTTGTCATTCGTGGGAGTGGTGAGTTCGTTCCTGTTGTTTCCATGGCAGCTGTTTTTGTTTGTGTGAGGGTCTCGTGTCTTTTCCCCTTGTTTTCCCTGTGTTCCCCACACACTGATTGTTCAGTGTGTCTGGCTGGCATGGCGGCTGGTTCCTCTGCGTTCCAGCTGCCGATCTTCTTCCTCGTTTGTCCGTGCGGTCATTCTGTGCATGCGCGAGTTTGGCGCAAGAACGAGGCTTGGCGCTGTCACATTGATTGATTACATCATTAAAAGCGGCAGTTTTAAAAGGAGAAAACAGCCTGCAAGCCTTGGAATGCTTGTTGGTTTGTGGCAGTGTTCCTGTGACCTGGTTTTCTGCATCTAAGGTATGGGATCTCTAAGGGACAGGTATGCTACCTGTTTTTTCTTCTGCTTTATTTTCTCCTGACAAGGCTGTTTTTCTTGCAGCCTGATGGACCCTTCCAGAGCTCTGGATCCGTCACCGCCTGCTAGTGGCCAGCCCTCTCGCAGCAGGTATATATTGGGGGGGAGGTCTCCCTTGTAGTGCCTGCTGGGGGGGAATAGTTGGATCATCAGTATCTGATGGCTCCATTAACACAGATGATTCTTTTCCCTTTGTCAGCTCTTCTAGGTCTATCCAAGAATGGAGTTCACGCAGGGGAAGTAATTCTTCAAAATTGCATTGCCAACGTTCCTCTTCCAGATCCAGACACCATGGTTCTCCCTCGAGATCCAGTCACCGTAGCCGGAAATCTTCTCAACTTTCCACAGCTCACTCCAGGCATACAGCTGAAGGTCTCTGCTGGGGGTGTAGGTCTCATGTCCCTGTGAACAATTCCCTCTGTGATACTTGCTTTGTGAAAGCAACTGGCGAAAGGAGAGATTCTGTCCAGCAACTAAAGTCTCTGGTTGAGAAGATGGTCAAGGACAGTTTAAAGAAGTTGGAGGCCCCCCGCATGTCTTCCATTGAGTCTCCTCGATCCCCAGCAAGGGATACTCAGGCTCAGGATGCCTGGGAGTCTTAGTGCTATCCTAGTCATCCACCTGCTGCTCTCTCAGATAATGAATCTGAAGATGAAGAGTTGAATGGGGAAGGTGGAGAAGAAGAATTCCCTCCTCTCTAAAATTCAGAGGCTTTACCCCTTCAAAGAGGATGAGGTCAAGCAGTTGGAGTCAGCTCCCCTAGTGGATGTGGCAGCAATGAGGCTGGTCAAGCATGTGACCCTTCCTCTAGAAGACACGGTTTCATTCAAGGATGCCCTGGATAGAAACATAGATTCTGACTTAAAACGGGTCTATCTTACGGCAGGCATGGCTTGTAAACCTGCCTTGGCTCTTGCCACATTGTCTAGAGCGATGGAAATTTGGTTTGAAAATGTGCTGAGGCACTCAGAAATTTCTCGGAGGACTTGGCCAAGAGCTCACCCGTCCAAGAGTCGAGGTTGGCCTCTGCCTTCTTGGGGGAGGCCTCGATTGATATAATCTGCCCGGTGGCTCCAGTTATGTTGTCTTCTGTTACTGCCAAGCATGCCCTGTGGCTTCGTCCTTGGTTAGCCGATCCTGCTTCAAAACAGGTTTGGTGCCATATCCCTTTTGATGGATCTTCTCTTTTCGGCAATAAGTTAGACAGTGCCAATACTCGGGCCACTGGGGGCGAGTCAGGGTTTCTTCCTCAAGACAGGCGTCTGCAAGGCCAAAGAAGATCCTTTCCAAGGAGACAGAATCAAGATCGTGCCAGAGAGGCGCGTAGTTATAGGCCTGAAAGTGAATTTTCCAGGTCATGGAAGTCCAGGCCGTCATCTTTCAAGAAGTCGGCTAAGAGCAGTTCGACGGGAGAGAAGGAACCGACAACGTCCTTTTGAGATCAGGCCCGTCCAGACAGGCCAGGTGGGGGCTCATCTTCTCCACTTTCAGCACATCTGGGCGGCCTCGATCCAGGACTTCTGGACCGTCAGAACGGTCTCTTCAGGCCACACCTGGAGCTTCAGCAGTGCTCCCAAACTCAGGTGTGTTCCCACGTCTCTTCCAGCTTCAGAGGAAAAAATGCAAATCCTATCAGCCTACGTAAGATCTTTATTGGATCAAGGTGCTGCTATTCCCATTCCAGCCGATCAACACGGTATGAGAATGTATTCTCCTCTTTTCATGGTCCAAAAGAAGAATGGGGCTTTGAGACTCGTAATAGCTTTCATGCATCTGCATCGCTTCATCAAAAAAGAAAGGTTCAAGATGGAGACTCTGTCCAGGATCCAACAGTCAGTTCAGCCGGGAGATTGGCTTGTCTACATAGACCTCAAAGACACTTACTTCCACGTTCCTGTGGCATCAGACTTTCAACAATTCCTGCAATTCTCCATATGCCATCTTCACTTACAATTCACATGCCTTCCCTTTGGTCTGTCAACGTCACCACGTGTCTTCTCAAAAGTCCTGTTGGTGATTGTTGCCCTGTTAAGGGTCAGAGGGATACGTATCCATCATTACCTAGACGATGTACTCCTTCTGGCTCAACACAGAGATCAAGCTATCTAAACTCTCAGGGAATTTGGCTGGCTCCTGAACCTGGAGATGAGCCAGTTAGATCCATCTCAGTCTCTCGTGTTCCTTGGAGCTCTCTTCAACACGATAAGAGGTACCATCTCTCTACCTGAGGAGAAGATTGTAATAGTTTGGGACAGGATTCGTCTGGCTCTCTCGTCTCCTTATCTCAATGCACTTCATTGTCTAAGGATCATAGGCACCATGGTGTGCACAATACCAATGGTGAAGTGGGCACAATGGAGGATGCGCCCCTTTTAGAAAGGGTTTCTTCACCAGTGGTCAGGGGACAAAGCCCAACTTATTCGCATCACTCAGGTTATGAGGAGTTCCCTCTTCTGGTGGCTTCAACGGGAGAATCTTCGAAAATGTCATTCCTTTCTGCCAATGGATGGATGCCAGCAACAGAGGTTGGGGGGCTCATTGCCTAACAGAAGTAGCTCAGGGCACTTGGGATTTCCCCTCTTGGAGAATAGTGTCAAACATCCCACAGTTGCGTGAGGCCTTCCAAGCGCTGCTAGCATTTCATCATCTGATATCCGGGGCATCCGTAGTTCTCAGATTGGACAATACGACAGCCGTTGCCTATATAAGGAAACAGGGGGCACCTTACTACAAGAGGAGGAACCGATCATGTCTTGGGCGCAGAAGAATCTGGCCAACCTAACGGCAAATTATGTTCCTGGAACTCTCAGTGTACATTCAGACTTTCTGTCGCGAGTCCACTTAGACAACAACGAGTGGTCTCTCCGCGAGGATGTGTTCAAATGGATCCTAACCTTGGGGATCTCTCCAGAAGTAGATCTCTTTACCTCTCAGTTCAACAGGAAGCTGAAGAAGTATTACTCTAGGTTCGGGGACCCTCAAGCCTGCGGGATGGACGCACTGACAGAGCGTTGGTGGTTCCACAGAGCATATGCCTTCCCTTCAATTCCCATTGTCTTTCATTTCCTAAGGAGACTCAGATGGGAGGAGGTGGAAATAATAGCTGTGATTCCTCATTGGCCCAACAGGCCCTGGTTTCCTCTCCTTTCTCTTCTCAGCTTCCGAGAGCCTGTTCCTCTTCTGATCAGACGGGACCTGCTCTCCCATGGCACAATTCTCCACCCGTGCCCAGCTCACCTACAGTTTAGAGCTCGTTTTTTGAGCGGGGAAGGTTGGAAGCATTAGGATGTCCCAAGGAAGTTATTCCAACTCTCCTGAATGCAAGAAGACAGAGTACTAACAGAGTGTATGAACTAATTTGGGCTAAATTCTCATCTCATATGTCTTCCAGATCCAGTTCATGTGGTACACCTACAGATCAAGACATTTTATTCTTGCAATCAGGTCTGGATTTACCCTTTTCTGTTAGTTCCCTTCGCGTACAGGTGTCAGCTATCTCGGCCTTTACTGGAGTGTTGTGGGCCAGGCACGCTCTTATTCAACAATTCTTCAAAGGAGCAGTTAGATTAAGACCTCAAAGGAAACCCAGGTTTCCAAAATGGGATCTGCCTCTAGTTTTGGATTTTTTCCTCACATCTTGATAAACCACTATCCATCAGAGAGCTTACTATTAAGACTGCCTTTTTGGTGGCCGTCACCTCAGCAAAGAGAGTGTCTGAAATTCAAGTTCTAGGAGCCAAAGAACCTTTCCTTACTTTTTTCCCCAGACAGGGTCATCCTGGTCCTGATGTTAGGGTCAAACCCTAAGGTAACTTCAATTTTTCATGAGAACCAAGAAATGGAATCTGTCAGGAAAACTGAAAATTCCTATCAAAATACTTACCGTAATTTTCCTTTTCTGATGGACTCCATGGCAGCAAGAGTTCCCTCCCAAATGACTGGAGAAGGCTAGTTACCGAACACGGCCTCTGGCAGGGAGCAAAGATTTATGGGAGTATCGTCCTATAGGGTAGTGGAGGCAGGGCTAAACCCACATGTAGGCTGCTATGGAGTCCATCAGGAAATGAAAATTACGGTAAGTATTTTGATAGGAATTTTCCGTTTTCTGGCCAATGAAATGAATTGATGCCCAAATGTGGTACATGCATTCAGAAACATAATGTGTGTTTTTCCTGATGCCAGAAGATGGACATCTAGAAGATTTGGCCAAAGCGTCCAGTGTGCATGAGGCCTAAAGTGCTATTTATTCCTACCAAGGTTTTTTCAGGTTCTTATACAAAGCCAAAGCCATTTACAAATGTGATCTCCCTTATTGAATGTAATCCCCTCTATTTCCATCAATTGTGTTTGTGTGCATTGATTTACATGTAATAGTATTATTAATAGTGATGGAAGAACTTCCGACGGGACGTTTCGCGAACGCGGACCGCGAACGCGGCTGATAGTTCGCGAACCGGAACGTTCGCGGCGGGCCCCATTGACTTCAATGGGAGGCGAACTTCGCAAACCTATAGGTCAAATTTGCAGCCACAAAATAATTATTAGCTGTGCAAACATAGTCCCACCACATGGCCAATGACATAACACATGTATGAGGTGAATCTGGGATCGACAACTACAAGCATTCTTTTTTTATATGGGAAATTGTTGTGACAATTCAGGACTGTGGAGCGCATGAAGGCAATGGAGGAGAGAGAAGGTCAGGGACCAGGGTAGGCAAAGAAGAGGGTGCAGGAGATGATCACTAGCAGCGTGACATACAGCAATGACACCTGCACCGTGATAGAGTCATCTGACAGCAGCACCGTGATACAGAGCACTGACATCAGCAGCGTGACATACAGCAATGACACCTGCACCGTGATAGATTCATCTGACAACAGCACCGTGATAGAGAGCACTGACATCAGCAACGTGACATAAAGCACTCACACCAGCACCGTGATATACAGCACTGACAGCAGCACCGTGATAGAGAGCACTGACATCAGCAGCGTGACATAAAGCACTCACACCAGCACCGTGATATACAGCACTGACAGCAGCACCGTGATAGAGAGCACTGACATCAGCACCGTGACATAAAGCACTCACACCAGCACCATGATATACAGCACTGACAGCAGCACCGTGATAGAGAGCACTGACATCAGCACCGTGACATAAAGCACTCACACCAGCACCGTGATATACAGCACTGACAGCAGCACCGTGACAGAGAGCACTGACATCAGCACCGTGATATACAGCACTGACACCTGCACCGTAAGCAGCCCCAGGAGGAAGTCAGCATAGCACAGGGATGGTGGGAGCCCCTCATAATGAGCATAGCACAGGGATGGTGGGAGCCCCTCATAATATGCACAGCAGAGGTACAGCCCCAGGAGGAAGTCAGCACAGCACAGCACAGGGATGGTGGGAGCCCCTCATAATAAGCAGCCCCAGGAGTAAGTCAGCACAGCACAGCACAGGGATGGTGGGAGCCCCTCATAATGAGCATAGCACAGGGTTGGTGGAAGCACCTCAAAATATGCACAGCAGAGGTACAGCCTCAGGAGGAAGTCAGTACAGCACAGGGATGGTGGGAGCCCCTCATAATATGCACAGCAGAGGTACAGCCCCAGGAGGATGTCAGCACGGCACAGGGATGGTGGGAGCCCCTCATAATAAGCAGCCCCAGTAGAAATATGACACCGCTCAACCTCTTCAAAGAGGAGGGTACGGGCTTATAGTACGGTGTGCTTTTTTTGAACAAGGAAGTGAGCCAAATGAAGAAAGAAGGTCTGTGTGCTTGATTAAAAAAATAGTTTATAGACATATACATGGTCTACTGGTCACATGTGTTGAATTCCTCCAAGATCCATGCCTCATTCATTTTTAGAAATGTGAGGTAGTTAACACTGTCGTGAGCTAGGCCAGTACGCTTATCGGTCACGATCCCCCCTGCTGCGCTGAACGTCCTTTCGGACAGGACACTGGATGAGGGGCAAGCCAACAGTTCCATTGCAAATTGGGCAAGCTCTGGCCAGAGGTCAAGCCTGCCCACCCAGTAGTCCAGGGGTTCATCACTCCTCAGAGCGTCCACATCGGCCATTAACCCGATGTAGTCAGACACCTTACGGTCTAGGCGTTCCCTGATGCTGGATCCGGATGACAACCTGTCGATGGGTCGGCTGAAAGAATGACCTCATATCCGAAGTCACCAACACATCTTCAAACCGGCCTCTTCTTGCAGGCGCTGTTGGATTGGTACACGCAACTCCTTCACTGGGAGTGGGAATTTCTCCTCTGCCAGCGCACGCAAAAGCAGAATGCAGCATTTCTCGAAGCAAGGCCTGGAAGTGCTGCATTCTGACAGCCCTCTGCGACGGCGGTAAAATTTCCGCCATTTTGTGTTTGTACCGGGGGTCTAAGTACGTTGCCACCCAGTACTGGTCCTTGACCCTTATGCTTTTTATACGGGGGTCCCTATTAAAACACTGGAGCATGAAGGCCCCCATTTGCACTAAACTGGAAGCGGTGTGGTGGCCTGGCTCCTGCTCATCATCCAGGATAATGTTGTCCTCTTCATTCTCCTCTCCCTATCCACACACAACAGGGATCCCAGAAAGGTTTAAAGCATGCTCTTCTTGCTCCTCCTCATCCGCCCCGGCTCCATCCTCCTCTGACTCCTCTTCAGACTCCTGTTGTTGACTTGTCTCAGATAGAGTAGCCCCCCCTGGGAATTCATCCAGCATTGCGACTTCCTCATCTTCCTGCTCCTGCTCCTCCACAGCTTGATCAATGACATGACGCAATGCACGCTCCATAAAGAAGGCATAAGGTACCATGTCACTGATGGCGCCATGGCTGCGACTGACCAGTTTGGTGATCTCCTCAAATGGCCGCAGAAGTCTGCATGCGTCGCGCATGAGCAGCCACTGGCGCGGTGAAAAAAAAACCAGCTCCCCAGAACCGGTTCTGCCGCAGAGTTCATACAGGTAGACGTTAACTGCACGTTTCTGCTGGAGCAGCCTATCAAGCATATAGAAGGTTGAGTTCCATCACGTCGGGCAATCGCAAATAAGACGTCTGACCGGCAGATTGTGTCGCCGCTGAATGTCAGCAAGGCGAGCCATGGTCGTGTAAGATCTTCTGAAATGGGCCGAGATTTTCCTTGCCTGCCGCAAGATGTCCTGGACCCCAGGGTATTTGACAACGAATCGCTGCACGACCAAGTTTTAGACGTGTGCCATGCATGGCACGTGCATGATTTTGCCTTGTTTCAATGCGCTAAGCAGATTGGCACCGTTGTCACACACCACTTTACCAACTATCAAATTGAGCGGTGTTAGCCACTGATCTGCCTATGAACGCAAAGCTGAAAGGAGTGCCGGGCCAGTGTGGCTCTTGGCTTCCAGGCACAACAGACGCAGCACGGCATGGCAACGTTTCACCTGGCATGTGGAATAGGTTCTGGGAGCTTGGGCGGTGCAGCGGAAGAGACGCTAGCAGCGGAAAAGGAGGAGTCAGCTGAGGAGGAGAGGGAGGAGGATGGAGTAGGAGGAGGAGGAGAAGAAGAGTCAGGCCTGCATGCAATCCATGGCGGTAAAACCAAATCTACACGGGTGCCACGAGTTACATGCTTGATGGCCGTCAGAAGGTTCACCCAGTGGGCAGTAAAAGTGATATACCTTCCCTGCCCGTGTTTGCTAGACCACGTGTTTGTGGTCAGATGTATCTTGGCACCGACACTGTGTGCCAGAGATACATTCACTTGCCGCTGAACATGGCCATATAGCTCTGGGATGCCCTTCTCTGAGAAATACTTCCTTCCTGGGACCTTCCATTGTGGTGTTCCAATGGCCACAAATTTGCGAAAGGCCTCCGAGTCCACCAGTTTATATGGCAGTAGTTGGCGGGCTATGAGTTCTGACAAGCCAGCCGTCAACCGTTGGGCAAGAGGGTTATCCGGCGTCATCATTTTTTTATGCTCGAACATTAGGCCCACGGAAGCCTGCCTTTTTGCAGAAAAACGTGAGCTTGGCGTGATGGAAGGTGGAGTGGAGGACAATTGTGAGGAGAGAGGAGAAGGAGAAGTAGAAGACGAGGCTGGACTGTGAGAGCCTGCAGTGTGGCTTTGTGTGTTCCGTTGCTCCCACTCGGCTCGGTGATGGCTGCCCATGTGCCTTCTTAAGGCGGTCATCCCTAGGTGAGTGTTGGGCTTACCGCGACTAATGCGTTGACTGCAAAGATTGCAGATGGCAACGCTATTGTCAGCAGCGGACACGTTAAAAAAAGCCCACACTGCGGAGCCATGTGCCGGTGTCCTGGGAGCGCCAGATGTGACCGTACATGGTCGATGACTCGCTCCTGATACATTTGCAGTCTGCTTTGTCCCTCCTGTGCAATGTAAGTTATTCCTGCTTCTCCTCCCTATGTGCTGGTCCATATCTCCCTCTGAACTCCCCTCCTCTTCCTCTCTTGTGGGCACCCACGTGACATCACTAGACACGTCATCATCAACGTCACCTTCCCCACCGCTATAAGTAGAGATCTCAGAGTAGGCAGCAACACCGGGGACCAACCTCCTCCTTGGGCTGATCTGGGTACTGTCGTCAGACTGCTGAGTAGCGGTTGTTGCTACCTCCTCTTCCTGATCCAATACCAAGAGTGGCTGCGCATCAGAAATGTCCTCTTGATATGGATCGGAAAATAATTCCTGTGACTCAAGCGGAAGGTATGTGGTGGTGGTGGTGGTGGTGGTGTTGTTGGTGGTAGTGTCTTTGGGGGTGCACATAGCAGAGAGTGAAGAAGAGGGTGCAGATCGAGAGGGTGAGGAGGGTGCAGAAGAGTAAGGCTGAGCGAGCCATTCAACCAAGTCTGGTGCGTCCTTTAAAGTAATTGAACGCACCTTCTGCAACTTCCCACTTTGGCTCAAGCCTGTTGCTCCTGCCCTACCCCTACCACCCCTGCGGAAGGGCCTGCCTCTTCCTCTGCCTGTCATTTTTTAAATAACCCTGTGACAAAACTCTCAGTCCCTATACCAATGAAGGACTGCTGCAGTATAGGGCAGCGGTCAGCAGTAGTGCACCTCAACCCTATGTATTGTGGACCGATACCAGTCCTTATAGAATAGCAGACTGTACCTCACTCAAACCTATGTACTGTAGCACCCTATATACCTTACCAGTCCTTATAAGGACTTTTGTGGACCAAGTAGGTTGTGTGTGAGTGATTAGCAGACTGTACGTCAGTCCCTATACCGATGAAGGACTGCTGCAGTATAGGGCAGTGGTCAGCAGTAGTGCACCTCAACCCTATGTATTGTGGACCGATACCAGTCCTTATAGAATAGCCGACTGTACCTCACTCAACCCTATGTACTGTAGCACCCTATACCTTACCAGTCCTTATAAGGACTTTTGTGGACCAAGTAGGTTGTGTGTGAGTGATTAGCAGACTGTACGTCAGTCCCTATACCGATGAAGGACTGCTGCAGTATAGGGCAGCGGTCAGCAGTAGTGCACCTCAACCCTATGTATTGTGGACCGATACCAGTCCTTATAGAATAGCAGACTGTACCTCACTCAACCCTATGTACTGTAGCATCCTAGACAGACCAAGTTACCAGTCCTGATAAAGAGCTTTGTTGACCAAGTAGGTTGTGTGTGAGTGATTAGCAGACTGTACGTCAGTCCCTATACCGATGAAGGACTGCTGCAGTATAGGGCAGCGGTCAGCAGTAGTGCACCTCAACCCTATGTATTGTGGACCGATACCAGTCCTTATAGAATAGTAGACTGTACCTCACTCAACCCTATGTACTGTAGCACCCTAGACAGACCAAGTTACCAGTCCTGATAAAGAGCTTTGTAAACCAAGTAGGTTGTGTGTGAGTGATTAGCAGACTGTACGTCAGTCCCTATACCGATGAAGGACTGCTGCAGTATAGGGCAGCGGTCAGCAGTAGTGCACCTCAACCCTATGTATTGTGGACCGATACCAGTCCTTATAGAATAGCAGACTGTACCTCACTCAACCCTATCTACTGTAGCACCCTTGACAGACCAAGTTACCAGTCCTGATAAAGAGCTTTGTGGAACAAGTGAGTTGTGAATGATTAGCAGACTGCAGCAGAAGGGCAGCAGTCAAGTATAATATTCTTTCTATATTTGGAAGAAAGAATATTATACGTGTACAAGCCTATTACCATACCACTGATACCAGTCCTGAAAAGAACCTTTGTGGAACTAATAGTAACAGCTACTGATTAAACTGACCCTCACTGCCTGACACACTGCTTCCTGCCTGTCCCTATATAAACTGGCAAAACAGAGGCTGCTGGAACAATAACTGGTTACTGGAATAGCACTTTTGTGGACCTGATAGTAACAGCTAATGATTAAACTCACTCTGCCTGCAGCACACACCGTCCTGTCCCTTTCTCTAAACTGACAAAAGACACTCAGGCTGCTGCAACAATCACTAGCACAGCACTGCCTATCCTGAACTACACCTAACACCTATACCAGTCCTGAAAAGAACTTTTGTGTACCAAATAGCTAGCGATTTGGGTCACTGTAATCTCTCCCTACTCCACACAGCAACCTCTCCCTATAGTGACAGAAGAAAGAATGAAAAATGGCCGCCGGATCGGGTGTATTTATAAGTTAGGGGGAATGTCCAAGTGTCCATGTGCTGTAATGTCTCAATTGGCTGTCCTGTACCCCATGATGGATGTGTCATCAGGTCAAAGTTCTTTTACACAGTAAAAACACAGAAGTCCGCCGGGTGAACGGCGCCAATAGTCTGCCGAACCGGCGGACCGCGAACAGCCGAAATTCGCCGCAAAACGACCGCCGGGCGAACTGTTCGGCCCTCACTAATTATTAATATTAATAATATAATTAATTGCTATCTTTAACCCTTTAGCTGTCAGGTCCATATGTCGTGACAAGGGGGGATTTTACACATTCCCAGTGGCTACAGCCATATTGATTTTGCGATAATATCGTGTGACATAAAAAATTGGAACTACTACTGTTTTTTTCTCTAGGGTGTCTGCTTTCAGACAATATATAATGTTTTGATAAACTTTCAGCATAGCCAGCATGCTTTCTCTTCCTGGCATACTGCTCCCAGAGAGCCCATTACACGTTTGCTCTGCACATATTAACAATTATCCAGCCAGAATTGGGTGAGCTGCTGTCCGGAGCAGTGGTGAGCACCCCCATTTTTGTATAATAGACTGATCCGAGAAAAAGCTGTGATCAGATTGGAGGTGGCTGAGGTGTGCAAAGCTCTGCACCTGTTCAGACCTCTTCTTTTGGTCCATTCCTGTGCATGAGCTCTGTACAATTCCATAACGTGTGTGCTCATGTGATCTGTCATTACTGATCCAGGGTTGTGATCCTCCTCCTGAACCTTACTCCTCTCTCATCACTCCCCTATAATAAGCGGGCAGACAGCTCCAATCTCCTGCCCTACATGGTTCTTACAGGTGATAAGGATGACATCACTTTTCTATAAATAACAGTGGTGGCTTCCATATTTTTCCTCATAATGTAATAACTGATAGGGACACAGACAGCAACAAAAACCTGGCAGGTGTCCTAATCCTTCCCCACTCAAAACTAAGAAAAAGTTTGGACATTTTTCATGGGGAAAAATGAGCAACTTGTGGTGGAAGGAAAGAAAGTTGCAAAATCTCTGGCCTACTTTACTTTTCCTTTCCCAGAATCTGATGAACCTAACTGTGTACTGTGATTAAAGCTGAATTATGCGCTTTCTGTTGGTGTAGGCCAGGGGTAGGCAACCTGGGGCGCTCCAGCTGTTGTGGAACCACATTTCCAATGAGGCATTGCAAGGCTGGCAGTTACAATTACTGCCATAGGCATGATGGGACTTTTAGTTCTGCAACAGCTGAAGGGCCCAAAGTGTAGGCCATTTTCGTACCTCTCAGAGATGGCACCTACCCTGTCCTGCCTTAAAGCTAGGATATTGCTAAGATCATTTCTGTGCGTGCATTGTTTGTGCTCTCCTCAGTCAGAGGAGCACAAGGCTTAGAGCTGCTGTGACCAGGAAGAGGGAGTACACATGTGCAAGGATTTGTAAGTGCAAGCAGTAAGGCCAGGGATCACCCTAGCAACGTTCTAGCAACAAGGCACACAATATTAGCACAACTGTTTATCAATTTTCAGTAAAAATACACTACCACAAAGTTAAAATTAAGTTCTTGCTTAGGCTCGATTCACACTAGCGCGTTTTTTGATGTATTTTGCATTTTGCAGAAATGCAAGGACATTTTTTAACATGGGTTCCTATGGAAACGCACAAAAGCAACATGCATAGATGTGAATCGAGCCTAAAGGTGCTAAAGATACTAAATGAACCTTCTGCACACAGCTATATACCCTTCTAGCAAACTTTACATAAAAATAGGGATTTTTAGTTCACATGCATTGCGATGCATGTTTAAGCTGGCCAACTGCGTCAAAGTAATCCCTCTCTGGCCAGGCCCTACACTACACTGTACTAATCTACACTACACTACATTACACTAATTTACTCTACTCTAATCTGCTCCACCCTGCCCTAATCCTCTCCACCCTGCCATAATTCACTCCACCCTGCCCTATAACCCAGCCCTAGTCCACTCCACCCTGCCCTATAACCCAGCCGTAGTCCGCTCCATCCTGCCCTATAACCCAGCCGTAGTCCGCTCCACCCTGCCATAGTCCTCCAGTCCACCCTGCCCTGTGACCCAGCCCAAATCCCCTCCACCCTGCCCTATAACCCTGCCCTTATCCTCTACACCCTGCCGTAACTCACTCCACCCTGCCCTATAATCCAGCCCTAATCCACTCCACTCTGCCATTTAACCCAGGCGTAGTCTGCTCCACCCTGCCGTAGTCTGCTCCACCCTGTCATAGTCTGTTCCACCCAGCTGTTGTCCACTCCACCTTGCCCTATAATCTAGCCCAAATCCATCCTGCCTTAATCCCCTCCACCCTGCCTTAATCCCCTTCACCCTGTCCTATAAACCTACCCTGTAAACCCTGCCCTAATCCACCCTGCCTTAATCCCCTCCACACTGCCCTATAACCCAGCCCAAATCCACCCTGCCTTATAACCCTGCCTTAGTCCACCCTACTTTAATCCCCTTCACCCTGCCCACCCTGCCCTATAACCCAGCCAAATTCCACCCTGCGTAATCCCCTTCACCTTGCCCTATAACCCGAATAAATCCGAATTCAGACGAATTACTGTCCCATCCAGAAAGCTGTGGTTCCAACATTTAGGAGCCAGTTTTTTATTGCCGCTGTCATCGCCGCTCCTTCCACCTAGTGCCGCTGTGGTCCTTGCTCCGACCGCATAATGCCTCTATGGGCCTGGCTATTTCTGCCTAGTGCCCAGGCGGGTCTGCCTCCACCCATCTAGTGCATCTACAGACCTCGCTCCACCTAGTGCCTCTATGGGCCTAGCTCCTCCTAGTGCCTCTACAGGGTGCCTCTACAGGCCTGGCTCCATCCGCCTAGTGCCTCTATGGGCCTGGCTCCATCAGTCTAGTGCCTCTACGGGCCTGACTCTATCCACATAGTGCCTCTACAGGTCTGGCTACATCAGCCTAGTGCCTCTGCGGGCCTTGCTTCATCAGCATAGTGCCTCTATGGGCCTGGCTCCATCCATCTAGTGCCTCTACGGGCCTGGCACTATCTGCCTAGTGCCTCTACGGTCCTTGCTCCATCTGCCTTGTGCCTCTACAGGCCTGGCTCCATCCTCCTGTGCCTCTACGGGCTTGGCTCCATCCTCCTGTGCCTCTACGGGCTTGGCTCCATCAGATTCATGCCTCTACGGGCCTTGCTCCATCAGCCTAGTGCCTCTACGGGCCTGGCTCCATCAGCCAAGTGCCTCTACGGGCCTGGCTCCATCAGCCTAGTGCCTCTACGGGCTTGGCTCCTTCTGCCTACTGCCTCTACGGGCCTTACCCCATCTGCCTAGTGCCTCTACAGGGTGCCTCTACAGGCCTGGCTCCATCAGATTAGTGCCTCTACGGGCCGTGCTCCATCAGCCTAGTGCCTCTACGGGCCTGGCTCCATCAGCCTAGTGCCTCTACAGGCTTAGATCCATCCGCCTAGTACCCAACCGGGCCAGCCTCCATCCACCGAGTGCCTCTACGGGCCTCGCTCCATCTAGTGCCTCTACATGCCTACCTCCTTCTGATTAGTGCCTCTACGGGCCTGGCTCCATCTGCTTAGTGCCTCTATGGTCCCGGCTCCATGCGCTTATTTCCTCTTCGGCCCCTGCTCCAACCGCCTGTTGCCTCTATGGGCCTGACACCATCCGCCTAGTGCCTCTACGGTCCTTGCTCCATCCGTCAAGTGCCTCTATGGGCCTGGCTCCAACAGATTTGTGCCTCTACGGGCCTTGCTCCATCAGCCTAGTGCCTCTACGGGCCTGGCTCAATCAGCCTAGTGCCTCTGCAGGCCTTGCTTCATCAGCATAGTGCCTCTATGGGCCTGGCTCCATCCATCTAGTGCCTCTACGGACCTTGCACCGTCTGCCTAGTGCCTCTATGGTCCTTGCTCCATCTGCCTTGTGCCTCTACAGGCCTGGCTTCATCCTCCTGTGCCTCTACGGGCTTGGCTCCATCAGATTCATGCCTCTACGGGCCTTGCTCCATCAGCCTAGTGCCTCTACGGGCCTGGATCCATCAGCCTTGTGCCTCTACGAGCCTGGCTCCATCAGCCTAGTGCCTCTACAGGCTTGGATCCATCCGCCTAGTACCCAACCAGGCCGGCCTCCATCCACCTAGTGCCTCAACGGACCTGGCTCAAATGGCCTAGTGCCTCTACAGGCATGGATCCATCCGCCTAATACCCAACCGGGTCGGCTTCCATCCACCTAGTGCCTCTATGGCCCTCGCTCCATCTGGTGCCTCTACATGCCTGCCTCCTTCTGACTAGTGCCTCTACAGGCCTGGCTCCATCAGATTAGTGCCTCTACGGGCCGCACTCCATCACCCTAGTGACTCTACGGGCCTGGCTCCATCAGCCTAGTGCCTCTGCAGGCTTGGCTCCATCCGCCTAGTACCCAGCCGGGCTGGCCTCCATCCACCTAGTGCCTCTATGGGCCTCGCTCCATCTAGTGCCTCTACATGCCTGCCTCCTTCTGACTAGTGCCTCTACGGGCCTGGCTCCATCCGCTTAGTGCCTCTATGGGCCCGGCTCCATCTGCCTATTTCCTCTTTGGTCCTTGCTCCAACCTCCTGGTGCCTCTATGGGCCTGGCACCATCCGCCTAGTGCCTTTACGGTCCTTGCTCCATCTGCCAAGTGCCTCTATGGGCCTGACTCCATCTGCCTAGTGCCCAGCCGGACTGGCCTTCATCCACCTAGTGCCATTATGGGCCTCGCACCATCTAGTGCCTCTACATGTCTTGTCCTTCTGACTAGTGCCTCTACAGGCTTGGCTCCATCCGCCTAGTGCCTCTATGGGCCTGGCTCCATCCGCCTATTTCCTCTTCGGTCCTTGCTCCAACCTTCTGGTGCCTCTATGGGCCTGGCACCATCCGCCTAGTGCCTTTACGGTCCTTGCTCCATCTGCCAAGTGCCTCTACGGGCCTGACACCATCTGCCTAGTGCCTCTACAGTCCTGGCTCCATCTTCCTAGTGCCTCTACAGGGTGCCTCTACGGGCCTGGCTCCATCTGCCTAGTGCCTCTATGGGCCTGGCTCATCTTCCTAGTGCCTCTACAGGGTGCCACTACGGGCCTGGCTCCATCTGCCTAGTGCCTCTACAGGCCTGGCTCCATCATATTTGTGCCTCAACGGGCCTGGCTCCATCAGCCTACTGCCTCTACGGGCCTGGCTCCATCAGCCTAGTGCCTCTACGGGCCTGGCTCCATCAGCCTAGTGCCTCTACGGGCCTGGCTCCATCCGCCTAGTTCCTCTACGGGCATGGCTCCATCTGCCTACTGCCTCTATGGGCCTGGCTCCATCAGCCTAGTGCCTCTACAGGGTGCCTCTACAGGCCTGGCTCCATCAGATTAGTGCCTCTACGGGCCGCGCTCCATCACCCTAGTGCCTCTACGGGCCTGGCTCCATCAGCCTAGTGCCTCTGCAGGCTTGGCTCCATCCGCCTAGTACCCAGCCGGGCTGGCCTCCATTCACCTAGTGCCTCTATGGGCCTCGCTCCATCTAGTGCCTCTACATGCCTGCCTCCTTCTGACTAGTGCCTCTACGGGCCTGGCTCCATCCGCTTAGTGCCTCTATGGGCCCGGCTCCATCCGCCTATTTCCTCTTTGGTCCTTGCTCCAACCTCCTGGTGCCTCTATGGGCCTGGCACCATCCGCCTAGTGCCTTTACGGTCCTTGCTCCATCTGCCAAGTGCCTCTATGGGCCTGACTCCATCTGCCTAGTGCCCAGCCGGACTGGCCTTCATCCACCTAGTGCCTCTATGGGCCTCGCACCATCTAGTGCCTCTACATGTCTTGTCCTTCTGACTAGTGCCTCTACAGGCTTGGCTCCATCCGCCTAGTGCCTCTATGGGCCTGGCTCCATCCGCCTATTTCCTCTTCGGTCCTTGCTCCAACCTTCTGGTGCCTCTATGGGCCTGGCACCATCCGCCTAGTGCCTTTACGGTCCTTGCTCCATCTGCCAAGTGCCTCTACGGGCCTGACACCATCTGCCTAGTGCCTCTACAGTCCTGGCTCCATCTTCCTAGTGCCTCTACAGGGTGCCTCTACGGGCCTGGCTCCATCTGCCTAGTGCCTCTATGGGCCTGGCTCATCTTCCTAGTGCCTCTACAGGGTGCCACTATGGGCCTGGCTCCATCTGCCTAGTGCCTCTACAGGCCTGGCTCCATCATATTTGTGCCTCAATGGGCCTGGCTCCATCAGCCTACTGCCTCTACGGGCCTGGCTCCATCAGCCTCTACAATCCTGGCTCCATCTTCCTAGTGCCTCTACAGGGTGCCTCTACGGGCCTGGCTCCATCTGCCTAGTGCCTCTATGGGCCTGGCTCATCTTCCTAGTGCCTCTACAGGGTGCCACTACGGGCCTAGCTCCATCTGCCTAGTGCCTCTACAGGCCTGGCTCCATCATATTTGTGCCTCAATGGGCCTGGCTCCATCAGCCTACTGCCTCTACGGGCCTGGCTCCATCAGCCTAGTGCCTCTACGGGCCTGGCTCCATCAGCCTAGTGCCTCTACGGGGCCTGGCTCCATCCGCCTAGTTCCTCTACGGCCATGGCTCCATCTGCCTACTGCCTCTATGGGCCTGGCTCCATCAGCCTAGTGCCTCTACAGGGTGCCTCTACAGGCCTGGCTCCATCAGATTAGTGCCTCTACGGGCCGCGCTCCATCACCCTAGTGCCTCTACGGGCCTGGCTCCATCAGCCTAGTGCCTCTGCAGGCTTGGCTCCATCCGCCTAGTACCCAGCCGGGCTGGCCTCCATCCACCTAGTGGCTCTATGGGCCTCGCTCCATCTAGTGCCTCTACATGCCTGCCTCCTTCTGACTAGTGCCTCTACGGGCCTGGCTCCATCCGCTTAGTGCCTCTATGGGCCCGGCTCCATCCGCCTATTTCCTCTTCGGTCCTTGCTCCAACCGCCTGGTGCCTCTATGGGCCTGACACCATCCGCCTAGTGCCCCTAGGGTCCTTGCTCCATCCGCCAAGTGCCTCTATGGGCCTGGCTCCATCTGCCTAGTACCTCTACGGGCCTGGCTCCATCTTCCTAGTGCCTCTACAGGGTGCCTCTACGGGCCTGGCTCCATCTGCCTAGTGCCTCTATGGGCCTGGTTCATCTACCTAGTGCCTCTACAGGGTGCCACTACGGCCTGGCTCCATCTGCCTAGTGCCTCTATGGGCTTTGCTCCAACAGATTTGTGCCTCTACAGGCCTTGCTCCATCAGCCTAGTGCCTCTACAGTCTGGCTCCATCAGCCTAGTGCCTCTGCGGGCTTGGCTCCATCTGCCCACTGCCTCTATGGGCCTGGCTCTATCTGCCTAGTGCCTCTACAGGGTGCCTCTACGGGCCTGGCTCCATCAGATTAGTGCCTCTGCGGGCCTTGCTCCATCAGCCTAGTGCCTCTACGGGCCAGGCTCCATCCGCCTATTTCCTCTTCGGTCCTTGCTCCAACTGCCTGGTGCCTCTATGGGCCTGACACCATCCGCCTAGTGAATCTACGGTCCTTGCACCATCCACCAAGTGCCTCTACGGGCCTGGTTCCATCTGCCTATTGCCTCTACGGGCCTGGCTCCATCTTCCTAGTGCCTCTACAGGGTGCCTCTACAGGCCTGGCTCCATCTGCCTAGTGCCTCTATGGGCCTGGCTCCATCAGATTTGTGCCTCTACGGGCCTTGCTCCATCAGCCTAGTGCCTCTACGGGCCTGGCTCCATCAACCTAGTGCCTCTACGGGCCTGGCTCCATCAGCCTAGTGCCTCTACGGGCCTGGCTCCATCAGCCTAGTGCCTCTACGGGCCTGGCTCCATCAGCCTAGTGCCTCTACGGGCCTGGCTCCATCAGCCTAGTGCCTCTACGGGCCTGGCTCCATCAGCCTAGTGCCTCTATGGGCCTGGCTCCATCAGCCTCTACGGGTCTGGCTCCATCAGCCTAGTGCAGATGGAGCCAGGCCCAAAGAGGCACTAGGCAGATGGAGCCAAGCCCGTAAAGGAACTAGGCTGATGGAGCCAGGCCCATAGAGGCACTAGGCTTGCTCCATCTGCCAAGTGCGTCTACGGGCCTGACTCCATCTGCCAAGTGCCTCTACAGGCCTGGCTCCATCTTCCTAGAGCCTCTACAGGGTGCCTCTACGGGCCTGGCTCCATCTGCCTAGTGCCTCTATGGGCCTGGCTCATCTTCCTAGTGCCTCTACAGGGTGCCACTACGGGCCTGGCTCCATCTGCCTAGTGCCTCTACGGGCCTGGCTCCATCAGATTTGTGCCTCTATGGGCCTTGCTCCATCAGCCTAGTGCCTCTACGGGCCTGGCTCCATCAGCCTAGTGCCTCTACGGGCCTGGCTCCATCAGCCTAGTGCCTCTACGGGCCTGGCTCCATCAGCCTAGTGCCTCTATGGGCCTGGCTCCATCAGCCTAGTTCCTTTACGGGCTTGGCTCCATCTGCCTAGTGCATCTACAGGGTGCCTCTATAGGCCTGGCTCCATCAGATTAGTGCCTCTATGGCCTTGCTCCATCAGCCTAATGCCTCTACGGGCCTGTCTCCAGCAGCCTAGTGCCTCTACGGGCTTGGCTCCATCTGCCTACTGCCTCTACGGGCCTGGCTCCATCTGCCTAGTGCCTCTACAGGGTGCCACTACGGGCCTGGCTCCATCTGCCTAGTGCCTCTACGGCTCCATCAGATTTGTGCCTCTATGGGCCTTGCTCCATCAGCCTAATGCCTCTACGGGCCTGGCTCCATCAGCCTAGTGCCTCTACGGGCCTGGCTCCATCAGCCTAGTTCCTCTACGGGCTTGGCTCCATCTGCCTACTGCCTCTATGGGTCTGGCTCCATCTGCCTAGTGCCTCTACGGGTCTGGCTCCATCAGCCTAGTGCCTCTACGGGCCTGGCTCCATCAGCCTAGTGCCTCTACGGGCCTGGCTCCATCAGCCTAGTGCCTCTACGGGCCTGGCTCCATCAGCCTAGGGCCTCTATTGGCCTGGCTCCATCAGCCTAGTTCCTTTACGGGCTTGGCTCCATCTGCCTAGTGCCTCTATTGGCCTGGCTCCATCTGCCTAGTGCATCTACAGGGTGCCTCTATAGGCCTGGCTCCATCAGATTAGTGCCTCTACGGCCTTGCTCCATCAGCCTAATGCCTCTACGGGCCTGTCTCCAGCAGCCTAGTGCCTCTGCGGCTTGGCTCCATCCGCCTAGTGCCTCTAGGGGTCTGGCTCCATCAGCCTAGTGCCTCTACGGGCCTGGCTCCATCAGCCTAGTGCCTCTACGGGCCTGGCTCCATCAGCCTAGTGCCTCTACGGGCCTGGCTCCATCAGCCTAGTGCCTCTATGGGCCTGGCTCCATCAGCCTAGTTCCTTTACGGGCTTGGCTCCATCTGCCTAGTGCCTCTATGGGCCTGGCTCCATCGGCCTAGTGCATCTACAGGGTGCCTCTATAGGCCTGGCTCCATCAGATTAGTGCCTCTACGGCCTTGCTCCATCAGCCTAATGCCTCTACGGGCCTGTCTCCAGCAGCCTAGTGCCTCTACGGGCTTGGCTCCATCTGCCTACTGCCTCTACGGGCCTGGCTCCATCTGCCTAGTGCCTCTACAGGGTGCCACTACGGGCCTGGCTCCATCTGCCTAGTGCCTCTACGGCTCCATCAGATTTGTGCCTCTATGGGCCTTGCTCCATCAGCCTAATGCCTCTACGGGCCTGGCTCCATCAGCCTAGTGCCTCTACGGGCCTGGCTCCATCAGCCTAGTTCCTCTACGGGCTTGGCTCCATCTGCCTACTGCCTCTATGGGTCTGGCTCCATCTGCCTAGTGCCTCTACGGGTCTTGCTCCATCAGCCTAGTGCCTCTACGGGCCTGGCTCCATCAGCCTAGTGCCTCTACGGCCCTGGCTCCATCAGCCTAGTGCCTCTACGGGCCTGGCTCCATCAGCCTAGTGCCTCTATGGGCCTGGCTCCATCAGCCTAGTTCCTTTACGGGCTTGGCTCCATCTGCCTAGTGCCTCTATTGACCTGGCTCCATCTGCCTAGTGCATCTACAGGGTGCCTCTATAGGCCTGGCTCCATCAGATTAGTGCCTCTACGGCCTTGCTCCATCAGCCTAATGCTTCTACGGGCCTGTCTCCAGCAGCCTAGTGCCTCTGCGGCTTGGCTCCATCCGCCTAGTGCCTCTACGGGCCCGCCTCCATCAGCCTAGTGCCTATACGGGCTTGGCTCCATCTGCCTATTTCCTCTATGGGCCTGGCTCCATCTGCCTAGTGCCTCTACAGGGTGCCTCTATGGGCTTGGCTCCATCAGATTCGTGCCTCTACGGGCCTTGCTCCATCAGCCTAGTGCCTTTACGTGCCTGGCTCCATCAGCCTAGTACCTCTACGGGCTTTGCTCCATCCGCCTAGTACCCAGCCGGGCTGGCCTTCATCCACCTAGTGCCTCTATGGGCCTCGCACCATCTAGTGCCTCTACATGCCTTGCCCTTCTGACTAGTGCCTCTACAGGCTTGGCTCAATCCGCCTAGTGCCTCTATGGGCCTGGCTCCATCTGCCTATTTCTTCTTCGGTCCTTGCTCCAACCTCCTGGTGCCTCTATGGGCCTGGCACCATCTGCCTAGTGCCTTTACGGTCCTTGCTCCATCTGCCAAGTGCGTCTACGGGCCTGACTCCATCTGCCAAGTGCCTCTACAGGCCTGGCTCCATCTTCCTAGAGCCTCTACAGGGTGCCTCTACGGGCCTGGCTCCATCTGCCTAGTGCCTCTATGGGCCTGGCTCATCTTCCTAGTGCCTCTACAGGGTGCCACTACGGGCCTGGCTCCATCTGCCTAGTGCCTCTACGGGCCTGGCTCCATCAGATTTGTGCCTCTATGGGCCTTGCTCCATCAGCCTAATGCCTCTACGGCCTGGCTCCATCAGCCTAGTGCCTCTACGGGCCTGGCTCCATCAGCCTAGTTCCTCTACGGGCTTGGCTCCATCTGCCTACTGCCTCTATGGGCCTGGCTCCATCTGCCTACTGCCTCTACGGGCCTGGCTCCATCTGCCTAGTGCCTCTACAGGGTGCCACTACGGGCCTGGCTCCATCTGCCTAGTGCCTCTACGGCTCCATCAGATTTGTGCCTCTATGGGCCTTGCTCCATCAGCCTAATGCCTCTACGGGCCTGGCTCCATCAGCCTAGTGCCTCTACGGGCCTGGCTCTATCAGCCTAGTTCCTCTACGGGCTTGGCTCCATCTGCCTACTGCCTCTATGGGTCTGGCTCCATCTGCCTAGTGCCTCTACGGGTCTGGCTCCATCAGCCTAGTGCCTCTACGGGCTTGGCTCCATCAGCCTAGTGCCTCTACGGGCCTGGCTCCATCAGCCTAGTGCCTCTACGGGCCTGGCTCCATCAGCCTAGTTCCTTTACGGGCTTGGCTCCATCTGCCTAGTGCCTCTATGGGCCTGGCTCCATCGGCCTAGTGCATCTACAGGGTGCCTCTATAGGCCTGGCTCCATCAGATTAGTGCCTCTATGGCCTTGCTCCATCAGCCTAATGCCTCTACGGGCCTGTCTCCAGCAGCCTAGTGCCTCTACGGGCTTGGCTCCATCTGCCTACTGCCTCTACGGGCCTGGCTCCATCTGCCTAGTGCCTCTACAGGGTGCCACTACGGGCCTGGCTCCATCTGCCTAGTGCCTCTACGGCTCCATCAGATTTGTGCCTCTATGGGCCTTGCTCCATCAGCCTAATGCCTCTACGGGCCTGGCTCCATCAGCCTAGTGCCTCTACGGGCCTGGCTCCATCAGCCTAGTTCCTCTACGGGCTTGGCTCCATCTGCCTACTGCCTCTATGGGTCTGGCTCCATCTGCCTAGTGCCTCTACGGGTCTGGCTCCATCAGCCTAGTGCCTCTACGGGCCTGGCTCCATCAGCCTAGTGCCTCTACGGGCCTGGCTCCATCAGCCTAGTGCCTCTACGGGCCTGGCTCCATCAGCCTAGTGCCTCTATGGGCTTGGCTCCATCAGCCTAGTTCCTTTACGGGCTTGGCTCCATCTGCCTAGTGCCTCTATTGGCCTGGCTCCAACTGCCTAGTGCATCTACAGGGTGCCTCTATAGGCCTGGCTCCATCAGATTAGTGCCTCTACGGCCTTGCTCCATCAGCCTAATGCCTCTACGGGCCTGTCTCCAGCAGCCTAGTGCCTCTGCGGCTTGGCTCCATCCGCCTAGTGCCTCTAGGGGTCTGGCTCCATCAGCCTAGTGCCTCTACGGGCCTGGCTCCATCAGCCTAGTGCCTCTACGGGCCTGGCTCCATCAGCCTAGTGCCTCTAAGGGACTGGCTCCATCAGCCTAGTGCCTCTATGGGCCTGGCTCCATCAGCCTAGTTCCTTTACGGGCTTGGCTCCATCTGCCTAGTGCCTCTATGGGCCTGGCTCCATCGGCCTAGTGCATCTACAGGGTGCCTCTATAGGCCTGGCTCCATCAGATTAGTGCCTCTACGGCCTTGCTCCATCAGCCTAATGCCTCTACGGGCCTGTCTCCAGCAGCCTAGTGCCTCTACGGGCTTGGCTCCATCTGCCTACTGCCTCTACGGGCCTGGCTCCATCTGCCTAGTGCCTCTACAGGGTGCCACTACGGGCCTGGCTCCATCTGCCTAGTGCCTCTACGGCTCCATCAGATTTGTGCCTCTATGGGTCTTGCTCCATCAGCCTAATGCCTCTACGGGCCTGGCTCCATCAGCCTAGTGCCTCTACGGGCCTGGCTCCATCAGCCTAGTTCCTCTACGGGCTTGGCTCCATCTGCCTACTGCCTCTATGGGTCTGGCTCCATCTGCCTAGTGCCTTTACGGGTCTTGCTCCATCAGCCTAGTGCCTCTACGGGCCTGGCTCCATCAGCCTAGTGCCTCTACGGGCCTGGCTCCATCAGCCTAGTGCCTCTACGGGCCTGGCTCCATCAGCCTAGTGCCTCTAGGGGCCTGGCTCCATCAGCCTAGTTCCTTTACGGGCTTGGCTCCATCTGCCTAGTGCCTCTATTGGCCTGGCTCCATCTGCCTAGTGCATCTACAGGGTGCCTCTATAGGCCTGGTTCCATCAGATTAGTGCCTCTACGGCCTTGCTCCATCAGCCTAATGCCTCTACGGGCCTGTCTCCAGCAGCCTAGTGCCTCTGCGGCCTGGCTCCATCTGCCTAGTGCCTCTATGGGCCTGGCTCATCTTCCTAGTGCCTCTACAGGGTGCCACTACGGGCCTGGCTCCATCTGCCTAGTGCCTCTACGGGCCTGGCTCCATCAGATTTGTGCCTCTATGGGCCTTGCTCCATCAGCCTAATGCCTCTATGGGCCTGGCTCCATCAGCCTAGTGCCTCTACGGGCCTGGCTCCATCAGCCTAGTTCCTCTACGGCTTGGCTCCATCTGTCTACTGCCTCTATGGGCCTGGCTCCATCTGCCTAGTGCCTCTACGGGCCTGGCTCCATCAGCCTAGTGCCTCTACGGGCTTGGCTCCATCTGCCTACTGCCTCTACGGGCCTGGCTCCATCTGCCTAGAGCCTCTACAGGGTGCCTCTACAGGCCTGGCTCCATCAGATTAGTGCCTCTATGGGCCATGCTCCATCACCCTAGTGCCTCTACGGGCCTGGCTCCATCAGCCTAGTGCCTCTACAGGCTTGGCTCCATCCGCCTAGTACCCAGCCGGGCCGGCCTCCATCCACCTAGTGCCTCTACAGGCCTCGCTCCATCTAGTGCCTCTAGATGCCTGCCTCCTTCTGACTAGTGCCTCTATGGGGTTGGCTCCATCCGCTTAGTGCCTTTGTTGGCCTGGCTCCATCCGCCTATTTCCTCTTTGGTCCTTGCTCCAAATCGCCTGGTGCCTCTATGGGCCTGGCGCCATCCGCCTCTACGGGCCTGGCTCCATCTTCCTTGTGCTGCTATAGGGTGCCTCTACGGGCCTGGCTCCATCTGCCTAGTGCCTCTATGGGCCTGGCTCATGAGCCTAGTGCCTCTACAGGGTGCCTCTATGGGCCTTGCTCCATCTGCTACTCATGGCTCCATTCGCCTAGTGTCATGCCGGGCCTGGCTCCATACGCCTAGTTCCCCGCCGTACCATTCTCCGTGCCCCCACCGGCTGTGTGCCCCACTTGGTCATTCTCCCGATCCCCTACCAGCCCTGTGCTCCACTGGGTCATTCTCCGTGCCCCCACCAGCTCTGTGCTCTACTGGGCCAATCTTGTGACCCCACCGGCTCTGTTCCCCACCGGGACATGCTCTGTGCCCCATCAGCTCTGTGGCCCACTGGGTCGTGCTCCATCCGTCCTAATCAAGTGCACCCTGCCCTCCCCACAAATATAAATTTTTATCAATAACAGCAAATATAATTTTTTTTTATACTGTAAACAGTACTACACCACAGGAGTAAGGTAGTTGGTGGTCCTGTTTTCTTCTTTATATCAGTCTTAGCAGGTTTCATCTGATTTCTAGTATCTAAACAAACAGAAGAGATGTTACACATAGAAAACTAAGTTGGAATTGCCAAATTCATCAATTTCATAGAAGAAACCAAAGTTGATGGCATCTTCTTAACGAAGGAAGGGTATATCCCAGAAGTTGATCCTCCAGATTTCTCTTCTGTTGACATCCTGTGGAGGAAAAAAATCTATCACTGTTCTGCAAAGAGGGCAGGTATTGCTTTGTGCCCTCCATGTATCGATGCAGTTTGGATGAAATTGGTGGGAGCAGGGTAAGGTAGTGTCCTCTCCCACATCAATTTCACTTAAACAGATGGTACATGTGGGCAGCACCCGATACTCCCTGGCTGGTGGTATGGCTGGTGCTGGCTGGTCCTCAGCAACGATACGGTCTCTTGGAGATCGACTTCTATTGGGCCTGGCGTTCTCCTGTTGCTGTCGGTGAGCTGTCCTAGACCGTGTGCGGTGTGCAATGGGTGAATCCATGCCTGAAATAACAATGTCATAGATTTCAGCATTTCTGTCATGTGACCCATTCTATCACAGTTTTAATCAATAAATGACTAAGGCCATTTTTAACAAATTTCAATTGCACATGTGGCTGTCTCATAGGTAAACCAGAAAATTTGATTTAAGACTTAAAGTGGTTCTGAAAGCAGTTTATTTTTACCTTAATATGTCCTCTGCACTCAGATAAAAAAAAAAACGATTGTATGCAGCTCTTTACCCTAATACTTACCTGAGCTTGATCTCAATGCAGCTCTGTGCACTAGATCAGAGGCTCCTGTAAGTTAATTATACACAGTATAATACCCGATTTTTTTTTACATAATATAAAAGATGTTTCTTCAAGTGAATCGATATCAAATGCCAAGATTTAGAAGTGCATACTCCTGTGAGATGGCAACAAACTGCAGTACCTGAAATGTTCCATAGGCAACACTTGAAATGCCTTTACATGTTATCCGTTTAGAGTTACATGTGAGCTCTGGCTCTAAAATTATTGCTCTCACAATAAGGCTCACAGTGATACCTGTATACTTGTATGATGCAATCACGGTTTACATATGTTTGCTACTCTATATGTTCTAAAGGCAGAAGGTATATACCCTCACATGGTCAGTTTGGAATCAGTTCAGACATTCTCCAAAGTTTCCTCTTCTGTATAATTTGTTGCACTACTGTCTGCCAGTCTCGATTAGATGCCCCAGCTTCATTCCTCTGTAGTGCTCGAGTCCCAGCCCCCCCATTTTTCCCCCTTCCATCTTCCCCCTCTCTCCCTTACCTCACTGTATACCCTTTCTCTCGCCTATATTGGTTACTTGCATATTGATTGATTTGCGGATGTCTATATAATGATTACTTAGATTAAATCTACCACTTTACTACTTCATATTAATGACTACATAGATGGCAGAATTGATATTCGTGTCATTCAAGATATTGGCAGAGGCTCCTTATATACTTGGTTTCGTTCTATTTCTATATCATATTTTTTACAGCTATTAAAGTTTTGTGTTCATGCCCATAAGCTCGCCTTTACAGGTGATTACAATAACTTGGTACACACCCTCTATTTGGTCCAGAGTGCGCTTACTTTCTTCTACTTTCTAAAGGCACCACTCTTTGTATCGCCTGTAATTTACTGGTGGTGGAAAGTGCATTCTTTGTTATCTATAATTTTATTAGTTATGTAGGGTTGCTCCCAAGCTCTCATAATCTAGGGACTGCTGTACAGAAAATCCTTGGAGTACAGTGCAGATAGACAATGACCCAAAGCATACTGCAAAAGCAACCAAAGAGTTTTTAAGGGAAAGACGTGGAATGTTATGCAATGGCTAAGTGAATCACCTGACCCGAATCCGATTGAGCATGCATTTCACTTGTTGAAGACAAAACTGAAGGGAAAATGCCCCAAGAACAAGCAGGAACTGAAGACAGTTGCAGTAGAGGCCTGGCAGAGCATCACGAGGGATGAAACCCAGCGTCTGGTGATGTCTATGCGTTCCAGACTTCAAGCTGTAATTGACTGCAAAGTATTTGCAACCAAGAATTAAAAAGTGAAAGTTTGATGGATGATTGTTAATCTGTCCCATTACTTTTGGTCCCTTAAAAGGTGGGAGGCACATATACAAACCATTGTAATTTCTACACCGTTCACCTGATTTGGATGTAAATTCCCTCAAATTATTGCTGAACGTCTGCAGTTAAAGCACATCTTGTTTGTTTCATTTCAAATCCATTGTGGTGGTGTATAGATACAGAATATATTTATGGACCTGACTGTAAATAGTGAGCTGTCTAATGCCTTGTACACACTGTTGGACATTTGGACCACAAAATCTGTCAGATTTTTTCAGACGGATTTTGTCAGAAACTTGTGTTGCATACACACGGTTGCACAAAGTTGTCAGAAAATCTGATAATTCTGAACGAGGTGATGTAAAACACATACGTTGGGACTATAAATGGGCCAGTAGTCAACAGCTTTCATCTCTTAGTTTATTCTTAGCATGCATGGCACTTTGTCCGTCGCAAATGTCTTCATACAAAAATCCAAAGTAATCAACCTTGTAAATATATAAATCAGTATAGAATTTAACACATTCAACACTAAAACCTTAGTGAGTTAATAATTTAATTTACTTAAAGGGGTTGTAAACCCTCATGGTTTTTCACCTTAATACATTCAATGCATTAAGGTGAAAAATAGGATTTTTAAAACAGCTTACCTGTAAAATCCTTTTCTTTGATGTACATTAGGGGACACAGCGCCATAGTAATAACTATGTGGGTTATATCAGACTATCAGGTGATGGACACTGGCACGCCCCTTAAGGTGTGAACTTCCCTTATATAACCCCTCCCACTACTGGGAGTCCTCAGTTTTGTAGCTAAGCAATCAAAGTGTATAAGAAGAAGAAGGGAGGGACCTCTATGTCCCCTGATGTACATCGAAGAAAAGGATTTTTACAGGTAAGCTGTTTTAAAAATCCTATTTTCTTTTCTAACATCAGGGGACACAGTGTCATAGTAATAACTATGTGGGATTTCCCATAGCAATGGCAACTGAAGGGGGGAGACAGACTCAAGGAAACAGGAGGCCAGAGGACTCATACTGCAGCCTGCAGTGTATGTTGTGCCCAAAGGCAAACTCCTCATGACCTTTAATATCGATTTAAAAAAAAATTGGATAAACGTCTGAACCAAAGACCAATGTTGCGGTCTTACAGATGGGAGCCATAGAGGCCTAATAATGCATCACCCAAGAGGCACTAATCGCCCTGGATGAGTGTGCTCTTAATATGAGAAGGAAGAATTGTATTTTTTAAGCTGAAGCTTGATCAATCACTTGACAAACCCATCTGGAAAATAGTGTATCTTGACGCTGCCTGTCCATATCTGTGTTTTGCGAACTTGAGCGGTCACCCTTAAATAGATTCTGATCACTCTTACTACATCAAGAGACTGTAGTGCTTTCTCTTCCCCAGATTAAGGCTTCTGGGGAGAAAGAAGGAAGAATAATATCTTGGTTTAAATGAAAACCTGTTACCACTTTTGGTAAGAGTTCAGGATGAGGACATCAAATCACCTCATCCCTATACATGATGAAATATGGCTCTTACAAGACAGAGCCGTTAGTTCCAATATTCTTCTAGCAGAAGAAATGGCAAGGAAAAGATTATCTTTCTTGTCAAAGGGCCAATAGAATTTCTCATAAGGTTCAAGGTTTAACAAAGCAGACAAGACCAATCTTAAATCCTAAGGATTTAGAGGTGCATTGATAAGGGGAATAAACCGTGTTACCCCCTGAATAAGCTACGCACCAAGAGTGGGAAGCAAGAGGCCATAGGAAAAGACATCAACATCGGCCTGGATATGGCTCTTGATAAAAGTCAAGGCCAGCTTCATTTCAGATTCCATATGCAAGAATCCTGCCTATTGACATACCTCCTGGGGTACCAACCCCTGGATCCATACCAAGAAACCTATGCCTTCCAGATTCTATAGTAAGTGACTCTGGAACCTGGCTTCCTGGCATTAGTCAAAGTAGACGCTACTGAAGGAGATCACCCACAATCTTTTATAGAGTGGGATTCAACAGTCAAACCTGTTAAACTCCTTGTCCATAAAGTAAGATGAAATACCGGACCCTGTACAAGAAGGTCTGGCTATAATGGCAGAGTCCAAAGGACTTCAACTGCCCTCCTTATGATCTAGATAAATTCAGATCTTCTGGGACCCGCTGGGGCCACCAGAATCACCGCCTTATGTTGCTGCTTAATCCTGCGGAGAAGGCGCGGAAGTAGCAGTGCTGGAGGAAAGATAGATCAGTGAGAACTGATGCCATGGGAAGACTAATGCATCTATTCCGCCTGCTAGTGGACCCCTTGTTTGACATGGACACGAATAGGTCCATGTCCGGTGTACCCCATCTGACATATTGCTAGAAAGATGTCGGGGTGAAGAGATCATTCTCCCGCAAATAATTGTTGGCGTCTCAAGTAGTACGCCTGAAATATTAAAATTGCCAATAGGCAAGGAGTGTTGTGTTCTGCCAAAGCTAGAACATTATGCATCTCCTTTTTTTTATTTTTTTATTTATATATTTATTTATTTTATTTATTTATTTTTTTGATGTAAGCCACCACCGTGGCTCTGTCAGATTGAATCCTGTCAGGACAGTCCTGTAATCTGACCGCCAAGATTCTATGGCCAGATGTACTGCCTGAAACTTACAACAAAGTTGATAAGCAAGGTCCTCTAACCTGGACCATCTCCCCTGGACAAAGTCTTCTTCCAGGGCTGCTCCCCAGCCTAGAAGGCTGATATCTGTTGTTAACACCTTGCAGGATAAAGATTTTCCCTCCTGCTGGACAACAAGCACCAATTTAGGCTCTGACCTATGTCGGGAGCCAAGCGTATTGGAAACACACAAGGCCTGAATCCTCTTTATTCCAGACCAACAGGATAGTGTCTTGAAGCAGTCTGTGAATAAAACTGCGCATAAGGGAGGGCCTTGAAGGAGGCCACCATTTCCCCTAAAAATCTCCTGCAGCCAAAATGAAGGAATTTTCCTTTCCTGATAAGTTGAATTAGTCCTACAATGGAACTGATGCACAACTGGGGTAAGAATACCTTCTTCTGTATGGTATCTATAACCAGCCCCCAAGTAACCTTGATGGTTTTAAGGAGAATCTTCCTAAGCTGAGGATCCAACCTAGAGATTTCAGCTATCTACAGCTGAGATCAGACTCTGGCTTTAGACCTGAGACTGAATGATCTATTCAATGTACAGTAGATCTTCTAATAGGCTAGGACCGCTATGCCTTGAGCCTTTAACCTGGCTAAAGGAGATGTCAGAATCTTTCAGAACACTCTTAAGCCGTGTACACACGGGCGGACTGTATGGCCTACTTAGTCCGTCATACAATCCGACGGACAGTCCGTCCTACTTTCGAATGAACGGACTTGACCACACACGGATGCACAAACAGTCCGTCGAAAGCTTGCGCGATGACGTGTACAGCACGTACGACGGGACTAGAAATAGGAAGTCCAATACACAGCAATGCAACCTTTCGCCGTGTAAATCCTTTCTGAGCATGCGCCATTCTTAGTCCGTCGAACTAGCCTACTGACGAGCGGATTGTCCGCTGAAACCAAAGTATGAAGGACAGTATTTCGAAAAATCTGAAATACTTAGTACGCCAGACTGCACGCTGAAAAAGTCTGCTGAAGCCCACACACGAGCGGACTGTTGGCTGAAATGTGTTTCGACGGACTAAGTAGGCCATACAGTCCGCCCGTGTGTACGCGGCCTTAGTGCTGTGGCTAAGCCGGATGGCAGTGCCACGATTGATAAAAATTATTTTATATTTCAAACCGCAGAGATTTCTGGTAACCGGGAAACTTTGGCACATGGAGATATGCAACTCCCCTCCTTGCAGGATGAACACAGCCGATCGAATTATGAAATTATGAAAGGATCGGATGTTTAAGTGTCAATTCAGATCTCCGAGATCTAGAGTGGGTCTTACCTCTCTGCTTGGCTCTGGGACCTTAAAAGGTTTGAGCCAAAAAACCCTGTTCCACTAAGGGAATCTCTGATATCACCGACTGGGATAACAGCCGATCCAGAGACCAGAAAGAGACACTTCTCCTTTTGCTTTCTTTCTCCTCTTTTTTTTTTCCTGGAACCTTAGGCGCATTCTATGATTAGACGGACACTCTTGCATAAGACTGCCGCATCAGAAGCCCCAAGGACCCCACAGGCAGCACCCAAACAGGACCCGAACCCTCGGATCGAAAGCCGACTAAGCCATCCAGGCTTTTGAAACTCTAGATGTAACCTAGAGAAGAAAATCGCAGAAATCACTCTGCTCTTAACGTTGTTCCTGCCAGACCTTGAAAATTGCAGGATCTTTCCCCTTAAACAAGTGGGGTTGATTCTTCATGAGAAGGCCTTAGCATTCTGCTTCATGGGCTTTCTGCCCCCAAGATCCTGGTACTGCCCCTGGGAACTTTCTCCTGAACCTGACGATGGAGACCGTCGTGACTGCCTAAAGGCAGATACCCCAGGCATAGGAGAAGGCTGCAGAATTAAAGGAGAACTGTTTGAACCTCCTTTTACTGCCTTCTGGATGTACTTATCCACTCTAAATAGTCATACCCCAGGAAGGGACACAGACTGGCTAAGGGTTTTCACCTGGTGCTTCAGCCGACCAATATCTCAGCCACGGACCTCTGCAAAAATGCACTAGTCCAAGCATAAGCCATATGGCTTAAATGATCGAGTCCTTCATAGCATTTGTGAGACACAGTGCGTCAAATACACCAGCTCCCGCCGGGCCTGCTGATCAGGCAGAACTTTCAGGTATCTCACACCTGTTCCTTAACCCCTTGGAGTCCACATTCCAATGCATTGGCTTGACTCAAAATGTGCTCCACCACAATAGTGGAGCAGACGTTAAGGGGTTAATGGACTAAGCTACTCCAATTGCAGCCAGAACTGCAAAAGACATCTTGTCTTTAAAAGGAAAATCCAACCTTAACTTGCTGTATCCTTTAACATCAGTGCATTATCCACTGGACATGTGAGACTGCTCACTGAGATGATTGCAGCATTAATAGCAGGAACTTCCCATTTCTTTCATAAAAATTTTCCCATTCAGAATACATACGGTAGCTATGCATCTTTAGTGCTTTTTGCATCTTGCAGATTTGCACTACAGAACTTGTACCATAGGACACCATGTTGAATGGACTCCCAGGTGGGGGAGATTCAAATGAACCCTATTAGAGGTAGATACCTTAAGAGCCTGTGGCAGGCAACAAAAGGGTTAAGTAAGGGAGTAGACTAACACCTGACTTGTGCGGCTACTCCCTCCCTGTTAGGATCCTCTGAAGAGGAAAATAAGTATCTTCCAATATTAGGGAAGATCTCCCTGATTACCAACCTCCTGCACCTCAACAAAAGGGCCCAGAGGTCTAGATGGGAATCTGCTATGTTTAGTCCTACTATGGAGAGACATCATAGAAATAATCTTTTAAATGGTAGAAGAAAAACCTGTTTGTATGAGATACAGGGACAGAAGTGTTGTACCCTTGACGGCTTCATCTGACTGGCCATATCTTCTTTTTACCTCCCAGGGAGGAAGACAGACATTCTTTTGGAAGGGTTTTTAGTTTGTTGTATACCATTAACCCCTTAGAACCCTTAGAGGGGTTCCTGGTCCCTTTGTCACTCATAGCTTACAGTACAAAGCAGAGGAAGTACCAGCAAAAGAATGTTTCACTTGTTAGGCTATAGTACAGTACAATTACTGCTATTAATCCTAGCTATACAGTACAATGTTGTCAACAAAAGGGAGATGCCTGTGTCACCAACCTGACCAGCAACCACTCTGCTCTGTCCCTCCACCGCCAGACTTCAGCTTTTCCTGTATAGCTTAAAATAATTCCTCTACGTGTGGCCAGCGTCTGACGCCATTTAGCTACGCCCCCCCGCCCGAAAACACCCCCCCCTTCCCACTAGGGAAGTGTATGAGTGCTGGCAACATGGTGGCCAGGGTAAAACGGCCACGAATTGCCCCAAAAACAAAACCTTTTTTTATTTTTTTTTCATTTTTATTTTTTTTTTAATAAAAAAAAGGCATCAGGCTGGCATCCAAAGGAACAAAACGTCACTCTGGGGCCCAGGAGGAGATCAGAACCCCCCTTTATACATGAGGGCCTGAGCTGAATTGAACGGAGAGGAGAGTGAAGGCTTCTGCTGTTTCCAGAGTCAGAATGGTGAGTGCTCAATACAGCCTACAATGGTGACACATAGACATGACATGACAACATAAATACATGGAAGAAGAGATTCATTGTAGAAAATCTCCCCTCAGAGATAAAAAGCCCAATCTTCGCCATTCACGGTAGGCTCCGAGACCGGGAAAGGAAACCTTCAGAAACAGAGGTACACTCAGGTAATCCCGCAATCCTGGACCTGTGAGAAGACCCTGCCAGTAAACTTTTATTGGCCTTACTACCAAAAAGTACTGGATCCCAGGGCCCAGCTTAAAAGCATTTGCAACCAAAATCTTGTGTCTTCGGATGTCGAGGCCCGGGTACCGTTCATTTAGTCCATTACGGAGACATCAGAACAGATCCGGTCAGGGTGGCTGCCTCTCATCAAAGTATTACTGCCCGTGGAGCTCAGTACACACATCCTTACACGTGCCCAACACCTTAGACACTGGTGAAAAAACTGAGGACTCCCAGTAGTGGGAGGGGTTATATGGGGGAAGTTCACGCCTTAAGGGGCGTGCCAGTGTCCAGCACCTGATAGTCCGATATAACCCACATAGTTATTACTATGGCACTGTGTCCCCTGATGTAAGAAAAGAAAACCTTCTGTAGTGCTGCAGCCCCCCAGCCCCCCATTTTACTTACCTGAACGCTGTCATTCAGATCTAGCTGCTGTCTCGTGCCCTGATTGGATAGATTGATAAAAGCGCAGCCATTAGCTTCCGCTGCTGTCAATCAAATCCAATGACGTGGCACCAGGGGCGGGCCGAGTCCTGTATTCTGTGTGAATGGACACAGATGCAAGACTCGGGAGCACGCCAGCATGGGGGTCCACCAAGGACAGCCTTTTCCAACGTGAACACTCGATGCATGGAGGAGCCACCAGCGCTGCTGAAGGACCCCAGAAGAGAAGGACCAGGGCCACATTGTGCACAACAAACACAGTGGAGGTAAGTATGACATGTTTGCTATTTAAAAAAAATAAATAAATGAGGGTTTACAACCCCTTTAAAAAGTAGTTCATAAATACACAAGTACAATCGGTGTGAAATGACTATTACACTCAGAACCCCTATTAAAAGGGATTATGTGACAAAAAATGTAAAAGCAAATCAAAGATTATAGTGAAATCAAAAATGTTCATAAACAGGTGAGTAAAAGTCCACTAAAGGTAGCCATGGTATTGTAGTGCCCTTGTGCACAACAAATGTTTTTAAATTTTTTGGCACATAATCCCTTTTAATTGGGGTTCTGAGTGTAATAGTCACTTCACACTGTTAAATTCAATACTGATTCACAGCAGTTTCTCTATTTGGTTTTCTTGTGTAAAATTTGAAAATGCAAGAAAAACAGACTAAACATAAAGGCAGAAGGTTTTTTACCTTAATGCATTTTCTGCATTAGTGTTAAAAAACCTTCTGCACACAGCTCTCCCCCTTACGCTTACCTGAGCCTAATCTTGATCTAGGGCTAAGCACAAGAGCAGAGGCTCGCTCCCTCTTCATTGGCTCAGAGACAGTAGCGGGAGCCATTGTTTCTTGGCTGTTGTCAATCCCAGCCAGTGAGAAGTGAGCAGGGGGGCAGGGCAGTATGGACACTCGGAGCCAGCTTAGGAGCGGGCCCACACGAGTGCCCTCATAGGAAACTTCCATATGACGTCCTTGACTTTGTGCAGAGATATCTGAATGATGCCTGCAGCTACAGGCATCATTCAGATATCACCTTTTTCAGCTGGCGATTTCTATAGCGGCTGTTGTACTGTTTGATCATTCTTACAGGAGGCGAGAGGGGATGTCCCCCCCCCCCCCTCCCACCGAACTCCGGTGCTTCTACTGGCTCGCCAGTATGATCAAAGCCAGGATCGTTTTTTTTATTTCAGGCTTCCCAGCCTAGAGGTGAGATATGGGATCTTATTGATCCCATATCTCACTGTAAAGAGGTCCTGTCATGCCATATTCCTATTACAAGGGATGTTTACATTCCTTGTAATGGGAAGAAAAGTGATCAAAAAATGTATTTTTGGGGAAAAAGTGTCAAACTAAAATAAAGAAAGTAAAATGAACAATATTTTTTTTTTTAATCGCCCTGTGTGCTCGCATGCAGAAGCGAACGCATACATAAGTCCCGCCCACATATGAAAACGGTGTTCAAACCACACATGTGAGGTATCGCTGTGAACGTTATAGCGAGAGCAATAATTCTGGCCCTAGACCTCCTCTGTAATTCAAAACATGTAACCAGTAAAAAAAAATTAAAGCATCACCTATGAGTATTTTTAAGTAGCGAAGTTTGGCACCATTCCACGAGCGTTTGCAATTTTGAAGGGTGACATGTTAGGTATCTATTTACTCTGCGTAACTTCATCTTTCACATTATGCAAAAAATTGGGCTAACTTTACTGTTTTTTTTTTAAAGCACAAAACAGTTTTTTTCCCAAAAATATGTGTTTGAAAAATGTCTGTGCAAATACCGTGCGAGATAAAAATTTACAATAACTGCCATTGTATTCGCTAGGGTCTTTGCTAAAAAAACATATGTAATGTTTTGGAGTTCTATGTAATTTTCTAGCAAATAAATTATGATTTTTACATGTAGGAGGGAAATGTCAGAATTATCCTGGGTGCTCCAGAACGCTTGAATGTGCTTCCTGCATGTTGGGCCTCTGTATGTGGCCACGCTGTGTAAAAGTCTCACACATGTGTTATCGCCATACTCGGGAGTAATAGCAGAATGTGTTTTGGGGTGTAATTTGTGGTATGCATATGCTGTGTGTGAGAAATAACCTGCTAATATGACAATTTTGTTAAAAAAAAAGAAAAAAAATCTTGATTTTGCAAACAATTGTGGGAAAAAATGACAACTTCAAAAACCTCACCATGCATCTTTTTTTTTTCAAATAACGTTTTATTCACCATCAGTGGTAACATAGGTATATAAACAGTACAGAAGTGCAATAAAAGACAAACATATATAGGGCTATGCAAAAGTAAATATAGATATGTGACAGGCAGCAACAGAGCACAGGCATGTGCAATAGAATCCAGTAGTTCGGGCGATAGAGTGTCATGGGGCGGAAGACACCAAAAGTCAGCCATCCACCCCATAACCCCCACGACCCAGTGCGTGCTGCCATGTGGCCCATACCAGACACAAAATGCATAGCAGATGAGAACCGCTATAAAAACAGGAGAGGTGAGAAAGAAAAACAGAGAAAGGAGAAAGAAAAGAAAGAAAAGAAAGAGAAGAAAGTGCCAGAAATCCAGGTCGTCATACCTTAACCATTTCGCCCCTAGTCTTCCCGCAGCCGCCATCTCTCCCATACTCGGTCAAATTCCTCCAGCCTGTCCCTCACTCTGGCCGTCATCTTCTCCATTAATTCCACATCCTTAATCCTGGAGTAGAGGGCCTCCATAGATGGGGCCAGTCGACTCTTCCAGTTAAGGGCTATTAGACAACGGGCTGCGGTAAGAATATGCCGCAGGAGCTGCCGGGACGGCTTAGCCATCCGCGGTTGGGACAGGCCAAAGAGATAAAACTTGGGCGCAAACGGGATAGGCACCTCAAATACCCGGCCAAGGAGCTGTTGGATTGATGTCCAGAACGGGGCTATCAAAGGGCAAGTCCAATATATATGGAATAGGGTACCCCTGTCCTGTAGACAGCGCCAGCATCGATCAGAGGCGGAGGGATAAATTTTGTGGAGCACGGCTGGGGTCTGGTACCAGTGGTAGAGAATTTTATAAAAGTTTTCCTTATAAAGGGTACACAGGGAGGATTTGGCCGCCTGCCTCCACACCCCCTGCCAAGCTTCGAGGGGAAATTCCTCACCCAGCTCTCTTTCCCATCTCAGCATATACTTGTGCTTGCCCTTTGCGGGAAAGTGGTGCGAGTTAAGAATGCGGTAGATATCTGATATCATTCCCCTGCGGTTCCGTCCCTCGAGTATGATCAGTTCAAAGGGGGTGGGCGGGGAAAATTGGAGTTATTGGAGCTATTGTTTGCGCAAAATGTCTGATCTGTAGATAACTGTAGAACGTCCGTTGGGGGAGGTCGTGTTTAGTCTGTAGCTCCGAGAAAGACAGCAGTTTTCTCGATCTGGGGTCCACTAGGTGTCCCAGATGAAATAAACCCCGGGACGCCCAGGGCCAAGACATCTGGTGAGTAAGGCCGTCCGGGAGTTTAGGGTTACAAAGAAACGAGGTTAGCAAGGATGCCTCCGAGTGGAGCCTGTGTTCCCGGGAGATTTTCCTCCAGAGCTGATTAAGCTGAGCCATCGGCCCCAGTAGGCGGTTCGTATCAATCTGTGTTTCCGTGCCCCAGAGCAGGCTATTCGGGTGCATCGGAGCCAACCATAGCTTCTCTATCTCCGACCACCATGCATCTTTTTAAATACCTTGGAATGTCTTCTTTCCAAAAGGGGTGATTTGGGGGTATTTGTACTTTTCTGGCATGTTAGGGTCTCAAGAAATGAGATAGGCCGTCAGTATTTCAGGTGTGATCAATTTTCAGATATTGGCACCATAGCTTGTGGACTCTATAACTTTCACAAAGACCAAATAATATACACCAATTTGTACTTCTTTTTACCAAAGATATGTAGCAGTATAAATTTTGGCCAAAATTTAGGAAGAAAAATGACTAATTTGTTAAATTTTATAACAGAAACATTTATTTTTTTACAGAATTTTCGGTCTTTTTTCTTTTGTAGGAAAAAAAGAGAAAGGAGATTGCGCTATGGATAGAACAGATATATCAGTGGTATGAGCTGCCTCTACCTAATATTGCCACCCAATGGGTGGAAATAAATATGAAGAAAGGAAAGGGTAGGTGTGGCGCTATACCTTTAAAATTATTACAGAATAAAATAGTGTAATAAAAGACAACAAATAAAGACAGGGATGGTGGATGTTTAAAAATTCTAATCTGGTAATGGTGAACCACCGAAAAACGTTTTAAAGGTGAATCCCTTATATGTATACAACCTTAAATGAAAAAAGGCGACATATACACTATGCCGCAGTAGTATATTATGATACCAATTAATCAACAAGTGAAAAAATTTAAAAAATATATACAAACTAATATCCCAGTATTTCATATATTAAGTGTGTGAGGTAAAAACAAAACAAAACAAAAAAAACCCACACCTAATGTGCTATTAAACGTGCCTGAATCACTATAAAATTCATACAGAAAATGCTTAAGCAGATGTTTGAGCAAACCAATAAATATACATTTGTATAAAATAAATATAAAGTTAATAAACACAATGTGACATTCAAAAAATGACAATCCAATTAAAAAAGACAGATAGTAAAAGTCCCACTTAAAAGTAGAGAAAAGTGACTGGTGCAGAAATTTTTTTTTTTTATGTATAATTTTCTTCAAAAAGCCCAAAGCTTCTTCCGGTGCGCCTCTCAGTGAATAGTAATGTAATTACCCTCACCAGAAAGTATGAGCCACTGTGCTGCTCTCTGGCATTAGCTGATGTTGTCCTAGGAGATGCTTGCTCATCCGATGGTATTATGTCCGCGTTATTACCGTATTTTCCGGCGTATAAGACGACCTTTTACACTTAAAAAAACTGAGCAAAAAGGAGGGGTCGTCTTATACGCCGGGTCAGCTGCTGGGATGCCTTCTAGATGTCCGGTAATACTGTATGTAGCTTCGGCTACATACAGTATATACCACTGAACCAATCCCAGTGAGCGATGTATTCAAATGAATACAGAGCCTGCTCGGATTGGAGCAGCAATCTCTGCCAATCCGAGCAGGCTACACACAGTAGCCTGCTCCGATTGGCTTTGAGAGTGAGGCGCGGGCTGATGATGTAACAGCCTCCGCCAATCCCAGCAGGCTTTGTATTCATTAATAGAATACATTGCTCGCCGTGATTGGCTCCAGCACCAGAAGGAAGAAGGAAATGGCTCCAGCAAGAACGAAGAAGAAGAGGGATATGAAGCGTCGGAAGCCTCGGAATCGGGGGTCGTCTTAAACGGTGAGTACGGGCAAAACATTTTAACTGTGCAGGTTTTTAGGGGGTCGTCTTATATGCCGGGTCGTCTTATACGCCGGCAAATACGGTATGTGTAATGAAGAAAAAACACATCCATGGTGTGGGTGGATTTATTTAAAAAAGAAATCTACTCACATAACATAAAACATAAACCACTGTTTAAAACACCGTCGGCCACTGCTGTCTATGTGGACGGTGCACGCTGTATGGCCACGCCCTACGTATTTCGTCACACCGACGTCATCTGGGCACCAAACACCCAGATTTAAAATTGCACACTCCTGTGAAAAGGCAACAAACTAAGGTACCTGAAATTGTCCATAGGCTACACACAAAAGCCTTTATAGGTTATTTGTTTAGAGATAAATGTGAGCTCTGGCTCTAGAATTATTGCTCTCACTATGAGGTTCACAGTGACACCTCACACGTGTGCTGCAATTATTATTATTATTTTTTTATTACTTTTTTTTACCCTTTTTAAAAAAAAAATTTCATTCAACTTTATTGCTATTACAAGGGGTGGACAAAACCCCCTGAGATAGCTTTGGGCAGTGACAACCAGATCCCTCCTCTGCCCTGCAAGACAGCTGATTAGATAGAGGTCTGCTTTTTACTGCACACAAACACAATATAATACACCTTTTTTTGCTAAAATATAAGATAATGATATGTCAGGTAAATAAATGCCAAACAATTAAAAATTGTGAATGCAATAGCAACAAAGTGCGCTACCTAAAATTATCCATAGGCAATGATTTAAAAGCCTTTACAGGTTATAAATTTGGAGTAAAAGGTGAGCTCTGGCATTTAAAATGATTGTTTTCACTCTGATGTTCACAGCGTACCTCATTGAGTGATGCAATCACTGTTTACATATGTGTGCAAGACCTACATGCGCATTTGGGTGTGTGAACAGGGGACGGTGTGGTTTACATTTTTTTCATATTTTAAAAATAAATAAAAGAGAATGGGCGGCTGTAAAAATTGGTAACAGGATTATGGCTGCTGCTGCACCCATAATACTAGTATAACCGCTTGCCATTCTGAATGTACAGTATATATACGTATGCTGAATGGCAATTGGTTAACATATAAACTCTAAATAAACAATTTGAAACTGGTAGCAAAATTGAATTATTTAACAAGGCTAGAAAAGAATACTTCTGCCCTTTAGCCTAGGTTCACACTGACAGCGCGAATGAAATCAATTTCTTTTTACCACATGCCAGTCACGACATCTGGGTGATTTCAGAGACATCTGTATGGGGTTCTGTACAGATGTCTATTGAAATCGCACCCCAAAGTCCCCTAAAGTAGTACAGAAACTACTTTCGGGAATCGGTGCGGCGTTGCACTGATTCAGACGGTGCCATTGCTGGCAATAGCCGCCAATTTTGCATGCGATTTGACATGAAAAATCGCATGCTAAATCACTGCAATGTGAACCAGGGCTTATGACCAGAGCCAATGCCCAATCCTAATTTTGCAACATGTGTTCGTGAATCTGTGCATATCTGTGCATATCATCACAACTACTTGTATCCAGGTGGATTATACTGTACCTTGTTTTTTTATCAGGACAGCTTTCATTAGGTGGGAAATTTTAAAGGATATCTCATGATTTTTATTATTATCAAAGGGAAAACTGGTCCAAAAATTTAGAAAAAAATTATAATTCTTTAACCACTTTGTAACCTGACCAATTCTGACACTTCGCTCCTACATGTACAAATCTAATTTCAAATCTTTTTTTGTGCTAGAAAAATACTTAGAACCCCCAAACATTATATATATTTTTTAGCAGAGGCCCTGTAGAATAAAATGATGGGTGTTGTAATTTTTTTATGTCACACAGTATTTGTGCAGCAGTTTTGAAACGCATTTTTTGGGGTCGAAATAAAAAAACAATAATAGTTTTAAAAAAAATCACAATATTTACTCCAATCTGTTTGTATCATGTGAAAGATGAAGCTATGCCGAGTAAATAGATACCCCATATGTCACACTTTAAAATTGCATCTGCCTGTGGAATGGCGGCAAACTATGGTGCTTAAAATTCTCCATAGGCAACACTTTCTATGACTTTACAGGTTACCAGTTTAGAGTTACACAGGAGGTCTGGTGCTAGAATGAGTGCTCTCACACTGATGTTTGCGACAATATCTCATATGTGTGGAACGATCACCCTTTACATTTGTGTGTAAGCACAGTGGGATGGGAGTGCTTTAATATATATTTTTTTAATTATTGTTATTTTTTTTTTATATATACAAACATTTTTTTATTTATTTATTGTTTTACACTTAGAGCTTGGGAAAGGGAGGGAGGGGGGACCCCCTTCTGCCACCCACAGAAATGATTGAGTGGCTATTTAGCCACTCAATTCACTTCTGCCACAAACAGAATTGCTGGCTGAAAAAAACCCATACTGGAATGAGGCCGGTAGGTGCAGACATCATCCCGGTATAACTACTTCAACCTGAGGGCTTCCATGGATGTCCTACAGGCAGGAAGTAGTTACATTTAGCTGTATATTTTAGGATATTACAATGTATCACCATAAAAAAAAAACTGCACAAATAATTCTCCTGTTCCTGACGATCACAGCGATGCCACATATGTGTGTGTGATTTGTTTTTTGTGTCCATAATAGAACAAAGAAAAAATAGTATGTATTGTAAGAACACATATATGGAGCACGCAGGTTTAAAGCCCACTTTCTGGATGCCTCATATATGTGTTGTGTGGTCATGAAGGGGTTAATATGGTACAATTGTCATACCTGTTGGGTCACGTGGTGGTATCTCACGATTGTTGCGCTGTGGACGCCGCGGCATCTTGATGGTACCAGATGGTATCGCAGGTGAATGAAACTTAACCTAAAAACAAATACTATTAATACTAAATAATAAGATAAATGTAGAATAATAGTTTATGGCAGTATTCGCTGGAGTCTGGCTTCAGAGATGTGTCTCAGTCGAGTTCCTCTTCACCGTCTGCCTGTCAGGACCCCTAGAGGAGCCCTTAACATCGGCACCTAGGTAGAGATCAACTGCCAACCAATTACAGCGCTGCCCTTCTCACTCAAGCTGCCCTGATCCTTTGCCTGAAATATACTGGCTCATACAACACAGTACCCAAATGAAATTGCTCTTATTCCATTGTTATTAAACAAATAAAGCTTTATTATGGTATTTAATAAACACTGGGTTTGATAATTTCATAATATAAAGTAACTGTGACAGTTGCTCTGGTATCAGGCAGTGATAAGGACAGACTGGGGATCCATTGTGGGGTCCTGAGGGCTCTAGGGGGACCAGGAAATGGGTTATGAATGGAGTTGGGCTGAATGTTGATCCAGTCAGTACATATATCTGTGTTGTGTGTGTAGTACTGTGTATGGAGGGGACCCGGGTCACTTCTGTCCACAGGCAGGCTTGGCTTTCATTTTGTGTGGTGACTGAGCCCTTCCATGTCTGAGAGAGGGCTGAGTGTCACTGGTAACCATAGCAACGGTGTATACACTTCATCCCTGTGTTTACTACATAATCCCCTGTGTGTATAGAGCCCCCTAAAACATACATACCTACCTACCTACCTGTATACTAGGTGTATAGAGCACCTACATGTCTACTACCTTCCTGTATACTGTGTATAGAGCCTACTCATGTATACCTACCTGTATACTGTGTATAATTAGAGCCTACTCATATATACCTAACTGTATACTGTATATAATTAGAGCCTACTCATATATACCTAACTGTATACTGTGTATATTGAGCCTACGCATATATACTGTACCTACCTGTATACTCTATAACTGATAATTGTGCAGTCAATTCAACGCTGTAACCAAATAAAATGAATGTACTTTTTTTTCCCACAAATAGAGCTTTCTTTTGGTGGTATTTTATCACCTTTGCATTTTTAATTTTTTGCACTATAAACAAAAAAATAATGACAATTAAAAAAAAAAAACAATATTTTTTACTTTCTGCTATAAAACATGTCCAATAAAAAAATTGAAAAAAAATCGAATTTCTTCATAAATGTAGGCCAATATGTATTCTGCTACATTTTTTGTTAAAAAAATCCCAATAAGCGTATATTGATAGGATTGCTTAAATTATAAAATTATATCATCTACAAACTATAGGACATTTTTATTTATTTTTTAGTAGTAATGGTGGTGATCAGCGACGTATAGTGGACTGTGATATTTTGCCGGACATTCTGACACTTTTTGGGAACCAGTGACACTAATACTGTGATCAGTGCTAAAAATATGCACTGTCACTGTACTAATGACACTGGCTGGGAAGGGGTTAACATCAGGGGTGATCAAAATGTTAAATGTGTGCCTCACCAGTGTTTATGTGAACTGTGTGAGGTGCTTTTACTAGGGGAAGAGATGGAATGCATCAGGGACACAAACGCCATTCCTTCCCACTGACAAAATGGCAATCTGCCTTATTTACATAGGCAGGTCAGAGTTCTGTCGCTCTGCCTGACAATGGGCTAGGGGACATCTAGTACCTTGCACCCGCCGATTGGCTTCCGCTGTGTATAATGAAGTGAGCTGTTGTATTTATACATGATCCGGCACACAGCTGCCACCCTGTAGCAATAAAGCTGGTATAGGGCAGTCTGGAAGCGGTTAAAGGAGAAGTCCAGCCTGGGCTCATTCGGTCCGATGCTGCATCCACCTAGGTAAGTATGAATATGGGATAAAAACAATTCCATACTTCTCTTTTAATATTCAAAGTAAACTCACTCATCCATACATGTCTTCATGCTTTATTTTGTTTTGAGAAATCACTTTGAAAAACATCCCCAGCATTTTTAGCAATGACCATCTTGAGTAAGGGCAAATGATTCATGTGGCATTTTACTTCCTGGAATCAATCTGCCCTTAGTTCAGGCATGCAGGCAGGAGTGTGTGCTTAGCTGAGAAAACCTCTCCTTCCCTCCTCCAGATGAAAGAAGAAAATACACATGAAGACTCCTGGGAAGTATGACATCATTTTAGCCTAGGCCAGAAACCAGGAAGCAACTGAGGAAATGTAAAAAAAAAAAAAAAAAAAGATTAAAACAAGTAAATATGATATATCTTCTTATCTATTTACTCATGCTAGCATCAAATATTTAAAATAGTTAATGTACTTGAGAGAGTTTGGTTTCACATTAAGACCCCTTCACACTGAGGCGGTTTTCAGGTGGTTTAGCAATAGAAATAGCCTCTAAATAGCACCTGAACTGGGGCGGTGTGTTTGGGGGACGTTAGGAAAAGTCCTGCAAGCAGACTCTTTTTGGGCGGTTTGGGAGCGCTATATACATAAAAGTTCCACTAAAAAAAACAGTGCTTCAGCGCTAACGCACCCGCTGCCCCAGTGTGAAAGGAGTCTAATGCATTTATCTTTGATTGATTGACAAAACCCGCTCACCACCATCCCATATAAGAGAGTGGAGAGATTGGCAATGTTATATGAGAACACAGCACACCTGGCACTATGATATGACAATAACAGAACACAGCGCAGTATACTGCATCTTTTATTGTATGTACGCTTTGGACTGTAAGGGTCCTTTCACATGGGGCGGATCAGTGCTGATCTGCCCCGTGGATATCCGTTTGCTCAGTGGGGATCACTCCGTCGATCCCCGCTGAGCAGGGAGATGACAGGACCGTCTCTACACACTGCGCAGGGACAGACCTGTCACAGCGCCGCTCTCCCCTATGGGAGATCGGATGACGACGGACCGCAGTGTCCATCGTCACCCGATCCGATGACGGATGGAAAAATAGCTTTTTCCTCCGTCACACTTTTTCGGATCGGAGCGGGTCGGATGTCAGCGGACATGTCACTGCTGACATCCGACGCTCCATAGAGCTCTATGGAGCATCCGTTCAGGTCCGCCTGAATAACTGACATGCGGGCCTGAACGGATCGTCAGGTTGAAAGGGGCCTAAATCTAGCTATTCTTTTCCTTTCTATTTTTAGTTTGAAGATTAGTTCAAAACTTTGTTGTGTTTTTTTTATTGCTCACTTTGTCACATGTATGACTTATTCTGTCCCTGTTCCATCTACCACAGCACCAGTATGCTGTCATCGACATGCTAATTCATGTTTTTTTATTCTTTATTTATTCCAGTTATGCCAGGAAGTAAAGACCTAAAACCGGTCACAAGTTACACTGATTACAGATTGTTTCACAATTGAAAACAAGATCAACAATCATGAGAGGTCCTCCCCCCGAAACACGGTGGTAGAGAAGTGACTTTCCAGGTAATTTCAGCAAATAGAGAGGAATCACCAGCAAATACAGACATGCTTCTGAATTGTGTCATAACACTTGACCACCATTAGGAGACGCTAATGAAATGGTATTACATTCCTTATTCTAGATGTCATTAGACTACATTTTTGTGTTTCTATGCAATGCAGGCAGATCATGGTTGGTGCAAGGGTCTTCCTAGGCAGGCTTTAAAGAGGAAGGAAAGTCCACTTTTTAACTTGTACCTATAATAAGGCTTACCTGTAGGTACAGTGAATATCTTCTAAACTTGCATTGTTTAGGAGAAATTCACTTGGGATGCAGCCAGTGATGTCACCGGCGCATTCGCTCTGAAGGGATGGCAATCCCTACCCAGAGCATCCATACAGCCCGTAACCCCCCCATGACAGCACCGCACTCCATGTGCAGGTAAGTCTATCATAATGTGCTAGTATGCAGTGCATACTAGTACATAATGACTTAAACCTGCAGGGGGCCCTTTTTTATATTTTTGTGGTGGTTTACTACCACTTTAATTAGCTAAAGTTTTCCTTTAATTTATTAGTCAGGTGCATCTAAATCTGCTAGTACATCTAACACTACCCTTTCCTCAGACTGACAATTCTGTTGTACAAAGGTGGAGATGCTCTTAAGCTGTACAAAAATTCTTTGTACATTCAATCGAAAATCACGAAAAATAGTGCCGGAACCCTTTTTCAAATCGATGTGGCACTGCAAAGTAGGAGCCCCACCAATTTGGAACCGCATGACAAGCAGCACCAGTGTGAACGGGGGCTTAATGATTTGTATTTCTGCCAGTCCTGAGAATTACACAGCTCCGTCACACAGCACAGCCAGGCTTGAAGTATAGTACATCTGATTTTTCTCTGCTGCCTGGATACTGAAAAGATATTTGTCTTTATTTATACATGAAATCTGCCCGAAGTGCACCATTAAATGCAATATTTAGGAAGGAGTTAAAGTATAACTAAAGGAAAAAACATGTTAGTTTTGGATAGAGTGGAGAGGGATCACAATACCTCTCAGGTATTTATTGCTGTCTGTGCCCCTGTTAGGCCTTATTTACACCTGTGCATTCTGGAAATGAATGCAGAAGTGTGCATTTTTGCGCATCTTGCTGGGACATGTGCAAAACAAAACATGTGAAGCCTATTAGAGCCTCTAATCACGTGCTTCAAGAAAAACGGAAAAGAAAATTGAAATCCATGCATTCAGCACCCTGCATGTAGATTAGGGGGCAGGACACATGAATAGGGGGAGTCGCCCCTGCACCCTGAATTACAGGCCGCCACTGCCTAAAGGAATATACACTTTTATTGATGGACTAATGTTTTGTTTATTTTTTTTGCTTCCTGCATCGTCATTCTCTGGTTTTGTTTTTTAGGGTAGTTAGTATAGGGCTTAGATTGGGGGTGAAAGAAGGTTTAACCACTTACCCACTGGGCACTCACACCCCCTTCCTAACCAGACCAATTTTCAGCTTTCAGATTAAGATTCATATTCAGATTAAAATGTTCAGATTCTATCTATTCATGCAAAACCTTTATCCAAAAATGGAAAATAAACTGTTATAATTGCTTATAATGAGTTTGACTTAAATTTGTTACTGTGTCTAAACTGTCTAAACGTGACTGTCTGTGCTGCTGTGCCACCTGTGCTCATCCCTCCAGAGTTGTATCTAACTTATACAGGAGATTGTTATTGGCCAGATCACTAGGTGAAAGCCAATTAGGGAAAAAGAAAACTTTTGCAGCCACCACATCTAATGATTGATCAGCTGCATTATATTACATTTTTGGTTTTGGGTTTAAACTGCTTTAAGCCCTCTTTCATACTGAAGGCGGGTTTGAAATCATGCAAATTCAGCTAAACTCACAAGATTTCAAACGTGCATTTCCTTTACGAGTTCAGCAGTGATTTGAAAGAAATCTGTGTGGGTTCATGCATAGATGTATATTGAAATCGGCCCGGAAGTCGCTAGAAGTAGTTCAGGAACTACTTTCGTATATTGGTGCAGCGCCGCAAAGTCAGCATCACAACGATTTGGACATTGCTATTGCCGACAATAGGCTGCGATTTGGCATGTCTAATCACGCTGATGTGAACGAGGACTTTATGTCTCCATAACACTGGATGATCAGGCAGTGCACATTGTTCTCAATGTTCAGGTCATAAACCAGGATCACATACCCACCCATGGTGCCAACGTGTGAAACACAACATTCTTGACTCATTGACTTATCAGGTTTTAATGGTATTTTGATTCTTTCTTAATGAGCCTTTTTCTCTGCATTTTATGTTGCCGATCTAATGTATTTTTTTGTTTTGGATAAAGTAGGAAAAGTTAAAACCGTTTTTTTTTTTTTAAACCATCTGTCTTCCATTGGGGAGATTATTTACTCTTACTGCCCTAAAGACTGAACAAAGTACCCTCTTAGTTGGTATCAGAACTGGTGTCCCCACTGGAAGATTTCTCCTCTGTTCCTGCTCCAGGAAATCAGGGGTACCCAACCCCCGGACCGATACTGGTCTGTGCCCTGTTTGCAGCCTGGCCACAAAGTCTCCACTGAAAGAGATACGGCTGGCGAGCAGAGAGATGACATCATCGTTTCTCCCCGCCTGCTTTGGACCACCACTGCTCAGCTTTCTGACTGTCATAGGGCGCAATGCAGCATGGTATCCATGCATGTCAGTTTTCTCACTCTCAAATGCGGGACCCTCCTGATGCCGTACTACTGGGGAGAAGAGGGACACATGTCATGTAGGTTATTTCACTGCAAAAAATCTTTACAAATTGGCCTTAAAGTGACACTTTGCATCTGGTATTTGTGCTGACAAGCTACAGAGAGGAGCTGCATCTAGTGGCTGGATAGAGACGAGCGGCATCAGTGGCAAGTGACCCGCTGTATCTGGTGGCAGGCGATGGTGGCAAGTGACCCGCTGCATCTGCTGTTAGGCGACGGTGGCAAGTGACACACTCAGGACTCCCACTAATTCTGCATTATGGTGAGTTGAACTATTTCATTTTATATTACAATATAAGAATAGAAATAATGTGCTTCAATCATCCTAACAACAATCAAGCATGGCGTCATGATGATTGAAGCGCTAGCACCAGCCATTGCCCCGACAAATTACCCGCAAGCAGCGCCATCTTTAGTGAGAGTGTGAGCCTATGGATGGTGAGCGGAGCTTGGCAGACCAGGACCAGGTAGATAGATGCTAATTCCAAAAATCTGACCTGCTGCATGCAACTTTTTTTCTGTGGGAAATGCATGAATGGGCTGTTGTGCCTGTGCAAACCTGCATACATGTGAACCAGGACTAAACCGGTAGTAAAGTCATTGTAAAAATAAATGTTAGTAAATGAATAGGCCTTGAAGCTGCCACATCCCAAATATAATGTATTCTAAACTACATGGAGTATATACCCCCCTGTCAAATATAGTTTAAAACAGAGTTTTTATTACAAAATGGAATTGATTAAAAGACAAACATTTTAAACAAATCTGTCAACCATACATTAGCCATTCCTCCAGATAACTAGGTTTGGTATTAAAAACAGATTGTGCACAATTCTAACCACTTCAGCCCTAGAAGAATTTGCCCCTTAATGACCAGGCCATTGTTTGGCGATACCTCACTGTGTCGCTTTAACAATTGCGTGGTCATGGGATGTTGTAACTAAACAAAATGTACCTTTTTCCCCCACAATAGAGCTTTCATTTTATCGCGTCTACAAAATAAGGGATAGACTTATGGCAATTTTTTTGAATTTTTTTTTTACTGCTAATGGTGGCTATCTGTGATTTTTAGCGGGATTGCGATGGACAGATCGAACACTTTGGGACCATCGACATTTATACAGTGATTAGTGCTATAAATAGCCACTGATTACTGTGTAAATGTCACTGGAAGGGGTTAACACTAGGGGGCGATCAAAGGGTTAAATGTGTTCCCTAGGTGTGTTCTAACTGTAAGGGGGATGGGCTGCCAGGGACATGACAGAGATCACTGTTCACAATCACTGGGAGCAGTATATCTTTGTCATGTCACCTGTCAGAACGGGGAATCGCCTTGTTAACAAATGCAGTTCCCCTTTCTGCCTCTGTAATAGGCGATCGTGGGTCACAGGTGGAAATCGAGTTCGCCCAACCCAGGGGCACGCCCTCACAGTGGGAGTGAGTGCATGCCGGCACTGTATAGCTACGGTGATTTGCGCGGGAGAGCCAACCTGCCACGGTATAATGACAGTGGCTGGTCAGCAAGTGGTTAAAGTGATTGTTAAGTCTCGTTTAAAAAAATAAAATAAAATAAAGATGACAAACATGTTCTACTTACCGTATTTTCCGGCGTATAAGACGACTTTTTAAATCATTAAAATCTTCTCAAAAGTCGGGGGTCGCCTTATACGCCAGGGGTCGTCTTATAGGGTGGACTGGAAACTTCTGCGATCGCCGTGGAGGGAGCTCCAAAATGCCGCAGCCACCGTCGCATCCGCCCTGTATGCAAGCTACAAGCTGCAGGTATCTGGGATACCGAAAAAAAAAAGACATACAGCGGCAAAACAATGCAAAACACGCCTCTTTCACCCGTCCGGCCCGCCCTTCTATTCTATTACCATACCTCTTCTCTGACGAGCTTTCGCTCCTGAGGACTGGAGCGAAGAGGAGCAGGCGCGCATGTGCTAGTTCTGAGAGGCAGATGTACGGTAATAGGATACAAGGGCGGGCCAGACAAGTGAAAGGGGCGTGTGTTTTGCATTAGTCTTGGAGACAGGGGGGGCTGGGCAGGCAGGGAGAGCTGACCAGACTATCATTTGTTTAAAGCAACCAGCAAATCGCTGGTAAGGTGGCTGTTATACCACATACAGTACCAGTAAAATATCTACCTGTACATACAGTGCACCAGTATCTACAGTACAGCAGTATCTACAGTACAGTACCAGAGGGGTAGTCTTATACGGAGAGTATATCCCAAACACTATATTTTAACTGGAAAAGTTGGGGGTCGTCTTATACGCCCAGTCGTCTTATACGCCGGCAAATACGGTGCAGTTAGTTTTGCACAGAGCAGCCCGGATCCTCCACTTCTCAGGTTCCTCTTTGCTGCTCCTTGCCCCTCCCTCCTATTGAGTGGCCCCTCAGCCAGCAGCTTCCTGTGGGGGTACCGGAGCTGAGTCTGAGCTCCGTGTATCCAATTAGACACGAAGCCCCAACCTGGACCCGCCCCCCTCTCCCCTGGTTGGCTTACTGACAGCGGCAGGAGCAAATGGCGCAGCTGCTGTGTTTCAGCAAATCAGGAAACAAATAGCTTGTATTGTGAAACGCTCATTAACTACGTTACTCACAATTTGAGGTATTACTGTAATATGCTCGTTTTTAATTAATGAATTTACTCATAGCTGTATTAACCACTTCAGCCCGGAAGGATTTACCCCCTTTCCGACCAAGGCCCTTTTTGCGATACGGTACTGCGCCGCTTTAACTGACAATTGCGCGGTCATGCAACGTTGTACCCAAACAAAATGAACCTTTTTTCCCCACAAATAGAGCTTTATTTTGGTGGTATTTGATCACCTCTGTGGTTTTTATTTTTTGTGCTATAAACCAAAAAGGAGCGTCAGTTTTGAAAAAAGTTTTTTTTTTAACTTTTTGCTATAATAAATATCCCCCAAAAATATATAAAATATATAAAAAACACATTTCTTCCACAGTTTAGGCCAATATGTAATCTTCTACATATATTTGGTAAAAAAAAAACGCAATAAGCGTATATTGATTCATTTGTGCAAAAGTTATTGTATCTACAAAATAGGGAATAGATTTATGGCATTTTTATTAATATTTTTTTTTTACTAGTAATGGCGGCGATCAGCGATTCTTATCATGACTGCGGCATTATGGCAGACACATCTGACATTTTTCACGAGTTTTTGGGACCATTGTCATTTATACAGCAATCGGTGCTATACAAATGCACTGATTCCGGTATAAATGACACTGGCAGTGAAGAGATTAACCACTAGGGGGCAGTTAAGGGGTTAGGTGTGTCCTGGAAAGTGTTTCTAACTGGGGGGGGGCATCGCTACGTGTGACACGTCACTGATCTCTGCTCCCGATCACAGGGAGCAGAGATCAGTGACACTGTCACTAGGCAGAATGGGGAGATACTTGTTTACATTAGCGGAGAATCTGTCGGAATGAGGTCGGAGAATCTGTCGGAATGAGTCTTATCGGACCGTGTCGTCAGATAATCCGACTGTGTGTGGTATACATCGGACTGATTCCGTCCGAATATCCGTCCGACCCAATTTTCCAACATGTTGGAAATATTTCGGACCTAATCCGATCATGTGTAGAGCATTTTGATTGGACCAAGTGCCACGCATGCTCAGATCAAATTCCTACATCAAAGCTATTGGCTACTAGCCTGAATGTAGTCCCATCGTAACGAAATTACGTCATTACATTCTGAAAGATCTGATTTTTCACCAACTTGGCCCAACTGTGTGTATGCAACAGTTTCGGACACAATCCGTCGGACTACATCCGACGGGCAAAATCCGACGGATTTGGTTGGCAAAATCTCCGACCGTGTGTACGTGGGCTTACTCTGCTTCAGTCTATGAATGGAGAGGAGCCTCATAAAAAAAAAAGTAAAATAATATAAATTAAAAAACTACTGACACCGTCCACTGCCCCATATCCTCACTCCTTCCCCAAAAACATTGTGAAAAAATATATTTAAAAAATAAAACCCCACCCCCCCCAAAAATAAATTGTAAAAAATAATAAAAAAAAAAGTAAAAATTCGGACTCCATCCAATGGTCCCAGAAAAGCAATTTGAAAAAAAAATACAAAGTAATTAAATTGTAAAAAATAAATAAATAAAGAACTACTGATACTGTCCTACTACCCACCTCTGTACACTCCGCATTCCTTACCTGCACATACTAAACACCTCCATACACTCCATACTCCTCTTCTGCACATACTACCTACCTCCTACACTCTGCACTCCTATCCTGCACATACTACTCACCTCCATACACTCCACACTCCTCTCCTGCACATACTACCCACCTCCATACACACTTCACTCCTCTCCTGCACATGCTACCCACCTCCATACACTTCACACTCCTCTTCTGCACATACTACCCACCTCAATACACTCCACACTCCTCTCCTACACATACTACACATTTCCATACACTCTGCACTCCTCTCCTGCGCATACTACCCACCTCCATACACTCCACACTCCTCTCCTACACATACTACCCACCTCAATACACTCCAATATCCTCTCCTGCATATACTACCCACCGCCGTCCACTCTGCACTGTACATTCCCTATTTAACATTACCGCATTCTGCGATATGTAAGTAATCTCAGACTATATTAAACCACACCCCTTTAAGGCAACGCCCAATTTTTTTTACGCAAATTGTAGCACCCTCTAGTGGTGTAGGTGCTACAGTGGGAGTTGTTAGTGTAGGTAAATGTTAGGCCGGCCTAGCTGGCAGCCAGACATGTGTTTTTGTTTGATTTGGACTGGGAGTGGCTCAGGGTAGAAGTTGGGTGACTCAAAAGCAGCATCACCAAGACCTACCCCTTCTTTCCAGAGGTCTCTAGAAGGTTCTGGAAAGAGAGAAGTGGAGGTGGAGCTGCCAGGGGTATTCTGAGGAGCCCTGATCAATCCCCAACTTGGAATTGGCAAGGGGCAGACCTCCTCAAATACCCAGGGTCACTTGGGAGGACTTGGGAGGCACACCTGAAAGGACTGACAGAGTGCAGTCAGAGATGGGTGCAGAACCAGAGGAGAGGACTGTGGTATCATGGGCAGTGAAGTTGGGCAGCTGCAGCCAGGAGGGCTGGCAGGGTCTGAAGAGGGTTGACTGGGATCAGTAGCCGCATGTGGGACAGCTATTACCAGAACTTACTATTTTATTTTTGCTACAATATAGGGGCCCACGGTGCCTGCTGATAAAGGGCATTTGCTTTAGGCCTAGCTGGGCCTACAGTGTTAGCTAGTCTGGAGAATGAAAGAGGGGAAGAGATGTGCAAGAGTATGGAGCGAAACTCAGAAGATAGGAAGCGATGTGCAGGAGGAGTAGGCAGTGATACTCAGAAGAAAGGAAGTATACAGAGTACCAAGTTCCAATGGTTGATCACCAGGGCATCTCATGTGTCCCCATCCCTATCCAAGTTTAATATTCCCTCAATAAAACAAACAAAAACAAAATGCAAAGACTGCTTTATTATCTCTGAGGAATGAAAAATGTGTGCGTGGCTGGCAGGGTAACAGACGGACCTTAATAGTACACATATCAGTCCAATATCTTTTTCACTTTTGATGCACATTATTTAGAATGTTTATTTATTTGTTTGGTTTGCACATGACATATTGTGTGTTTTCTTATACAGTTTTCACATTGTTTGGCTGATTTTTCGCATTATATATTGCACATTTGCACATCATTTTATACATTTATGTGTAGGAGATATTCACTTTCACTCATATCAGAGTTCTTTAAAAAAAAAAAAATTCAATATAGCAATTCTGTCCATGATCAACCTATTGCTTTCTGGTAGGCTTTTTTAACCATTTCCAGTACATCATATCACATTCTGGGCTTTCATTGGGGATATCTGAATGATGCCTGCAGTTACAGGCATCTGTCAGATATTTTTTGGAGCCGACAATCATTGTGGCTGTTGATCGTTCTTACAGGCAGCACCGCCCTCCAGTCCTTCTTCTGGCTCACTCGATCGGCGAGCCAGAGAAGGTATCTGCCAGTGCCGGAAGGTAGCCATAAAGAAAACCAAGGGAAAGATGGTCCCCAGCAGTCTATATGACCCTCGGGGGCCCGGGTGAGAGGTTATGACGCCACGTCCAGGCCAGCGGAAGTAAACAATGCCAGGGACTCAGCTGGAAAGCCTCAGATTGTTTTTTTTTTATCTCAGGCTCTCCAGCCTGGAGGAGAGATGTGGGGTCTTATAGACACCACATCTCTCCATAAAGAGGACCTGTCACGCACTATTCCTAAATGTTTACATCTCTTGTAATAGGAATAAAAGTTATAAAACAAAAACTTTTTTTGTAAGAGAAAGTATAAAAATAAAATAAACAATAAAAAAAGTCAAAAATAAAGTGCCCCCCGTCCCCGTGTGCTTACACACAGAAGCGAACACATACATAAGTTGCGTCCGCATATGTAAACAACATTCAAACCACACATGTGAGGTATCACCGCAAACGTTGGAACGAGAGCAATAATTCTAGGACAAGATTTCCTCTGTAAAGCCTCAAACACCTGATGGGAATTGTGTGTTGACAGACTGTTGGCCTAAAATCCGACCGTTTGTGCGCTCCATCGGACAATTGTTGTCGGATTTTCCGCAGACAAATGTTGGATGGCAGGCTTATAAATTTTCCACAGACAACTGTCTGTTGTTAGATTTTCCGGCCATGTGTACAGAGCATATGGGAGAAGAGTCCTGTGCGTCTTTAGTTTCAATCCGGGTCTGAATTCAGCCAATTTCAGACCTAATTTGGACTGAAACAGTGGCTCAAATCACATCGCTGGCAGGGAGGGTGGAAGGTCTCTTCTGTTATAACCACTTCAGTGCTGGACACTTTTAACCCCTTTCTGCCCAGGGCAATTCTCATCACAGTCACACTTTGAATGGCAATTTTTATAATTTTGGTCAGCGGTGTTAAATCACTGCCTTTTTTTTTTTTTTTTAATGCTAAATAAAGAAAAATTACCAACGTTTTTAAAAAAAAGTGTTTTTATTCATTTGTTATAAACTTTGTTATATAATGTTGCAAATCTTTATAAATTCATGCCAAAATGTATTCTGTTCCATTTTGGAAAAAAATAAACCCAAACCAGTGTATATTATTTAGTCTATAGGAAATATATAGTGTCCACAAACTATAGGATATACAGCATATTCTTAGCTCAAAAATAGATAATTCTCTTGCTCTCAGCTTTCTCCAAATTGCACAATGTCTCATAAAGTTGTCTCGCACACAGCCACCACTACCACTTAGGCAGTAACAACATAATGAAATGCCCTGATTTTTAACCGGAGCATCTTTAGTAGAAGTAAAAAGTGGACTGCACAGCTTGAAGTCCACAGTGTTCTCCTCGGGTCCCCCTCTGCTTCGGCCCCTGGCCTTTTAGAAGTTCATCCTGCTCAGAATATATAGCAAAAATGGGGAAAGGGGACAGAGTTACTCCATAGATTCACATCAATATGCTTATTTAAACACTTCGTAGGAACCCCCAAATATTATATATTTTTTTTGCAGAGAGGCTCTATAGAATCAAATGGTGGGTGTTGCAATTTTTTATGTCACAAGGTATTTAGGTAGTGTTTTTTCAAACCCAGTTTTTTTGAATGAATGAATGAATGAAAAAAAACCTACCACAGTTAGCCCAATTTTTTGATAATGTGAAATATGATGTTACGTCAGTGTAATGGTCAGGTAGGTCAGTGTGTGTCAGGTAGGTCAGTGTTGGCCAGGTAGGTCAGTGTGTGTGTCAGGTAGGTCAGTGTGGGTCAGGCAGTTCAGTGTAATGGTCAGGTAGGTCGGTGTGGGTCAGGTAGGTCTGTGTAATGGTCAATGTGTTTCATGTAGGTCAGTGTGGGTCAGGTAGGTCAGTGTAATGGTTAGGTAGGTCAATATAATGGTCAGTGTGTGTCAGGTAGGTCAGTGTGGGTCAGGTATATCAGTTTTTAGTAGTCAGCATTAATGGGCACTGGTAGGCCATGCTCGGTGCCGGGCTCGGACTTCAGGCTGAAGCCCCTTTTTTTCCCACCTAGCAACGCCTCTGGCCAATGGAGATGATGTTGGAAAACTTTTCAAAAAGATCCTCTTCTCCACCACAGTAGACCATTAAAAATAGACCTAAAACGGGACAACAGCATAATACAGTTTATTAAAAATAATTAAATAAAACAATACTGATTTGCTGCTCACATTTATGGGTACCTTTTCCTGGCACTGGAGATAACCAGGTAGAAGGTCCGAAGCCGCCCAGCCTCCACTCGGTATCTGGCATGCCTTCCACCGCTGTGGTAATGGTAAACTTGAAGTAGATGACCTTAAGTGACATGACCAGGATGCGCCTCGACGTATGTTACATTTTACAACGTCATCATGAAGCGCTTCACAATATTAAGAATATTTATGGACTTTGGATTATTTGATTAATGATTTATCACTAATAGTACCAATTGTTAATTCATTTCTGTACTGTATTATTTGATATATCAATTAGCACTATGCACCTTATTATATTTGTCTAATCACAAATTGTACATTATTAATCAATAGCACTTTTGTTTCGCACTTTTGTTTCGCACTTTTACTAGCGCCCACTACCACATATCACTTAAACAGCTGTAATTGGGTTTTTAATTAAGGGTGCCAATCATTCTGAGCAAAAAGATAAAGCTCCAAACTATTAAGCTTCCTCCTTTATGCTTGAAAGCAAACAGAGGAACTCTCCTTTCACCTACTTGACCAAATGTGGAGTTATTAATCAAATATTTCAACTTTTCATTGTCCATGAGGCCTTCCAGTCTCAGTAGTCCAATGACAGCGGTTCTTGGACCAGGCAAGCCTCTTTTTATTTTGTCACTATCTGCTAAACCTGCAGCCTAAGGTCTTCTCTTCACGGTTGAAAATGAGACTTGCTTACTTCAACTACTGTTGAGCTCTGCTTGAAGCTGTTGTCCTGTGAGGCTCAAATCACATAAGCTGCTGACTTTCAAAAATGTGTCTTCTGATTCAATTATTCCTTTGGGTCTATAATAAACAAACAATATAATGTCCTGCGAGCCACCACTTGCTATAAGCCCAAATAGGGTCTCTCAAATTACACTATAATTAAGAATCAGCAGCTAGCTTTGCACATGTCTCATAAATCATGCAAAGATCATCCAATATTCTAAAGTACGCTGCACTTTCAAACTTAAAATTGAAATAGTGAAACAAAAAAATGTGGTATATAACAACAGCAATAAAGCAATAAAGTGATAACGTGCTAAAATACATACAATATTCCAAATAAAGTGCTTTCATGTGGGATATCATAAAATGTCCATATGGTGAGAAAAAAGCTGAAAAATGGTGAAAAATGGGGACCCAAACTATAAAAAAAAAAAAAAAAAAAAATATATATATATATATATATATATACACATATATATATATATATATATATATATATATATATATATATATATATATATATATATATATATATATATATATATGAGAAAAAGTGCTACAATGTGCTGTGCAATCAAAAAAGTGCTACAATGTAATCCATGTGATTCAGTGGTTGCTGTGATATCAGTCCAATATTAAAGTGCTGCATGTGCACTCAGGTGTTCCCCCTAGTTAATGGCTGCTTGCAATGCTACAATGTGCTGTGCAATCAAAAAAAGTTCAAGAGTGCTCCAATGTAATCCATGCGATTTAATGGTTGCTGTGATATCAGTCCAATATTAAGGTGCTGCGTGTGCACTCAGGTGTTCCCCCCAGGTAATGGCCTCACCTTAGAGTGTGTGACCTTGCTGATTAGGCTTGGTCAATACATGCATTGGAACCTGTAAATGGTTCAGTGGTAAATCCTGATTACTGTGGTGGCCTCACTCTGTGCTTCAATATGGCAAAGGAGTCCCTTTTGTGCCGTGATTCTCAACCAGGGTTCCTCCAGAGGTTGCTAGGGGTTCCTTCAGCATTGGGCCATTTCTGCCTGTTGGATAAGTTCCCAACGACACTATTGATCTTTTTAGCTATCTGTAATTCATCCCAATGACAACAAGTGTAGGGACCATTCCTCTCACTGACCATCACACTAATGTATCACGAGTTGTAGATTTCAAATTTTTAGCAGGGGTTCCCCGAGACCAGAGAACTATTTCAAGGGTTCCTCTGTGTTGAAAAGGTTGAGAAAGGCTGACATAGAGAGAGCTCTGCTGTTCTCATCTGCAGCTTTCCTGGGCAGCTGCAACTTTGCTCTCCCTCCCGCACTAACTTTAGGCATAACAGCAAGTAGAAGAGCCATGCCAGTGAGTGCACTTGATATCACGTGGCTCCAGCCTGTCCCTGACAAAACTCTAGCCCTGCAGCCACAAAATAGATGCCTCTGATCCTTCCCATGCGCTCCCCCCTCCTCTCCCTGTGTTTGATAATGGAGGTGAAGTCCTCTCCAGCCAGCTACTGTCTCTGATGTTCTTCCAACTACTGCACGGTGCCTCTCTGATCCTCCCCTGTGCTCTCCCCTTCCTCTACTTGGGTTGATAACAGAGGTCACTGCAATGGCTCCTTTTCAGCCTCACAGACTGCACATCTCCTGTCCCTGCTTTCTCTGCATGCCTGGTTGCTGTGAATCTCCCTGAGATCCCTCAAACACCACAGTAGCAGAGGGGCACATTTAGGGCCGGTTCACACTGCTGCGATATCAGACATCACATGATGTGATTCGCACCGCACTGCTTTGCAAATTTCATGTGATGTCTGTGTGATGCAAAAGGCTGAAATTGCATTTGGACTAAACTCACTCAGGACCCATTTTTTGTTCACACCTTTTTTCCCTGCTGTTTTTGCACATCTTTTTCACCTGTGGACTGTGGTTTAAAGATTTTTATTTTTATTTCTATTTTCACCATTTTTTATATTTTTTCTTTTTTAATTATCAATATCTGGAGTTTCGTATTTTTTGGACACTTTATTAATTTTGGACAGTTTTTATTCATATTTTCATTTATTTTTTTGCACTTTATAATTATATTTATGTGTAGAAGTTTACAGTATTTTCTATGCACTTTATTTAAAATTTATGAATTTTTTTTTGCACTGTAGGAAGATATATACGTATTAATTTATAGAGTATTTATTTATTTTTATATTTTGTCATTTGTACACCATTGGTATTGTTTTTTCTGCATTTTTTTGCACTTTATTTTCCTTTAATTTTTTTTTTTTATAATATTTCGTTTAATAATAAAAATCAGCTGAGTTTGTTTATTTCGCTACCTGCCTATATATAGTCACTTCCTAAACGTTTAAGCTATCCCCTGATGAAGTTATGTGACCCGTGACGAACACGCGTTGGGAATACCGCTACCGGAAGTGACGCTGGTCGAGCTCGCTGCTCGTTTTTACATTGCCTTCTTGTCATCCTGTGTTTGTGAGTACCTGACCTGAAGTTTATTCCTTTAATAAATATTGCACTTTTTAAAAATACTACACTATGGGACATCCTTCCTTTATGCTTTAATCCTACATACTCGGCACGAGACCACCTATGGCAAATACCCCAAAGTGACTCTTAAAGAGGCCACACACCATATAGGGAGCAAGAGAGGGACGCCAAACAGGAATTGCCATATTAGGATCCATAAAGGGAAAAGACCTCCAGGGACACCTAAAGATATACTCAATATATGCTGTAACCTTACAGGAGTAAGGTAAGGGGACATCCATAAATTGATCATCTAGGATCACACGGAAAATTACGTCACCCCACTGAACTCCGTTGGATCACCTTAACCACCATCCATTACATTGAAGAACACCTAGCACTTTTTCACCTGTAGTTTATTTCATCTCATGCGATTTTTTGATTTTAAGTTTATTTATGTTCTATGCGACTTATGATATAGTCGCCACACGGCTCGCTTGCACCTTATGAGATTGTGTATAGTTAGCACTTTACTTCACTATATGCACCTTTATATGGACATTTGATATAAATACCCTTCCGTCGACCTAGACGATTGTTCAAATTGTGCTTTCTTTCACTTGGATTCAGCCCTCAGCACTACTGCACTTTGTCGTTTCTTTTCAACAAATTGTATTACACTTTACATATTTTAATTCAATTTTAAATATCAACTTTTGCACTTTCTATTATCTCTATATAATATCACCACTTTTTATGAATTATTTTTACCTGTGTGTATTGATGTGTATGCCAAATCACTCATCCAAGAGACTATATGATAATTACGTTATTACATTTTACTTTTGTCATATATCTGATGTACTACTAGCCGCCATTCACTTACCTGTATATACACTTTTAACTATTTACTATACTTACTTTGGCCACCTCCTTGGTTTTACTAGGATTTTATCTCTACATGTCTACACAATACACAACTATTGTAAATTTACATATCCTCTAGTACAGCGCACCACTATCCTTGTACCAATAATCTACAGTGGAAGTTTGTGCAGGAGGGTGGAAGTCCTGGGAGCAACAATCTGCAGGAGATACGCAGAGGAGGAGAAATAATGGTGGTCATTTGGCGTCATGCAGGAAAAATGCCTGTAAATATTATGTGCAGTTCAGTACTTCACAGCACCTTTTGTTCTAATTCTTAAATAAGATGGCAAAACAATTGTTCCATGGGCATCCCATATTTCTTTTCCCCCAACCAAGTTATATCCCCCAATAAACAAAACAAAAACAACACAAAATGACTGTTCATTGTCTCAGAAGTGATAGATGGAGGCCTGGTAGCAGGGTGATGTTGTGGATGTTAGTTACTAGTAGCAACCAAGCACTACATATAAAAGGGTATCTGCTGACATCTTGGGCTACTTTGCAATCTCTGTAAATAAAGAATATATACAATTGTAAAGGTTATATTGCTAAAATGTACATTTTTTATTTTTATTTTTTAGTAACACAACTCTGGCAGTAAGTCAGTTAGCTTTGTATCATTTCAAGTTACTCTCTATACTTGAACTGTTTAAAGAGGAACTTTCCCCATTGATTTGACCTCCACTATCCATATTATTATGGTATGTGCACGCATGCGCAGCTATGCAGAAGGGCTCTGCCTGGCCCAAATGTGAGAGCTGGAGAGGGGAGAAGGCAGGGGAAAATATGTTTTATTCAGGGTGATGACCCACTTTAAAATTCAATAAAAACTGCTAAAATAACAGTATTTTCAATTTCACATTAAACATACCATATTAAAATAATAAAGTTCTGCGCTAAAGAAACAATTAGAAGAGCGTCTCTGGAAATGTGACCAAGGCAAAGGCAGAGATCATCTGCTCTGGACAGCTTAAGTAGGCAGGATTGACGAGCAGGATATCATCAATAGGTGAGTCACTGTGGAGAGAAAGGAGCTGGCAATTAGCCGACAGCTGAGCGGCCAGCTTTGAGAAGGAAGGGCTGAGCCCAGCCCTGACAGTATGGTCACGCAAAATCGCCAATACACTTCCTAGACTGCTCTATCAGCTCCAGCAGTATCATCAATAGGCAAACATACCAGGGCTCCAGCAGAGGATATCCATATGGAAAGAACAAAAACATGCCTCTCCATAGTGCAATACAACCTCCAGTGCATTTGACTATAAAAGTGCACATGTAAAACAAAATGTGCATCAATAAAATTACAAAGCCGGCATTGATCCACAGTTCAGGGAGCACAATGACGTCGGCAAGGGGCTCTGGCCGACATGTTTTGTCATCAAAAGTTATTTTCTGGGGCTACGTTTTTAATGACAAAATGCATTGTATGTGTCGACTAAAAGGAGGAGAATAATATTAATAACTGCCCCAAAATAGCATCAAAAACGCATGAACATGTGTTTTCCAGACTTTCCATTCAAGTCTATGGGCCTCAAAATCACACTGCATTGTACCAAAGTAGCACAGGACCCTGATGTATAACTAAACAATGTGCAGAATGAAAAAATAAAAATAAAAATTTACTTTGATTATTTATTATTATTATTATTATACAGGATTTATATAGTGCGGACAGTTTACGCAGCGCTTTACAACATTAGGGCAGACAGTACAATTACAACACAATAAAATACAGGGGGGAATCAGAGGGCCCTGTTCGTTAGAGATTGTTTACATACATTTGTTTAGTTAAATGTGTTTTATTTTGTTTTTGGAATTTGTTTAGTTTATTTTGAATTAAAATCAATACAAATTTTTCTAATTCTATTCAAATTCAAATCTAATTCCATTCAAATTGCATTTGAAATTAATTACATTCAAAATCAAATTTATTCTATTCTAAATTATAATTTTGGATGATGGTTATATTTTTTATATTCCATTCTATTGTTTTTTTCTATTCTATTTTTATTTTATTTTATATTCTGTACTTTTCTATTATATTCTATTCTTTACTGCTCTAATTTATTCTATTTGAAATTCTAATTTATTCTATTCGAAATTCAATTTTTGGAAAATGGTTATGTTATATTCTAATACTATTCTTTTCTATTGTTTGTTCTATTCTATTATTTTATTTTCTATTCTATTCTTTTCTATTCAAAATAAAATGTATTCTATTCGAAATTACAATTTCTGAAGATGTTTATATTCATTTTATTCTATTCAATTTTTATTCTAGTCCTTTATTTTCTATTCTATTTCATCCTGTTCTTTTATTTTCTATTCTATTTTGTTCTGTTTTACTCTATTCCTTTATTTTCTATTCTGTCCCTTTTTTCTATTATTTTATTATGTATTCTGTTATGTTTTACTATATTATATTTTATTGTTTTATATTCTATTATATTCTTTTCTATTTTATTCCTTTATTTTCTATTCTATTCTATTTTCCTTGGAAATTTGTATTTGATTTGAAATGAATTCGAATTCGATTTGAAAACTATTCAAATTTGATTAAAAAAAGTTTTGAATTCTAATTTCGTCTGAAATTGTGATTCGTTATTTTGTAATTCAGAGCTTTGGATATATTCATATTTCCAAACAACAAAAAATGTGTCAGAATTTCAATTCGGAACTAAATGAACCACACATGTCTATGTGTAACAGCCACCATTGAAAACAATTCTATTTCCATTTTCATTCAATTCTGTGCATCTCATGTTACCTAAGAAATTGCACTGCTGTGAACCAGGCCTAGAGAAAAATATGGGTTTTCTAAAGTTAGCACAACAGTATCTTTTTCCTTCCAGGCTGTCTCCCTCAAACTTAAAGAGGTTGCATTAAGGTGAAAAAAACATTTGTGGCAGTGACCGTCCCCCCAGCCCCCAGTTTTACTTACCTGAGCCCTCTGTGGAGACGCACCGTCCCTCTCTGCACAGGGTCCCGGCTCTTGATTGGATAGATTGATTGACAGCAGCAAGAGCCAATGGCTGCTCTGCTGTCAATCAAATCCAATGACGAATGCTCTGGGGGGGCAGAGTCCAGTCCGGCATTCGTGTCTACGGATGCCAAATGCTGGACTCGGGAGCGCACCCGCAAAGTAACCCCCCAGTTCAGATCAGGTGGAGGTAATAAGCCAATGTTTTCACTTAGTCAGCTCTGTGTATAGTCTGAGCTTCAACTATCCATTTTTTATGAGAAAGCTTTCGGTCAGCAAGACAGTAAAGTACAACCTAGTAAATATGTAGAAAGAAGCCTTGAGCTCCACCTGCGTGCTACAAATAACTAGGACATAGCTATATGAAATATTTTATGTGCTTGACAACAAAACAAACAATTTAAATGTTATATTGTAGTCTTCAACATAACAAACAAATAAATTTCATATGATCATAATGTGGCCATAAACAGCAGGTGTCTAAGCCCTTGTACACCCGGTCGGACATTCCGACGGAAAATGTCCGATCGGACTGTGTGTGGGCTCCATCGGACTGTTTCCGTCGGAATATCCGACTGACAAAGTTTTAGAGCTGGGCTATAAAATTTTCCAACAACATGATCCGATCAGACTTTGTAGAGAATTCAGATCAGACAAAGTGCCACGCATGCTCAGATCAAATTCCTAGACCAAAGCTATTGGCTGCTAGTCTGAACATAGTAACGAAATAACGTCATCACATTCTGAACGATTGTATTTTCCGACAACTTTGTCCGACCGTGTGTATGCAACACCAGTTTCTGACAAAATTTGGTTGTCGGAATGTCTGACCATATGTACGAGGGCTAATGAGAATTCTGAAGACTGCAGCTTCTTGCCTGCCCTTCTGATAGTTGCTTTACTTTCTACATGGGGAGGTCTAACCCTTCAGTTCAGCTGTAAAGATAAGAATAGGCTTTGACTGCCCACCTGATTGACAGAAGCAATGCTGGACTGGAGGGAGAGAACAGACTGACGGCAATAGAGCTAGGAGGTGAGAGGAGGAGGCAATGCAAAGTGATGCAGTGGGCTTGCCTGGGCAAGGACAATAATTAATGTCCAACAATGATCCAATTAATTAATTGATCCAACAATGGATAGAGACAGCAATACCAATTTAGAAGATTACATTGCGGAAATTGGTTGGTTTTTAAAGAATTCCAGGGTAACAATAGTGTTGTAGATTTGAGTGGCTGGGTAGCCCATCAATAAAGATGATGCACAGATAGAAACATGTATGTCCATTTTATTGATGTATTACTAATGTATTACTTATTCATTTTTTATATCTCTATAATATTGTATTATTTATGAATTTGTTATTACACATTTAATATTCTATTATTATTATTAGGGAGATTATTATAACGGAAACATCATTCTTATGCCCAGGGTTACATAAACTCTAAATATAATCTTGAATAGAAAACAGCTTTTGTAACTTGTTCAGAAGAGAACTGGTCAATGGACATTCCAGCTCCAGTTTTTTTTTCTCATATTTACAGCAATACCTTCCCATCAATCATGCTACTATATCACAATTCAAGGTGCATGGCGGTATACAAATGTATTCATTTTGGTGTGTTTGTGCCTTACTTTCCAATAAAACAACCACCACAAATTAATACACCATCAAGGAGAAAAAGTGTTCCTTTTTAGCCTTTATTATAATGATCCTTCTAATTAACACCGGCAATAAAAGAACTTCAGCAAAATAACCTTGATCGTATTTAAACTTAATTAAGCATGGCATGTTTTGGGAGGGGGGGGGGGGTAAATTTCCACTTACATAATTAATGTTTTAACTATATACATTTTCAAACTTTTTATTAGAACTTCATTATGAAAACAGTCTTGGGGGAGGGGGCCCTTTGGCTATTTGTTTTAAAGCCAATAAAAGGAAGTAATCAATTAGCAAGTGTAAAAAGCGGAAATTGGAACATAACTTTTGGTATTTTCAAACAATCTAATTTCCAGCTTTTCCTTGTTTATGTGTAAACATTTATAAACAGGTACAATATAAGCAAATTTATACTAATTATATTGGAAAGTAAATGCTTTCTTCGTGCTTGCTATGGTGGTTAATCACACACATTTAAAGCAGCCCTGTCAGTCACCTAAAAAAAAGCTAATCTGTAGGTGCCTGCAATATAAGTTCTATTATATTCACCTCTCTGGTGGCCATGTTTTCTACCTTCACTCAGCTCAAGTCCTGTACTCTCTGTCAGATGCATTGGAGGACTGGGAATTTTTGATCTAGAGGCCAACACAACCAACTAGCCTTTTTATGGTAGGGACAGATTCTGTGTACAGGGGTGTGTGTGTTGGGGGGGGGGGGGGGGCAGGGCAGTGTATAGAAGTGGTGGGAAAGGGGGAAAGGAGAATGTGTACAGGTGGGGTGGGGTGCTGTTTGTATAAATGGGAGGGGGGTGGGGAAGTTATTTGTAAAGCAGGGGAAACACAATTCCCCCAAGTGGTAAAGATGGGGGAGAGGTTGTGTGTACAGGTGGGGTAAGGTCTTTGTTTCCAGGTGGTGAAGATGGAGTGCTTGTGTGTACAGGTGTGGCAATGGGGAGGTTGTGTGTATAGGTGATGCGGGTGGGTTAATTGTGAGTATGTACGGGTGGAGGGGGGGAGCTCTATGCTTACAGATGGTGGGGGAGGTGAAAAGATGATGGAGATGTGGGAGGTAAGCGTACAGGTAGTAGAGATGGTGGAGTTGTGTGTACAGGTGGTAAAGATGGGTGGGTTGTATGTACAGGTAGTAGAGATAAGGAAGTTGTGTGTACAGGTGGTAAAGATGGGGGGTTGTATGTACAGGTAGTAGAGATGGGGGGTTGTATGTACAGGTAGTAGAGATGGGGGAGTTGTGTGTACTGGTGGCAAAGATGGGGGGTTGTATGTACAGGTAGTAGAGATGGGGGAGTTGTGTGTACAGGTGGTAGAGATGGGAGGTTGTGTATACAGGTGATGGAGATTGGGGGCTCTGTGTACAGGTGGTAGAGATGGAGGGGTTGTGAAGATGGAGGGGTTGTGTGTACAGGTGGTGGAGATAAGAATGTTGTGTGTACAGGTGGTGGGGATGGGAGGGGGTGTGTGTACAGGTGGGGAGGGGAGTGCTGTGTGCAGGTGTGGGAGAACTATGTATATAGGTGGAGGGAGAGATGTGTGTACAGGTGTGGGGGGGGGGGGGGGTCACTGTGTGTTTTACAGATGAGGGGCAGTGTGTGTTCAGAGGGGGTGGGAGTAACTGTGTATGCACAGGGGGCTCATGAAGGAAAGGGAGCCTTGTCAAGGTTGTACAGAGCCACTTGATTTCTAACGGTGGCTCAGATAAGCCCACCCAGGTACCCTAGACCAAGTGAACCAGGTAAAATATGGACAAATGTTCTGTAATGTGGAGGGAGGATTATTTGAATGTGGCACTAAGCATTTTTGACAATTTTTTAAAAACTGGAATGATTCTTCTAGTGGCTGATTCAGTCAGGGCAAGAACAGATAAAATTGACTGTAAATCAGATAGGATGCCTCCCACAATGACTGGGACAAGGAATGGGGGTGGCAGCAGGGGCAGCTTTTTTGGGAATAGTGCTTTTTTTGTGGGTGAATAAACGCAAATTAAGTCAGTTGACGCATTTCAGCCTATAAGGCCTTAGTCATAACCATAATACAGACATAAAACTTTGAAATAAATAGTAGCTCAAAAGATCACAGGCTCCACCCATCGACTGTCTTAATTGACCACAGGCAATTATCCAAAAAAGAGAATCAGCTGCAATACATATAGGGTGATCCATGTGTATGCCACTAATTTTCACAAACCTTGTAGTGATAATATGCACATGTATGCACATATACGTGCATACACGTATAGACAAATGCATAAGAAAGCACACCATAAAATTCAAAAAACATTGAATAAAAAAGATGAAAATAATAATCCAGGTATGTGGAAAAAAACAAAAAAAAAAAAAAAACAGAAGAGAGAAAGGAAAAGAGAGAGAGAGAGAGAGAGGAGCCTCTGGGGAGAAGCATTCTTAATGTAAGTGCAAGTTCAGATCCCACCTTAGGTTTAACCCCTGAGGCGATCTAATTTTTAATCTAAAAATCCACCATTCTTCTCTCCCTAGTAGCCTTCTCTCCCTGTCACCTCCTCTGGGAGAGTGAGAATGTCAGGGACCACCACCAGTGCCGAATGTCAGGGACCACCATTGCAGATTATCAGTGCCCATCAGTGCGGTTTCACCAGGGCAGATTATCAGTGCGGTGCCACCAGTGCAGATCATCAGGGCCCATCATTGCGGTGTCATCAGTGCCTTATCAGTGCCCATCAGTGCGGAGTCACCAGTGCCTTATCAGTGCGGTGTCACCAGTGCCTATCATTGCAGAGCGGGGATAGTTACAGATCATCGTGATAACAGAATGCTTCTTGGGCTGATAGGTCTGTATGTAAGAACACCGCTCATGGTACAGCCCTGCCTCCCTGCACTGGAATTGTGATAGACAGTGCACTGTTTCAATGTACAGGGAGGTGTGGCTATACCACGAGCGGTGTTCTCACATACAGACCTATCAGCCTGAGAATTGCTCTGTCACCCTGATGATCTGTAGCTATCCCCGCACTGGAGACAGATGGCTGGCGGTACGGAGGACGGGGGTGGTGCTGGCAGGGAGGAGGAGGGAGCAGAGGAGGAGGACACCACCTCTATGGGCAGCACAGACCAAGGGCTGTGAGACCCCTCCATCCACTACAGCGAGCCAGGTGGAAATAGAACTCCCTGCTTACTTTCAAACGACTACAAGGGGGCATGTCAGACTGCTGGCTGAGGTTACTGGAGGGTAGGGATGAGCCGAACACCCCCCGGTTCGGTTCGCACCAGAACTTGCAAACGACCCCCGCGTTCGAAACGAACGTTAGAACCCCATTGAAGTCTATGGGACTCGAACGTTCGAAATGGAAAGTGCTAATTTTAACGGCTAATATGCAAGATAGTGTCCTAAAAAGGGTTTGGGGACCTGCCTCCTGCCTCAGGGGACATGGGTCACTGCAAAAAAAAGTTTTAAAAACTGCCGTTTTGGCGGGAGCACTGATTTTAATGACGATTAAAGTGAAAAAAAAAAAGGTGAAATATTCCTTTAAATATGGTGCCTGGGGGGTGTCTGTAGTATGCCTGTGAAGTGCCACGTGTTTCCCGTGTTTGGAACAGTCCCTGCACAAAATGACATTAAACGGAAATAACACCATTTAAAACTGCTTGCGGTTTTAATGTTATATCTGGTTCCTGCAATATGGTTGAAAATCATTCAGAAAAATGGCATGGGTAGCCCTCCCTGCCCATTACCAGCCTATTTGGGTCTTGTACGCATATTAAGGGGAACCCCGTACCCATATTAAAAAAAGGAAATGCGTGTGGCCCCCAGGCCCTATATACTCAGAACAGCAGTATACAGGCGGTGCAAACAAGATTGGGACTGTGTAGGTTTGTTGTGTTAAGTTGAATCTGTTTGTAATTTTCAACCGGTACATTTTTAAAGTGTAGCTCCAGTCAAACAAACTATTTTTAAGCTTTTTGGAAAACATAGGGAAGGGTTATCACCCCTGTATAATTTGTTTTGTCGTCCATCTTTTTTCATCTCACTTGCTGCTGTCTCCTTGCGTTTGCAAGTAGGAGATGTTTGTAAGTTGGATGTTTGAAAGTAGGGGCCTGCCCTATATTATAGCGGTATGTACTGGGTACAGAGCACGCAGACAGCACGCACTATCTCCTAACACTACTGACTGCAAGCTCTATTATTAACCACTTGACCACTGGGCACTTAAACACCCTTAATAACCAGACCAATTTTCAGCTTTCGGTGCCCTCACATTTTGAATGACAATTACTCAGTCATGCAACACTGGACCTATAGGAAATGTTTGTCCTTTTTTTCACACAAATAGAGCTTTCTTTTGGTGGTATTTAATCACCTCTCAGTTTTTTATTTTTTGTGCTATAAAAGAAAAAAGACCGAAAATTCTGCGAAAAAATTAATTTTTCTTCGTTTCTGTTATAAAATTTAGCAGATTAGTAATTTTTTCTTCATAAATGTTGGCCAAAATTCATACTACTACATATCTTTGGTAAAAATAAGTACAAATTGGTGGATATTATTTGGTCTTTGTGAAAGTTATAGAGTCCACAAGCTATGGTGCCAATATCTGAAAATTGATCACACCTGAAGTACTGACGGCCTATTTCCTTTTTTTTTTTTTTTCCCACAAAATTGTCATATTATCAGGTTATTTCACACACACAGCATATGCATACCAAAAGACCCTGGAGAATACAATGGTGGTCGTTGCAAATTTTTATCTCACACGGTATTTGCACAGCAATTTTTCAAACGCGTTTTTTGGGGGGAAAAAACAGTTTTGTGCTTAAAAAACAAACAAAAAAAACAGTAAAGTTAGCCCAATGTTTGCATAAAGTGAAAGATGAAGTTATGCTGAGTAAATAGATATCAAACATGTCACTCTTCAAAATTGCACATGCCCGTGGAATGGCGCCAAACGTCGCTACTTAAAAAATCCCCATAGGCGACGCTTACATTTTTTTTTACTGGTTACATGTTTTGAGTTGCAGAGGAGGTCTAGGACTAGAATTATTGCTCTCGCTCTAACGTTCTCGGCGATACCTCACATGTGTGGTTTGAACACCGTTTTCATATGTGGGCGGGGCTTACGCATGCGTTCGCTTCTGCATGCGAGCACATGGGGACATGGGCGCTTTAAAAAAATTTTTTTTTTTTATTGTTCATTTTACTTTATTTATTTTAGTTTGACATTTTTTTCCCCAAAAATATATTTTTGATCACTTTTATTCCTATTACAAGGAATGTAAACATCCCTTGTAATAGGAATATGGGGTGACAGGTCCTCTTTACAGTGAAATCTGGGGGTCAATATGACCCCACATCTCACCTCTAGGCTGGGAAGCCTGAAATAAAAAATAAAAAAAAGATTCTGGCTTTGATCGTACTGGCGAGTTGGTAGAAGCACCGGAGGGCGGTGAGGGGTGGGGGGCGTCTATGGCTGGGTATTTCAGGGTATCACCGAGTATGGCTGGGTATCTCCGAGTATGGCTGGGTATGGCAATTTATGGCAGGGTATTGCAGAGTATTGGCGGGGTATTGGCGGGGTACTACAGAGTAATAGCAGGGTACTGCAGAGTATTGGGGGGTACTCCAGAGTAATGGCAGGGTACTGCAGAGTAATGGGGGTTACTGCAGAGTAATGGGGGGTACTGCAGAGTAATGGCAGGGTACTCCAGAGTAATGGCAGGGTACTGCACTGCAGAGTAATGGCGGGGTACTGCAGAGTAATGGCGGGTACTGCAGAGTATTGGGGGGTACTGCAGAGTAATGGGGGGTACTGCAGAGTAATGGCAGGGTACTGCAGAGTAATGGCAGGGTACTGCACTGCAGAGTAATGGCGGGGTACTGCAGAGTAATGGCGGGATACTGCAGAGTAATGGCAGGGTACTGCAGAGTATGCACTGGTATTGCAGAGTATTGGCAGGGAATTGAGGGGTTAAATTCGGTGAGCAGTGATGTGGGCACTGCAGATGCAGCCCACATCGCTGCTGACACCGATCTCTTTCCCCTCCGCTGTACCGATCGGTACAGAGAGGGGAGGGAGGAACCGGCGTCATAACATGACGCCGGTTTGTTTACAAGTGATCACTCCGTCATTTGACGGAGCGATCACGTGGTAAACGGCCGCGACGAGCGGCCGTTTACCGTGATCCGGTCTCTCAGAGTTAAACAACCGCCCTGAAGCCGTTAATCGGCAATGGGCAGTTGTTAAGTGGTTAAAGCTAGATCACTAGCTATATAGGTGAGGTGAATATAGTGGTGTATACTGCGGTCAGGGCACAGACAACAACCACTACACAGTAGCAAGATAGGAAATCAGCCAAAAACGATCGGTGTGTAACTGTGTTGAAGGTACACAGAACACCCACTGCTTCAGATGCTAACACACTACACGAGGCCGCCTCAAAGGCGGCCTTATATAGTGTGGGGCGTGCACTACACAGCCTGAGCTATGATTGGCCACAGGCAGGATGCCTGTGGCCAATCATGGCTCTCCTCGCTGTTGGCGCTACGATTGGCCAAGCATGCGGGGTCACAGTGCATGCTTGGCCAATCATGAGCCAGCAATGCACTGCGCCACCGCAGTGCATTGTGGTCCGCGCGCCACTCGAATTTTGACGCGAACGGCCCAAACGTTCGGAATTCGCCGAAGCTCATTCCTACTGGAGGGATACCAGCCAGCAGTCTTACAAACAGGAAATCACCAGGCAATAAAGTTTTTTTCAGCAGGCTATTGCAGAGGAACTACAGACTTCAGAAGAACATGGCCGCCCTAGGTGGTGAAGGGAGGAGATCAGAAATGAGAACATGAAAAAAGTTTTTGCCAGGAGTTCTGTTTGAATAATACTAACATAATGAATATGACAAAACAAAATGTTTCCATAATGCACATCTCTATTCCCCACCATCCCTCACATCACAGTGCACCTCTTACCTTGTACTGCTATTGGGAAGAAGCTGGGGGCAGAGCTGGGAAGCAGAAAATTCAGGGTCCAAAGGGGGACCAGGGGAGGACTGGAATCATCTGCTGATGTCTGCTAAATGCTAAGACCAGGAGAGGCAGAGATGAGGGGGTGCCAACTCTGCATAGAGAAGTGCAGGATCTGGTGGAGAAGTTCTGTTATCCTCTCTGTCACTGACTGCTGAGACAGGGTGGTGGTGGAGACAAGGAGGGTGCTGCAGCTGCAACAGTGGTGAGAGGGCCACATGAAATGGCCTGGTGAGCCTTGAGTTTGACACATGTGGCTTAGACTGTCTGGCCTACAATTTTCCACCCCACTTCTTAGATTTTTCAATGAAAGTTTGTCGACCAAGGGTTTGTCGACAGGAACGGTCACGGCTAGAATTTTGAGCCATGTATGACTAGATTAAAGCAGAAGTAAAGTTCCACTGGTGTTTAATATGAGTAGATTTGAATTGCAGAAGACACTTGTAATATCTCTTCTGCAATAAAATTTACTTACCTGCCTGTTTTCAGTGTCCTCCAGCATGTAAACTCTTTCACTTACAGCCGCCGGCCTGATCCTTCTGTGCCAGAATGATGGTCTCCTGCACATGCACAGGAGTGACATTAATCCTGTGCTGGTCAATAAAGTTGGCAAAAAATTGGCACACAGAAGAAAATGCTGGTGCTGGCGTATGGCAAGGACCACTGGGTGAATAGTATAAGAGTATAAGCTGCCCTTAGTTCCACTTTAAGATGGAAATTTGGTTAACTTGGTACAGATTTCCTCTTATTTCCTGTTGCGACTTAAGGACAGGAAGTGAAGTCTACTATGGGAAAGGGCAGCAAAAAATAATTTGATAAGGGTTTTAACCGTGCACTACTCAATTGATAACTAAAAATAAAAAAAATTAAAAGCTCAAAGCTCAAAAACTCCAAGAGAACCTGTCCTTGGAAGACCATGTAGGCTACTTCTTCTGACTGAGGAAGTGCTTTAGCAAGTTACTTACCTAGAGCCTGCTCTGGTTTCTTACCTTGAGCCTGCTCTGGTTTCTTACCTTGTCCCTCTGGTTCTTCTCCACTCATGGTAAAGTTACCAACCTTAAATAAAATGGCCAACAGAGGCAAAGCCTAATGCCTCACACATACGGTCAGATTTTCCAATGGGAAATGGCAAATTTTCGATGGGAGCCTTTTTTCCGAAATTCCGACCGTGTGTAGGCTCCATCGGACATTTTCCATCGGAATCTCCGTCTCACAAAATTTGAGATCTGGATCTCAAATTTTCCGACAACAAAATCTGTTCTCGTAAATTCCAATTGTGTATACACAATTCCGACGCACAAAGTGCCACGCATGCTCAGAATAAATTACGAGACGGAAACGCTCGGTCTGGTAAAACTACCGCTCGTAATGGAGATAGCACATTCATCACGCTGAAATTTTTAAAATAGTTTAATGCAGCACATTCTCTTCTTCTTAGGCTAGATAACGCTAGAATAATGAATTTGTGTTGCTGCTCATATTCACACAGAGTTCTGACAACCTGATTTCTTTATTATTTCTCATGATCTTCTGAATAATATATTTTTTTTTCATATCTCCATAATAATGTTTCTAATTTTTGTTTATATCTTTTTTTTTATAAAGATCTCCTATTATATATATTTTTTCTAGTGATCTCCATAATATTTTTTTTTTTCATTTTGTGTGTCAAGTTACCACAACACCATTATTATCTTGTATTTTTTAATCTCAATTGTACCCCAGGACACACATCAAATAATTGCCAGCCAAAATTGGTGTCCTGAGGAGTCCATATAATAGTGAGCACAACCCGGTCCAGGACTCCAAGAGATCAGGAATAGCAGCAGCTTACATATTTGTCCCCAGGCTGTGGTCATACAACAGCCTGCATCTTTTGCCAGACCAGACTGAATCCAGGCCATTACTTTTTTGTCTTCCTTACACGCTTCCTTCCAGGCTGTGGTGTTGCAGGTGTGGCAGAAGGAGGAGGATGATCCAACTCACACAGGTTAGTTTTTGTTGTGAGTTGGCCCCTCAACCCCTTATTTTGGGTGATTACCATAGTTTCCCCACACAAGAGGCGTTGCCCCTCCTTCATTTGCTGCATTTTGTATGCAGTCATGCATGCAAAGCCCTATTGGAGAGTAGGGTTGACTTTGGGGGCCTCATTAGCCTCCCTAATCATCCTGAGCGCTGCCTCCTCCATGTTACTCCCCTTCCTGGCCCTTTTGTTTTGGAAGGTGAAAGGGAGGGACCTGGGATTCTGTGAGGCTCCTACTGGGCACGGCCCCCTCCTGGCTGCCACATTCCCCCGCCACCTCTTGGCTGCCACATTCCCCAGCCTTCTCCTGGCTGCCACTTTCCACAGCCTCCTACTGGCTGAGGCTTTCCTGTGTCTGAAAAAGTTACATAGTTTTAGTTTATTGTTCATTAATCACACACAATTTTCAGCTCATGACTGTTGCAAAGCCCTACTGGAGAGTAGGGTTGACTTTAATAAATATAAAAGACTATCATTCTGACCCCAGTGTTTTTCATTCTTGTCCCTTACATTTTTGGCCACTATTGTCTACTGATATATAAAACACTTTATTAAATCAGCAATTAGTGATCAATAATAACATCTATTTCACATCATTTATTTTATATAAAGAAATATGTTGAACAATGCTATACCTGGCCATTTCTTCCTGGCTGGAAGGCTCAGGTTGGACGTCGGAAGCCTCAGCTGGGGTGGAAGGAAGCATGTAAGGAAGAGTGAAAGGAAGCATTGAGAGGGATTCCCTGACTTCAGTCTGGTCTGCCAGAAAATTAAGTCTATCATAGTACCACAGCCTGGGGATATAAATGTCACCTGCTGCTGCTCCTGATCTCATGGATTTCTGGACCTTAGTACGCTCATTATGTGTGCTCCTCAGGCCACCAATTTTTTTTTTTAAATAGGTGATGTCAGCCATGGGGACCTGCGGCTTCACTAACTCCAGCAGCTTCTCCATCGCTGCTTTCCTCTTTATTTTGTTATTATAATGCGGGTGTTTGACCTGCCACAGACATGGCAGTTCCCTGTATTTATCAATGAATATTGGGAGGAAACTGTTGTCTTTGAACCCATCCATTTTCTCTGCAAGACACAACACAAGCCAAACTCTAATGTTAAGCAAAACTCTAATAATCTTGACCTAATAAAGGCCTCAATCTAGAAGCAGTATAGGCCACTGATGTACCAACTTAAAACTGTACCTTTGTTATAACGATCGGCGCTTCAACTACTCTGTCCTCCACTCACAGATCGTATGTACAACTCACACTTGTTACACTTTATATACACTGCGCTTGAATGAAACTCTGCCTGCCCCTGACGTTCTTTCTAGTCTATTCCCCGCCCCTTGTCTTTTGGCGTAGTGGGTAGAGAACATAGCATAGACACAGCAGGTGCTTGCAAAGGAGAGCAGCAATGACAAAAGCCCAGAGCCACAAATGTCCCGATCCCAGAGAGGAATTAAGGCCTCAAATATGTCCTTTGAAGAGATGGTGGAGATGGTGGACATCTTGAACGTGACCGGTTATGATGGGAAGTATGGACCTTACCCAAACCCAAATGTGAGAAAGGCCAAGATCATGGCTAAAGTTGTGAACCTGTGTCCCACACAGGTGCTCCAGTGGATACTAGGGGTGCCTTCATGTGTGAAAACTGTACAAAAAAGGGAAATATTACAGCTTTAAAAAGGAACAAAAAACTTCTTACGCTTGGAACCAAAAAAGACAATGGTACGACACTTCCAAGCAATGTTTCATATTCCTATTTCTGCCCTCAAATATCTGTGTGCTAAGTATACCTATTTTTTATTCACATAGGGGAGAAAAGGCTCGAGACATCTGAGGACACCACAAACCCCACACCTCCTAAAGAAGGGGAAATCCCAAAATCACAAGCAGAGGATAAGGAGGGAGATGTTTATGAAGTGGGCAAATTGTCACCACAACAGGGGAGTGTCTAAGACCACAGCTTCAGGTAATAGATGGATGCCTGCATATTTATAATACATGGTGTGTTTTTTTATTTTTGGTGATGTGGATGTTGTGGAAGAAGAATCTAATTTCACAAGTGAAAGTGCCCAGATCCTCATCAGGGAGATAATGGGGTGCAGTCATGATTTAGAAAATATAAAGGAAAAAATCAATGATGTTCAACAAAAAATTAAGAACATCATTGATGTTTTAGGCAGAATATAAAACTCTACCATTACAAGATATCAATGTACGCGTTTTGTGGGTGCAACTCCTTCCTCGCAACTCAAGTAGGTGAGAGGAAGGGGTTGTACCCCCAAAACACGTCCATTGATCCCCCCGTGATGGGAGCTAGCACATGTTGACATTAGGCATGGAATCAGCAGGGAAATCCCTAGTTTGAATCACAATTTGTGTGCATCTTCAAAATTTGGCTTTTACAGGGGTGACATCACCCCATCTGATGAAGGCAATATCAACACTGTTTGGACATACTCATGTCTGATATTGCCTTCACTTTATCAAAGTTGAACTTTGTACGTTCCTGAGTTGTGCATGTTATGGTTTGAAATATGCCTGTTTGAAAAAAAAGGTATATTTCTAATGTTAAAAAAAATTATGTTATACACCAAAGATGTTGGTTTGTTCAAAAACCCTTTTCTAACACACATGTGAATGTGCTTTGAGTAAAATGTTTTATACTCAACAATGTGTGGCTTCTTCTTTCAATGCTCAATAGCAAATTTTGTAGTGTTTTTGTTGGTGTTTACAGTGGCAATGGGGGTTATTTACTAAACTCGGAATGTGCGATCGTGTGTACGGGGTATAAGGCTGAACATAAAGTACCAGCTTATCCTCCATATTCTTATTTTTCCTTGCCAGCAGTTGGCCTGCTCTCTGCAGAGGGAGGCTTTATACAGTTGGTAGAAACAGTATTGGAATGCAACTTGAGGTATTCTCAATAACTTGGATATGGTAACTTCACCCAGGCCCACAGATATCCTTTGCCGCTATGAACAGTGGGCATAAGAGCTTCTGTTTACCCTTTTAAGGCAATCTTGACACACTATCTTGTAAAGGCAATTTCATCCAAGCTCACAGCAATCCTTTGCGGCTATGAATCGTGGAATGGAAGAGCTTCTGTCATTATCTTTACAGCAAGCTTGACACATTTACGCTGTAAATGCAGCTTCACTCGGGATTCAAAGCAATTCCTTGCAACCAAGCATAATGGGCCAGAGAGCTTTTGTCTGCCTTTTTAAGGCGGTCCTTTCACACTCTTCAGGTGTTGGTCGTTTGCAGTACAGAAAATAATTTTATCTACCATGGACTGGATTTCTGGTGCTCCTCTCAAGCATATTCCTGTCAGAGGGACAGGTTGGGCTCCTTAGCCAAAGGTGAGGTCAGTTAGCGCCTGATGCACTATTTTAGCAGCAAATACCTACCTGATCTGATGGCCCTTACCTAGAGGAACCATGTGGATCTTTATTATGCAGTGAGCTCATAGTGCAGGGCAGCTGGAACACTGACATTTAGTCAGGCATAATAATAATGCCACACTGAGACATGGATAAGGACATATCTATTCACTAGGCAGCAGAGAATGATGCAGGGTTTGCAGCTATGGGCATGCTGGCATGCAGTCCTAGCTTGTGAATGCCCTATCTGTAAGCTGCCGTGGCTTATACCCATGTTCCTCAACTCTTCTGCCTGCCTCCTACTCCTAGCAAACTTCTCACCTTGCCCACTTCCAAGATGGCTTCCAGGTAGTCTTGCCCAACTCCAAGATCGCCACTGGGGGAGTTTTTGCCCAAACCAAAGATGGCCCCCATGTGAGCTCTATCCACTTCTCCTGTTCAGCATAATGCATCATTCTTTTGAATGTAGACACTTAGCTTTCTCTTGCACAATTGCCACTAGAATGCATGCTGGAACACAGTAAAGCTGCAGCTCATCTGAGAGGAGATGTAACACACAACTTATGAGGCCATTCACAGATAAATTCCCCAAAAATTTGAAAACATACTTATCTTTAAAATGTGGTGTCACAGTTCAATAATGGATCCACTCACTTCTGGGAGGCAGGCTCCAGACATGGACAGCCCTGGCGGCACTGCTCGATGTGGGGCTGGTTAGCACCCAATTTTTCACCCCAAAAGATCCACAGAAGGGGCTCCCTGCCTTATCAGAGCATTTAGCATCCCAAGGTCAGGGACTGCGCTTACAGGAGAGGCTGAACCTGAGATGAAAAGGTGGCAGGTAAGGGTTTCATATCTTCACACTAGTTGTGAGTTCCATAAGGACAAAAAAGGGAATGGGCGTAACTTAATCTTTCACATTATACAAAAAAATTGTGCTAACTTTATTGTTTTTTTTTATTATTTTACTCAAAAAAGTGTAGTCTTTCCTTTTAAGACTTTTGCGCAAATATGATGTGACATAAACTATTAAAACAATCTCCATTTTATTATCCAGGGTCTCTGCTAAAAAAAATATATAATGTTTGAGGGTTCTAAGTAAATTTCTAGCAAAAATACTGATTTTAACTTGTAAGCAACAAATATCAGAAATAGGCCTGGTCCTTAAGAGGTGAAACAAAAGAAGAGGGGGTAATGCAGAAATAAGGGTGGGGTATACAAAATACATAAGAAATGCAATGTCTCAGTTGAACAATTCAGCATATCTTATCCACTTACCATCCGCCACATAGCAATATGGCATCGGCAAAGTGGTTTCAATATCCTGACCGGGCATCATATGATGTCCAGCAGGATATCAAGCCACTGCGCTCCCCCGGGGACACGCATCGCGGCTATCATTGTTGTGGTGTGTCAGTCTGACACATCGCAACTCCGATCTAGGTAAAGAGTCTCTGAAGGAGTATCCAATCACGGCTGATCACGATGTAAACAGGAAAAGCCTGTGATTTGCTTTTCCTCACTCGCGTCCGCCAGAAGTGGGTAGAGGAGAGCCGATCGGCTGCTCCTCTGACAGGGGAGTCTGTGCTGATTGATTATCTGTGCAGCCCTCCCGATGATGCTCACACTGGACCAGCAGGGACAACACTAGGACCACCAGGGATGCCCACCCCCAGGTATGCCACCCTAGACCACCAGGGATGACAATCAGTGCCCACAATGGATGCCAATCAGTGCCCACAATGGATGCCAAACAGTGCCCACAATGGTCATCACTGATTGGCAGGCATTATTGTTTGGCATTGATTGGCATCCATCCGTACCATCAATAAGTGTACAGCAGTGTCTCTATCAGTATCCATATATATGCCCATCCGTGCCACCTATCAGTGCCCATCCATGCCACCTATCAGTACCCATCTCTGCCGCCTATCAGTGCCCATCCGTGCCACCTATGTGTACCATCAGTGCTGCATACCAGCGCCACTTATCAATGCCCATTTATGCCGCCTATCAGTGCTCCATCAGTGCTGCATATTAGTGCCCATCATCAGTGCCACCTCATCAGTGCTGCCTTATCAGTGCTGCCTTATCAGTGGCTGTCAGTGCTGCCTCATCAGTGCCCGTCAGTGAAGGAGAAAACTTACTTATTTACAAAGTTTTGTAACAGAAACAAACAAAAAAGATTTTTTTTCAAAATGTTCCTTTTTTTTTTTATCTGTTTAGCATAAAATAAAAATCCCAGAGGTGATCAAATACCACCAAAAGAAAGCTCTATTTGTGGGACAAAATGATAATCATTTAGTTTGGGTACAGTGTTGAATGACCGTGCAATTGTAATTTAAAGTGTGATTGCACTGAAAGCTGAAAATTAGTCTGGGCAGGAAGGTGTATAAGTGCCCTGTGTTGAAGTAGTTAAAGCGGAGGTTCACACAAAAATTTAACCTCCGCTTCTTGGAACCCTCACCCCTCCAGTGTCACATTTGGCACCTTTCCGGGGGAAGGGGGTGCAGATACTTGTCTAAGGCAGGTATTTGCACCCACTTCCGGGCATAGACTCCCACGGGAGTCTATGCCTCTTCTTGTCCCAGCACGCTGTCTGCTGGGACACACACGGGTCGCGCATGCGCAGTAGGGAACCCCTCACCGAGAATGGCACTGGCAGCAGCCAATTGCTCAGCCTCAGCTGCCGACATCGCTGGACTCCAGGAAAGGTAAGTGCCCATTTATTAAAAGTCAGCAGCTGCAGTATTTGTAGCTGCTGACTTTAAAAAAAAAAAGTTTGCCGGACTCCCTCTTTAAGGCATTTAGATGTTATATGGTGTAGAATATAAACGGTATTTAGAATAATACGACACCTGATTAATGGTGTGTAGATAGGCCTGTGTGTTCAATAGTAAAGGACAGGTTTAAACCAGGTATTGCTTATGTACTAGTTATGCCAGATTTGTTACAGTGATTCCCAGCTGAATAAAACAGGTTTTCTGAATGATTGTTGTGGGCTGCTGGCGCTACCTCAGACTGGTATTAAATCCGAACCTGCCTTAACTATTTGTTAACCCTAAGGGCTATATATATATTGCACCCGTGTTTAATATTATATCCCTATTATTGTGATTAAACCAAAAAAAAACAAAAAAACAAAAAAAACAAACAAAAAAAGGTTTTTTTTTTTCTTATATCCTTAATCCAACCAAATGTGACTATACACTACTTATGTTAGTTACCATAAATAAATTCACTTATTTCAATAAAGAGCTAAATGCAAAAACCATAACCAAAACACAAAAAATCAAAAAAAAACAATATTATTCAAACTATTCTGTGATGGTGAAACAAATCCCCATATATGGGAAGTTTCACCGCACGTGCACAATCCTTGTGCTAATTGTTGTTTATACTGTAGAGACCCCCAAACCTTAATACCTAGATTTATGTGTACCACCAAAAAAAAAAACATAAAAAGTGCTACCTTATTCAAAACGACAAAGGTTATAAAATAAACAACAAAAAATATGTAAAAATAAATGTAAGTAAAAACATATAAAAAAATTTGCAAAAATCATATATATAGTCCAAAGATACCGTATATACTCGAGTATAAGCCGAGATTTTCAGCCTCTTTTTTGAGGCTGAAAGTGCCCCCCTCGGCTTATACTCGAGTCATCGCTGTCTGTCTGCCCGATCAGCGTGTCGAGCAGACAGACAGCGGCCATTCTAGGATTCAAAGGCCGCGCCTCCGTCGGTGATAGGCGGAACACTGAATTTCCCAGCAGTCTGTGTTCCGCCTATCACGGACATCCTCTCATCCTCGTCCGTAGTATGATGATGAGCGGACGTCCATGATAGGCGGACCACTGACTGCTGGGAAATTGAGTGTTCCGCCTATCACGGACATCCGATAGGCGGAACACTCAATTTCCCAGCAGTCAGTGGGAAATTGAGTGTTCCACCTATCACCGACGGAGGCGCGGCTTTTGAATCCTAGAATGGCCGCCGACGAAGAGCTGGAGGACGGAGGCTCGGCTCGGCTCGGGACGGGCCGGGACGGGACGGGCCGGGACGGGACGCAGGCTGGACGGGACGCAGGCTGGACGGGACGCAGGCTGGACGGACACAGGCTGGACGGACACAGGCAGGCTGGACACAGGTAGGCTGCACGGACACACACACACACACACACACACACACACACACACACACACACACACACACACAGATGCATGCACACACACACACACACACACACACACACACACAGGGATGGATGGACACACACACACACGGATGCATGGACACACACACACACACACACACGGATGCATGGACACACACACACACACACACACGGATGCATGGACACACACACACACACACACACACACACACGGATGCATGGACACACACACACACACACACACACGGATGCATGGACACACACACACACACGGATGCATGGACACACACAGGGATGGATGGACCCACAGGGATGGACGGACACACAGGGATGGACAGGCATGTCTCACCCTCGGCTTATACACGAGTCAATAATTTTTTCCAGTTTTTTGGGGGTAAATTGGGGGCCTCGGCTTATATTCGGGTCGGCCTATACTCGAGTATATACGGTAGTCTTTTTTCAGGTATTCCCAGATGTACAATTATTTCACTTCAGGAAACAGAAAGGTGACTTTTGTGATTATGCCTGCCCATTGGTGACTTCCGTGCTCTTTCCCCCTCAAGGGTCCCCACTCACCGAATCCACTCACCCCCTAGGGGGTTACACGCCTGTAATCTGTATTCCACTTAGTTGAGGATCCCACTGCTTGGCTCTGTCTTCAACAGGTCCTCTCCAGGTTTTTTAGAGGAGATGGGAGAAAAACTCTTTTGTCCGCCGGTAGTTCCTCAAAATGAAAAAAATCCACTCATGGTGTAGTATTTACTAAATACTTAAGTTGGGGGAAAGGGGAGCAAGCTACAAAAAACTTCTTTCCTTTAAAACAAGGGGTTTCTTTATAAATATATATATATGGTGGGAGACTGATAGCCACTTAAAACATGCTTTATTGCAAAAAAATATATTTTGTACCAAAAAATTGTTTTAAATTTTCCACAAAGTTGCAATCTGTAACAGTTACACTGCCAAACTGCAAAATTTTATATATATAGCAGTCATACACTTCAAAAAATACAAAAAATAAAAATCAAGAAAATAATAAAAAATATAAAAAAACTTTTTTAAAAAACATACAGTCCTTTTCTATATGTCTGTAAAGCAGCGCTATGTTCAGTAATATGAGACCTATATCCCCAAGTATACACCCTCCTTCTGTGGTGGGGTTCTAACAGGGGCGGACTGACAACTCATGGGTCCCCCGGGCAATAGGAGATTATGGGGCCCCCAGGCAATCAGAGATTATGGGGCCAGAAAGTATACACAAACACACACACAGTATAATATCACACACACAGTACACACAGACATGTTTCTAAAAAACCTGGAGAGGACCTGTTGAAGACAGAGCCAAGCAGTGGGATCCTCAACTAAGTGGAATACAGATTACAGGCGTGTAACCCCCTAGGGGGTGAGTGGATTCGGTGAGTGGGGACCCTTGAGGGGGAAAGAGCACGGAAGTCACCAATGGGCAGGCATAATCACAAAAGTCACCTTTCTGTTTCCTGAAGTGAAATAATTGTACATCTGGGAATACCTGAAAAAAGACTATCTTTGGACTATATATATGATTTTTGCAAATTTTTTTATATGTTTTTACTTACATTTATTTTTACATATTTTTTGTTGTTTATTTTATAACCTTTGTCGTTTTGAATAAGGTAGCACTTTTTATGTTTTTTTGGTGGTACACCTAAATCTAGGTATTAAGGTTTGGGGGTCTCTACAGTATAAACAACAATTAGCACAAGGATTGTGCACGTGCGGTGAAACTTCCCATATATGGGGATTTGTTTCACCATCACAGAATAGTTTGAATAATATTGTTTTTTTTTTGATTTTTTGTGTTTTGGTTATGGTTTTTGCGTTTAGCTCTTTATTGAAATAAGTGAATTTATTTATGGTAACTAACATAAGTAGTGTATAGTCACATTTGGTTGGATTAAGGATATAAGAAATAAAAACCCCTGTTTTTGTTTTGTTTTTTTTGTTTTTTGGGTTTTTTGTGGTTTAATCACAATAATAGGGATATAATATTAAACACGGGTGCAATATATATATAGCCCTTAGGGTTAACAAATGGTTAAGGCAGGTTCGGATTTAATACCAGTCTGAGGTAGCGCCAGCAGCCCACAACAATCATTCAATTTTCAAACCCAGGTTGGTCTATGCAGCTTGTGGTTTTCAGGGAGGCAGCAACCTCATCAAAATAATTAAACTTCTACATTTTGCGTAATTAATAACAAATTATTAAGAGAAAAAGGTTTTGGGGGTATATAAATATTCATATATATCACTGTTCGATTGTGGCCTATCCCATAAGCGCGGCTTTTTTTGCATAATTTTTCTAAAACAGGTTTTCTATGAGTGTTTCATATACAGTATCTCACAAAAGTGAGTACACCCTTCACATTTTGGTAAATATTTTATTATATCTTTTCATGTCACAACTCTGTAGAAATGACACTTTGCTACAATGTAAAGTAGTGAGTGTACAGCTTGTATAACAGTGTAAATTTGCTGTCCCTCCAAAATAATTTAACACACAGCCATTAATGTCTAAACTGCTGGCAAAAACGTTAGTATACCCCATTGACACTTTGGGCCAAATGTCCAAATTTGGCCCAAAGTGTCAATATTTTGTGTGGCCACCATTATTTTCCAGCACTGCCTTAACCCTCTTGAGCATGGAGTTCACTAGAGCTTCAAGAGTTGCCACTGGAGTCCTCTTCCACTCCTCCATGACGACATCATGGAGCTGGTGGATGTTAGAGACCTTACGTTCCTCCACCCTTCATTTGGGCATGCCCCACAGATTCTCAATAGGGTTTAGGTCTGGAGACATGCTTGGTCAGTCCATCACATTTGCCCTCAGGTTCTTTAGCAAGTCCGTGGTTGTCTTGGAGGTGTGTTTGGGGTCGTTATCATGTTGGAATACTGCCCTGCGGCCAAGTCTCTGAAGGGAGGGGATCATGCTCTGCTTCAGTATGTCACTGTAAATATTGGCATCCATGGTTCCCTCAATAAACTGTAGCTCCCCAGTGCCGGCAGCGCCCATGCAGCCCCAGATCATTACACTTCCACCACCATTCTTGACTGTAGGCATTACACACTTGTCTTTATACTCCTCACCTGGTTGCCCCCACACACGCTTTACATCATCTGTACCAACTAAGCTTATCTTGGTCTCATCAGACCACAGGCCATGGTTCCAATAATCCATGTCTTTAGTCTGCTTGTCTTCAGCAAACTTTTTGCAGGCTTTCTTGTGCATCATCTTTAGAAGAGGCTTCCTTCCTTGCAGACCAATTTGATGCAACATGCGGCGTATGGTCTGAGCACTGACAGGCTGACCCCCACCCCTTCAAACTCTGTAGCAATGCTTATATGTTTCCCAAAGACAACCTCTGGATATGACTCAACTTCTTTGGTCGACCATGGCGAGGCTTGTTCTGAGTGTAACCTGTCCTGTTAAACTGCTGTATGGTCTTGGACACCATGCTACAGCTCAGTTTCAGGGTATTGGCAATCTTCTTATAGCCTAGGCCATCTTCATGTAGAGCAACAATTCTTTTTTTCAGATCCTCAAAGAGTTCTTTGCCATGAGGTGCCATGTTGAACTTCCAGTGACCAGTATGAGAGAGTGAGAGCGATAACACCAAATTTAACACACCTGCTCCCCATTCACACCTAAGACCTTGTAACAATAACGAGTCACATGACACCGGGGAGAGAAAATGGCTAATTGGGCCCAATTTTGTTGCCAGCGGTTTAGACATTAATGGCTGTGTGTTAAGTTATTTTGAGGGGACAGCAAATTTACACAGTTATACAAGCTGTACACTCACTACTTTACATTGTAGCAAAGTGCAATTTCTTCAGTGCTGTCGCATGAAAAGATATAGTAAAATATTTACAAAATGTGAGGGGTATACTCACTTTTGTGAGATAGTGTAGGTCCATCATCCTAGACCTGTCCACAGGCCCAGACTGGGATAAAGAATAGGCCCAGGCATTTTAGACTGAGCAGCCAACCGGGAGTGGCTGGTGTCAGTGATCCGCATTGTAATGTGCAGGGACACTGTGATATAAAGGGAACTGCACTGTAAAGGGGCACTGCAATGATTACAGTGCCCCTTTACAGTGCAGTCCGCTTTATATTACAGTGTCCCAGTCCTAATGTAGCCATACAATGCTAGTACTGTCTGTCTCCTATTGTGCCCACACTGCCCAGTGACACTGACTTGTTCTCTCTCTGGTGGTGTGGTACAGCGTCTCTCTCTCTGGTGGTGTGGTACAGCGTGGCTCTCTCTCTGGTGGTGCGGTACAGCGTGGATCTATCTGGTGGTATGGGTACAGCGTGGATCTCTCTGGCGGTGCGGTACAATATTGATCTCTATCTGGTGGTGCGGGTACAGCATGGCTCTCTATCTGGTGGTGTGGGTACAGCGTGGCTCTCTATCTGGTGGTGCAGGTACAGGGTGGCTCTCTATATGGTGGTGCGGTACAGCGTGAATCTCTCTCTGGTGGTGCTGTAGTTCCCCCACCACATTCTTCTCTTTTGTTATCCATGTCTCCTGTAGTGGCTGCTACAAGCACTGCTCAGCTTGTTTTCTCTTTCACCCAGCAGAGTGCATGCTGGGGACTGTAGTCTGCTCCCTGCTGAGAACAATTGGGCCACCTATCTCTGGGACTACATTTCCCATGATGCCCCTCTAGTTGCTTTTGTTTGGCCCTCCACTGTGGCCAATGGGGAGGGAAAAAGAACAGACAGGAAAGCCTTCTCTTCCCCGTGCTGCCAACATGACAAGGGGAGGGGAGGCGAGTGGGGGAAACATCATGTCAGCAGCCTGCAGCTCTCCCCACCGTGCAGATGCCCATGGCTGGAGGAGGAGAGCGTAACTGTCAGCGTGACTCTGAGGCTGAGCTGTGTGTGAGAGAGACACACAGCTCAGTCCATGCAGCTGTCAGAGATGACACAGACATGGCCGCATAGCGATAGGCGAACTGCGGCCGCGGCATGTGTTGCCCATGTTCAGGCCGCGGTCGCCGCTTACCTCCCTCTGTGCAGCCTGATCATCAACAGGTACCGGAGTGGGCGGCCCTGGCCCACCGGGCAAATGCCCAATCTGCCCTATGGCCAGTCCGGGCCTGCCTGTCTGTGACCTGCACAGGAAAGCCCCAGGTAATGTGATCAGTACTGCAAGATGTAAGAGGGTTCTGGATTCAGAGAAAAGATGGGGTATTGGGATAGGCTATAAAAGTAGTACTATTTTGCTGGGTTGCAGATTTACAGGATTTGCAAGACATTGAGTCGTATTTAAGTAAGCATGATGTTCCAGTTGAGGAAATATGTGTGAAAAAGTTGCAAGTGGTGTAATTGATATTGAAGGGGTGTCAGATAACAGGGGCCATTGGGAGTAGAGAGAGAAAGTGGGGAAGGGGGAAAAGAGGGTCAGAGGGGGAGGGTGTTTGAGGGAGAAAAAAAAAATTCTTATAACAAAGTCGCTTCAAGCACCGTATCAACTTTCTTTCCTGACAGTTTCATTTATTTCTTGTTAATTTGTTTAGCTGTATGCACAGTGAAAATGTAGCTAGAAAAATGTAGGATTACGAAGTGAACACTTAGGCCGCGTACACACGCGGGGACTGTTCGGCCAACTTTGTCCGCTGAACAGTGTTTCGGCGGACAGTCCGCCCGTGTGTGGGCGTTCAGCGGACAGTTTCAGCGAACAGTCCGCTGAACAAGGTTTTTCGGAATTTCCGAAAAACTGTCCGCTGAAACCTTGTTTCAGCGAACAGTTCCCTCGTGTGTAGGCTTGTTCGACAAACTAAGTTCCGCGCATGCTCAGAAAGGCTTTACACGCCGAAAGTTATAATGCAGTGTATAGGACGTCGTATTTTTCGTCCCGTCGTACGTGCCGTTCACGTCATCGCGCACGGTTTCAGCAAACTGTTCGTACGTCGTGTGTGGCCATGTCCGTCCATGCTAATTTTGAGCGGACTGTTTGCCGAAACTGTTTGACGGACAAAGTTGGGCGAACAGTCCCCGCATGTGTACGCGGCCTTAGGGGTCCTAAAAAAAGGTAAGAAAAAAAAATTCACAGCAGAATCACAGCTTTTACCCAGGATTGACACTTTTTCCAATTGAAGGAAAGGTAAAGAAAACATAGAAACATAAAAAAATGACAGCAGAAAAAACACCAAGTGGCCCATCAAGTCTGGGCATTTTTTTTTCTTTATACAGTATATGTTTTGTTTCTTGTTTTATTTTTGTTAACTTTTCTGTCTGAGTATAGATCTATGTTTCTGCCAAGATGTTTGAAGCCACTTACCATTGACTGACTTACTACCTCTGATGGCAGTCTATTCCAAGTATAAAATAATCAAAAAACCAATCAGCGCAAACACAATGTGTAAACACAAATATTAAAGTTAAATGGGAGAAAAAAAAAACAAGTAGCCACTATCACTAAAAGTGCTTTCACTACACCTAACACAATATGCAAACCCCAAAACAGTGCTGCACTACTAAGAGTACTTAAAAGATGAATAACAGCAAAAATGTGATTTAGTGATCCAGCGCTAATAATAAAAAAAATATAATCAAAACCTAATTACCAAATTTCCAAATGCAAAGTAAAATAATACTTTCAAAGATTAGTTTTGAACTTTCCTCCATTTAGTTTGAGGTCATGTCCCCGTTTGGGATTTTGGTTTCATATTGAAAATATTGCCCTCTTGAACCTTATTCATCCCCTGTATTTAAAGGTTCCAATCATGTCTCCCCTTTCCCTTCCTTCCTTCGGACTGTACATATTAGTTTCCTGAAATCTGTCTTGATATGTTTTATCCCCCAGACCTTTCATTATTTTTGTTACCCGTCTCTGGACTCGTTCTATTTTATCAATATTTTTTTGTAAGTGAGGTCTGCAGAACTGGACACAGTATTTTAAATGAGGTCTCACTAAAGATCTATATAGGGGTATTAGAACCTTCTTTCTACTGCTGGTGATCTCTCTAGTGATGCATCTTAGAATTCTGTTCACTTTTCCCACTGCCTGGTCACACTGTTGCTCATTTGGCAATTATCTGAAATAAATACCCCAAAATATTTTCCCTCTGTGGTGCTGGCCAACACTGTACCTTCAATACTGTGTTCCCTCAGAGGATTCTTTTCCCCTAGGTGCATTATTTGCATTTAGAAACATTGAACTGCAGTTTCCACTGCTTTGACCAATCTTCCAGCAATGCCAAATCATGTTCCATGTTACAGACACTTCCAGGGAAGTCAAACCTATTACACACCTTTGTATCATCAGCAAAAAGACATACCTTGCCCAACAACACTTTAGTTATATCTCTTACATAAATAATAGATTAAGTAGAACAGGACCTAGTACAGAGCCTTGTGGTACACCACTAGCGACTGATCTGTGTTCTGAATGAGCCCAATTTACAACCACACTCTGGTATCTATCTTTTAGACAACTGCATATCCACTGAACCACCCAAGGGTTAAATCCTGGTTTGCATGACTTTTTTTATAAGATCAATATGCGGAGCTGTATCAAATGATTTGCTGAAATCAAGATATGGTATGTCTACAGCACCACCCTGGTCCACAATATTGGAGTTGTAGTCCAAAAATTCAATCAGATTACTTTGACTTGCTCCTTTGGGTCCAGCAAATTGTGTTTTTAAGTGATCAATGATCCCTCTTTTCAGGAGTGATTCTAATAACTTGTAAGTCATGGCGCCGCTGTTGTGTCTTAGCCAATCAGGAGGCAGAATCTCGGACGGCTGAAGGACTCGTGGACATTGCTGGACAGAGATGGGGCTCAGGTAAGCATTGTAGGGTACTGGGACAGCTGCTGCACAGAGAAGTCTTTTTACCTTAAAGCATAGAATGCATTAAAATATAAAACCTTCTGCCTTTACAATTCCTTTAAGCTTTACCTGGGCCAGTTCCTCTGCTACCTCTGTCTTCAGAAATCCTAAAAATGAACCATCATTACTAGAACCAATATGATTCCTCATCTTTTTATTGCTAGTGCCATTTATTTCTGAGAAGATTGAACAGAAGTAATTGTCTAAATGGTTGGCTACATCCAGTTCTCCCTGAATATAAGTGTTGTGCTCAGTTTTCATTTTTGTGATCCCATTGTATTTTCTCCTTCTATCACTGATGTACCTAAAAAAAAAGGTTTTATCTCGAACAGATTTAGCAATTTTCTACACCTTCTGTGCTTTAGTAGCACTGATAATGTGTTTGGCCTCTATTTGTCCATTTGTATACACTTCTCTATCAGCTAGACCTGTTTCCTTGAACCTCCTATATGCTGATTTTTTTTTTCTCCTTTACTATCCTACTTACCTATTTAGTGAGGTAAGTTTTAAGTTTTCTTCTATTTATTCTCACTAATTTGCCTGACATATAATCTAGTTGCCTCCAGGATAGTACACTTTAACAGTGCCCACTGATTACTTTCTCCTGTCATTTTACTCCAACCTTTTTTTTTTGTTTTGTTTAGAAATTCATCCCTTTCTGGAAAATCTGTCCTTTTGAAATCTAAAACTTTTGTTTTTGTATCTGATTTTTCAGTTATCGTTTTAATATCAAACCAAAGAAATTGGTAATCATTAAAACACACATATTCTCCCACCTCAGCATCAGACAGTCAATCCCCATTTGTCGGTACTAGGTCTAGAATATGATCACTTTGGGTTGGGCTTTTTACTAACTTGAGGATTTCAGTTAACGTCAGGCATTTTGAAGTCATCCATAATCAAAAATCTTTCTTCATTGCCATTTGAGTTATCTCATCAAGCAACAAGTTATCATAATCTTCACTTTATCCTAGGGATCTGTATACTACACCGATTTGAAAGTAAGATCCCGCTCTGATTAGAAGGCAGACCCAGGGGGCTTCACATATTTCATTTGTTTTTTTAATTAATATTAGCGTTATGCTATTTATATATGCAACTCCACCTCCCTCTTCCCTACTCTTGTTCCTGTATAGTGTATATCCTGGTATAGTTATGTCCCAGTCATTTGAATCATTGAAACATGTGTCTGTAATTGCAACATGGTTCAAATTGTCCATGGTCATAAGAGTTGTCAGCTTATAAAGCTTGTTGCCTAAACTACGAGCATTAGTGCACATGGCACTTTCCACTGCTTTATTTTTAGCACCAGAATCGTTAACTGAAGTGACTAGCCCTGTCCTTAGCAACACAAACCCTCACATTTTTTCAACCTGTTGGGGAAAAAAATGATCTCCATCAATTATATTTCTTCCCCCATTTCTAAGTTTAAATGCATGTCCAAAAAAAAACTAAATTTCATACTAAGAAGCTTAGTGTCCTTGTGTGAGGGATGCAGACTATCTCTCGTGTACAGGCTGCGCGAATCTGTCATGAAAACATCTATAAATAAACCCCTTAAAATATATGTTGGGTCAAGTAGTCAGTACATTTTTGCAATACGTGCAAAAGTCCCATGTTTTATCCCTCTAAATCAGCTGTAAGTAGTGTACAAAAAGATAACTGATGATTTGTCAGAAATCTAGTGTGCTGCTAACTTCCTGTTTGGGTTGACAACACATGTCTTCTCTGTCCACCATAACTCCCCTTTTACATATCCATGTATTCATTCAATTATTTCCCACAAAAGCAATGCTGCTGCTGAATTGTCTCCCAATACCTACCCACACACTGTAGGAAAATAGCTTTTGAGAAATGGGGGTAGTGGGTGTTTACATCAATAGGAACGGAACCTCCAGCTCTACTTGTACAAAACGTTTACAAGCTTGGAGATGTCACATAGAATAAAAATATATTGTTGCTATGGGAGAAAGATAAAAAAAATTAAAATGCCGTCACATTCACTGGGGGGGGGGGGGGGGGGGTGGGATAGGTTAGGGGGGATACATTTAGGTAATTTCAGGACATACATTTAATAAAAGTATTTCTGCATTATTTACTCTGATTATATACCTGCTTGGAGCAGAAGAAGGGCTAGTGTGCTATAGCATGTGTGTTTTGCTTTTTACCTATTTGTAAAATATTTTTGCAAGATTTGAAAAACAGTTTTTTTAACTTTTGAATTGGTTTGTCTGGAGCAGCATACACCGATTGTACATTACAGAGGCTTTTTCTAAGTGTTGAGTTGCTTTACTTGTATACATGCATGTGCATCTCAATTGCATCTCCCTAAACGAATCTCAGATCTTATATATAAGCCATTTTTTCCTTAAAATATGTTGCATTTAGCCTGAAGTCTTTATATACCAACACTAAAAACCTGTGTGTGCACATAACCTACATTCACTGAGTATTTACCTACCGAAAGTTACAGTAGGGCTAGTATATGCATATGTGTTTGTGCTTTCTTTCTAAAAATGCTTTCTTATAAAGCATTTTTTTTAGAAGCTTTGCTTGAAATTTGAATAGAATCCTATGGAGCAGCATACACATGTGTTTATTGTTGCTTTTGTCATGTGTGGCTTTTATTCCTGAATAGGGATGAGCTTCGTGTTCGAGTCGAACGCATGTTCGACTCGAACATCGGTCGTTCGTGCGTTCGCCGAATTCTGAACGTTTGGGCCGTTCGCGGCAAAATTCGTGTGGCCCACAATGCACTGCGATGGCGCAATGCATTGCTGTCTCACGATTGGCCAAGCATGCACTGTGACCCCGCATGCTTGGCCAATCGCAGCGCCAGTAGCGAGGAGAGCAATGGTTGGCCACAGGCATCCTGCCTGTGGCCAATCATAGCTCAGACTGTGTAGTGCACGCCCCACACTATATAAAGCTGCCTTTCAGGCGGCCTCGTGTAGTGTTTGTTAGCATCTGAAGCAGTGGGTGTTCTGTGTACCTTCAACACAGTTACACACCAATCGTTTTTGGCTGATTTACTATTTTGCTCTTGTGTAGTGGTTACTGTCTGTGCCCTGACCGCAGTATACACCACTATATTCACCTCACCTATATAGCTAGTGATCTAGCCTTAATAATAGAGCTTGCAGTCAGTAGTGTTAGTGCGTGCTGTCTGCGTGCTCTGTACCCAGTACATACCACTATATACACCTACAAAGCTGTTCTCTATTTGAGCCCGATTGTCATTTGCTGGAGTTATTGGAAGTTGTGTGTGCCTCCAGCACAGCACAGTATACATCTGTATATACCCCTTTAACTCTGCTGTTTTCTTGTTATTGTCTGCGTGCCCTGACCGCAGTATACACCGTGATATTCACCTCACCTATATAGCTAGTGGTCCATCTTTAACAATAGAGCTTGCAGTCAGCAGTGTCACTCAGGAGATAGTGAGTGCTGTGTGCCTGCTCTGTACCCAGTACATACCGCTATTATCCACCTACATAGCTGTTCTCTATTTGGGCCCGATTGACATCTGCTGGAGTTATTGGAAGTTGTGTGTGCTTCCAGCACAGCACAGTATACATCTGTATATACCCCTTTAACTCTGCTGTTTTCTTGTTATTGTCTGCGTGCCCTGACCGCAGTATACACCGTGATATTCACCTCACCTATATAGCTAGTGGTCCATCTTTAACAATAGAGCTTGCAGTCAGTAGTGTCACTCAGGAGATAGTGCGTGCTGTGTGCCTGCTCTGTACCCAGTACATACCGCTATTATCCACCTACATAGCTGTTCTCTATTTGGGCCCGATTGGCATCTGCTGGAGTTATTGGAAGTTGTGTGTGCTTCCAGCACAGCACAGTATACATCTGTATATACCCCTTTAACTCTGCTGTTCTATAAAAAAGGCATCTGCAGGAGTTAGTGGGTGTTGTGTGCCTCCAGCACAATATAAACTACCCAACTACTGTTTTACCCAACTCCCTTCAGGCCATTACCATGTCTGGAAGGCCAGCAAGGAGAGGCAGACAGGCGCGAGCCGATAAAAGAGGGCAAGCAGGCTCTGTGTCTAGAGACAACAGTGCTGGTCGTGGACGCGGTGCATTGTCATCAGCACGTGGCCATGGGACATGCTTGTCCTTCTTTTCTGCAGCTGGACATGTTGAACCGCAACATGCCAACGACTTGGTAGAGTGGATGACCAAGCCCTCTTCATCCTCCTCATCCTCTCTCACCCAGTCTCAGGGTAGTAGAAAAGCAGCTGCCAACACATCGTCGTCCCTCCTCTCAATGTCATCATCAGTGACTCCTTCCCTAGACCCACCACGTCCTCCTGAGGAGTCTCCTGAACTCTTTGAGCACAGTGTTGGGTACATGCTCCAGGAGGATGCCCAGTGTTTGGTGGGCTCTGATGATGACACTCAGCTAGAGGAAGGCAGTAGCGTGAGCACAGAGAGAGGGGATGCTCAAGAAGGACAGCAATCTGGCAGTCATGTTCCACAAGCTGCAGCATACTGCCAGGTTTGCTACAGCGATGAAGAGGGAGGGGATGATGAGGGCACTGACTCCACGTGGGTGCCTGGAAGGAGGGAGGAGGAGGAGGAGGAGGAGGAGGAGGCACATGTCCAACGAGGCAGGATGCCCTCCAGGGGCCAGCTTAGGGGCAGCACACCGACTGAATCACACCGCAGAGCTCCGCCTGTGCAGAGCGCTTCCTCTGCGCAGAGCGCTTCCTCTGCGCGTTATTCTAAAAGTTCTTTGGTGTGGGCCTTTTTTGAGACGAGTGCATCAGATCGCACCGCTGCTATTTGCAACATATGTCTCAAGCGTATCTCACGTGGCCAAAACATCAGCCGCTTGGGCACCACATGCTTGACCAGACATATGTTGACCTGCCATGCAGCTCGTTGGCAAGCATACCTCAAAGACCCACACCAAAGAACAAAGCGGACCTCTCCTTGCTCCTCATCAGCTGGCATCTCCAACCCCACTAGACCTTCAGTCCTCTCTGAAACCTGCTCTGAGAGGAATGAAGGTGTAGAATTAGGTGTGTCACAGCCAAGTGCTTCCGGGAACTCTGCTAGTGGTACATCCACGTCCGATTATAGCAGACAAATGTCCCTGCCCCAGCTGCTGGACCAGCGGAAGAAATTTACTCCCAGCCATCCACATGCCCAGCGGTTGAATGCTAGCTTGGCTAAATTGCTAGCACTTCAACTGCTGCCTTTTCAGTTGGTAGACTCGGCCCCCTTCCGTGAGTTTGTACAATGTGCGGTTCCTCAGTGGCAGGTCCCCAAACGCCACTTTTTCTCACGGAAGGCAATTCCGGCTCTCTACCGGCATGTGGAAGGCAATGTCCTTGCCTCGCTGGACAGGGCGGTCAGCGGTAAGGTGCATATTACCGCTGACTCATGGTCCAGCAGGCATGGACAGGGACGTTACCTGTCTTTCACGGCCCATTGGGTCACTCTTCTGGCTGCTGGGAAGGATGCAGGACAAGGTGCAGTAGTATTGGAGGTTGTTCCGCCACCACGCCTCCAAAATGCTACTATTGGTTGTGACACACCTCTCTCCTCCACCCCCTCCTCTTCTTCTTCCTCCATGGCCTCTTCCAGTGCTCTGTCCTCAGAACCAGTGGTGCTCCGTAGGCGTTGCAGGGGCTACGCAAGTACGCAGGCAAAACGATGCCATGCCGTGCTTGCGCTGGTTTGTTTGGGGGACAGGAGCCACACTGGGGCGGATGTTTTGTCAGCTCTGCAGGGGCAGGCCGAGAGGTGGTTGACGCCACGCCAGCTTAAGCCAGGAATGGTGGTTTGCGACAATGGCACCAACCTCCTCTCCGCCCTCCGACAGGGACAACTGACTCATGTGCCCTGTGTAGCTCACGTCCTTAACCTGGTGGTGCAGCGGTTCTTGGGCAGGTACCCCGGCTTACAGGATGTCCTGAAACAGGCCAGGAGAGTCTGTGTGCATTTCCGCTGATCATTTAATGCCTGTGCTCGGCTGGCTGAGCTCCAAAAGGAGTTGAACCTGCCCAAGAACCGCCTTATATGTGACATGCCCACCAGATGGAACTCAACATTGGCCATGCTGCAGCGGCTGCACACGCAGCAGAGGGCCATCAATGAGTACCTGTGCGACTACGGCACCAGGACAGGGTCAGGAGAGCTTGGTTTTTTCTCACCACGCCAGTGGGGCATGATCAGGGATGCATGCACTGTCCTGTCACCGTTTGAGGAGGCCACAAGGATGGTGAGCAGTGACAGTGCATGCATCAGTGACACTATACCTCTTGTCCACCTCTTGGAGCATACGCTGCGTGGAATAATGGACAGGGCACTTGAGGCAGAACAGAGGCAGGAAGAGGAGGACTTCCTTGCCTCTCAAGGCCCCCTTTATCCAGACAGTGTTCCTGCTGTGCCACCCATCACACAGGAAGAGGGTGAGGAGGAGGAAGAGGAGGAGGAGGATGATTGTGTCAGCATGGAGGTGGAGGCTGGCACTCAGCATCAGCAGCAGCAGTCTTATAGGGATGATTTACAGTCCCAAGAAACACGTGGACTTGTACGTGGCTGGGAGGAGGTAGCTGCGGATCATGTGGTCCTTAGTGACCCAGAGGACTCCGGACCGAATGCCTCAGCTAACCTACGCTGCATGGCCTCCCTGATCCTGCAAAGCCTGCGGAAGGATCCTCGTATTCTTCGGATCAAGGAGAGGGACCATTACTGGCTGGCCACTCTCCTTGATCCACGGTACAAGGGTAAGGTTGCCGACCTTATCTTGCCATCGCAGAGGGAGCAGAGGATGAGACATCTCCGGGAGGCCTTGCAGAAAGCTCTGTGCAACGCGTTCCCAGAGACTGGGAGGTCACAAACTCCTGGTCCTGGACAACGTGTTGCTGAGGCATCAGTCAGAAGGAGCGGTTGAGAAGGTGGCCGTCTGACTGATGCTTTCAGACAATTTTTTAGTCCGCAGCCCCAAGGTATGATTGGTTCCAGCACCCATCGCCAGCGTCTAATTTACATGGTGCAGGAATACCTAGGGGCAAGGTCAGACTTGGACACCTTTCCCACTGAAAATCCTCTGGCTTACTGGGTCTTGAGGATGGATCACTGGCCAGAGCTTGCACAGTATGCAATTGAGCTACTGGCCTGTCCTGCATCCAGCGTTCTTTCGGAACGCACCTTCAGTGCTGCTGGTGGCTTCGTTACCGATCACAGGGTGCGCCTGTCCACCGAATCAGTTGATCGACTGACCTTCATCAAGATGAATCAGTCTTGGATCACCCACAGCTACCAAGCACCTGAAGCTGATGTAACCGAATAATTTTTTTTGAAATACCACATCCCTTCAAGACTGCCTATGCTGATGCTGAGTGACTGTCCTGTTATGTTGATTGTCTATCCTCTTCCTCCTCCGCTGATATGTTGGAAGAACATTTTTGGTTCTGGGTGATGCCAGCAGCCCAATTTTTCTGCCCCTGTTTAACAGGGGCGTTTAAGTACAATTTTTGATGCAATGCTTTGCAGCAGGGCTAATTCCTGCAAAAAAACTAGAGTGTATGGCAGAGGTTGCAGTGTGATGGCACCAGTGCCTAAGGCCCAATTTTTCTGCCCCTGTTTAACAGGGGCGTTTAAGTACAATTTTTGATGCAATGCTTTGCAGCAGGGCTAATTCCTGCAATAAAACTAGAGTATATGGCAGAGGTTGCAGTGTGATGGCACCAGTGCCTAAGGCCCAATTTTTCTGCCCCTGTTTAACAGGGGCGTTTAAGTACAATTTTTGATGCAATGCTTTGCAGCAGGGCTAATTCCTGCAATAAAACTAGAGTGTATGGCAGAGGTTGCAGTGTGATGGCACCAGTGCCTAAGGCCCAATTTTTCTGCCCCTGTTTGACAGGGGCGTTTAAGTAAAATTTTTGATGCAATGCTTTGCAGCAGGGCTAATTCCTGCAAAAAAACTAGAGTGTATGGCAGAGGTTGCAGTGTGATGGCACCAGTGCCTAAGGCCCAATTTTTCTGCCCCTGTTTAACAGGGGCGTTTAAGTAACATTTTTGATGCAATGCTTTGCAGCAGGGCTAATTCCTGCAAAAAAACTAGAGTGTATGGCAGAGGTTGCAGTGTGATGGCACCAGTGCCTAAGGCCCAATTTTTCTGCCCCTGTTTAACAGGGGCGTTTAAGTACAATTTTTGATGCAATGCTTTGCAGCAGGGCTAATTCCTGCAATAAAACTAGAGTGTATGGCAGAGGTTGCAGTGTGATGGCACCAGTGCCTAAGGCCCAATTTTTCTGCCCCTGTTTAACAGGGGCGTTTAAGTAAAATTTTTGATGCAATGCTTTGCAGCAGGGCTAATTCCTGCAAAAAAACTAGAGTATATGGCAGAGGTTGCAGTGTGATGGCACCAGTGCCTAAGGCCCAATTTTTCTGCCCCTGTTTAACAGGGGCGTTTAAGTACAATTTTTGATGCAATGCTTTGCAGCAGGGCTAATTCCTGCAATAAAACTATAGTGTATGGCAGAGGTTGCAGTGTGATGGCACCAGTGCCTAAGGCCCAATTTTTCTGCCCCTGTTTAACAGGGACATGTAATTACAATTCTTGATATAATATTTCACAGGAGGGCCCCTTCCTGTGCCCACCCAGAGTAACTGTGAGGACTTATAGTGTTGTGGCACCAGCACCACAACCACCAAAGGTCAATTTTTCTACCACTGTTCAACAATGGCATGTAATTACAATTCTTGATATAATCGTTCACAGCAGGGCGCTCCAGCGCCCACCAAGAGTCACTTTGAGGGCTTACAATGTTGTTGCAAAACCAACACCTTGTTCCGCCATTTCTGCAGAGCATATAGGGCAGGCCCCTACTTTCAAACATCCAACTTACAAACATCTCCTACTTGCAAATGGAAGGAGACAACAGCAAGTGAGATGAAAAAAGATGGACGACAAAACAAATTATACAGGGGTGATAACCCTTCCCTATGTTTTCCAAAAAGCTTAAAAATATTTTTTTTGACTGGAGCTACACTTTAAAAATGTACCAGTTGAAAATTACAAACAGATTCAACTTAACACAACAAACCTACACAGTCCCAGTCTTGTTTGCACCGCCTGTATACTGCTGTTCTGAGTATATAGGGCCTGGGGGCCACACGCATTTCCTTTTTTTAATATGGGTACAGGGTTCCCCTTAATATGCGTACAAGACCCAAATAGGCTGGTAATGGGCAGGGAGGGCTACCCATGCCATTTTTCTGAATGATTTTCAACCATATTGCAGGAACCAGATATAACATTAAAACCGCAAGCAGTTTTAAATGGTGTTATTTCCGCTTAATGTCATTTTGTGCAGGGACTGTTCTAAACACGGGAAACACGTGGCACTTCACAGGCATACTACAGACACCCACCAGGCACCATATTTAAAGGAATATTTCACTTTTTTTTTTTCACTTTAATCGTCATTAAAATCAGTACTCCCACCAAAACGGTAGTTTTTAAAACTTTTTTTTGCAGTGACCCATGTCCCCTGAGGCAGGAGGCAGGTCGCCAAACCCTTTTTAGGACACTATCTTGCATATTAGCCGTTAAAATTAGCACTTTCCAATTCGAACGTTCGAGTCCCATAGACTTCAATGGGGTTCTAACGTTCGTACCGAACGCGGGGGTCGTTCGCAAGTTCTGGTGCGAACCGAACCGGGGGGTGTTCGGCTCATCCCTATTCCTGAACACAAGTTGAGGTAAATGTACCTTCTATGCTTCTCAAACGGATTTGAAAGCCATTTTCTCTAATAGAACCTTTTAGGTGTACTTCTAAATCTGAACATGTGCACTAACCTGTAATGGAAAAAAATATATATCTTTATGCTACAAATGAAAAGTTCTAGGGCAATGATGGCGAACCTTGGCACCCCAGATGTTTTGGAACTACATTTCTCATGATGCTTATACACTCAGCAGTGTACTTGAGCATCATGGGAAATGTAGTTATAAAACATCTGGGGTGCCAAGGTTCGCCATCACTGTTCTAGGGAGACAATGTCATTGTGGACTAGCTTAGAAGATCTTTGCAAATAACCAGGACCTGAAGCAGGATTTAATATCTAGCAGGAAAGGTAGGTTTTTGTCACAGAAAAACTCAAATGGTTTTTGGAGTTCATTTCAATTTAGATATTTTTTAAAATGTTTGACAGACTTTACCATATGTTTAAAATATTTGCTTTACTAATAGCATTTATTCCATGAGGAATGGTTACCAAAGCACTAAAGAGACAGCACAGCAGTCACTGCCTGCTTTGGGGCACGGTATATCTGATTGAAGCTTAGAGAGAAGGTCATCAAACATGGTGTAAGTTACTCTATTGATTCATCTGTCATTATTTTAGTCTTATCCACAATGCTAAAAAGAAAAAGAAAAGATACACAATACCAAGCCACTGTATATTCCCTTAATCAATTTTATATATAATCCCTTACTTCCCATCTATAAGTTCAGTTTGGTCAGTGTTCCACTGTCTGACTTTCCAGCATAGAATATTTAGAATGTTGTATTTTGGCTCAGTTTTCTGTGGGAAGCTGACTCTAGTATTGGTATGATGCAAATGGTAGTTGATATTAAAGTGATAGTATAGTCAGAGGTGGCCCATCCATAGGGGGTGCACGGGTGCCGTCTCCCCCAAGCTATTCACAAAAAAGTGGTCACTTTAAGAGTCACCAGGCGCTGGACACACAGCTGATTGCAAGCTGGGAAGCTGATTTGCCCGTGTTTAGGGAGTGTTCGGGCGCAAGCAATGCACCCCGAACACTCCCCACTCTCGAATCATTTGTCTCCTGTGCTTTATTTTTATTGGTGGGGACCAGAGGGGGGTGGGCGGTGATTTTTTTTGAGGCGTCACTTTCCTTTTCCCGGCTTACTGTGCTGTGGCTGAGCTTGACTTACTGTGTGAGCTTCATTGTGGTGGATTAGGAAGGGCTGAGCTGGGTTGAGCTCAGCTGAGCAATGTGATTCCGGGCAAGGTAAGGCTAATTTAAGTGTGCCGCGGCACTCAGTCTCTCGCTCTTGACTGACACTGCCTGACTTTGACAGCCACTATCCGCCCCTCCACTCCGCACACACTTTCCTGCACGTCTCTCACTCATTCTCCAGTCTCCACTCAGACAGTGCACAGCAGCAATGTCCTGATCGCACAGTGAGTGTGTGGAAGGGGGGAACGGCTCCTTAGAGGACAGATAAGATTGTCAGAGTTAGGGATTGGGGAACAAGTGCACTGTCCCATTCCTTCACCCAATACTGTGTATGGCTTTGTCCAGGTCTCTGTTTACCACATCAGCTTCGAAAGATTTACCCCCCTTAATGGCCAGGCCATTTTTTGTGATATGGTACTGCATTAATGTAACTGACAATTGCATGGTTGTGCGATGCTGTACCCAAATAAAATCGATGTCTTTTTTTTACCACAAATAGAGCTTTCTTTTGGTGGTATTTGATCAGCTCAGCGTTTTTTTTTTGTTTGTTTTTGTTTTTGCACTATAAACAAAAAACGAGCGACAATTTTGAAAAAAATAAAAAAAACGATATTTTTTTACTTTCTGCTATAAAACATCCAATAAAAAAATTGAAAAAAATCGGCTTTCATAATTTTATACCAATATTTATTCTGCTACGTGTATTTGGTAAAAAATCCCAATAAGTGTATATTGATTGGTTTGCGCAAAAGTTATAGCGTCTACAAACTATGGGATATTTTTATGGAATTTTTTTTTCTATTAGTTATAGCGGTGATCAGTGATGTTTAGCGGGACTACAACATTGCAGTGGACAAATCTGACACTAGGTGACACTTTTTGAGGACCAGTGACATTATTACAGTGAAGGCTGGGACATCAGGGGCAATCAACTGGTTAAATATGCTCCCTGGGAGTGCCTACTAACTGTATGGGGGGGGGGGGGGTGATTTGGCTGTGAGAAGACAGATTCATGTTCCTGCGTAGCAGAAACACAGGATCTCTGTCTCTCCTACTAGTAGACTGCTGTTCTGCTGCTCCCATAAACGATCGGCAGGTCCTGGTGGACATCGGGTTCACTGATTGGCTTCTGCTGTGTCCAAACACGGTACAAGCGGGTCACCAGCAGCATGCACATGTGACCCAGACTAGAAGTGTAAGACCAAGTACATAGTTTTAATCCCTGTTTGGCAAGGATAGTCCTTGTTCTGTAGAGGCGGTTCTTGTTATATAGATGGTCCTTGTTATACAGAGATGGTCCTTGTTATACAGAGACAGTTCTTGTTATATAGAGATGGTCCTGGTTATATAGACAGTCCTTGTTATATAGAGATTGTCCTTGTTATATGGAGATGGCCATTGTTCTATAGTTTGTTATGTACAGACAGTCCTTTAGACCTTCAGAGATGGTCCTTGTTTTTTTATATATATATATATATATAAAAAAATGACTATCTATACAGAACAATCTCTACAGAACAAGGACTGACACACAAAAAAAAAAATATATATATATATATATATATATAATATGTCAGTCCTTGTTCTGTATAGATAGTAATTTTTTTACTGATTGTGCTGAGGTTTATATGTGTCTGTGGGACTCTTGCTTGTGGCACAGCAATCAAAGCACTTTTACAGGTGCAAGTGAGCCTGGGCTTTGTTTAACTATGCCCCATAAGCCCCTCCTAATTGTTATTGCAATCTGGCCACACCCATTTTTTGCTTCTTTCTTCCTTGCAGTCCCCCCTCCTCCTCCCAACAGAGGGATGATGTGTGACTAGAGCAGGTGATCAGTGCAGCAGGTGGGGCTAGAAACTGGAACCAATCTTTTGTGGCTCTCACTGCAGCAGCTGAAAGACGACATCTCCTGCTCTAGCTGCTGCAGTGAGAGCCACAAAAGATTGGTTCTAGTTATTTCCCTTTGTGTGGTTGTGACTTAAGTGTGGGCGGGGACACAGGGGGCCCCATGAGTTTTTAGTCCACCCCTGGCTAGCTGTATACAGGACAGATGATGTATACCTGCATACCCTGATCTGTGAGGCTGAGCTATATATCCTGATCAGCGAGGCTGAGCTATATACCCTGATCTGTGAGCCTGAGCTATATACTCTATCCTGTGATGCTGAACTGTATACTCTGTCCTGTGATGCTGAACTGTATACCCCTGACACTATGGATGGAAGCAAGTGGAATACAGGGAATAGAATGGATGGATTCTATAAGGGATGTGGCTTATAAGTAAGAGGGGTCAAAAAGGAAAGGCGGGGTCTGGCGCCCCATCCTAAAACTTCACCAGCCGCCACTGAGTATAATTGATAATATATTCAGGTGTAGGGGGGAATTTAGAGGTTGGGCCTAAAGATAGGGCACTCAAATTGGTAGTGGTTGGGCATAAAAGGTGTTAAGGTTAGGGTTAGGTCAATGGCTAGCTAGCTTTTCAGGTGTGGTTAATTACATTTTTGGGTATAGTAAATTGTTATTTCAAATCTGATAATGTAGCTGGTCCTGAAACACTTGCATTTAATCATTTAGACTTATTTTATTTCAATAAAAATGAATATGCTACCCATATATGTAACAAAGACGTTAGCTGATTCACATAAAAACTAGTCATTATAAATAAAGGAACTTTAACTAGATGCTGACCACTGGCCATCATATGACGTCCTCCCGTTTAAACAGGGAATGCGCGCGATCGTCACCAGGCCATCAGAGTACCCGAGTACCTGTCACCAGGCCATCAGAGTACTCAAATACTTGTCACCAGGCCATCAGAGTACTCAAGTTCCTGTCATTGGCCCATCAGAGAACCTGTCACCAGGCCATCAGAGTACCCAAGTACCTGTCACCAGGCCATCAGAGTACCCGAGTACCTGTCACCAGCCCATCAGAGTACCAGAGTACCTATCTGCAGCCCATCAGAGTACCCGAGTACCTATTTGCAGCCCATGCTTCATAGAATATACGTTGGGGTGTTTGCTTTCCAAAATGGGGTCATTTTGTGGGTAATTTCACTGTCCTGGTGGTCCAGGACCTTCAAAAGTGTGATGGGTAGGAATGAAATGAGATGTGTCGTTTATGCTCCTAGAACGCCTGAAGGTACTACTTCAATGTTCGGCCTCTGTATGTGGCCAAGCTGTGTAAATGTCCTACACATGTGGTATCGCCATACTCAGGAGGAGTAGCAGAATGTGTTTTGGGGTGTAATTTTTGCTATGTACATGCTATGTGTTAGATATATCTTATAAATTGACAACTTTGTGTAAAAAAAATGCATTTTCATTTTTTTCCACATTTTCCAAAAACTTCTGGAAAAAAAATGAAATGTTCAAAAGACTCATTATGCCTCACAGATTATACGTTGGGGTGTTAGGGCTCCAAAATGGGGTCATTTTATGGGCAATTCCATTGTCCTGGTGCTCCAGGGCCTTCAAAAGTGTAATAGGTGGCTGTGATTGAGATGTGTCATTTTTGCTCGTAGAACGTCTGAAAGTGCCACTTCAATGTTGGTGCTCTGTATGTGGCCATGCTGTGTAAAAGTCTCACACATGTGGTATCGCCATACTCAGGAAGAGCAGAAGAACGTATTTCTGGGTGTAATTTGTTATATGCATATGCTGTGTGTAAGAAATAACCTGATAATATGACAATTTTGTAAAAAAAAAAAATAATAAAAAAAATCTTGATTTTGCAAAGAATTGTGGGAAAAATTACAACTTAAAAAAACTCACCATGCTACTTACTTAATACCTTAGAATGCCTACTTTCTAAAAAGGGGTCATTTGGAGGGTATTTGTACTTTCCTTGTTACTTGTTAGTTTCTCAAGAAATGAGATACACCTGATGTACTGAAGGCCTGATCAGATGTGATCAATTTTCAGTGATTGGCACCATAGTTTGTAGACTCTATAACTTTCACAAAGACCAAATAATATACACTAATGTGGGTTCTTTTTACCAAAGATATGTAGCAGTATAAATTTTGCCCAAAATGTATAAAGAAAAAATACTAATTAGCAAAATTGTATGACAGAAACAAAGAAAAAGGCATTTTTTCACAAAATGTACATTTTATTTTAATTTATAGCACAAAAAATAAAAAACCCACTAGTGATTAAATACCACTAAAAGAAAGCTCTATTTGTGTGGAAAAAAGGACGCAAGTTTCATATGGGTAATTGTCATTCAAACTGTGAGAGCGCTGAAAGCTGAAAATTGGTCTGGTCAGGAAGGGGGTGTAAGTGCACTGTATTGAGGTGGTTAAGGGTGCCAACAAATCAAAACTCATACATTTTTAGAGAAGAAAATATCAACTGGGTATATCAAAGCACCTATTGGTGAGGCGGATAACCCTATATAAGAAATATCTTTATTTGTTTTAATTCTAATTTTATTTTAAGCTAATTTACAACATTACACAAATTTGAACAATTTCAAACATGTACATTGCTTACATACATAGTGAATACATATCTTAAATACTTTAACACACAGAAGAAAAAATAAAAAATAAAGGGAAAATACCCCCCCCCCCCCTTTCCTCTCCTTCCCATCTTTCTTTTCCCCTTTTCTCTCCCCCAGCGGAATCTTTCCTACCCTTTCTTTCCTCCTTCTTCCTTCCGCTTTTTACCAATCTCCTGTACTGCCTCCATGGGTTCCAAACCAGGAGGCATCTTTCGTACGTATCTAATTCTTGTGCTATAAAGTAACTCCATCCTCTCTATATTATCCATTTCTAAGGCCCATTCGTTTATTGAAGGAGACTGAGTTGATCGCCAGTGACACGGTATCACAGTTCTTGCTGCAGTCAACCAGTACCCAAGAGGCTTCTTTTTGATATTTTTATATGTTCCTGGTAGCATAGAGAGGAGGGTAATTTGCAGCGTATTTGGGATTATCTCCCCAGTAACTAATGTATATAGTTGCATAATCTTTTCCCAGAAACCAAAAATTAGGGGAAAATATCTTTAATAAGAAGTGCCACATCCTATTGAATTGTAATACAAGAAGAAAACTCATAAATTGCTTAAAATATACTTTATTTATACAGTATATGTATCATTCATTAAATCCTTTGTGACCGTAAAAGATTTTTGGGTAAATGGACAGTTACAGTACATCTCTCTTACAGTAGGTATATAGCATAAAACTGTATCAACTGACATAAACCACTGAATGTATTTGATAGTGAGCGTAAAACAAGTAGTTTCTTTGATGAATTTAATACTGATCTTCTTCAGGAAGATATACTACTTGACAAAGATATATTACACCCACAAACAATATACAGGTGGGGGGGTACAGAAGCGGCCACAAACAATATACAGGTGGGGGGGTACAGAAGTGGACTGCAGAAGGCATTACCAAGGGCAGCAAACTGTACCCCTTTATAAAATCAGACAAGTGGAAACCTGGAAAGGGGACGCACAGTAAATTGCATAAAGAGGAGGTTAAAGGGTAACCACAAAGGCATAGAAAAATAGAAGGATGGCCAAAATCACTGGTGTAATAGAGTGGCTGCATTAGCCTAATCACGTGGGAAAGACAGATCCCACTGCACCCACTATGAGGGATGTATGGTAAACATCCATTTACCACAAAAGTATGTAGCAAGTTACATAGTAGATGAGGTTGAAAAAAGACACAAGTCCATCAAGTCCAACCTCTGTGTGTGATTATATGTCAGTATTACATTGTATTTCCATGTATGTTGTGGTCGTTCAGGTGCTTATCTAATAGTTTTATGAAACTATTGATGCTCCCCTCTGAAACCACCACTTGTGTAAGGGAATTACACATCCTTGCCCCTCTTACAGTAAAGAACTCTCTACGCAGTTTAAGCTTAAACCTAATTAATTCAAATTTTAATGAGTGGCCACCTGTCTTACTAAACTCCCTTCCATGGAAAAGGAATTGTGGGGTCCCTATTTGGGGGGTCACCAGTGTGGTATTTGTAAATGTAAATCATATCCCCTCTCAAGCGTCTCTTCTCCAGAGAGAATAAGTTCAGTGCTCGCAACCTTTCTTCATAAATAATATCCTCCAGTCCCTTTATTAGCTTTTTGCCCTTCTCTATACTCTCTCCATTTCCAGTACATCCTTAATGAAAACTGGTGTCAGAACTGGACAGCATACTCCAGGTGAGGCTGGACCAGAGTCCTGTAGAGTGGGAGAATTATCGCTTTATCTCTTGAGTTAATCCCCTTTTTAATGCATGCCAATATTCTGTTTGCTTTGTTAGGCTCAGCAATGGCATGCAAGCTGCTGCTATCTACTAGGACCCCCAGGTCGGTCCTTTTCCATCCTTGATTCCCCCAGAGGTTCTCCCCCCCAGTGAGTAGATTGCATTCATATTTTTGCCACACAAATACATTATTTTAAATTTTTCCACATTAAACCTAATTTGCCATGTCGTTGCCATCCCCATTAATTTGTTTAGATCTTCTTGCAAGGTTTCCACATCCTGCGGAGAAGTTATTGCCCTGCTTAGCTTAGTATCATCTGCAAATACAGAGATTGAATTGTTTACCCCATCCTCCAGGTTGTTTCTGGACAAATTAAATAAGATTGGTCCCAGCACAGAACTCTGAGGGACCCCACTTTCCACCTCTGACCATTCCAAGTACTCCCCATTTATCACTACCCTCTGAACTTGCCCTTGTACCCAGTTTTCAATCCATGTACTCACCCTATGGTCCATGCCAATGGACCTTACTTTGTATAGTAAACATTTATGGGGAACTGTGTCAAATGCTTTTGCAAAATCCAGATGCTCCACGTCTATGGTCCTCCCTTTATCTAGATGGCAGCTCACCTCCTCATATAAAGTTAATAGATTGGTTTGGCAAGAACGATTCTTAATGAATCCATGCTGATTACCGCTAATGATATCGTTTTATTACTAAAATCTTGCATATAGTCCCTTATCCCCTGCAGGAGCTTGCATACCCTTGATGTTAGGCTAACTGTTCTGTAATTCTCAATTCTGTATTTTGGCCCTTTAAATATTGGTGCTACAATAGCTTTTCTGCAATCAGCTGGTACCATTCCAGTTAGTAGACTGTCAGTAAAAATTAGGAACAATGATCTGGCAATTACTTGACTGAGTTCCCTAAGGACCCTCGGGGTGCAAACCATCTGGTCCCGGTGACTATTAATGTTATGTTTTCCAAGTCTATCTCTTTTTTTTTTTTTTTTAACAATCTTTTTATTAAAGTTTCGAAAAAATGACATTCCACATATTCATACACAAATAAAGTAAGCCATAAGAAGAATACATAGCGCATATAAGATCATAGAAATATAAAATATGAAATACAAAAATACAACAGAACCTATAGAGTCGTAATCAGTGAGAATGCTGTATGTGAATGAGTAGAATGAAGGACAAACATAAAATGAAAGAGGCGTCCAACGGGAGAGACAACGACAGAATTCCAGATAGTTCACAACAACTTTATCAAATATAGTCAAACAACAGTGTGCTAACGTTTCCTAAATTTGTCCCATAACGCCCATTTTTGAAAAAAGGATTTTAGTCTGTCTTCCTGTAACGCTACAGTTCTTTCAAATTCAAACGAGTGATCCACTATCGTAACAACTTCTGATACCAAAGGAGATACATTCGACTTCCATTTTCTTGTAATGCTCAACCGAGCGGCAAACAAAATATATATCACTAAAGTGCGAGCTGTGATAGGATATATATCCAAATTCACCCCCAGGAGGGCTTGCTCTATTCTAAGGGGGTTCAGAATTCCTGTCAATTTGGCAATTAATTTGCCTATTTCTCCCCAAAAGCTTCGTACGGATATGCAGAACCAAAAAATATGAGTCAGGTTTCCTATCTGGCCACAGCTCCTCCAACACAAATTCGATTGGTCATGTGCATATTTCGCTATTATGTAAGGTGTCCTGTACCACCTAAGTCGTAATTTGTGTGCGCCTTCCCTAAAGTTGGAGCAGCGGGTGGAACTATAACTGCCTTTAATAGCTCTCATCCATTGGTCCGGGGAAATAGTAATATGTAATTCTTCCTCCCACTTAGTCAGCTGAGTAAACATTTCAAAATGCATTTTGCCATGTAAGAGATTGTAAATGGCCGTAATCCCTTTCTTGTGAGCCGATGTGGGTTGCCATAAGTCCCAAATACATTCCGGGAGGCTAAAATACCCCGTATGTTCTCTAGGGATCAAGCTAATCAATCTAGCGAAATTCAGATATTCGGTTTTGGGGATACTCTGAGTGGCCATTAAATTCCCAAATGTCTGAGTGCGGCCTTGTGTTAAAAGTTGGTGGGTATAACAGAGGCCATAGCGTGCCCAGTGTGTTACTTGTAAGTCTGGGGTGAGAAAGGACAAAGCTGAGAGGGGGATAGGGAGGTATTTAAGGTCAGTATTGGACGGTTGATGTTTACGTAAGTAGATCCAGGCCCTCAACGTAGCATTTATAATGGGGTGATGTGTATGAGCTTTAGGGTCGCCTATCATTGTGGCATACAGGAGCCCCGTTAGATCCCCTTGTTGAGTTTGTTCCAGTTCACATAAGTGCCACCGTTTCACCCCCGGATCATGGAACCATACTCTGAGTTGGTCCAGGATGGCCGCCATGTGATAGTCTCTAAGTTCGGGAACACCCATTCCACCCACCTTTCTATGTTTAACTAGGACTTTAAAACTGCTTCGAGCGGGTCTCCCATCCCATAGGAACCTATTTAATTGGCGTTGCAGCGTTGCATAGAAGGAGGCTGGGAGCACAATTGGAAGTGTTCTAAAAAGATAAAGGAGTTTGGGTAGTAAAAACATTTTGTATGCTGCAAGTCTTCCCGACCAAGAGAGGTAAAACTGTTTAAATCGAGACAACTCTCTTTCAAAACTGGACGGAATAGATTCAAAATTACATCTATAAAGTTGAGATAGGGAACTAGTTAATTTAATGCCTAAATACTGGATAGATTCGGATGCCCATGTGTAAGGTAGAGAGAGCTTAATCCGGTTCTGCATATCCGAAGGGACATTAATGCCCAATATGCTAGACTTGGTAGCATTAATTTTATAGTAAGAAATCTCATTAAAGGTCTCTAAAACATCATATACTGCTTTCAGGGATTCCTCCGGGTCGGCAAGAGACAAAATCACATCGTCCGCATATAGGGTAATGGGGTGCCTCGTCAGACCAGAGCTAATACCTCTTATACCTGGGTGGGTCCTGATCCTCTCCGCCAGAGGCTCCATCACCAAGGCAAAGATCAGGGGCGACAAAGGGCACCCCTGTCTTGTGCCATTGGTGATAGAAAACTGTTCAGAAAAAAGGCCTTCCGTGAACACATGTGCTGACGGTGTGGTGTACAGTGCAGAAATGGCAGAGAGGACCGGCCCCGTAAAGCCAAACCTCGAAAGTACCGCAGAAAGATACCCCCAGTGGACCCTGTCGAAAGCCTTTTCGGCGTCCAGCGAGAGGAGGACCGCTGCCCCCCCCCCGCCGGACGCCGAATGTATCAAGTTCAGCACCCTCCTGGTGGCGTCCGGAGCCTGCCTCCCAGCCACAAAGCCAACCTGGTCAGGCTGTACTAACTGAGGCAGAACTCCAGACAACCTATTAGCCAAAATCTTAGCATATATCTTCAGGTCCACATTTAATAAAGATATGGGCCTGAAGTTTTGAACTTTGTCTGGGTCCTTTCCTGGCTTGGGTAACGTGACTATAGTGGCCGAAAGCATCTCTGAGGGAAAGGAGGCTGAGGAGGCAGCTGCATGGAACACCCTCTGCATGTACGTGGATAAAATATCAGAGAATGTTCTATAATATTCAGAGGAGTAACCATCTGGGCCGGGAGATTTGTTTTTAGGGAGGGCGTTTATAGTTTTTTGTATTTCGGCTATCGAAAATGAAGCATTTAGTTGCTCTAAGTGCGATGGTTGTAATTTCGGGAGATTAAGCGTCTGAAGAAAACTCTCTATGGCGTCAGGTGAGGGTTGTATAGTGGAGGTATCCTCTCTTAAATTATATAGGCTACTATAATACCAGCCAAAAGCATCTGCAATTTCTTTAGGATTGGTAAGCCTCGATCCTGTATCAGGATGGACTATATAGGGTATTTTTTGTTTAAGTACCTTCTCTTTAAGCTGCATGGCCAATAATTTCCCAGCCTTATTGCCATGAGTGTAGCAATTGGCTCTGAGTCTATGCATAGACTTGGCATGTTGGGTTACCAATAAGGTGCGGAGGTCGTTGCGGGCTTTAGTAAGTTTGTTGCTGGTGGAACAGGAGGGGGCAGCTTTATTCACGGTTTCTAAATCGCGTATTTCTGCTAGAAGGCTATCCATACGCTGCCTCCGCCTCCTATTCACTCCTGCACTAATCTTAATCAGCAGACCCCTTATACAGGCTTTGTGAGAATTCCATAAGGTAAACGGGTCTATACCCTCAACATCATTAAACAGAAAGAATTCCTTCAGTGCAGTTTCAACCTCCTGCAACACCTCCGGGATCCCGAACAACTGCGGGTCACACCTCCACCGGTTTGCTCTGGTGGTGAAGGCGCCACCCCCAACCGTCATAGACACCGGAGCATGATCCGTCCATGAAATGGTACCGATCTCTGATCCGGATACCCGTTGTAATAGAAATTTATCAATCAAAAACATATCAATCCTAGAATAAGACAAATGAACCTGAGAGAAAAAAGAAAAGTCCCGTTCAGTGGAGTGTTGACATCTCCAAACATCATATAAGTCAGCAGAGCTTATGAATTTTGCGATCTCAGGCCTGCAGGAGAGCCTCGGGGAGGGATTAGATACATCTAGTATTTTATCTGGAACTGCATTCAGGTCTCCACACAGAATAACATGCCCTTTAGCTACCGTTTGTATCCTCTTCCATAACTTGTTAAGAAAATGTACCTGTCGGGCATTAGGGGCATAAGCGTTGATTATAGTGTAAGCTACATTGTTAATTTCGCAGTTGAGTATCAGATATCTCCCCTCACTGTCTTGATGATGGGAAATATACTTATAGGCAACTGAGTGTTTAACGAGAATTGCTACTCCCCTTTTTTTTGTCGGGGCGTTGCTTAGAAAAATCGTGGGGAAGTGTTTGTTGGTCAGTTTGGGAAAATTGCCTTCTTTGAAGTGGGTCTCCTGCAAGCATAAGATATCGCAATGAAGCCGCTGTGCCTCTTTCCATAACATATGTCGTTTTTGCGGGCTATTTAGGCCATTAACATTTAAAGAGGACAATTTGAATGCCATACTGAGGAATTTGCAACGTTTCCAACAATGGAAAACAGTACCTCCAGAGAAAAAAAAAAAAAACCTCTATACACTCCTCTATATACACCCAGAGATTAAACTAAAATGCACGATAGTGAGTTTGTATAGGAAGTCTTGTTGCAAGAGAAAATGAATGCACAATGAAAAAAAACAAAAAAAAGACGTTTAGCAGAACAGTGGTGTGTGGAACCTTTGTTTCAAAAAAGTATAGAAAAAGTGGTGAGTAAAAAACAATGTAGTAACTGATTCCTAAGAACCAAGCCAACAGTGGCTAATAAAGATGGGGGAAAACAAGTCTCAATGCCGATGGGGTCATCCAGACTAAAGTGCAGTAAGTACAAACCAGACACGGAGTGCGGGAAAAGTCGCTTCAGGTCTCAGGGGTGTCCTTTGCTGCTTGATGGACCGGAAGGTTCCTAGGGGACTGCTGCTCCTTTTCAATGATGTCCCACTTCCTCAACAGGTGCAAGCCATCTTCTAGCGTGTTGATGCGATAATCTCTGTCCCCTTTGGTAATAATTAGGGTAGCCGGGTGATTCCATTTGTATGGTATCTTGTGATTCCTGAGCGCTTTAGTAATAGACAAGAGGTTACGTCTCCGTTGCATGGTATGAGCAGACAAATCTGCAAAGAACGTAAGTCCCTGAATGCAGTCTGGGGGATGATCTGCTTGCCTTATAGCATACATTAGCTTCTCCTTTACCCTGTAATAATGTATCCTTGCTATAGTGTCTCTGGGAAGTTTCGCTTGAATGTGTTGTGGCTTGGGCAGCCTATGGATGCGGTCAATGGTCAGTTCTTCTAGCGACACATCTGGTAAGATTTCACGCATAATAGAAGTGAGGTGTGCCATTAATTCTTGGGGTTTAACCGTCTCCGGAATACCTCTGATTTTGACATTATTTCTTCTCGAGCGGTCTTCCAAGTCCGCCACTTTAGTTTTAAGCCAGGATATGTCCTCATCATGTTCGTTGTGAGCATCCACCATATTGTTAAACGTGTCTGTAAATTCTCCCATCTTGTGTTCAATATGGGAGACCCTGTCACTGACCGCTCTAACTTCAGATTTACATTGTGACACCAGCTGTAACATGTCAGTGTGGATTGCCCCCCTCAAAGACACTAACATCTCCTTCAAGATGGAGTCCATGACTGGCTGGTTATTTGTAGGGAAGGCAGCAATTGCATCCTGAAATTCAAGCGTGTCATCTATAATAGGAGCTGTAACTCTATCTTCCCTGTCAGCAGTGCCTTGTGTAAGCTTAGGTTTAGATTTAGCAGGGCTGCTAGTGCTGGAGGAAGACGGGGACACAGCCTGTGGTGCTTTATGTTTGTGCTTGTTCCTACTCACAGTTTCCCATCCGTCTTCAGCGTCCTCCTTGCGGGCCTCCTCTGCGGCCTGTGATACACGTGCGCGCTCAGCGCCATCTTGCCCGCCTGTATGGCCTGGCCGGCCGAAAAAATCCGTCATTTTCCCGGGCTGGGAGCGTTCCCTTCTCCTCCGCGACATGACCGGACACTTCCCTGGATCTTCCCCAGTGAGGATCTGCCGCGCATCCGTGTCTGTAGTCGCTGTGAACGGCGCTGGATGTCCCGTGTGGCGAGGAGCTCAGACCTCACACGTCCATGCTCCTTGCGCGCCGGCTCCGCCCCCTCCAAGTCTATCTCTTATTCTGTCCTCTGTTAACCATGAGGGTGTTACCTGTGATGTGTTATGAGGATAAACACTGCAGTTTTGGTTACTGAAGCACCCCGATTCCCTCGTGAAGATGGAGAAGAATGCAGGAGGAGAAGAATACATTCAATACCTTTGCCATCTCCCTATCCTTTGTAACCAGATTTCCTTCCTCATTCTCTATGGGGCCAATATGGTCTGTCCTCCCTTTTTTACTGTTTGTATACTTTAATTTCTTGGGATTTTTTTTGCTCTCCTCTGCTATGTGCCTTTCGTGTTCTATCTTAGCCATCCTAATTGCACCCTTACATTTCCTGTTGCATTCTTTGTGTTGTCTGAATGCTGATGATGATCCCTCAGCCTTGTATTTTTTGAAGGCCTTCTCCTTTGCTTTTATATGCATTTTTATATTGGAGTTAAGCCATCCAGACTTTTGTTCGCTCTTTTAAATGTATTTCCCAATGGGATGCACTGGCTCATGCCCTTATTTAATATACTCTTAAAGCAAACCCATCTCTCCTCCGTGTTCTTTGTTCCTAAGATTCTATCCCAATTTATATCTTCTAGCAAGGTTGTTTAGGGAAATTGGCTCTTTTGAAATTCAGTGTCTTTGTATTCCCCTTATGTTTCCTATTTGTGTGATTTACACCCATTTGCCGCCGAGTGTACGCAGATGTGCGTACTCGGCTTTCAGGGGTTAAACAGGGATCATGCCCGCAGCTGCAGGCATCATCCCGGTACTGTTTTTTAGAGCCGGCGATCAGCTAAAAGCCGCCCGGCTGTTATACCGGAGGAGCGGGAGTCATGACGTCAATTCCCATTTACTCGGCTGCCAGTGGCGCCGGTTTTAAAAAAAATATATAGTATTCAGAATCGCCGAAAATGGCAATCTGAATACTCCATAAAGAGTGCCTGTCACCGCCAATTACTGTCACAAAGGATGTTTACATTCCTCGTGACAGCAATAAAAGTGATCAAACATTTTTTTTTAACTATTTACTAATTTTAAAATAAATAAGAATTTTTTTTAAAGCGTCCCCGTCGCCGCGAGCTCCCGCATATGTAAATGTTGTTCAAATCACACATGTGAGGTATCGCCGCGATCGTCAGAGCGAGAGCAATAATTCTACCACTAGACCTCCTCTTTAACTCTAACCTGGTAACCGTAAAAAAATTAAAATGTCGCCTATGGAGATTTTTAGGTACCGTAGTTTGTCACCATTCCACAAGTGCGTGAAATTAGAAAGCGTGACATGTTTGGTATCTATTTACTCAGAATAACATAATCTTTCACATTATACAAAAAAAAAATTGGGCTAACTTTATTTTTATTTTTATTCATAAAAGTGTCCCTTTTCCCAAAAATTTGCGCTTCACAAATACCGTGTGACATAAAATATTGCAACAATCGCCATTTTATTCTCTAGATTCTCTGCTAAAAATTATATATATATATATATATATATATATATATATATATATATACACATATACATACATACATACATACACGTGTATGTATGTATGCTTGGGGGTTCTAAGTAATTTTCTAGCAAAAAGTACGGATTTTAACTTGTAAACACCAAATGTCAAAAATAGGCTTAGTCATGAAAGGGATACTGAAACGAATTGACCTGTGATTGCTGTTTCCTAAATTGCCCCTTATTTTCACATCCGCGATCAGGTCTGTATTGTTGGTAATCAGTAGGTCTAGCAATGCTTTGTTTCTAGTTGGTGCGTCTACCATCTGACCCATGAAATTGTCCTGCAGGACATTTAGGAACTGGCAAGCCTTAGACAAATGCGTGGTTCCTTCCGCCCAGTCTATGTCTGGATAATTAAAATCCCCCATTATGATGACACTTCCCGTCCTTGCTGCTAATCCAAATTGTGATAGAAACAATGTGCTTACATTTTGCACAGCAGTATTTGTCCTGGATCAGATGATCAAGGAGCGCATAAATGCCGCAAGATGTACAGTGCGTTGCATCTCCACAACCATGGGGCATCGTACCTACTAATTTAATGAGGATTGGGGATTATACCCTGTCCAAATTAACTAATACCTAGCTTCCTGGCACTAATACCCACTCAACAATACACAGGTACTCAACAATAAAATACATAGGTACTCGCAGCCCACATGCTCTCGGCAGCGCACGTGCCCTCACTGCCCATATGCACACACAATACTCAATATGTTATGGTCATTAGATTTTATTGAATGATATATATTGTAATAAGTATCTTTTAAGCAGTGTATGTGTTTTGATTGGCTGGCACCCTTAAAGTCCAATTTATAATGAATCGTTTCTATGCTCGCTCTATTAGGGATATGGTGCCAGATTGGTTTCCCATCAATCCTCATTGGTATATACCAAAAAAGCTGACCGCCATACTTTTTGGTATTCACCTTTAAAATACTTTCACTGACCTACATAACAGATAGAGCTGGTATGCCAGCTGTATTGTTTTAAGAAATGGCAGCAATTTGAATCTATCATTGGCAAACCTCCCACTTAGTCAATGAAGACATCTGTGTCTATGTCTCAGTGGGTCAGTTGAATTGATCCTGACAAATGATGTTATCTAGCTATGCTTTCCTACAACTTGCACACCTCCACATTTGTAAAATCCTTCTTATTTGACAGTGACCCATATGTCATTTGGCATAGATTTTTGTAATGAATTTCCTTCTACATTTCAGTTTCACAGGAAAACACATTTGGAACTAGGGCAAAGTGACAATGACAATTTGGAAACTGCTATAGTTGTAGACAAGGCAATGTAAGCAGTAGTATTAAAGGCAGAGAACCGATATACTGTACTTCACATATGCTGCATTAATTACTAAAGGTTGAAAGGTAAAAACATAAGTCTCCTGTGTTTTATAGAGAAGCCCATGTTTCACATGTGTTTCTGTCTTTGCCAAGGGAAACTATTTTGCCTACAAAACCTACTGTGGCATAAAATAATGTAACCTGCACTTAACAGATCTTACAATATGTAAGTGTAGTACTCACTCCCAGAAGGGCAGCTGAGAACATACAGGTCCTCCCTTGGTGGAAGTATAGTGGCTGCCAGTCACCAGCACACACTGACATACAGTAACAGGCTCAGTCTAGGGGATGTCTTTTTAGAATTTATTGCTGAATAACCTGAAACAGGAGAAGGGTTCAGTGGTTCAGGGTACTCCAAAAAGATAATATAAATAAATTGGAGGACACACTTCTTAACAGAACAATCCTTATAGGAGCAGGCACACACTAAAGTCCCAAATCAGTGCAGCGCTGACATCCTTGTCCATTGATGTGGTTATGCATACTGTAATATAAGGTTAATGGACATTACTATGGTTCCAGATCCATCTAGTGACCAAATACGGGTAATGCACTTGTATATTGTTACCTCTGAACAACCCAAAAGACTTATACAGGAAGTGACTGTTTTGATTCAGAAGGTTGACCTTGTTACCCAGGAGTGACCTACCCATGAACACTCTCTTACGAAGTGCATGCTGGGTAGGAGATAAAAGGGACCCGAGCGGCCATTTTAGGTCTCTTGGGATCGCATTGCCGGCCTGTGTGGATCTGTGAGGAGGTTTTCCGGAGACAGCGGCCCACAGCCATTGAAGAGCGCAACTCTGTTTGTGGAGTGACCTGATGGTGCCTGAGAGACGGTGGCCGGATTGAGAAGGTCCAGCGGCACTCATCGGAGCATTGGAGGACCGGATACATCAAGAGGAGTGGTACGGAGTGACTGGCCCAGCTGACAGAGAAACAAGCTGCAGTCACCGGACCCAAGTTACCACACGGAACTCCGATCCAGTTGGTGAACGGGTTACTGCCCACTGTTTGTTAACTTTTACACACAGTTAGACTCACATACAGGCCTCACTGGAATTTGTAGTTCCACGGAGGAGGAGCAGAGCAACTGACACAGAGCTCTCTACTCTGGCGCCTCAAACATTGTAAATTAGTTATTTGAGCCACACCAGGAGCACCTCAACCTAACTTTTCATAGACTGTTGATTACAAATTACAAAGAATTATTTCGCTAGTGAAGAAAGAAGATAACAGACTAAGTATTTTAAGTGAGATCTCATTCATAGCTTTTAAAGTGAGGGGTGCTCCCAGGTATTAATACAAATACATATATATTGTTTTAAATTGTTCCTATTGAAATATATTGTGCTGTCGTTCTATGTTGGGATGACGGCACAATTTCTGTAACCACCTGTTTTGAATATTCTACCGTAAAATATATTTCTGGTTAAGTATCCAGTGTTGTGGCATACTGTTTTCCCCCACCAGGTGGAGCCAGTGGATCCTGAGGTTACAATACATGTACTTTACATTTGTATTATATTATATTGTATTGCATTGCACCACAGCTGTGCCAAGGGAATTGAGTCAAGTTAGTGGGGTTATTGGTAGAGTGCAGGCCCAAATCAAACCAGCAGCTCCTTCGGGGGTTAGTGCTACACATGGGGGCTCGTCCGGGATCATGTCACTCTACAAAGAAGCCCATCCCCTTGGTGCTACCATGGACCCCCATCAAAGTAGTCCAATGGTGCAAAGCAGAAGGGACACGCTCAGAAGCGAGCATGGCCATTGAACTCCCAGGGAGCGACTGGGGAGAGAAACAAGTTAAAGAGCTGGTACAAGCATTGTCCCCAGACAAAAAGGCTTACGTGGTTGCAGTGAGACCAGACCATGGGACCGACTGCACCTATGCACTGATAGAGTGGGGACAGGACATCCCTGTAAACTTCCATGGTGTAAAATTGTCCGAGAAGACAGAATTCCTACTGACACATCCCGGCAAGCGTGAAGGGGACTCTCTCAGTCAGAAGCAGTTAGAACCTTTAAGCAGGAAAGCAGGGGCTTCTGTTAAGTCACAGGCATAACAACAGCTGGCTGATCTGAAGCGACAGTACCGTAGCATACAGGAGAAGTTTCAGGAGACCTCCAGTTTGATGGCTGAACGCATCAATGGGTTACGTATCGCTCTGGAGGATCAGAGAGACGGCCAGATGACGCCCAACCCTAGGAAGGTATAGAAGAAATGCGTCCCAGGTCGCTTGCAGGAATAAACTATCCGGAAGGATTTCCGCATTGACGGCCAGATAGGAAAAAAAGGGAAGAAGGACAAACTGTCTTACACCAGCCTTCTACACCAAGTAGAGTTGGGGTTACAGAAAGGATATCTGGAATCCGAAATTAGAGAGGTTGAAATCCATGCCATCAGCCCAGGTTCAAGTGTCAGGGGCATGTTGGAAAGAAAGACCGGATCGGCCCTGAACCAGTTAATGAGGATACTGAAGAGCTAATTTGAGGAGGAAGATACCGCTGAGCTGTATCAGACTGATAAATATGACCCAGGATAGCAAAGAGACTCCTCAGAACTTCCTATTCAGGGCCATTGAGCTCAAGGACCACTTGCTGTCCACATCAAGGGAAGAAGGAATTGGAGAACACTTTGGAGCCAAGCTAGTTCAAAGGAAATTCTGGAGATCTGTGACTACGGGATTGAGGAGTGACTATATCAAGCTGCAACTGGAGCAGTATTTGGAAGATCTCTCAACTCCGGATGAAGTACTCATTGAGAAAATAAATGAAGCAGATAAGATGGAGATTGAGAGGGACCAAAAAACAGGAAACTTCAAACTCCTAGCACCTCAAGTGCTAAGGTACAGCAGATAGATTTCCCCTGAGACACTCGGGAAATCAGTGTACTGGCAGCAAGCACTGAACAGGGATCATGGCTTTCCCCGACAGCACCTCCCCGCAAGTCAGGGACTGCGGAGAAATTGCTCCAGACCCAAAAAGAAATACTGGAGATGATGACAATGTTGATGACCCATCTGGTGAAAACCTCAGACAGAAGAAGTCTCGCCACTAAAAGCTCCAGAGACCCCTACCACTAACCGCCCTATGAAACCAGTACAGAGAATCTGCTTCAAATGAGGAATAGGACATCTCAGGAGAGTGTGCCCAAGCCCAATAGCTGAGACAAGGTCCAAACAGCCGGCGGAAAACTTCAGAGGGCCCCAGTGAAGGAGTCAACTGGGCACCCGGTTGCTATAACTAACTCCACACCAACTCCTACATCTTAAGTCTCTGGGGGCGCAGAGAAGCCAAGGCGGAAGAGAGAGATAGAGACCCCCAAAACCTAAGGCGAAAATACGATCTACCAAGCAGACCAAAAGGTACCGCATTCAGTGGGATCCCCCTCAAGCTGGTGGGACCCTCCCCAATTGTCCCCATCCAAGTAGAGGGCATCTATACAAAAGCTCTTCTGGACACTGGAGCCAAAGTGACCTTATTATACAGGGACTTCTATGACTGACATCTCCAGCACCTGCCATTACAGAAATTGGAGGAACTAGAGATATGGGGGCTAGGCACTCAAAACTTCCCATATGATGGTTACCTGCCGGTCAAACTCACGTTCGACCCAAGTACAGCAGAAGAAGCTATGATGTTCGACACCTTGGTCGTGGTGTGCCCTCGTCCCCCAGGGGCTGACAAAAGTTCCCTCATTATTGGGAGGAACACTGACTTAGTGAGAAGGCTTCTTACACCGCTTGTGCTTCAGAAGGGACCCCCTCTACTAAAATACATTGAATGTTAGCCCAGGCATACCGAGATCTTAAGCAGGAGGAAGAGGCTCCTGAAGGGGGAGTGGGGAAAATCTGGCTCTTGGATAGGAGAAAGAAGTTGATCCAGCCCGGTGAAGTAGTCTGCCTGAGGGCCTTCATCAAGCTAAGCTTTAAGAACGCAGGTCCTTTCATTGTCCTGGAAGATACAAGTCAGGAAGAAAAGAAGAAGGAGTTAGAACTTGTTCCAGAAGTTTTGCCCACCAGGGCATTGAAGAGGACTCACGGAAAAGTTCTAGTCAGTGTCCGTAACACAGCAGCTGTGCCAGTGAGGGTGCCAGACTACTGTTAGGACAGGTTAGTCCAGCAACCCCAGTCTCGGAATGTGGTCTGAAGGAAGGATCAACAGCAGAAATCCCTCAAGAAGAATTCTGCCCTAAGAACACGCCTCTTACTCCTGCATGGAGGGAAAGAGCTAAAGCCCGACTTCTAAGATGGAGGGCAGCCTTTTCAAAGAGTGAGTTCAACATGGGGCTGGCGAAGAGTGCCACCCACAAAATTTGGCTAGAAGAGGACAAGCCTTTTCGGGAGAGTTTAGGTAAATCCCATTGGGAGATCTGGAAGATTTGAGGGAACAATTGGCCGAACTCAAGAGAACGGCATTATCCGGGAGTCCAGGAGTCCCTATGCCTCCCCCATAGTGGTGGTGAAGAAGAATGGGTCTCTACACCTATGTATTGATTATAGGAACCTGAACCGGAGGACCATTTCTGATCAGTACACCACACCTCGGATAGAGGATGCTCTACAGAGCCTGTTGGGAGCAAAGTGGTTCAGTGTGCTGGATTTAAAGAGTGGGTATTATCAGATCCCCATGTGCCCCGAAGACAGAGAGAAGACCACTTTCATCACCCCAGTGGGCTTCTTTGAGTCCAACCAGATGCCACAAGGCCTGTCTGGGGCCCCAGCATATTTCCAGAGGTTGATGGAAAAGACGGTGGGTGATATGAACCTAATTGAAGTACTGGTCTACCTGGATGATATAATAGTGTTTGGGAGAATGTTGGAAGAACACGAAGAACGCCTGGAGAAGGTCTTAAAGAGACTTCATGAGGAAGGCCTGAAGCTCTCTATGGAGAAATGCCAGTTCAACCAACCCTCAGTGAATTACTTGGGACACATTGTGTCCGAAGAGGGAGTGTCAAGTGATCCCAAGAAGTTAGAAGCTTTCACTTCTTGGCCCAGGCCCACCAACGTAACTGAACTCAGGTCATTCTTAGGGTTTTTCTCGTACTACAGAAGGTTCGTGGAAGGGTTTGCAAGAATAGCCCACCCACTCACTGAGCTTCTGAAGAATCAGGAAGAGGCTAGTGAAGACCCAGATCAGTCGGGAAAACCAAAAGGGCCCAGAATAAAAAAGTCCATCCAGGACCAGTGGACTTCTGAATGTGAGGAAGCCTTCAGACAATTGAAGTGGAGCCTTACCTCTGCTCCAATTTTGGCCTATGCAGATCCCACCAAGCCATACGAGCTGCATGTAGATGCCAGTCGAGACAGACTGGGAGGGGTGTTCTACCAAGAGAAAGAAGGGCATCTGCAGCCCATCGCCTATGTGAGCAGAAGTTTGATTCCTGCTTAGAGAAACTATCTGACTCACAAGCTTGAATTTCTGGCTCTGAAGTAGGCAGTGGTAGACAACCTGAACGACTATCTGTATGGGGCTGAATTTGTAGTGAAGACAGACAACAACCCCCTCACTTACTTGCTCACCACTGCGAAGCTCGACGCCACTGGTCACAGGTGGCTAGCTGTTCTTTCGGCATTTACCTTCAGCCTGAAGTACAGACCAGGGGTTGGTAACTGAGATGCGGATGCTTTGTCCAGAAGGCCTCATGACTCTCAAAATCCCTCCGAAGACTGGACTCAGCTTACTCCAGAAGGGGTAAGAGCCCTGTGTGAAGGGACAAGTCAGTATGGCAAAGGTGGGGCCAGAGCTGAAGAAGTAGGAGTGTCCTCAGTGGGAGTCCCCAGGTGCTATTGCAATGCCTCCCAGGTTGTAAAAGGTCTCCCCAAGGTATCCAAAAAGGATATCAGAAGAGACCAAGAGGAAGATCCACTGTGCAGACTGGTGCTGAAGGCATTGGAACATAAACAGTCGGATGTACTGCAGAAGAGCCCCAGAAAGGAAGCCGGGCTGTTACTGAAGGAATGGGATTGGTTGCAGTTGCAGCAGGGGGTGGTCTACTGAAGGGGCCCCTCTGAAGAGAAGTGGCAGCTGTTCTTGCCGGAAAAGCACAGAGAAATGGTATTGGGAGCCGAGAGGACTCTTCAATTAGTAAGGGATAGGTTCTACTGGCCTTACATGAGGAAAGAAGTGGAGAGTTACTGTCATTCCTGCCTCCGGTGCATACAATGGAAGACATAGCCCCAGAAGGCTGCCCCAATGGGCCATCTGGAAAGCCAGGGCCCAATGGACCTGGTCTGCATAGACTTTCTTTGTTTAGAATTGGCCCTGAGTGGGCAGGGTGACATCTTAGTGGTAACAAATCACTTTGCCAGCTATGCACAGGCATTCCCTACTAGAGATCAGCAAGCAACCACCGTGACAAAAGACTCTCGTGGAGAAGTTCTTCGTCCATTAGGGCTTACCCAAAAGGATGAATTCAGACCAAGGAAGGGACTTTGAGAGCAGATTGATCAAAAGACTGTTGGATCTACTGGGCATACAAAAGTCCAGGACTACTCCTTATCGACAAGGGGACCTTCAACCGGAAAGGTTCAACAGGACCCTCTTGAATATGTTGGGGACATTGGCTGCAGAGCAGAAACCCCATTGGAGTAGACACATCACTGCACTGGTCCATGCCTACAATAGCACCTAAAGTGATGCCACCGGGTATTCACCTTACAGATTAATGTTCGGCTGTGAAGCCCGATTACCAGTGGACCTGGCTTTTGATACCTCCTTGGATCACACATCAGAGACCTCCCATAGAGGGTATGTGGATAAATTGAGAAGGAACTTGAAGATAGCTTACGAGCAGGCCCAAGCCACTTCGAACTCTAGAGAAAACAGGAACAGGAAGAACTTGAAAGTGAGAGTTCAAGATCTTCAACCAGGTGACCAGGTTTTGCTAAGGATCTAAGCAACCCAGACAAGCATAAGCTGGCTGATCGCTGGAGATTAGGGATGAGCCGAACACCCCCCCCCCCCCCCCCGGTTCGGTTCGCACCAGAACTTTCGAACGGACCCCAAATTCGTACGAACGTTAGAACCCCATTGAAGTCTATGGGACTCGAACGTTTGAAATTAAAAGTGCTAATTTTAACTGCTAATATGCAAGATACTGTCCTAAAAAGGGTTTGGGGACCTGTCTCCTGCCCCAGGGGACAAGGGTCAATGCAAAAAAAGTTTTAAAAACAGCCGTTTTGGCGGGAGCACTGATTTTAATGACGATTAAAGTGAAAAAAAGTGAAATATTCCTTTAAATATCGTGCCTGGGGGGTGTCTATAGTATACCTGTGAAGTGCCAGGTGTTTCCCGTTTTTAGAACAGTCCCTGCACAAAATGACATTTAACGGAAATAACGTCATTTAAAACTGCTTGCGGTTTTAATGTTATATCTGGTTCCTGCAATATGGTTGAAAATCATTGAGAAAAATGGCATGGGTAGCCCTCCCTGCCCATTACCAGTCCCTTTGGGTCTTGTACGGATATTAAGGGGAACCCCGTACCCATATTAAAAAAAAAGGAAATACGTGTGGCCCCCAGGCCCTATATACTCAGAACAGCAGTATACAGGCGGTGCAAACAAGACAGGGACTGTGTAGATTTGTTGTGTTAAGTTGAATCTGTTTGTAATTTTCAACTGGTACATTTTTAAAGTGTAGCTCCAGTCAAAAAAACTATTTTTAAGCTTTTTGTAAAACATAGGGAAGGGTTATCGCCCCTGTATAATTTGTTTTGCCGTCCGTCTTTTTTCATCTCACTTGCTGTTGTCTCCTTCCGTTTGCAAGTAGGAGATGTTTGTAAGTTGGATGTTTGAAAGTAGGGGCCTGCTCTATATGCTCTGCAGAAATGGCGGAACAAGGTGTTGGTTTTGCCACAACATTGTAAGCCCTCAAAGTGACTCTTGGTGGACGCTGGAGCGCCCTGCTGTGAACGATTATATCAAGAATTGTAATTACATGCCATTGTTGAACAGTGGTAGAAAAATTGACCTTTGGTGGTTGTGGTGCTGGTGCCACAACACTATAAGTCCTCACAGTTACTCTGGGTGGGCACAGGAATGGGCCCTACTATGAAATATTATATCAAGAAATGTAATTACATGTCCCTGTTAAACAGGGGCTGAAAAATTGGGCTGCTGGCACTGGTGCTGGTGCCACGACACTGCAACCTCTCCCATATACTCTAGTTGTAGTGCAGGAATGAGCCCTGCTGCAAAGCATTGCATCAAAAATTGTAATTAAATGCCCCTGTTAAACAGGGGCAGAAAAATTGGGCCTTAGGCACTGGTGCCGCGACACTGCAACCTCTCCCATATACTCTAGTTTTAGTGCAGGAATTAGCCCTGCTGCAAAGCATTGCATCAAAAATTGTAATTAAACGCCCCTGTTAAACAGGGGCAGAAAAATTGGGCCCTAGGCACTGGTGCCACGACACTGCAACCTCTCCCATATACTCTAGTTTTAGTGCAGGAATTAACCCTGCTGCAAAGCATTGCATCAAAAATTGTAACTAAACGCCCCTGTTAAACAGGGGCAGAAAAATTGGGCCTTAGGCACTGGTGCCACGACACTGCAACCTCTCCCATATACTCTAGTTTTAATGCAGGAATTAGCCCTGCTGCAAAGCATTGCATCAAAAATTGTAATTAAACGCGGTGTATACTGGGTTCAGAGCACGCAGACAGCATGCACAATCTCCTACCACTGACTGCAAGCTCTATTTAAAACGAGCAAGATAGCTACCTATATAGATGGATAAAGCGGCGTATACTGGGTTCAGAGCACGCAGACAGCACGCACAATCTCCTACCACTGACTGCAAGCTCTATTTAAAACGAGCAAGATAGTTAGCTATATAGGTGGATATAGCGGTGTATACTGGGTTCAGGGCACGCAGACAGCACGCACAATCTCCTACCACTGACTGCAAGCTCTATTAAAAAAGAGAAATATAGCTAGCTATATAGGTGGATATAGCAGTGTATACTGCGGTCAGGGCACGCAGACAACAACCACTACAGAAGAGCAAGAACGAAAAATCGTCCGATAACGATCGGTGTATACTGTGTTGAAGGTTCACAGAACACCCACTAACTCCTACAGACGTCAACACACTACACAAGGCCGCCGCGCTGGTGGACTTATATAGTGTGGGGCGTATACTACACAGCCTGAGCTATGATTGGCCACAGGCATCCTGCCTGTGGCCAATCATGGCTCTCCTCGCTGCCGGCACTGTGATCGGCCAAGCATGCGGGGTCACAGTGCATGCTTGGCCAATCATGAGCCAGCAATGCACTGCGATGGCGCAGTGCATTGTGGGCCGTGAGCGCCACGCGAATTTGGCGCGAACGACCCATAACGTTTCGGAATTCGCTGAACGAGCGAACAGCCGATGTTCAAGTCGAACGTATGTTTGACTCAAACACGGAGATCACAGCCTTATGTGGTGTGTAGAAAACTTCCAGGGCTCCCAGTGTATGAAATTAAGCCGGAAGGAAACACTGGGCCAGTGAAGACCTGGCATTGGAATCACCTCTTACCTCTCACTGAGGATGTTAGAATAAGCACAGAGGAGGAACTCCCATCCTCATCCACTGATGTGTGTAGGCCAATAACCAGATCGCAGCTTGCACCCTCTGTAGATGAAGATGAAGAAGTAGAGATGAGTTGGCTGTGGCCTACAGCAACTTCAGAAACAGATGCTGATATCTTTTCAGAAGTGGAGGAAGATAATAATGGGACTCTCAGGGCGGAAGCCCCAGAATTTGTTCCGGCAGCTCATCCTACAGAAGAGCCTAGTACTCTTGTTCACTCTCCACCTTCAGACACTGAGAGGGGGATGAAGATATTTGTCAAAAAGAAATTGATACCCTGAAAGTGCAAAGAGCAAATAGTCATTCACCCACCACGCAGACTGACTTACGATACATTAGGAGAATGCTCTGAAGTGTCTCAGTTTGTTAGTAAAAGAAACTTTGAACTGTCTGGTCCCTCTACTCTGGATTCAGTAAGGTACAACTCTACCTCACCCCTTGGCACATCTGTACCAGATATGGTAGTATCAGCTGTGAGTGCACAGGATAGCTCCCCATCATATGACAACTGGTGGGAAGCTCCCCTGTCCGTATTATATGACCGTATAGAAGCTAAAATACAGGATAGAGCTAGCAATTTGAACCTCTTTGGGGACCAAAGAGATAAAGTAGAGGGAGTGTGTAGCGCTGACATCCTTGTCTATTGATGTGGTTATGCATACTGTAATATAAAGGTTAATGGACATTACTATGGTTCTGTATCTAGAGCCATCTAGTGACCAAATACGGGTAATGCACTTGTATATTGTTACCTCTGAAAAACCCAAAAGACTTATACAGGAAGTGACTGTTTTGATTGAGAAGGTTGACCTTGTTACCCAGGAGTCTGTGTGACCTACCCATGAACACTCTTACACTGTGCATGCTGGGTAGGAGATAAAAGGGACCCGAGCGGCCATTTTAGGTCTCTTGGGATCACATTGTCGGCCTGTGCGGATCTGTGAGGAGGTTTCCCGGAGACAGCGCCAACTTTTACACAGTTAGACTCATATACAGGCCTCATTTGTAGTTCCATGGAGGAGGAGCAGAGCAACTGACACAGAGCTCTCTACTCTGGCGCCTCAAGCATTGTAAATTAGTTATTGGAGCCACACAAGGAGCACCTCAACCTAACTTTTCATACACTGGATTACAAATTACAAAGGAGTTATTTTAGCTAGCAAAGAAAGAAGATCACGGACTAAGTACTTTAAGTGAGATCTCATTCATAGCTTTTAAAGTGAGGGGAGCTCTCAGGTATTAATACAAATACATATATATTGTTTTAAATTGTTCTTTTTGAAATATATTGTGCTGTCGTCCTATGTTGGGATGATGGCACAATTTCTGTAACCACCTGTTTTGAATATTCTACCGTAAAATATATTTCTGGTTAAGTATCCAGTGTTGTGGCGTACTGTTTTTCCCCACCAGGTGGAGCCAGTGGATCCTGAGGTTACAATACAGGTACTTTACATTTGTATTATATTATATTGTATTGCATTGCACCACAGCTGTGTCAAGGGAATTGAGTCAAGTTAGTGGGGTTATTGGTAGTGCAGGCCAAAATCAAACCAGCAGCTTCTTTGGGGGTTAGTGCTACATCAGGTTTTACTCACAATGTCCCAGATGCTGTCTGCCACCCAGCATCCACAGGTAGACCCTCAGTGAGGGAAGTAAAACGATTCTTATCCAGATCAAGATTTCAGGATAGTGTCCTCCAGCAAAAATCCATTATCAATGTTCTCTAGGTCCTCGGTCAAGGCTCCAATTTTGTCTCAGTGTAGCTGCCTCCAGATGCAACAGCCCCAGGAAAACGCATAATAATAGAGGAATAATAGAGGAAATCACCCTCTGGCAAGGTCTCCCAAACTGTTATAATTTCCCCAGCCACCTTCTGGATACCTCCTTCCAGAGATGGGCAGGGGCATGATAAATATTTATACTGGTCATTTGCTTCTCCCTGGCCAATATTCTGAAAGCTTCTTCCAGAAGCACATGGGAAAAATCAAACACGCAGCTAAAGAAACCCGTAGGGATGAGCTGAACACCCCCCGGTTAGGTTCACAGCAGAACATGCGCACAGGCAAAAAATTTGTTCGAACACGCAAACACCGTAATGCCCCATACACACGATCAGACTTTCAAAACCGTGGAATTTTGTTTGAAAGTTGTTGGCTCCAACTTGTCTTAAATACACACAAATGTTGGCCAACAGTTACAAACGTAGTGACGTACAAGACATACTGTGAACTGATAAAAAGAAAGTTTAATAGTCATGTGATATTTCCATAAGGATTGCTAGTTTTACAAGACTGAGCTCCTTTGGCTTGTACTTGATTCCGAGCATGCATGGAGTTTTGTGCGACAGACTTGTGTACACACGATCGGAAAGTCAGATAACAAAAATTTGTTGAAGGAAAATTTGAGAACCTGCTAGCCAACATTTGTTGGCGGAACATCCGACAACAAATGTTCGATGGAGCATACACACGGTCTGACTTTATGCCAACAAGCTCACATCCAACATTTGTTGTTGGAAAATCTGATTGTGTGTACGGGCCATTAAAGTCTATGGGACGCGAATGTGAAAAATGAAAAGTGCTAATTTTAAATGCTTATATGCAAGTTATTTCCATAAAGTGTTTGGGGACCCAGGTCCTGCCCCAGGGGACATGTATCAATGCAAAAACAAGTTTTAAAAATGGCAGTCTTTTGGGAGCAAGGATAGCCTCCCATGGCTTCCAATACCGCCTCTACGCCGACGACACCAAAATCTATTTCTCTACCCCTCAGCTCCCTCTGTTTCCTCACGCATCCCTAATTTAGTATCAGTCTGGATGTCACACCACTTCCTCAAACTCAACCTATCTTATAATATTTCCTCCCCCATATGCCACTTCCCCTGATCTCTCTGTCAAAATCGATGGCACAACTATAAGCCCATCCCCACATACCAAGGCTCTAGGCATAGTCCTGGACTCCGAGCTCTCCTTTAAGCACCACGTCCAATCACTGTCCAAATCCTGCCGACTTTACCTCCACAACATCTCCAAAATACGCCTCTAACCAATGACACAACAAAGCTCTTAATTCACTCGCTGGTCATCTCTCGCTTCGACTACTGCAACTCCCTTCTCATTGGCTTACCACTACATAGTCTATCACCTCTTCAATCCATCATGATTGCTGCTGCCAGACTCATCCACCTTACCAATCGCTCTGTGTCTGCTACTCCTCTCTGTCAATCCCTCCACTGGCTTCCGGTTGGCCAAATAATTCAATTCAAAATACCAACAACTACGTACAAAGCCATCCACAATTTAGCCCCCAGCTACATCACTAGCCTAGTCTCTAAATAACAACCTACTCGTTCTCTTGGTTCTTCTCAAGACCTTCTGCTCTCTAGCTCCCTGATCTCCTCCTCCTATGCTCACCTCCAGGACTTTTCCAAAGCCTCTCCAATCCTATGGAATGCCCTTACCCAATCTGTCCGCTTATCTCCTACACTATTAACTTTAAGATGATCCCTGAAAACCCTTCTCTTAATAGAAGCCTACCCTACCCTCCTAACAACAACAGTTTTTTCATTTTCTCCATCAGCTCACCCCCCACAGTGATTACCTTTTGTTTTCACTTGACCCTCCCTTCTAGGATTGTAAGCTCTAACAAGCATGGCCCTCTGATCCCTCCTGTATTGATTTGTATTGTAAGTGTACTGTTTCCCCTTGTGTTGTAAAGCGTTGCGTAAACTGTTGGCGCTATATAAATCCAGAATAATAATTATAATAATTTTAATAATGCTTAAAGTGAAACAATAAAAATTAAATATTTCTTTAAAAATCTTGCCTGGGGGCTGTCCTTAGTATGCCCGTAAAATAGCACATCTTTCCCATGTTATAACAGTGTCACAGCAAAATGACATTTCTAAAAGGAGAAAATGTCATTTAAAACTTCTTTCGGCTCTAATGTATTGTCAGATCCTGGCAATATAGATAAAAATACCAAAAAAAAAAAAAAAAAAAAAAAGGCATGGGCACCCCCCCAAAATCCATACCAGGCCCTTCAGGTCTGGTATGGATATTAAAGGGAACTCCGTACCAAATGTTTTTTTTTTAAATGGCGTGGAGGTCCCCCAGGCATTATATACTCTGAAGAGCAGTATATATACTATAAGGCCTGCCCTATATTGCTGCAGAGGTTGAAGGGGTGGGGGGGTCAGCCTGTTAGTACTCAGACCATACGCCGCACACTGCGTCAAATTGGTCTGCATGGCTGTTATTCCAGAAGGAAGCCTCTTCTAAATATGATGCACAATAAAGCCTGAAAACAGTTTGCTGAAGACACGCAGACTAAGGGCATGGATTACTGGAACCATGTCCTGTGGTCTGATGAGACCATGATAAACTTATTCGGTTCAGATGGTGTCAAGCGTTAATGGCTGCAACCAGGTGAGGAGTACAAAGACAAGTGTGTCTTGCCTACAGTCAAGCATTTTGGTGGGAGTGTCATGGTCTGGGGCTGCTTGAATGCTGCCGGCACTGGGGAGCTACAGTTCATTGAGGGAATCATGAATGCCAACATTTACTGTGACATACTGAAGCAGAACATGACCCCCTCCCTTTTGAGACAGGGCTGTATTCCAACAAGGCAACAACCCCAAACCCACCTACAAGACGGCCACTGCCTTGCTAAAGGAGCTGAGGGTAAAGGTTATGAATTGGCCATGCATGTCTCCAGACCTAAACCCTATTGAGCATCTGTGGGGCATTCTCAAACGGAAGGTGGAGGAATACAAGGTCTCTAACATCCACCAGCTCCATGATGTCATCATGGAGGAGTGGAAGAGGACTCCAGTGGCAACCTGTGAAGCTTTGGTGAATTCCATGCCAAAGAGGGTTAAGGCAGTGCTGGAAAATATTGGTGGCCACACAAAATATTGACACTTTGGCCCAATTTGGACATTTTCACTTAGGGATGTACTCATTTTTGTTGCCAGCATTTTAGACATTAATGGCTATGTTGAGTTATTTTGAGTGGACGGCACTCCATGCACTGTTATACAAGCTGTACACTCACTACTGCTACATTGTAGCAAAGTGTCATTTCTTCAGTGTTGTCACATGAAAATATATAATAAAATATTTACAAAAATATGGAGGGGTGTACTCACTTTTGTGAGATAATACATTTACACAGACACATTTTATATATATATATATATATATATATATATATATATATATATATATATATATATATATACACACACACACACACAGAGAGGTGTATTAGAAAAAGTACACCATGGAATGCACTGTACATATAGGTTACATTGGATGCAGAGTATACTGTGTATATTGTGGGGAGATTAGCTCATGGGGATCAACTTTTCTTTAAATGAAGGCCAGCAAGCAGGCAGTTTCTTTAAAATCTGGTGGGTTGTCAGGTTTATTTACAGGTGGTTTGGAAAGTTATAAAAATAAACAAAATAGTAAAACAAATCCTTGCTGTCCGGCGCTAAACTAAACAGTACACTGCTCTCTATACAGTGTGGGTATGGTCCCCATCACCCAAAAAAAGTGAGGTAAAGCAAACCTTTGTTTTCAATCCAGCCGATCACATGGTTAAAGAGCCGCGGACGCGGCTCTTTACACAGATTGGGATTGTGCCGTGTCCTAGTACGAGAGAGTGACCACATCCCAGAATGAGAGCTGCACCACCCCACCAACATTGGACAGTGGGTGAACAGCAAGCAGTTAAAGAAGTTGGCGGTTTTCCACAGACCAACGTGCAAAAAGTGGTACATACCGTATTTTCCCGCGTATAAGACGACCTTTTACACTTAAAAAAACTGGCCGAAAATCGGGGGTCGTCTTATACGCCAGATCAGCCCCTCCGATGCCTGCTGAGGGTTCGGTAATACTGTATGTAGCTTCGGCTACATACAGTATATACCGCTGAGCCAATCCCAGCGAGCGATGTATTCAAATGAATACAGAGCCTGCTCGGATTGGAGTAACAACCTCTGCCAATCCAAGCAGGCTACTCTGTAGCCTGCTCGGATTGGCTTTGAGAGTCAGAGAGGCGCGGGCTGATGATGATACAGCCTCTGCCAATCCAAGCAGGCTTTGTATTCATTAATAGAATACATCGCTCGCTGTGATTGGTTCCAGCAAAAGCAGTAAGAAGGATATGGCGCCAGCTCCTGCTCCAGCAAGAAGGATGAAATATCAAGCGTCGGAAGCCTTGGAAGGGGGTCGTCTTATACGGTAAGTACAATAAAAAAATGCTTAAACAACAGTAAGATTAGGGGGTCGTCTTATATGCCCGGTCGTCTTATACACCGGCATATACGGTACATGGTTGCGAGGCAAACCAAACATTTTTTTCCAAGGGTGTATAAAAGCTTGTGGAAACCTGGAACAAATGCATTGTAAAGCAAAGGGACTATACTGAAAAAATTGTATAACTGTACATTTTCTACTTTTTATAGACAGAGAGCAGAAAATTATTGACCCACCTTTATAAATTTTTATACACATATATTTAAAAAAGGTTTCCACCTTTTTTCATCCTTTGCTGCATCCTTTGCTGCATCTTCTTATCTCATTCAGCTTTTTTGCAGCGACTTTCAGGCTACATGCATGTGTTTTAGTGATGATTGCTTAGCCTTTTTCAGGGCAGGTTTCCTTACAGTGACAACAGAATCAACGCATTAATACAGCTGGGAGGCAAAAACAGGTAATTCCTATTCTATGAGAGGAAGTGCCTGAACAAGAACACTCATGGCAGTGTCACCAGGTAATATTTTAATGAAAGTTGCATTTAAAAATATAAAAAATGACTTTTGGATCTACATTAACATGTTAATGTTTTAATGTGATTTTAGTGATTGAGTTTACATATTTTTAAGTGGAGATATGACCTAAATTAGACAGATCTGGCAGAGGTAACTAGATTTTTCAATAACTTGTACCCCACTTTGTTTAGCTTTTTAATAGCACAAGGTAAAAAAAAAAAAAAAAAAAAAAAAAAAATCTATAAAAGTAACAATTACCCTTTGCTAAGTAAAATACGGGAAGTTGTCATTGCTGACCTTCTAGGAAAGCTGTAATTGCTGACCTTGTCTGTCTTTGGCTTTTATATTTTGTAAATATATGACCCAGAACAAGTATACACATTAAATCATCAGAATGATGTTTTGTTAATGCCACAAAAAGCATTAAAGCCATTGGATTGTCATAAGAGCCAGACAATTTGCATTTTCAAAAGGATAAGTTAGTAATGGTCATTACAGGTAAAGGTGGATTGACAACTCATCACTTTATTTGGTGCCATACTTACATTTTACAGGGGAGGAATCTTCCAGCGCATTCAGTATGTAAGGGAACCATTCAAGAGGTTGTGTACCAGTTGAGCTGCATTAGTCCATATAGTCCATAGTAAATACCAAAGGGAAAGTCTATATGCAGGTGCACAGGGTATGAAGCACTGGCAGCTGTTGTCCTCAGAGAAGAACTAGCTCTGTATAGTATAAGAAAAAAGAAAAGGGGGAAGTGCCACCTAAATGCAGTATTAAAACCATCAATTTAATCTCGAAGGTTGAAAACACTCAGGAAATCAATGAGAAACTCACTTGTCAATGCGATAGTAAGGTCTGCCACTCCAGACCCTGCAGGGGCTGCCTGGGGTCTGGACTGCTGGAGGTGTAGAATTGAAGAGGAATGGACCCCCTGTGTGGAGTCAAGAAGTCCACGCCGACCAGCGTGGAACACATCTGTAGAAGTGAAGTCACTAGGAACTGAAGAGTGGGCCGGGAAGAACAAACCTGTCACAGGGCATCCATCCCTCTTCTAAACATCTCCAGCAATCCAGACCCCAGGCGGCCCCTGCAGAACAGAGACAAATGGCAGACCTTAACATCCCAATGACAAGCGAGTTTCACATTGATTTCATGGGAGTGTTTTTAACCTTTGAGATTAAATTGATGATTTTTATACTAAGTGGCGCTTCCCCCTTTTCTTTTTTCCTACATTTACAGGATCTATTGTTAATAGGGTTCTGTCATTGATGTACGCCACAATGATCTTCATGTGATCTTCATATGTGCCAATTAAAAAAAAATATCTAAAATAGGGCATATAATTGCTACACAAGACATTTTGTAATGTAATATTATTAAGACTCCCCTATTATTTTCAATCTGCAAATGTAATTTAGTAAAACTGTCAAAAAATAAATATTGCTTCCTCGAAATTCAGGAGGTGTTGCCTATGGCATACAAAATATCCCCAGATATCGAGTTGTTTGCACTTATCAAGCAGATATAACAAAACACTTTCAATGTTAAACTTAGCAGACAAATGGGAAGGAGATAAGAGAAGTTCACGGTTAGGTGTTTACATACACATTAATGTAGAAAATAAATCTTACCAAAAGGGAAAGAGCGGGGAGAAGAGAGTGTAAAGAGAAGGAAAAACACAAAGGTGTAAAAAAAGGGACAGACACTATTCAGAGCCAGTGGCGGAATTATATGGGTCGCCAAGATCGCCATGGCGACCGGGCCCCTTGCTGCAGGGGGCCCTTGAGGGCCCCCTGTACTCTTCCATAGGAGGGGAGGCTGAGAGGAGCTCCCCTATCATCAGCCGAACTGAAATCGCCACTGTGCGGGAGCTCCTCACATTAGCCTTTAGTGAAAGCAGTGTGTGCTCTTTGTCTCCCCCTAGAGTGCAGTACCCGGCAGGAAGAGCCAAGGTAAATGTCTGCCGTTTTTTTTAAATAAGACTAGCTACTGTATTTGTGTTTGTATGTGTGTCTGTGTGAGCATGCCTGTGTGTGTGTATGTGTGTGTGTGAGCATGCTTGTGTGTGTGTGTGTGAGCATGCTTGTGTGTGTGAGCATGCTTGTGTGTGTGTGAGCATGCTTGTGTGTGTGTGTGTGTGTGTGTGTGTGAGCATGCTTGTGTGTGTATGTGTGTGTGTGTGAGCATGCTTGTGTGTGTGTGTGTGTGTGTGTGTGAGCATGCTTGTGTGTGTGTGTGTGTGTGTGTGTGTGTGTGTGTGAGCATGCTTGTGTGTGTGTGTGAGCATGCTTGTATGTGTGCGTGTGTGTGTGTGAGCATGCTTGTATGTGTGTGTGTGTGAGCATGCTTGTATGTGTGTGTGTGTGTGTGTGTGTGTGTGTGTGTGTGAGCATGCTTGTATGTGCGTGTGTGTGTGTGTGAACATGCTTGTATGTGCGTGTGTGTGTGTGTGAGAGCATGCTTGTATGTGTGTGTGTGTGAACATGCTTGTATGTGTGTGTGTGTGAGCATGCTTGTATGTGTGTGTGTGAGCATGCTTGTGTGTGAGCATACATGTATGTGTGTGTGTGTTCATATGTGTATGTATGCATGTGTGTGCACAGGTTCCACCCCCTCTATGACCAATGGATAGATTCATGCATAGCATAGCATGAATCTTTCCATGGCCACCGCTGCCACCCCCATATTTAGGTGTCTGGTCCCTTTTGGGGTGCCGGGTGCCTGAATTACAGCAGCGGGGGTTGTTTTTGCAGCACCTGATTAGAGCCATGGGCTCTAATAGGCTTAAAAATAGATGAACTGCGAGCGCCATGCTTGACGCTCACAGTCTACCCAGGTGTGTTAGAAAAGTGAATTAATATTCACTTTCCTAACACTGAACCGCCTCTCCACCAATCAGGTGTGCGGGTCTGTTACCCATCACCCGATTGGCTGAAACGATAGACACAGCTATTGGACGCCCATCAGAAGGAGAGGACGGGAGATGAGAATAGCAGGAGATGCATGGAGGACCCCGCTCATGGCCGTTACCCGCTGCCCCATCAGGACAGGGTAAGTGGCGGGCAGACAGCGAGCGGGCGGTGGGGATTCACAGTGGCAGCATTTGATGGGCACAGCGGTGGCATTTGATGGGCACAGCGGCAGAGCTTGATGGCACAGCGGTGGCGTTTGATGGGCACAGCGGTGGCGTTTGATGGGCACAGCGGCGGCGTTTGATGGGCACAGCGGCGGCGTTTGATGGGCACAGTGGTTGTAATTGATGTTTTTTAAATCGGTTCCTTTATATGTGGCCACCCACTTGGGACTGGGCCCTGGTGTTCCACCATCGGGCTCGGAGAAAAGAGCCCTGTCCGGAGGTCGGGGGGGGGGAGGCACCATGGTTTCCTGCATCGGGGCCCTGAAGGTTCTAGTTACGCCACTGTTCAGAGCTCTTACATATCTTTACATGACATGAAACCGACTTATTTAATCTAATGTTTTCCTGCTCTCATCTACATTATTAATATTTATTTACCATCTATCAGCTATTAGTCTTTCAAATAAGCAGATGTATCTAAACTACCATTGGTAAAATGTTACAGAGCAAATTAAAAATAAATCATTGAGATCATTCTTACAAGGTTCATAGTGGATATAATGCATTTCCTTTTATTTTTTTGTAAATGAGACCCTTTCTACCCCTTTTCTTTCTTTTGCAGCAGGCAGCTTTTCCAGGACTAACTACTCAGAAAATAATTTATTTGACATACAGCATGTTACTTACAATGAATCTATCCTGTTAAACAAGTGCCTGTACTTTTTACAAATCACATTCTTTGTGACCTAACCAAAGATGCGGCTAGCAGGACTTTTTTCACCGTCCTGCCAGCGCATCGCTCCAGTGTGAAAGCCCTCCGGCTTTCACACTGGAGTGAAAGGGGCCGGTTTTTTTCAGGCGCTACACAGGCGCTATTTTTAGCGCTGTAACGCCTGAATACCGCCCCAGTGTGAAAGCAGCCTTAGGAAAAAAAATCTATCCTTGCTGTGCCCCAGCTGTAAAAGCATATCTAAACCCAAACAACAAAAATGTAATGCATTGCAGCTTACCAATCCTTAGATGTTTAATTGTTCTGAAAGGTGCACAAAACCAATATCTCTGTAGTGATAAATACAAAAATATGTATGTGAAAAAGTTACTCATATTAAACCATAACAAGGTGAAATGACAGCCCCATAACATATAATTCACTTATGAATAACAAAGATGTAACTTCAAAGAGAAATATATAAAAGTCCAAGTGTGACATTTTGAAAAGGATGAATATCAACGTATAAGAATCCCACACCATCTCACAGACAAGTGAGTGAAGCCCGGAGCGTAGGACACACAGGGGAACGTAGAGCAGGGCTGGGCATGACGAGGTGCCCAGTCACGCCCAGGGGGGAGGAGTTTCCGGGTGGAGGAGCGGCCATAATAAAAAGGGGGCGGAGCTGGGGGAAAGCCAGTCGGAGGCCAACGTGCGAGGAGGCGGTTTTTACACGCCGCTCCTCGTTGCATCTTTCATCATGGCGGACGTCGCGGGACTGTTAGAGCAATTGCGGGCGGCGGCGGAGACGAGGGGGCCGGCTTGGCTCCAGGCACAGGTCGCGGCGGCGCTGGCTGGGGGCGGCGAGGTCGGGCATGGCCAGCGGGAGGCCGCGCGCGGCTGGCGGGGAGCCCGGGCAGCGCTGGGTCGGCCCCGCCGGCGAAGAGGGGCTTCTATTCGCCCACCGGAGGACTGAGAAGGCCTGCGCTCCGGCCTGTAGGATTAGGGAGGCGAGACCATGGGCCAAGATGGCGCCGATTCCCCACCGCATGGCGGTCGGCCTGGTCGGGGTGATCCCCCTGCAGCTCTGCACGGGCTGAGGGGGCGGATTGGGGGGAAGCACACAGAGAAGAGCACCGGAGGTGGGAAGGCTCGGGGGGGCGGTGGACGGCAGTGGCCAGCATGGTGGGGTTGTGGCCGGGGGTTCCGCTCCGACGGGGGGGGTGCGGGCCTGGGCCGGCGGAGGGCACGTGGGGATGCGGGGGGGGGCTTTGGGGGGACCTCCGCTGGTTTCGGGCTCCCCCGCAGCCCTGCACGGGCGGGGGGGAGCGGATGGAAGGAGATCGGCGCCTCCGGCCGCAGCTGGTTCTGCGGGCCGGATCTCAGGAATCGCGGCAGGGAGGCGGACGCCTCTGGGCAGTAGCCAAAGGGGATCCCGGATTCGGAGTGGTGCCGTGGACGACCCTTCTGTGCAGCAGCCCAGGAGCGGAGGGACCCCTGCCAGGAGCGGTGCGTTGTCGGAGTGCCGTGACACCGAGGGTGGCCCCACGGCGTCCAGGTCTCCATCGCCTGGGGGGCTGCAGTCGGCAAGCGGTCTGGAGGCAGATGGACGTTCCGAGGGAGAGCTGTCGGAGGACGGTGAGGTGTCCGGTCGGTCGGTTCCTGCACAGGCGGTCGGCGCAACGGCTGTGGGGACGGCTCCCAGTCAGCCCGGTAAGTCGTGTGACAACTCAGTTTTTACTACTGCTTTGCAATGTTTGTTGGGGGTGGGTTCGGGGGTGGGGGCCCAGCGGTCCCCCCGGCTGCGCGGGTGGCCGCCACGTGCCAACCGCGGGTTGGGACTGGGTCGGGGGCCCCGGGATCTGGGGGTCAGTTGCAGGATCTGCTGGAGGGTTTGAGGGCGTTGGTGGGTCGCTTTGATGGGGGTACGGGGCAGTCCGTGGGGGAGGTTCCTGGGCCGGTTCTAGGTGTGGGGGTGACTCCCTCGGGGGGGCGGAGGTTTCGTCCCACCTGGGTGCGGCGGCTGCTTCCCCGGGGGCGCCAGCGGTGGCGGACGCGGGGGTTGGTTCCAAGGGGTCCGCGGAGCCGTCCGTTAGGTCGGACATTGTGCGGATAGCGGACGCGGCTAAATGTGAGATGTACGTGTGCTTCGAGGGGCCCTTGGGCGCACATTTGAAGCAGGAGGTCAGGGATAAAATTGTTAAGGGGGAATATGTGGAGATATTTTCGCTATTGCCCCTTGAGAAGTTTAACTTGGATCGGGTGAAGCCGGATGATTCGAAGAAGGAGGATGAGGAGAAGAGGCGGTATAGATTGATTCCGCGGACGTTTGCCAACTGGTTGCAAGCGTTCGCGATCATGGCCAGCGTCGTAGGAGAAAAGAACCCCGAGCATTGCTCGGCGTTGTTTTGTTATATGGACGCTATCGGGGAGGCTTACAGGGTCTATGGGGTACTGCTTGGTTGAGGTACGACGAGCAGTTCCGCCAGCGTCGGGCGGTCCGGCCCACGCTGCGTTGGGACCATAAGGACATTAGCCTCTGGATGAGGCTCATGGCTGCTGCGCGGACGCCTTCGCGGTTATTTCCAGGGGGGGCCGGGGGTAGCCACTCCTCGGGATCGCCGGCCGGAAAAAAGTGGGGAGTGTGCTGGCAATTTAATGAAGGCACGTGCAAATTTGGTGGAACGTGCAAGTTTAAAGCACGAGTGCTCTGGGTGTGGGGGAGCCCACGCTTTCGCTCGGTGTTTTAAGAAGGGGAGACGTCCCGGAGAGCCTGCTCACAAGAGGGACGACTCCGGTGATGTGGGAAAGGATGCAGCCTTTCCTAAATAGGTACCCGGACCGGGCTGTGGTGGGGTTGCTGGGGGCGGGCTTCCGCCACGGTTTTAAGATTCCTTGTGGGTTGTCGGTGGTCCCTTTGCAGGCTGGGAATTTGCGGTCGGCGTTGCAACATCCTGGGGTGGTGTCGGAAAAATTGGCAAAGGAGGTGGCGTTGGGGCGCGTAGCGGGGCCGTTCACGAGTAAGCCCCTTGGGGATTTGGTGGTGTCACCATTGGGGGTGGTCCCCAAAAAGGAACCCAACAAGTTTCGGCTGATCTACCATCTGTCCTTTCCGAAGGGGGGGTCGGTGAATGATTTCATCGACCCAGAAGCGTGCGCGGTGTCTTACACTTCGTTTGATGCTGCGGTGCGTTGGGTGCGGCGTTACGGGAAGGGGGCGTTGATGGCGAAGTCGGATGTGGAGGCGGCTTTTCGGTTGCTGCCTGTGCACCCCGAGAGTTTTCGATTGTTGGGATGTTGCTGGCAGGACCGGTTTTATGTCGACAAGTGCCTACCCATGGGTTGCTCCATTTCTTGCGCGATGTTTGAGGCGTTTAGTTCGTTCTTGGAGTGGGTGGTTCGGGACGTGTCGGGTGTAGAGTCGCTCATCCACTACTTGGATGATTTCTTGTGTGTGGGCCCTCCCTCTTCGAATGTGTGTGCGATTTTGCTTGCTACGTTGCAGCACATGGCGGAGAGGTTCGGCGTGCCATTGGCGGCCGATAAGACGGAGGGTCCTGGGACTGAACTGAGCTTCCTTGGCATCGTGATCGATTCCATGGCTATGGAATGCCGGTTGCCTGAGGATAAGTTGTTGGACTTGCGCAGGGTCATCAGGGAAATGCAGGGTCTGCGGAAGGTTCGTTTACGCTCGTTGCAATCGCTGCTGGGCAAGCTTAATTTTGCTTGCCGGATTATTCCCATGGGGAGGGTCTTCTGTAGACGGATGTCTGTGGCGACGGCGGGGGTCGCTTCCCCTACTCACTTCATTCGCCTCACCAAGGAACACAGGGAAGATCTGAAGGTGTGGTATCTGTTCTTGGCTGAGTACAATGGCAGGGCGATGTGGATGTCGGGCCCGGTGAGCAATTTCGATGTGGAATTGGTCACCGATGCGGCGGGGTCCACGGGGTACGGGGCCTTTTTCCAGGGCCGATGGAGTGCGGCACCCTGGCCGCGCTCCTGGGTCGCAGCGGGCCTTGTGCGGAATCTGGTACTGCTGGAACTGTTTCCGGTGGTGTTGGCTTTGGAATTGTGGGGGGAGTCGTGTCGGAACCTTAAGCTTAGGCTGAACTGCGACAATATGGGGGTGGTGCAGGTCATCAATAGTATGTCGGCGTCTTCACAACCTGTCGTTCGGCTGCTGCGACAGTTGGTGTTGCGTTGCATGCGATTGAATGTGTTTCTTTACGCTGTGCACATCCCAGGGGTGGAGAACACGCTGGCTGACGCTTTGTCTTGCTTTCAGTGGGACAAGTTCAGGGCCTTGGCTCCGGAGGCGGACGAAGAAGGCTGGGATTGCCCGGGCTGGATGTGGGAGCTGGTGTTGGAACCGCCGCAGGTTGGATCCGGAGGTCGGTGAGTGGCGTGACGTGGGGGGCCTATACGAGAGTGTGGCAGGAATGGTCGGCGCTGGTGCAGGAGGCGGGAGTGGAGCAGGATGGGCCGGCCGTGCAGCTTTTGGTCTTGTATTTCGTGTCCAGGAATATGGAGGAAGGGCACTCGGTGTCGTCTATCGAGAAGAAGCTGGCGGGTTTGGCGTTTTGGTTCAAATTGGGCGGACAGGCTGATTGGACAAAGGGTTTTTGGGTGCGGCAGGCGCTCAGGGGTTACCGGAAGGCTCACCGGCGACTGGATACGCGTCGGCCTATTACTTTTGCTAATTTGCTGGCCCTGTTACGACAGTTGGGTTCGGTGTGTGCATCCTCGTATGAGGTGTCGCTGTTTTCGGCGGCCTTTTCGTTAGCATTTTTCGGGGCGTTTAGAGTGGGGTAACTGGTGAGCCCGTCTAGGGCTGTGGCGGGGGGGGTGTTGGTGGAAGTTGTGTTCCTCGGGGTGGATAGGTTGTCGGTGGTGCTGCGGAAGTCATAAACTGATCAACGGGGAAAGGGGGTTCGGGTGTGTTTGTTTGCGCTGCCTGGGTGTGCGGCGTGCCCGGTGGAGGTGGTGGGGTGTTTTCTCCGTAGGAGAGTGGTTGGTGGTGGGCCGTTGCTGGTGCACGAAGATGGGTCTTGTTTGTCTAGATTTCAATTCGTGGCGGTCTTGAGAAAATGTCTTGGCAACTTGGGGATGGACGGTTCGGCATACGCCTCGCACTCCTTCCGGATCGGGGCCGCCACGGAGGCGGCCAGGTGCGGGTTGGACGAGGCGGCAGTGCGTAGGTTGGGGAGATGGGAATCGAGGCGATTCCGCAGTTACGTTAGGCCAGGTTTGGTTTGGGAATGATTTTTCTGTGAATGAACTTACAGTATAAGCAAAAAAAAAAAGGGGTGTTGTGATGGGGGTGGGGGGTGTTGTTTGCTGTGTTCCTCTGGGGTTGTCCATTATTTTGTTTGGTCTTTTCGTTTCAGATGGAGGTTACCCACGCCTTGTCTGGATCGTGGGACATTCTTATGTTTCCTGGGGAGCCAGGAGAGGGGACGCCAGACCTGAGGGGAGGCAGTTGGGGATATCTCGGTTGGAGGCTCAGATTAGGTGGCTGGGTAGGCCGGGGATGATGTGGGGGGGGGTTGTCCCGGAGGTTAAAAAATATGTGCGGTTCAGCGGGCCGCCAGATGTGTTGGTGATCCATGCGGGGGGAATGATTTGGGGGTGCGGACGGTCAGAGACCTGATCGCGGACGTAAAGTCGGATCTGGGGTACTTGCGTTCGGCGTTTCCGAACACATTGTTGGTGTGGTCCGATATGGTGGCTAGGACCGTGTGGCGCATGGCTAGGTCCGTAGACAGGCTCAATAAGGCCAGGATTCGGGTTAACAAAGTGGTTGGGAGGTTTTTGGTCCGGGAGGGGGGTTTGGTGGTACGTCACAGGGAGCTGGAGCAGAATGTCGGCCTTTACCTACGGAGGGACGGAGTGCACCTTACCGATGTGGGACTTGATCTGTGGTCCCTGGGATTGCAGGGGGGAATACAGCAGGCCCTGCGGGTGTGGAGGGGCCCTCTAGGTTGAGGTGTCATCCTATCGGGCTGTGGCGGTGTTTTGTTTGTTGGTCAGTGACGGGAGCGGTAACGGAGGTGACAAAATGGGGGTGGGGGGCTCATCGGTAGTATGGCCCCTCCGGTGTATTCATCAAATGGTTGGTGAATACCAGTGGTTGCACTGCGGGAAAAGGGGGTGTCTCTGAGCGGCACAGCTGGAGGCCTATGATGGTTGATAAAGGTCCCGCAGTGTACTGGTGTAGTTTAGAGGGATATATATATATATATATATATATATATATATATATATATATATATATATTCGGTGAAAGAGGAGATAGCTACGTCATTGACCAATAAACGTGGGTTGAAACATGTTGTTTCTCATGGTTGTTATTACTTTGTTTTATAAAGTTATTTTGGAGTTTTATTTTATTTTATCTGGTTAATAAAAGGCTGTTATGGCCATTTATACTCCATAAGAACGGTGTGGTCTCTTATTTAAAGAAGGTAAAGGGGTATGATGGATCCGTAACAGTTAGAAGGAAGTTATCTGGGATACTCTAGTCATGGCAGTTCCCGTAGCAAACAGTAATGATCTCCAAATGATACGAGATCAACACTGCAGTAATCATCGGTTGGGGGGCCACCACTCAGGATGCCCCCTGACTCCATCACCTCCACAGTGCTTCACTGGTTATCCAAAGCCAGCACCTCAAAGTCATAATGGGTAGGAGAAAGTATAAAAGACCACAGAGTAGTACACAAGCATGATGGTGTGATGGTGGATATTTATATACCATGTATATATTATATAATATATATATTATATATATATATATATACGGTATATACACACACACACACACACACACACATATACATTATATATACATACACATATATATACACATATACATACATACACACATATATATATAAAAAATCCCATTCGCTTGTATCAAATCAATTGTGTTTTGCAATTGTCTGACATATTGTGTGCCCAGAACTAATTTCTCTGAAACATACTGTTCATTCCTAGATTTGAAAATGTGCAGATGCCTGTGGATTCTCCCAGTATATTAACAACAATCCTTCTTTACCTTTGCTATACCACAGAATGATTATTTTTCTAATCCTCTGCACTGAAAACCTTCTAGTTTTTGTACCCATGTCCTTCATATTTCACAAAGGTTTCTAAATCATGTCAAAGCATTTGGAAGTTTAAACTGTTTCATGTCTTTCAAGCACTCCTTTGTACCTGTCTAAATGTTCTTAGTAATAAAGGGCTATACTAACACGAATAAAAGAAAGAAAGAAGTTGCACTGTTCGGTTCAGTGACTTTAAAGAAGGTGTCTCCAAACCAGGTAATAGGAGTCTGTAGCTACAACTCTGGAAGGAAAGACTTCCAAATGGTCCAGAGAGGCTTTATATTAATTTCCTTCATTGCTTTTTACAAATTTGATATTATTAGGTTATACACAGAGATCAAAGGGTTGATTTACTAAAGGCAAAAATATACTGCTCACTTTGCAATGGAATTTGCACAAGGGAATTTGCCTCAGAGCTTAATGACTGAAGCTGTGCTGACTTCCATCATCAAATCATGTACAAGCAAAAATGTTGTTTTTTTATTTTTTTGTTTTTTAATTCCCCTTGAATGTGATTAAAGTGGAGTTCCACTTTTTGGAATCCCCCACCCCCCTCCCCTCCAGTGTCACATTTGGTACCTTTCAGGGGGGAGGAGGGAGCAGATACCTGTCTAATACAGGTATTTGCCCACACTTCCTGGCATAGATCACTGTGGCGTTCTTCTGGGAGAAAGGGACCAGTGAGGACACACAAGCGCGACTCGCACATGCGCAGTAGGGAACCAGGAAGTGAAGCCGCAGGGCTTCACTTCCTAATTCCCTTACCAAGGATGGCAGCGGCAGCAGCTGAGAGCCGATGGACAGATCGGCTGCCAACATAGCGGGCTCCCTGGACAGGTAAGTGTCCATATATTAAAAGTCAGCAGCTGCAGTATTTGGAGCTGCTGGCTTTTAATTTTTTTTTTCAGCGGACCCCTGCTTTAAGTATTTTTTTGTAACATGAAACTGCACCACATTCACTAAGCTCCAGGGCTAATTCTCTTGCAAAGTGCAAGTTCCCTTACAAAAGTGAACAGCCTATTTGACTTTAGTAAATCAACCCTACATGTATCTTGCCTATTAGCATAATGTTATGATTCCTAAATATTTGTATTTTTGGAGGTTTGCCTGGTACAAAAGTTCATCTCACTTGAAGGACTTCTTGAAACATTTAAAGGTTAGGAGCAGGGCTGCCTACAAGGCGGTAACACCAGCACTCCTGTACCAGGCCCATACCTACCAATTCAGCAGAGGGCCATAGGGGAGAGAGAGGAGACTCACAACCTGTGTACACCAGGCTACCAATTCCACCCTTTGTGGCAATTTAAATAAAATTCCCTGGACTCCATTTGTACAGCAAGGGCCCAGAGGCAGAAAGGGGACTATTTAATGATTTTCAGGTGCAGGTAAAACCAGTGGCGGCTGGTGAAGTTTTTGGATGGGGGGGGCGCAGGCCCCGCCCATCATGACCCCGCCCATCATTTTGGCCCATCCCACTTCTCATAAACCACGCCCCTTATGTAATCTGAAAAAAAAATTGGCGTGGGTTCCCCCCTCCGAGAGCATACCAGGCCCTTAGGTCTGGTATGGATTCCAAGGGGAACCCCCTACGCTGAAAAAACGGCGTGGGGGTCCCCCCCAGATCCACACCAGACCCTTATCCGAGCACGCTACCCGGCCGGCCAGGAAAGGGGGTGGGGACGAGCGGGCGCCCCCCCCTCCTGAGCCGTGCCAGGCCGCGTGCCCTCAACATGGGGGGGTGCCTTGGTTGATGAGGACAAGGGCCTCTTCCCGACAACCCTGGCCGTTGGTTGTCGGGGTCTGCGGGCGGGGGGCTTATCGGAATCCGGGAGCCCCCTTTAATAAGGGGGCCCCGGATACCGGCCCCCCACCCTATGTGAATGAGTATGGGGTACAATGTACCCCTACCCATTCACCTGTGAAAAAAAGTACAAAAAAAACACAACACAGGGTTAAAATATTTTATTGCACAGCTCCGGGGGTCTTCCGTCTTCGGGGGTCTTCTCGCCGGACTCCTCCGCTATCTTCTTGTAGCTCCTTTGCTAGCGGAGGAGCCCGGCTTTCTTCCTCGCCGCCGGCCTCTTCTTCCGACTTCGGGGGTCTTGTCCCCCTCTTCGGTTCTTCTGCCGGGCCACCGCGCCTTCTTATAGCTCTTTTACAGACGGTGGCCCGGTCTTCTGTCGCCGCCGCTGCCGCCCGTTCTTCTTCTTCTTCTCCAGGAGATGTTGACTCGACGCTCTCTCCGGCCGGAATGCCAGGGACGCGCTGCGCTGCCACTTATATAGGGACAATGGGGCGGTGTCACATGGGTTGATGTCACATGGGTTGGTCACATGGGTTGATGTCACATGGCGACAGTCCCAGCATCCTCCGGGACTGTGACATCGTAAGGGGGCGGGGTCACCACGTGACATCAACCCATGTGACCAACCCATGTGACATCAACCCATGTGATACCGCCCCATTGTCCCTATATAAGTGGCAGCGCAGCGCGTCCCTGGCATTCCGGCCGAAGAATGCCGGGCTCCCCATTGTCCCTATATAAGTGGCAGCGCAGCGCGTCCCTGGCATTCCGGCCGAAGAATGCCAGGCTCCTCCGCTAGTAAAAGAGCTACAAGAAGATAGCGGAGGAGTCCGGCGAGAAGACCCCCGAAGACGGAAGACCCCCGGAGCTGTGCAATAAAATATTTTAACCCTGTGTTGTGTGTTTTTTGTACTTTTTTTCACAGGTGAATGGGTAGGGGTACATTGTACCCCATACTCATTCACATAGGGTGGGGGGCCGGTATCCGGGGCCCCCTTATTAAAGGGGGCTCCCGGATTCCGATAAGCCCCCCGCCCGCAGACCCCGACAACCAACAGCCAGGGTTGTCGGGAAGAGGCCCTTGTCCTCATCAACATGGGGACAAGGTGCTTTGGGGTGGGGGGGGCCGCACGCCCCCCTCCCCCAAGGCACCCCCCCATGTTGAGGGCACGCGGCCTGGCACGGCTCAGGAGGGGGGGGGCGCCCGCTCGTCCCCACCCCCTTTCCTGGCCGGCCGGGTAGCGTGCTCGGATAAGGGTCTGGTGTGGATCTGGGGGGGACCCCCACGCTGTTTTTTCGGCGTAGGAGGTTCCCCTTGGAATCCATACCAGACCTAAGGGCCTGGTATGCTCTCGGAGGGGGAACCCACGTCAAATTTTTTTTCAGAAATTTGGCGTGGAGTTCCCCCTTCAGAGCTCATTCTCTGATTGGCCACGGCAAAAGTCGCCTGGCCTGGGGAAACCTTTCTGGCTGTGAAAGCTTTTTTTCCACTCATTCAGCTAAATGCGTGAACATTCTCAAAAAAGTAGAAACTAGAAAGCCTTTATGCTGTGACTCACCTCCTGCCTCACTGTCTTGCAGCCTCGCTCGGGCTGAGGAACGGAGCTGCCGACGTCACTTCCGGGTTTCGTGAAGCAGCCGAAAGCCGGAAGTGACCTGCCTGTCTAAGAATGACAATGCTCCCGCCCGTAGAATCACAGTGATTTTACGGGCGGAAGCTAGTCGGCGTTCTGCAGTGCGCCGCAAGGCGGGTTTTTAACCCGCAAATGAAACGCCATGGATGCAATCTTGTGATTGCATCGACGTGGCGCTTCTCATAGTGCACTGTGACCGGCGCCACAGTACACTATGTTAAATTGTTAAATTACATTTTTTTTTTTAAATGTCTTAAAGGGCCCGTTTTATTTTTTTTATTTTTTATTTTTTTACTTTTTTTTTTTTTTTACTTTTTTTTTTTTTTTACACCTAGGGGGAGGGGGGCGGCCGCCACTGGGTAAAACAATTTGCTGCAACGCATCTCCCAACAATTCAATGAAAGTCCTTGCCATTTCTATATTAGTCAGTCAGGGCAAGCCAGGAATTTAATTTTCAGGTAACGCCACTTGGTAGATTAATCAGCCTGCTCCTCTTTTTTCCCCACCTCCTTCTGAACAAATGGGACACAGGGACATTTTCTTAAATTGCTGCAAAGTGCGAGATTAAGCTGGTGCCCAGAAGTTTGTAGTCCCCTCTTTGCCTGCAGGGAGCCCAACACTAAACAACGTGTCAGAGCCTGGAGGTGAGTTGAAGGATGATGAGTATGCTGCGCCTTCAACCAGGGTGATGGCTGCTTCCCCAGGAAATAGACCTTACAGGGGTTACTATTGCTATGGATTAGTGTATACTTGTGTCACGCTCTGAAGAGTGATTATGGTGGATCACTTTTCAGAGAGTGTTTGACAAGTACTGAGGAAATGTTATATTGTCTTCTCACTGTCTGATTTAAAGATGTTGTAAAGGCTGAAGTTTTTTTTATCCTAATGTATTCTCTGCATTAATGTAAAAAAACATCTATTGTCATGTCCACCACTCCCCCAGCCGCCACCGAGTAAACACTTACCTGAGCCCAATCTCGATCCAACGCTGTGCCAAAGAGCAGCTGCACTGCTCTCTCTCTCCCTCCTTACTGGACTTAGTGAGATCAGAACGGGCCATTGGCTCCTGCTGCCATCAATCAAATCCAGTGACATGGGAGCAGTGGTGTGGCAGGGCCACAAAACCATTGCAAAGAGCAGGTAAGTATGACATGTTTATTATTTATAAAAATTTACTTTACAATAACCTTAACCCCTAAAATCAAGCACCACTGTGCTGCAACTGACTTCATTATAGACGGTTATTGGGTGGCCCCATTCAGTTTCCCCTCTGAGCCCTTGCACTTTATATGTTACATACTCTTTACCCCTGAACTCTGATTTTTACCATACACTTGAAAAAAGATGTACATTACCAGCTCCTGACCACTGCACTAAGTACACACTTCTGACCTCTGCAATATATACATTACACACTTCTGACCTCTGCACTCTGTATTACCCTCTTCTGGCCTTTGAACTCTGTATGTACATTATTCACTCATAACCCCTGTACTCTGTACTACACATTACATACTCCTGTTACATACTACACACTCCTGACCTCTGCACTCGGTACGTTACATATTTCTGACCCATGCACTAAATACATTACCTACTCCTGACTCCTGAACTCTGAAAATTACTCACTCCTGAACTCTGTACATTACCCACTCCTGACCCCTGAACTCTGTAATTAAACTCTTCCATCCCCTGAACAATGTATGTTACCCACCTCTGACTCTTGCCCCCTATAAGATACATACTCGTGAAACCTGCACTCTGCACACTACATATTCCTGACACCTGCATTATATACATTATATACACCTAATGCCGCGTACACATGACCGGTTTTTACGTCAGAATAAACTCTGACGGTCTTTTCAACGGAGTTCCGACTGAGTTTCGCTGAAACAAACTTGACTACACACGATCACAGTCCGTTTGTTTAGAACGCGGTGACGTATGATGAGACTAGAAAAAGGAAGTTCAATAGCCAGTAGCTGCCCTTACGTCGTTTTTGGTCCGTCGGAACAGCATAGAGACGAACGGTTTTCCCGATAGGAATTGATTCAGTCAGAAAGATTTCAAACATGTTCTATTTCTAGGTCCATCAGAATTTTTGAAAAAAAAAAGTCAGATGAAGCCCACACACGATCGGAATATCCGATGAAATGATTCCGTCTGACTTTTTCTGCCGGAAAGCCCGACCGTGTGTACACGGCATAATACTTGCACTCCATATGTAGTTACATAGTTAGTCAGGTTGAAAAATGACACAAGGATAGATAGATAGATAGATAGATAGATAGATAGATAGATAGATAGATAGATAGATCTTTTTTTTAACCGCTTCAGCCATGGAAGATTTGGCTGCGCAATGACCAGGCCATTTTTTGCGATATGGCACTGCAACATTTTAACTGACAATTGTCGGGTCGTGCAACAATGTACCCAAACAAAATTTACTCCCTTTTTTTTCCACAAATAGAGCTTTCTTTTGGTGGTATTTGATTGCCTCTGCGGTTTTAATTTTTTGTGTTATAAACAAAAGAATAGCGACAATTTTGAAAAAACACAATGGGGATTATTTAAAGGAAAATCCACTTTGCACTGCAAGTGCACTCAGAATTGCAGTCGCTGTAGATCCGAGGGGGACATGCAAGGAAAATAAAAAACAGCATTTTATCTTGCACATGATTAGATGATAAAATCAGCAGAGCTTCCACTCATTTCAGATCTACCACTTAGATTTAGAGCGACTGCACTTCCAAGTGCACTTTCAGTGCAAAGTGGATTTGCCTTTCATAAATAACCCCCAATATCTTTTACTTTTTGCTATAATAAATATCCCACATTTTTTATCAAAAAAAAAATATTTTTCCCTCAGTTTATGCCGATATATATTCTTCTACATGTTTTTGGTAAAAAAAAACAAAAATTGCAATAAGCGTATATTGATTGGTTTCCGCAAAAGTTATAGCGTGTTCAAAATAGGGGATAGATTTATGCATTTTTATCATTATTTTTTTTTACTAGTAAAGGTGGCAAGCTGCGATTTTTCTGTAAAACTGCGGCGGCTGGTCGGATCATATAATCGTACAATCCCATATACACAATCCTATACCCACAGTTGATCCAGAGGAAGGCAAAAACCCCCAGCAAAACTTGATCAAATTTGCTCCAGCAGGGGAAAAAAAATTCCTTCTTGATCCCCTGAGAGGCAATTGGATTTTCCCTGGATCAACTTTACTTATAAATGTTAGTACCCAGTTATATTATGTACACCTAGGTAAGAAGCATTTCTGAGAAAAAAAAAAAGCCTCTCCTTCTTTCAGGGCTTGAGCAGTTGATGTTAATAAAATCATGACAAAATGCACTTAAAGACCTGTGTTAAGGCTCAGAGAAGACTAGCGTCTCCTGACTACACTAACAGCAGCCAGCCGAGACGCCATCCTTCAAGCGAGATGTACTCACCCAAGAATTTACCACCTGGAAAATGCTCCCTTTGACCCTATCAAAGAGGTGGCAGCCTAAAACCAGAACTGGATCCACTCATACTATATTTTATTCATGGATCTTTGAAGAAAAATCACTTGTTAGTAGATCCTTTTGAACCAATTCACTTCTATTAGTCCATTGCTATCACACACATGTCATTCATTTAGATTTTACTTACATGTTTATAATGTTTGTTTTGCTTTCTTACATGCATTCTACCAGAGTACAGTTTTCTGCAGTTACTCAAAGCTGTATTTTGCCAAATAATACATATTGTATGATAACCCTGTTGTCTAACATCATAAGATGTACTACACATGGGACCACTTCTAGCTTTTACAGGCTCAGTAGGGTGTATGTAAACTCTGGTAACAAAAGCAAAAGTAAAAATTGTGGTAAGAAGATAACCCCTTTACTGAAGACTTTAAAGTAGAGATTAACCACTTTAAGGCCGGGCCTAGTCTTCAGACTTGTTGTTAACCATTTCCGGAACTGTTATACGTCGGTACTTTGAAAAGGAATATTGTTGTTATGGCAGCAGCTAGCTGCCATAACCCTGGTATCCTCTTCTTCAGTGAGCCGTCCAGTTTCAGATAAAAGTGGTCACTGCTCTTCGCCGCAAGATCTCTTTTATCGGCGGAGGGAGAAAGGCCATTCCCGCCGCACTCCGGTGCCCTCCGCTGCTTACCGGAGCCATCGGCAGTGGCAGAGGCGATCGGATCTTCACCTCCTTGCTGGGCAAGGAGACGGGTGGGAGCCATCTAACAATGCAGGGCGGAATCGACGTCAAAGCGTCAATTCCACCCATAGCTCTTAAAGGGCTATTTTTTTATAATTTTTTTAAATGACAAAAAAATTTTTTATTTTTTTATTGTATTTTAGTGTAAATGTCTTTTTGACCCCAGATCTCATATTTAAGAGGTCCTGTCATGCTTTTTTTTCTATTACAAGGGATGTTTACATTCCTTGTAATAGGAATGAAAATGACACAATTTAACCACTTGCCGACCGCTACACGCCAATGTACGTCCCTACTTAGCTGCCATAACCCCGGTATCCCCGTGTTTGGCCGGCAGTTGGCTACAAGATAAAAGTGGATTCTGCAGTGGATTCGCTGCGAGATCACTTTTATCTGTAGCGGCAGAGGCCCCCCCCCTCCCGATGTGATCTGGTGCCCTCCAGAGGCGATCACGTCTGTTCTCCTGTCAGGTGTGGCAACGAGTGAGGGGAAGATGGCCAACACCCATCTCCATACCATAGCAGGGTAGAAGCGACGTCAAAGCGTGACTTCTGCCCATACTTCCAAAAGGCACATTTTTTTGTTGTCATTTATTCAAAATGACAATTTTTTTTTTTGCATTTAAGTCCAGATATGAGATCTGAGGTCTTTTTGACCCCAGATCTCATATTTAAGAGGTCCTGTCATGTTTTTTTCTATTACAAGGGATGTTGACTGGCTGGGCAATCATCTGGGACCGGTGATGTGTCCCAGAAGATTGCTGAGAGGGAGGGGGGAGAGGTGATCTCCCTTCTGGTGCTGTGGTACGCCAGGAGGAAGTGGGAGCTGGGACCCTCTAAAAAGAGGGTATCTGCTCCCCCACAAAAATATGACATGCAAAATGTGGCATGTCAGGGGGGTCACCTCCCTTAAAGCGGAAGTTACATTTTTGTCACTCTAGGGAATAAAATGGCGGTCGTTGCAATACTTGTTGTCACACCGTATTTGCGCAGCGGTCTTACAAGCACACTTTTTTTTTTATATTGTGAAAGATGATGTTATGCTGAACGATACCTCACGTGTGGTTTTAACACCATTCTCATATGCAGCCACTACTCACGTATGCGTTTGCTTCTGCACGCAAGCTCGGCGGAACGGAGTGCATTTAAAAAATATATATTTTCTTATTTATTTTACCTTTTATTTTTTATTTTTACACTGTTCTTTTTTTTTTAATCTGTCACTTTTATTCCTATTACAAGTAATGTAATCATCCCTTGTAATGGAAAAAAAGCATGACAGGACCTCGTAAATATGAGATATGAGGTCAAAAAGACCTCAAATCTCATATTTACACTTAAAGAGGAAGTAAACCCTGATGAGTTTACTTCCTCTTTCATTCCCTGCAAAGGTAAAGCATAATGGACTACTATGCATCGCATAGTAGCCCGTTATGTGTCACTTACCTGACACAGGAGCCAGCGAAGTCACCGCTGTCCCCTGTAGTTCCGAGCGTCCATCTTCTTGGTGGGTCTCCGTGGGTCTCGCTGCTCCGGCGCTGTGATTCGCCGGAGCAGCGATGCCGTCCCTCCTGCGCATGCGCACGGCAGCATTGCGCGGCATTGTCGTCATCATGCGCCATAGACAGCGGTGGCCGTCTTCCGGCAAATATCTCCTAAACCGTATAGGTTTGGGGGATATTTCATGGACCTACAGGTAAGCCTTAATCTAGGCTTACCTGTAGGTCAAAGTGGTTTGTAAGGGTTTACAACCACTTTAAATGCAATAAAAAAAAAAAAAAGTAGTTTGAAAAAAAAAAAAGTCTCTTTAAGAGCCATGGCCGGAAGTGACGTTTTGACGTCGCTTCCGCCCTGCAGTTGTATGGACACGGGAGAGGGCCATCTTCCCCTCACTCAGCTCCATACCACAGAGGGGAACAGACCCGACTGCCTCCGCTGCTGCCGACAGCTCCGGTAAGCGGCGGAGGGCATCGGAGCATGGCGGGAGGGTAGCCTCTCCCGCCAGCAATAAAAGTGATCTCGCAGTGAATCTGCCACAGAGACCACTTTTATCTGAAAGCGGACCGCTCACTGAAGAAGAGGATACCGGGGTTATGTCAGCTAGCTGATACCATAACAACGATATCCCTCTTAAAACAGCGGACATATAACGACGGTGGGCGGTCCGTAAGTGGTTAACACATGATGAAGTACTACCATCAGGCTCCAGCAATTCAACTACATTGTTGTATTTAAAGACTATGTGACTTTGAGTTGCCTAAATTAAACTTGGCAGTTCAGTGTAGCATTGACATAATGAGAGCACCGTCAAATTGTCTGAACTATGAACTGTTATACCACAGCAGGCAATCACATTCTAAACTGGATAATTAAAGTTTGACCTTTCTGTCAGATGAAGAAGTTAATTGTGGGAAGATTTGAGTGATATGGGGGAGCAGAGGCGGCTCTTTAATTAGGCAAATTAGGCGATTGCCTTAGGCCTCGCCCACAGGAAGGGCCTCGCCATCGAGCGATTGCCTAATTTGTCTCTGAGGTGTTGTGCTGCACTGTCTGCTGCTGTGTGGAGTGTCTCTCAAACGGCGGGGTGAGCGAGCGGCGGGCGCGCTGCACACAGCTGCAGACAGAGTGAGCTCCGCGGCGGTGGATGAGGGGGGTGATAAGAGTATGTCCGACTGTCTAATATGCATGGCTTAGGCTGCCTGTGTGTCCAATAGCAGCAGCGCTGTCCTCCGAGTCCTAGCCCTTCCTTCCCCTAACGGCGGCCCCATTGCATGCCGGGAATTGTAGTTCTCCCACAGAGCACAGGCACATAGACTTTAACATGGCCGTCTGGTGCCTGTGCTCTGCAGAGACTACAACTCCCAGATTGCACTGCAGGGCAGAGCTAGAACATCATGTGTTGCTTCTCCAACTGAGTCCTGCTGCCTTTACCAATTTGTCACCAAGGCGAGGAGCAGGATCATCAGGTACAGTTTATATATAGGTTTTTCATATATATATATATATATATATATATATATATATATATATATATATATATGAAAAACCTAACAACAATGCACCCCCACCAAATCTAAGAGTCCAAAGGCCATATTAACTCTGCATTGACAAGACAGTTTTATTTTCACACATTCTAAAAATAACTTTTCATCTGCTTTACTGAGGATGCTTTACAGTGGCTGTGTTTGATGGCATGGTGGCTGCAATTGATGGCACAGTGGCTGGGTTTAATGGCACAGTGGCTGCAATTATTGAGCACAGTGGCTGCGTTTGATGGCACAGTGGCTGCATTTGATGGGCACGGTGGCTGTGTTTGATGGCACAGTGGCTGCGTTTGATGGCACAGTGGCTGAGTTTGATGGGCACAGTGGCTGCGTTTGATGGCACAGTGGCTGCGTTTGATGGGCACAGTGGCTGCGTTTGCTGGCACAGTGGCTGCATTTGATGGCGCAGTGACTGCATTTGATGGGCACAGTGGCTGAGTTTGATGGCACGGTGGCTGCAATTGATGGCACAGTGGCTGCATTTGATGGGCACAGTGGCTGAGTTTGATGACACGGTGGCTGCATTTGATGGGCACGGTGGCTGTGTTTGATGGCACAGTGGCTGCAATTGATGGGCACAGTGGCTGCGTTTGATGGCACAGTGGCGGCGTTTGATGGCACAGTGGCTGCGTTTGATGGCGCAATGACTGCATTTGATGGGTACAGTGGCTGAGTTTGATGGCACGGTGGCTGCAATTGATGGGCACAGTGGCTGAGTTTGATGGCACGGTGGCTGCAATTGATGGGCACAGTGGCTGAGTTTGATGGCACGGTGGCTGCAATTGATGGGCACGGTGGCTGCAATTGATGGGCACAGTGGCTGCATTTGATGGGCACGGTGGCTGTGTTTGATGGCACAGTGGCTGCGTTTGATGGCACAGTGGCTGCATTTGATGGCACAGTGGCTGCGTTTGATGGGCACAGTGGCTACGTTTGATGGCGCAGTGACTGCATTTGATGGGCACAGTGGCTGAGTTTGATGGCACGGTGGCTGCAATTGATGGCGCAGTGGCTGCATTTGATGGGCACGGTGGCTGCATTTGATGGGCACAGTGGCTGAGTTTGATGGCACAGTGGCTGCAATTGATGGGCACAGTGGCTGTGTTTGATGGCACGGTGGCTGCTTTTGTTGGCACGGTGGCTGCGTTTGATGTCGCAGTGGCTGCGTTTGATGGGCACAGTGGCTGCGTTTGATGGGCACAGTGGCTGCGTTTGATGGCACAGTGGCTGTGTTTGATGGCGCAGTGGCTGCAATTGATGGGCACAGTGGCTGCGTTTGAGGGCACAGTGGCTGCGTTTGAGGGCACAGTGGCTGCGTTTGAGGGCACAGTGGCTGCATTTGATGGCACAGTGGCTGCGTTTGATGGCGCAGTGGCTGCATTTGATGGGCACAGTGGCTGAGTTTGATGGCATGGTGGTTGCAATTGATGGTGCAGTGGCTGCATTTGATGGGCACAGTGGCTGAGTTTGATGGCACAGTGGCTGCAATTGATGGGCACAGTGGCTGTGTTTGATGGCACGGTGGCTGCTTTTGTTGGCACGGTGGCTGCGTTTGATGTCGCAGTGGCTGCGTTTGATGGGCACAGTGGCTGCGTTTGATGGCACAGTGGATGCATTTGATGGCACAGTGGCTGTGTTTGATGGCGCAGTGGCTGCAATTGATGAGCACAGTGGCTGCGTTTGAGGGCACAGTCGCTGCGTTTGAGGGCACAGTGGCTGCGTTTGAGGGCACAGTGGCTGCGTTTGATGGCACAGTGGTTGCGTTTGATGGCACAGTGGCTGCGTTTGATGGCGCAGTGGCTGCATTTGATGGGCACAGTGGCTGAGTTTGATGGGCACAGTGGCTGCAATTGATGGGCACAGTGGCTGCGTTTTGGCACAGTGGCTGCGTTTGAGGGCACAGTGGCTGCGTTTGATGACACAGTGGCTGTGTTTGATGACACAGTGGCTGCGATTACTGGCACGGTGGCTGCTTTTGATGGCACAGTGGCTCCTGTATCATTGTCCGCCCACAGTCTCTGACCATTTCCTGTATCATTATCTGCGCACAGTATCTGACCATCTCCTGCATCTTTGTGGCATGATTGTCTGTCAGCACCCTGTCAGTGGCTCCAACTTTTCATACCGTGTTAGCCAGGTAAGAGTTTGCTTGTTATTACCATAATAAAACCGTCTCCTGTATCATTGTCTCTGCAAGTCTCTGACCGTCTCCTGTATCCTTGTCCACACACAGTCTCTGACCGTCTCCTGTATCCTTGTCCACACACAGTCTCTGACCGTCTCCTGTATCATTGTCCACACACAGTCTCTGACCGTCTCCTGTATCATTGTCCACACACAGTCTCTGACCGTCTCCTGTATCATTGTCCACACACAGTCTCTGACCGTCTCCTGTATCATTGTCCACACACAGTCTCTGGCCATCTCCTTATTCATTGTCCACACACAGTCTCTGACCATCTCCTGATTCATTGTCCACACACAGTCTCTGACCATCTCCTGATTCATTGTCCACACACAGTCTCTGACCATCTCCTGTATAATTTTCCGCAGTCTATGACCATCTCCTGCATGATTGTCTGTCAGCACCCTGTCAGTGGCTCCAACGTTTGATACCATGTTAGCCAGGTAAGAGTTTGCTTGTCATTACCATAATAAAACCATCTCCTGTATCATTGTCCACAGTCTCTGACCCTTGCCTGTATCATTGTCTGCACAGTCTCTGACCGTCTCCTGTATAATTGTCTGCATAGACTCTGACCATCTCCTGTATCATTGTCCACACACAGTCTCTGACCATCTCCTGTATCATTGTCCACACACAGTCTCTGACCATCTCCTGTATCATTGTCCACACACAGTCTCTGACCATCTCCTGTATTATTGCCCGTACACAGTCTCTGACCATCTCTTGTATCATGGATGTGAGGTCGGTGACTGTCCTTTAGCTGGATTGGACTGTCTCTTAGCTGGGCTGTCTCTTATCTGGGACTGTCCCTTAGCTGGATTGGATGGGTCGGACTATGTCTATCAGCTGGGTTGGACTATGACTATATCCCTCAGCTGGGACTGCTCCTTAGCTGGATTGGACTTGTTGCATTAAACAGGTTATGTTTTAGAATATGTTGTAAAATTACTTTTTTTTTTGTTTTATACTTTGTTGACAAATTAATTTCACATTTATGAGACAGCACAAAGGATAATGAGTAGGCAGCTGCACAATTTGATCTATATCTGTGTGCGTGTAACATATATACCCACCCACCCTATGTTTAATGATATTTGATTAAAGAATAATTGGCTAGAGAAATTTATAGAAACGGTGAATTCATAGTTCATAGGAATTAAGTTAATATATGCATTCATACAGTTAATTTTTATCATTTTTATAATATTTTTCCCATTATGGGCGTGAGTGGGGCCTCATGTCTAAGTTTTGCCTAAGGCCTCAGAAAGTCTAGAGCCGCCTCTGTGGGGGAGTCTCAGAACATTGGGTGAGTTTGATGTACTATGCTTCCTGCTTTTGAGGGATTTCTAAAGAGCAAAAAAGGTTTATAACAAATTACAAAATGTACAGATAGGAACCTGTTATAATTGTAACATTAAAAAGAGCTTCTTTATGATATATTGATTTTGAATAAGATTGTAATAGGTAGCAGGGCTGCTGAACACGTCTAGGTGTTTTGTGAACTTCGAGGGTGAAGAAACTCGATAACATCAAGGAACAGAAATCTGTGTAGTCACAAAAGCAAGCAGATACAGAGTCAGGGGAGACACATAGTATGTATTTCCAAGTGATGGTAAACGGTTCTAACTGGGATTCCAGAGCTGCATTTATACTCACTGGCCAATTTATTAGGTACACCTGTTCAATTAATTTGTAACACAAAATGCTAATCAGCCAATTACATGGCAACAACTCTATGCATTTAGATATCTACAGTAGATGCGGAGAAGACAACTTTCTGAAGCTCAAACTGAGCATCAGAATGGTGAAGAAAGGGGATTTAAGTGACAGTGAATGTGGCATGGTTGTTGGTGCCAGATGGGCTTGTCTGAGTATTTCAAAAACTGCTGATCTATTGGGATTTTCATGCACAACCATCTCTAGGGTTTACAGAGAATGGTCCGAAAAAGAGAAAATATCCAGTGAGCGGCAGTTGTGTGGACAAAAATGCCTTGTTGATGTCAGAAGTCAGAGGAGAATGGGCAGACTGGTTCGAGACGATAGAAAGGCAACTGTAACACAAATAACCACTCATTACAACCAAGGTATCTAGAATACCATCTCTGAATGCACAACACATTGAACCTTGAAGTTGATGGGCTACAACAGCAGAAGACAACACCGGGTGCCACTCCTGTCAGCTAGGAACAGGAAACTAAGGCTACAGATTGCACAAACTAACAATAATTGGACTATAGAATATTGGAAAAACGTTGCCTGGTCTGATCAGTCATGATTTCGGCTGCGACAGTCAGAAGGAAGGGTTCGAATTTTCCGTAAACAACATGAAAGCATGGATCCATCCTGCCTTGTATCAACGGTTCAGGCAGGTGGTGTAATAGCATTGGGGATATTTTCTTGGCACACTTTGTGCCCTTTAGTACCAATTGAGCATTGTTTAAACGCCACAGCCTACCTGAGTATTGTTGCTGACCATGTCCATTCCTTTATAACTACAGTGTACCCAACTTCTGATGACACCCTCCAGCAGGATAATGCACCATGTCACAAAGCCCAAATCATCTCAAACTGTTTTTTTGAACATGACAATGAGTTTACTGTACTCCAATAGCCTCCACAGTCACCATATCCCAATCCAATAAAGCATGTTTGGGATGTGGTGGAATGCTACCATGTCAATATGGACCAACATCTCTGAGTAATGTATACAACTCCTTGTTGAATCTATGCCATGAACAATTAAGGCAGTTCTGAAGGCAAAAGGGGATCCAACCTGCTACTAGCAACGTGTACCGAATAAAGCAGCCAGTGAGTGTACATAGAACAAGTACTGCTTCAGGTGTAGTTCAACACATCACATTGTAAACTATGTTGTGTGTCCTGCAAAAGATGTATGATGCTGTAAATGTAAGAAAATGGGAAACTGAATAAATCTGACCTCTTTCTACTGCTAGATAGATTTGTGACGTTACTGCCCCAGAGTTACTTTATAAAGCATATATAAGTATGAAACTTCTATTCCAGATAAAGTTTTTTGTACTGTAACTTTTATGACTGCTTTTGTTAGCAAGGGCTATGCTATTATCCTGATGCTTGATATAGTATCTGCTGTTTCAACACTGCCTGAGGAAATCAACTAGACCTAGGGTGTGCTCCTCCCAAACCAGTCCATCACGTACCTGGTGATGGAGCCTGATATGCAGAGGACGGCTTCTCTTACAACTCTGATTTGGGGCCCCTGATAGAGCTGACATGAAGCACCGAGATGCAGAGTTGCACGAGTGCCTGGCGGGATTGGTGAACCTGGAGCTGGATTGGAGTACTCGGTGGGGCTCTAGAGGTGTCTGTAGGAATCCCAGAGCAGTGGTAGGCAGGCAGCTGGAGCAAGTAGACAACCGGTCCCCACAGGTAGGAGTGCAGATGCAGCAGAAGGGATGGTGGCACCCTCAAGGCTGACGAGTAGGCAGGTACAGTCAGGCCGGGTCATACACGATGGGCACGTCAAGAATAAGGGATGAAGCAGAAGTGGAATCAGATTACAGGCCGGGTCGTCAACAGGCTGGCAGCTGAGTGGCAGAAGGAGCAGGCAGGTGCGGAGTGGGGGACAAGCCGGGGTCGGATGCAGGCAGGAAACAGGAATGTCAGGAAGCAAGCCAGGTCACAACAGGAACAGAAGGCAGGTAAGTAATTGCAGGTTACACATGGAAGAGCAGACAGCACTGAGTCTGGCTGAAACTGGCTGAGTTTAAATAGCCTGTTTGGGCGGCAAAAGCTGTCACATGGTGCGTCTGCACCAATGGCATCCTGACAGGGGCAGAGTTAACAGGTTATCTTCTTCTACAGCCATCTTGGGTGCTGGCATGCCCTTCCTGACACCACCTATCATAATTGGGAGCTGTGTGCTGCTTTTCTGCTAGTCATAAAAATATCTTTATTGTTCTGGCACATTTGAGGACACTTCACATAGCACCTTCTGATGCATTTCACCCATTCTGGGGCTTAACCATAGAGCAAGAGAATGTGGGGAGATATGAGTATGTATACATATTTCAAAAACATAAATACATGGACAATAAAAAATATAGATGACATCTCAACCCCTATCAAACAACCTCTACAATTACAAACTGACAGATATTTGTTTCTAACATCCACTTAAAACATACATTGAAGCTTTTAAACCTTATCTAAAAGTACTTTTGTCACAATATCCTTAGAACATGAAATATGTTTTTTCACTGAAAGAAAAGAGAGAAAAGATGAGAAAATATAGAAAAACAAGAGGAGAAATAATGGCAGAATAGAGGGGAGGAGGGAAGGAGAAGAGGGATAAAGGGGCTGGATGAGTATTAGGGGAGGAGAGAGGGGGGAAAGGAAGAGAAGGAGGAAGGGAAAGGAAGAGGAGGAAAAATGGGAAGGGTGAGGGGGACAGAAATGAAAAAAGGAAGATAAGGGAGAAAAATTATATCACTGAAAACTTAGGGATGTCACATATCAGGTGGAGGCCAAAGTGATGAGAGTGTTCTCCCTTACTTCTCCTCTCCTATTTGTTCCCCCAAGATGGATGAAATGTACTGGAGCCTGTATCAAGTCCTCCCCAGCAGAAGAAATTAATCTTTTGATAAAGCAGAAGCTAAAGAAAAGGAACTTGTGCTGGATGTTGCACATACAGTCAGTCCTCTTATTGTGCACAGTTCTGTGCGTATGCACGGTTGTTTGACCACGGGCCTGGATTCCGTTTACCTGACAGTACCCTTGTTTCTAAAGTAAAAATCTAAAAACTTTTCTCTTGAACTTAACAAAGCTACTCTATCACCTCATCTTATTGGTCTATCAACTCTCTCAACTATTTCTACAACCAAGGAATCTATATGGGTATTGTGACCCGTACCCAATGTCCAGCTACAATTGTATTCTTTTGCTGTTTTAATACCATTTAAGTCATCTCTTATCCTATCATAAAGTCTCCTACTTACCTCACCTACATATTGTATTTTGCACAAGGTACATGTTAAAACATTACAAATTTTGCATTACAATTTAGTACGGTAGTTGTCTAAACACAGAAAAGGCCAGTTTTTGTTCACATGTAACAATCAATATGTTTTGCTAGAATATTACATAGAACCCCCAAACATTATATATTTTGTTTTAAAGCAGAGGCCCTAGAGAATAAATTGGTGAGTTTTACCTTTTTTGTCACACAGTATTAATAGTGCGGGACCAACACGCGCATTCACCTTTGTGCGCAAGCACAAGAGGACAGGGACACTTTAATTTTATTTATCTCTGTTTTGATTCCTGAGTTGGCAGAAAGCCAGGGAGGGCTGGGTGACTCACAGGCACCATCACAGAGACCTCCCACTTATTTCCAGAACTTGCTAGAATCTTCTGGAAAGAGAGGAGGAGAGGTGAGGTGGAGCTGCCTGGAGTATTCTGAGGTCCCTGACCAATCCCCAACCTGGATTTGCAGGGGGCAGGCCTCCTCAAATACTCAGGGTCAGCCCAGCCGAGGGGGAGTTGTGATCAGGTGGAAGATAGAGATGGAGTGTTAGGCTGTCAGAGCCTTTAAGGGAGCTCCCCAGTCTGGGGGGGGGGCCTTGGGCCCAGGCTCGGGTGCGGACAGGCCCTCTTACAACGCATTGAGGTGTTCTGGCCAGAAAGGCACAGGGAGCAAGGAGAAGACAGCAGGAGAACACTGCCAGGCAAGTGTCCAGGGTTACACAGAGGCAGCCAAGAGGGCTGGTGAGTGACACACAGTCAGGAGGACTGGAAGGCACGCCTGAGAAGAATGGGAGTATGCAGTCTGGGATGGGTGCAGAGCCAGTGGAGAGGACTGTGTCACGGGAGTGGAGAGAGGCAGCTGCAGCCAGGAGGGCTGGCAGGGCCTGAAGATGTGGTACTGGGATCAATAGCCACGTGGGACAGCTAGCACTAGATCTACCACCATTTTTGCTACAACAAAGGGGCCTGCGGTCCCTGCCTGCAAAGTGCATTTGCTTGGGCCTGGCTGAGCCAGTGTCAGGCCACATTTACAGTGCTAGCTGATCCTAGAGCAAAGGAACTGTAACTAAGTGATGTGCTGGAGAAGTGAGGAGATTTATATACCGGAGGTGTATATAGTTCAGTCCCTGATACTTTGTTTTTCTACAATCAAGTGGGCATCCCATAACTACCCTAATCCCATACAAGTTTAATTCCCCCAATAAAAAACAAAGTGCACAGACTGTTTCCTGACTACCAAGAGTCTGGGGATTGTGTGCCTGGCTGGACAAGGTGACGGACCACAACTACCAGCAGTCCTTACCAATGTCATGTCATCACTTCCAGTTTACTATTATGAACAGCAGATCAAAGCCAATCTCAGCTTTGCTTGGCTGTCTGGCCAGCCAGCGGACATGCCGGCTGGCCATTTGGGTCTACCGATGGGACGGGAGAGCCCAAGCAAGCCGCGGAAGGTGGCAGGAGGGGAGAGATGGCCGCTCCCACTGCTTGTAAAAGCAATCAAGAAGCTAGTCAGCCACTCTGATTGCTATTCCAAGAGAGCCAACTACTGGCTCAAAAAACGATACCAGGGTGATGCCTGCAGCTGCAGGCATCATCCCAGTATAGCCACCGAAAGGCCAGCGATGTACCTGTATGGGAAGTTGTTAATTGTGTACTTTTTTGTAACACATTAGGTTATCAGTTTGCTCTCCCTTTAGGAACATAATGCCATCTGTCAGGCTAATGCATGTGCAAGCTTACTACATGAGCGATGGTGCATACATCACAACGGTCACGTCCACTGGCACCAAGCAGGCTATTTAAAGCTGAGCTCTGCACAGGATCATTGGTGAATGGTCTTGCAGTCTTTTCTCCCATGTTCCTGATCCTGAAACTTAGATTGACCTTGTTATTTCTGCACTTTTCTGATACCAACCTCAGCCTGGACTGCTGACCAAGATTCTGCCAATCAACTTTGTATGTCACTGCTGCATACATCACAACGGTCACGTCCACTGGCACCAAGCAGGCTATTTAAAGCTGAGCTCTGCACAGGATCATTGGTGAATGGTCTTGCAGTCTTTTCTCCCATGTTCCTGATCCTGAAACTTAGATTGACCTTGTTATTTCTGCACTTTTCTGATACCAACCTCAGCCTGGACTGCTGACCAAGATTCTGCCAATCAACTTTGTATGTCACTGCTGCCTTTTATCAACCTCTGCTTGTTGCTGACTCTGATTTGGTGCCTTCTTGCTCAGCTGTTACTGGACCCAACTTATGAATCAATTCTGCTTATAATGATAAAGCTCAATAACCACTTACTTACAAAGACAAACCAGTGGATGAGGTTCTCACAGAGTCCATATATAAATCACTGAACAAGCATACAACTTTATCAAAAACCAAGCAATAAAAAAATAAAATAAAAAGTAAAAAAATAATCATATAATCGTATATTCCTGAGAGGGGAAAGAAGGGGAGCCACAAAGGAAATTCTAACAGAAAGGCTAAGGAAGAAAGGAATGTAATCCTCGAGGGGCCCTCATTTTTAGTCTAAATATCCACCATGCCTCCCTATCCAAAAGCATTCTTTCCCTATCCCCACCCCTCAGCAAATGTGGCAGCCTTTTTATACCAGTATATCTAAAGGAGGAGAGATTACCACAATGAAAATCCCTAATGTGGCAAGATACATTTAAAATATGTTTAGCATTTGGATTGTTTGTGTCACAATAGTGTTCTCCAATTCTAGTTCTCAAACTTCGTGCAGTACAACCAACATACTACAAGTTGCAATACATGTAATCAAATAGATTACAAAACTGGTGACATAATTAATGTACTGTCATATAGAGAATTCCTCACCAGATGTTGAAGTGGAAAAAGATGTTCCTGGCATAATAAGATGGCGATAACTACAAGTCCTATTATTGCAGGGATAGCTACCTGGATATGATACCCAGATGGGCTGGCATTTTCTAAATGATGAAAGAAAAAGATTAGAATCTAAATAAGTACCTAACGTAGGTGCTTGGCAACTAGAGAAACAACAACCTGTTTGCAACACTGTGTGTAAACTTTTATCAGTATAAAGTATAGGCAGATTATTTTCTATTATTTTGATAATTTGATGTTCTTTAGAACAGGGTTGGGCAAAATTAACTTAAGCAAAATTAACTAGCAAAGCCTAATTAAATAGTAAGGAAAACTTAGAAAAATATAGTAAAACAAATGTCACTGTCAAAATGAAAGTTAGCCTACCATATAAGTAGACTGTGTCAGTCGGTAGGGCAGTGGATAGTTTGTGGGTGGTGTCAGTAGGGCAATGGATGGTGTCAGTAGGGCAGTGGACAGTGTCAGTAGGGCAGTGGATGGTGTCAGCAGGGCAGTGGACAGTGTCAATCAGGCAGTGGACGTTGTCAGTAGGACAGGGGATGATGTCAGTAGAGCAGTGGATTGTATCAGTAGGGCACTGCCCTTTTACCCTTGTACTTGGCCAGCTCCCACCCTCCATCCTGAGCTGTGCTGCCTGCTCTCTGCTCTGCCATGAGGATGGGAGCAGCCAAGGCAGGGGGGAAAGGAGCAGCATGCAAGCATGGATCAGCAAAGCAGGGACATTTTCACAATCTACCTGTCACCTGCCCACAGGTGACAGGTAGATCATGGTTGATGGTTGCTTACCTCCACTTTAGAATGTGTAATGACAAACGTAACAGTTGTGTATCGCTAGACTGATTCTTAGATCTGAAGTGTCAGTCAACAGATTTTCTCTGTTTCTCATCCTGGCTCTGGATAAGCCTTGTTGTATAATAGAGCTACTATAGCCATTTTCTGAAAGAAATATTCTGACACTCTCTATCAAGGGCAGACTTAGTGGAGCAGTTTCGTCTAGTACAAATGAATTCACCATAAGGGATGGCATTGATGGTGCAGGATGGGTAGTAGCTGGTGGCATAAAGAGTAGTGCTGGAGCACACCTTTCTAATTGTGGTTGTGGAGACCATTTCAGTACTGGGATCACTCGAAGGGATACCATCCAAAAAATAAATACTTGAATTAATAGACTGAACTGAAAATTGTAAATTAAACAAGTTAGTATTGATGTACTTCACAAAGCCATTTGGAGCAGAGATGTCCCCATCCCAGGCCATCTATACAGCATAAAGACTATACCAGTTTATTGTGGTCAGCAAAATGGTTGTCAGCTGAAAATCAAAACAGCTCTTCCTACCATCTCATGTATAGATTTGCCATGGATGGCGAATATCTAGCCCCCATTGAGGCCCCACAGCACTGGATATAATAGCTGTCATCAACTAAAAAATATTTACGTTATAACAAAAACTTAACACTTTTCAAAATGTATTCATGTAGCTCTGGCAAGTATGAACTATACTGTTTTAGATGATACTTGATAGCCTGTAATCCAGTTCATTGGGGGATAGAGGATAGAGGAATAGAGCGCTTTCACATCCAATGCTCAGTATATTGGTTTATAAATCTACTCTGTGACAACCTCATCAGCTGTTTTGTTTTTGGAATTAAGTGGTTGTTTAGCTAATTAATAAGCAGAGTGTTTTTCTTTACTACTATTTATTTTGTGGATTTATGTAATACTTTATTAGATAGGCCCTAATTTATGAGAGAAAGAGCAATCGCTTTGCATCTGGGTGTAAAAAAAATACTGTCTTGTTTCAGAGATTGAAGATGAGAAAAGGTTAGCAATTTTCACAACAGATATCAAGTCTTTAGGAACAGAATTGCACAACACTTTTCAAGCATTCATTAAAATAGGCATCGATTTCTGAACGAGAGAATAAGCAAAATGCATCTTCAAGCAAAAAAAATTTCTTCTTTTTAGACAGAATAAAGGAAGATTTTATGGGTTTTCTACTATGCTTTTAATAGTTTTCAGGCAGGTTGTTTTTTCTGAGGGAGAGCAAGTAGATTGCAGCTAGAAAAAGTAAACATTTTCTTTAATCCTCCAAGAAATATCATACACATGCAAACAGGCTGCTAAATGTTGGTTGATATATATATTGTATTTTGTTTAAAATGGATTATTAAGAGAGAAACAATATAAATAATTGCAGTACATCTTTTATATTTTGTATACCCTTTTTTGAAGTAGAGAGCAGGCAGATTGCATTTGAAAAAAATAATGTTCTATTTTAATTTGAACTTTAATTACAGATAACATAAGTGATGCCAAGTTTACATTTTTATTTTTGTTTTGTTATTTATTCTTTATTAAATGGGAAGAAATAAAGGCTCCAAACATTATCTATCTTAGTAATAATAGCAATTCATTCCTATCCTACAAGGTAAAGCAATTCAACAATAGATTCTTCCATTTCATTCATATCAATGTATTAATCTGGGTATCTTAACCTTGAACTCTTGAACAAATGTAACCTAATTCCAGTTTCAAAATTTAGTGTAATACCCCTTTGGGGTATGTTCATATCAATGTATTAATCTGGGTATCTTAAACTTCTCAGTCATGAACTCTTGAACAAATGTAATCTAATCCCAGTTTCATAGTCTAGAGTTATACCCCTTTGGGGTATCTCTATGTATTAATAAGAATAATTATTAATACAAGTTTACTTTTTTAGTCTTTTTTGAATAGATCACTATTTCTTAGGTATAGAGCAGGTATAGTTCATCAATTGACTGAATCTTTGAATAGATATAGTAGAAATATTGTACAGGTTTGCTGCAGAGAATCTCTTACTTAAAGTGTCGCTAAGGCCTAATATAGTGAATGCAGGTTCCTGAGTTCGGCAACACTTTAATAATGGGGAAACATTTAGAGCCAGAGAGTCAGCTTTTTTCAGCCAGAAGTATGAATACAAATGTGTTTTCTAAAAAGACACTATATGAAAATCATATGAATTAGCTAAAAATAATCTCATCTATTTAATGGGAGGTAATCCTATAGACAGACAGGTTTTTTTTTCTTTATATTTATTTTTTATGCATGACATAAAACAGTCGAGTTGTGCCAACATAACACCAGCCCACATAGTGGCCACACAGGGCCCAAGAATTTACAGTGTGTTAAACAATAACCCACTTAACATAGTCCAACTGAATAAACAAAAACAGTCCAAACAAAACCCACCCTCCCCCTAGAGACAGACAGTTGTCCTATTTTAGCATTAAAACTAAATGAAAGTGTATTTTTTAAGACACAACATGCAATTTGAATGTATTCCCTGAATACTATCTTTTTATTTTCCATGGGAGACAATTTGGAAGGTTGAGGGTTGGCAACCAATTTAAAAAAAAAATGCAACGGCTATTACAAAATTAAATAAAAGTATTTGCTGAATCATATTCTTTAGGATATGATTGGATTTTGGAGGCAGAGAGTAGGCACATTTCACCCAAAAATATTAAGTGAAATTTTATTTTTCAGAGGCCCTGTATGAACATTGTACACTTTTGAAGCACAGAGTCATATCCTTTTTAATAGGAAGAAAGGGAATAGATATTTATCAGGCAGACATATAAAATGAAAATTGTAACGGCACCCCTAATATAAAGGGGGTTAACGCCATTTACGATGTTCCCTCTCCTAGACACAGATCCACCCGCTACCAATATCCACAGCTAAACGACCCTTTCCTATAGGAGCCGATCCCTCTGGCAAAAAGACGAGACGCACTCTGTCTCTTCTGTAGTAGGAATGACTTTATTATTGAGAAACATTGTAACTTTATACACAATTCAAGGCACATGCTTTAACATGAACAAGGGCCCAGCTCCACCCACACATCCCAAGACTCAACACCTCATCCTGACATCTGCTAGGCTTCAAACGATCCCACCCAATACACATCTTTTCACAAAGGGTTGGCAGCCAGTCTGTCTGGCACTTTACAATACACACAAGGACAGACTTAAATGAACAATAGAAATGCAAAACAACTTAATTCCTCACAGCAATGATACTTAACCCCCATATACAGTATACATCCAATCTATATACAATGTATATACAGCCTTGAATATGGCTATCACAGACCATATCGGGGGTTTATTTTATTCACCCTGTGTCCAAAGTGACCCCACTGTCACAAAAATATATAAAAATTGAATAGAATTGATGCATGGAAAAAAATCCTTTTTGATCCATGGAAAGTACAGAAGTAGGGATAAGTCATATTTCTATGCATTGAGGTTAAAAAACCTTCTGTGTGCAGCTCCTCCCTCAGCCACCCTTATACTTACTTCAGCCCTACCTACTTACTTCAGCCCTACCTACTTACTTCAGCCCCACCTTGATCCAGCAAAGTGCAAGAGAGCAGAGCTAGCTCTCAGCTCTCTTCCTCCATCACATCATTCCTCAATCACAGCCAGTGAGGAGGGAGCGGAGGTAGGGTTGAGATTAACCCCACTGCTTGGATACAAAGAGCAGGGCTCAGGAGCGAGCACACACGATGCACCCATAGCAAGCCGCTTGCTATAGGGGAACTCAGTGGGGGAGGGGGCAGAAGCATCAGCAGGGGATCTGAGCAGAGGAGGATCGAGGCTGCTATGCTATGTGCAAAGTAACAAGTCAAAGAAGATGCTTATAGAAAGCCAGTCATCTTACATATGTTAGGAGGGATTTTTCTTATTTTTGTATTTGACAAAACATTTTTTCCTGTTCCTACTAATAAGAACTGAATTGGGGAACAGGAACTTGAACCCAAACCACCTATACTTAGGCAATGAATCAGAAGGCCGCCTGTTAAGACAAAATATTATGCAATGTAATCAAAATGCTCAGTACAGTTTTGTGATATAATTCTTTATATTGTTGTTGTCTATCATGGATGCCTTAACTTGTTAATTAAAAGGAGTGCCTACATTATCTAAAAAAATATTTTGGCAGGTTTCCTAGATCAGCTACACACTTTTACTTTAACTTGCTGGACCTGTTTGTTGTCTGTTTTAACAGTGACCAGCTATGTGTTTATGTAACTTTGTACCAAATTGTATATGTGTTCCTTCAATTATGTGCATTCAAGTATTTGGAAATACAGATGTAAATGAAGTATACGTATTCTATAAATGCATACATGACTACTGCCTATGAAAATAAATTCTTGTCCTGGCACACAAGAAAAATGCTAATAATTTAGCAAGCATGGTATTATGATGAAATGACCTGATTGTGTCTTCTGTATCACCTGTATCCAATCACGTTACAATTAATATCTCTACATTAACCACATTTGAATCCCACTATCCACTACTACTTAGAATAATAATATACCTGTCTCATCCTGTTTGCCGTTTATTTGTCATAAATGAAGAGATAGCTCACTCTGTGCTGCTTCAGGAAGTACAAGTATCAATGCACAAGCGTGCATTCAGCTAAGTTCACCAGCAGGAGGTCACAGCTCTCCCCACAATTAGATACCTCGACAATCAACAGGACTCAGCTATGCTCCTGGCAATGAGCTCTTGTAAGGGAAAAATAATGTGTGGCTCTCTATCAGTTTGAATGAGAGTGCGCTGCTCTTTCCAGGTCAGTAAAGCACAGTAGGTCTCTCTCCTCCAGTTTCTGATCGAATATAGAGCAGATCTTCTCAGCCACATCTTCTAGCAGATATCCTGCTGCTGCTGTAATGAACAGGTTTATTTAATTTTACCTTATAATGCATTTCTCTGGAACAAATTGCTGTTGAGGGATGAGCTGGAATCAAATTGGGTTGTTTAAATTCAATTTGAATTTGCATCTTCTTGAAGAGGAAAAAATTCTCCGGTATAGATATCATACAGAAGTGCGTTTCGATTTACAGTTTATTTGAAGCTTATCTTTTTTCTATATACTCTAGTTTGTCTTACAGCAGAACTAACTAAAACTTGCCAGTCCTTATAGCATGCACTTATAGCATGCAACTTTACATCTTATAGATAACATTGAGTATAGAGAAAACAGCACCGAAGCTTTATGTACTATTTTTAATTGATATAGATCCCTAAACAGTGCCTACAGGGTTCATTGAAGAATTTATAGGAGCTCCTGCCTTATCTTCCATACTACAAGGATCAGGGCTGTCTTTAAGGCAGGGCAAAAGGGGCAGCTGCCCTGGGCCCTATCATTGTTGTGGGGCCCAAAGCAGCTGCTTCATACTTGCCAACTATTCCAGTTTAAATTCCCTTGTCCCTTGAAGTTTTAGTCCTGTGCTGTGTCCCAATATTTCAGTGTGAATGCTGGTACTAATGCTGTCCAGCTCTGCCCTATTGTTGTGTACAGATGACTCACCTGCAGGCCCTGTGTTTACATGTAAATAACCAGCATTCATATGTTAATAGCGGCAGCATTACTAATAAATAGCTGCGGCCGGCTGCATTGATATGTAAATAAAGATGGCATTCATATGTGTATCATGCTCCCCTGCAGTGAGGAAATTATGTACTGTAAATTCTAGCAACCAATCAGTGAGCAGTATTACTATACAGTAATTTCTAGCAACCAATTAACAAGCAGAAATCATTTGCTTTAATAGCAACTAATCAGTGAGCCGTAATGTGTGCTGTAACCTCTAGCAACCAGTCATTAAGCAGTAATGTAACCACTGGCAACCAATCACAATTGCTGCCTGATCTGATAAAGTAAACTGATTTTAAGTCTAGCTTCTATTGTATTGTCTCAGGTTGAGCAGGTAGAAATTGCATGGGGAGGCCCAAGAAATTTTTTGCCCAGGGTCCAATCAATATTAAAGACGCCCTGACAAGGATATGCATAAGGGCCAGTGTAAACAAAATGAACTTACTCTTAATTTAAAGTGATTGAAAAAATGTATTCATACCCTTTGAAATTTTCCACATTTTGTCATGTTACAACCAAAAACGTAAACATATTTTATTGGGATTTTATGTGATAGACCAACACAAAGTGGCACATAATTGTGAAGTGGAGTAAAAAAGATAAATGGTTTTCATTTTTTTTTTTACAAATAAATATGTGAAAAGTGTGGCATGCATTTGTATTCAGCCCCCTTTACTTTGATACCCCTAACTAAAAATCTAGTGGAATCAATTGCCTTCAGAAGTCATCTAATAGAGTTAAACTGTGTGTAATTTAATCTCAGCATAAACACACCGGTTCTGTGAAGCCCTCAGAGGTTGGTTAGAGAACCTTAGTGAACAAACAGCATCATGAAGGCCAAGGAACACACCAGATAGGTCAGGGATAAGGTTGTGGAGAAATTTAAAGCAGGGTTAGGTTATAAAAAAATATCCCATGCTTTGAACATCTAACGGAGCACTGTTCAATCTATTAACCCAAAAAAAGAAAGAGTATGGCACAACTGCAAACCTACTAAGACATGGCTGTCCACCTAAACTGACAGGCTGGGCAAGGACAGCATTAATCAGAGAAGCAGCCAAGAGGCCCATGGTAACTCTGGAGCAGCTGCAGAGATCCACAGCTCAGGTGGGAGAATCTGTCCACGGGACAACTATTAGTCGTGCACTTCACAAATCTGGCCTTTATGGAAGAGTGGCAAGAAGGTAAGATGAAAGCTATTGTTGAAAGAAAGCCATAAGATGTCATGTTTATAGTTTGCTAGAAGCCATGTGGGGGACACAGCAAACATGGGGAAGAAGGTACTTTGGTCAGATGAGACCAAAATTGAACTTTTTGGCCTAAAAGCAAAATGCTATGTGTGGCGGAAACCTATCACCCTGAACACACCATCCCCACTGTGAAACATGGTGGTGCAGCACCATGTTGTGGGGATGCTTTTCTTCAGCAGGGACAGGGAAGCTGGTCAGAGTTGATAGGAAGATGGATGGAGCCAAATACAGGGCAATCTTAGAAGATAACCTGTTAGAGTCTGCAAAAGACTTGAGACTGGGGCCAAGGTTCACCTTCCAGCAGGGCAACAACCCTAAACATACAGCCAGGGCTGGTACAAGGGGTGGGCAGGCAGGGCTTCTGCCCTGGGTGCAGTGTGGGGGCGGGGATGCTAGGTTGTGAGAATAAAAATCTGTCCAAAAAATCTAGCTGTGACACTTGTATGCCCCTGTTGCCTGCCTAAATCAATGCTTATGTGCCCCTGCTTGCTGCTCTGCGGTTGCAAATACACCCCTTGCCAGGCTCCCTCCTAGAATTCCTGTGAGTTCCCCCCCCCCCCCCCCCCCACAGATCGGAGCTAGTATAGTCCCATCTGTGGTACATGTGAGCAGGGCAAGAAGAGAGCCTCACACTGCAGCATCGATCTTTGGTTCTTGCCCGGCATACAGCAGAGACCTACTCCAGAACAGGATGGAGATGTGTAAATCATGGATGGCAGGCTGTATCTTCTTCTACTGTGAGTCCCGACTGCTCTGCATTCCACATTGTGATATAAACATGCCCTGCACTTTTCAGTGCAGGTTTATTGAAATTAAAAGCAAAATTCTTGAACAGGTTAGGAATTAGTGTAACATTTCAGGTGCTACATCAGTGTAATCCACATACACATTATATCTTCTAAAAATAATTATTTTTCATAAGATATACTGTGTATGTGGATTACATCTATGTAGCGGCCAAAACCCTTGCAGGGCTGCCTTGACTTATGGGGCTTACCAGTTACCTCCACTTGGCCTGCTCTTCCACGTCTAGGGGTTCCCAGGGTTGATACACAACGACTTGAACGCTGATATGGATAACGTCCATTTTAAAAGGATTTATTTTGCAGTAGTAAAATCCAATAACACAGTCTCTCATGGGAACAGAGGGCACGGGTGAAGAACTCAGACACCTTGAACCGCAGATCTAACAAAGTCTCTAATTCCACCCAGAGAGTAGCCACTCTCAGCTGGGTACTTCTAGGCTGAACAGATCTCTAGCCAGAGATCATGGCGGTCAGCACGTTAACTCAAAACTTGAAACAATCCTATGAACGTGTACAAGTTGTAACTAGGGGTGAACAGGAACCTTTTCCTCAGTACCTGGAACGTTCTCTGTCTCCTCAATGGTACTGGAAAACGTGAATTCATCAGTGTCCTTCTCAACTCAGTAACCAGGCACTTCTCAGGATGCCACTTGCCGGTGTCCTATCACATTGTGTCCCCCATCGGATAGTGTCCGCTGTGTACTGTGCATGCGCAGTACACAGGACACACAAATTCCAAAAATAGCCGAAGATGAACGGCGCCTGCGCCGTGAGTTCAGGTTCTAGCTCCACCATCCAAGTGGACATAGAGTTGGAATAAAAAGAGCCGAGCACAGCGAGGCTGTGCCCGAAGCGTGGTGAGCGAAGCGAGCACGCAAAGGGCCCTCTAATATTTGCAGCCCTATGTCCACTTGGATGGTGGGGCTAGCACCTCCACTCACAGCGCAGGCAGCGTTCACCTTCGGAGATTTTCCGAATCTCCTTCTGCTCCGTACTGCACAAGCGCTGCACCTGCGCAGTACGGGGTGGACACTATCCGATGGACGGATGCTATATGCCAGAACACCGGTCCTCCTCTGAAGAGTCCTCCCCCAGTCACTTCCACGAGTTGTGGTGCCCCTCCAAGCTGAGAGCACACCCGGACACCTTGAATCCTCCCTCAGTTACTGCGCCTCGGACCAGCAGGTTCCGAGACTCGGGAACAGACGGATCCTTACCCTAGGCCAGACGGGTCTATTAGGGGCCTCTAACGGGAACATGTTGCAGGATGTCGAACACCCCGTGACCGGGACCCCTCACGGGGCTACCCTGGTCCTGGAACCAGAACAGATCACACGGCCTCACAAACTCCTCTCCTCCCTCACATGACCCACACATCTTAAGTACCCCTTCCCAGACTCCCCAGCGGGGCCTGGCACTCCCACTGATTGGTTCCGAGAAGGTTGATACTCAAAACATCCAACCAGGCCTGGTTCTGGCCTGTCATGTGCACCTCACTGATCACATGACCAGGCTGAACTTCCAACACAGCCCGGCCAGACTGATGTCAAAGCCAACCTATGTAATTAACCCTCAGAACGCCTACTGTTCTGAAGCAAAAACTAAATTTACAAGCGTATGGCATTTTGCCCAAAATGTCATCCACTACATCTATGGAGCACCTGAAATGTCACACTAATTCCTAACCTATTCAAGAATATAAGCATTCACAGCAAAGGATGGGGGGGCTTATCCCAGCCCAACTTTAAGAAAGTCCACTCTTGCAGTGTGGGGGAGGGGGAGAAAGGGGGTATAGTCTTTTTTTACTTACATGATTCTATGCTTTAGCCAGCTCTAGTGCTCTCCCACTCCATAGACATCATCACATCTACAGGAAGATTACCCTTGTATGGTCCAAAGGGGAGGCTGGAGTGTGACCACTGTCACTTCAGGGGGCCAGTAACAGCACTGCAGGAAGCAGAAAAGGACAAGGTAAAACTGGGCACACTGATCAGAATTCATCTGGTTCAGTTGGGGGGCTGAAGTTTTATCGGTGTGTAACCCTCTCTGTTAGGCAGAAACCAATTGTTATAGCTGCTTCTGCTGGAAATCCTTTTTCAATTTAGCTGTTTGCAGCCAAACGGCTGCAGTGCTGATCAGTGTATTCTGATAGGGACAAGTCCCTGTTGTCAGAATACAATGTCCCAGTAAGGGGGAATTCCCACATCCACCCCACTTGTGTGGATGGAGGAATCTGTTGGCCACATGCTCTCGATCCAGCACTGTGCACAAGAGCACTTGTTCTCTAGTCAGTGATGTAAGTAACTGAGTTAAAATAAATGGAGTTACGTAACACAGTTACTTTAAAGGGTAACGAGTAATCTAGCTGATTACTCTTCCCCTCATGGTAACTCAGTTCCCATTACTTGGGCAGAGTTACCTCAATTACATCTACCGCCCAGGAGGCCCCGCGCTGCCTGGCCGTTCGTTGCGCCGCAGGGAGGGGGGCTTTCGCCCGCTGAGCTGAGAAGAGGCTGAGACTCAGAGAGACTGTCTGGACCTCCCCTTCCCACCTATCCAGAGAGAGAATGTAGGGAGGGGGGCGGACACTGAAAAATGAAGTCAGCTGACCAGCTGACACCAATCGAGTGAAGAGGTCTCTCTCTCCCTCCCCATGAGGAAAGGCATCCCTGAAGGCATTCAAGTAAGTGACTGATGATTTGTATTCGTAATCGATCCATACCAAGTTCTCCACCACCTCTGCTTCTTAGTGATCCCATCCCTACCCACCCACCATCACTTCTACAACAGAGGTGATGGGGGGATAGGGTAGGGATGAGATCAGTGGTGGTGGGGGATGGGATCAGTAAGAGGCAGAGGTGGTGGTGGTGGTGGGAGAGAATGGCACCACCACCGCTGCCACTCCCCCCCAAGTACCACACTGCCTGCCACTCCCCCCAGTACACCACCGCTGCCACCCCCCAAAGCACCCCCACTGCCACCCCCCAAGTACATCACCACCACTGCCACCTCCCCAAGTACCACTGCTGTTGCCCCCCCAAGTACACCACAACCGCTGCCACCCCCCCTCAAGTACCACCGCTTCCACCCCCTCAAGTACCACTGCCGCCACCCCCTCAAGTACCACCGCTGCCACCCCTCAAGTACCACTGCTTCCACCCCTCAAGTTCCACTGCTGCCACCCCTCAATTACCACCGCTGCCACCCCCCTCAACATTTTGGGTTCAAATAAATTCCAAATGTTCTAAAATACTGTATATAATGTTTTTATTCTTCAATTAGTTAATATAAACATCTTTGATGTTATAGAACGTAATTGCATTATAGAATATTTAAAAAAAGTCACTAAAAAAAAGTAACTAATTACTTTTCCAATGTGGTAATTGACTTACTAACCCATTACATTTTGGGATAAGTAATTTGTAACTTAACTAATTACTTTTTTAAAGTAATATGACCAACACTGTCTCTAGTGGACTGTTTGTTTATAGTGCACTTTATAGTGCTTTACACGGTGTGTTTGATTTGCAGCACTGGAAGTATGGTAGTAACGCCAAATTGTGTGCAAAATGAACCATAAGAATATAACTTGAGTTATTTGAATATTATTTGGGAGATATTCACATTATATGTTGTAGCGCCCTACACCCTTTGGAGCTGTTGGGTGTGTTCATACCTTTCTGTTAACTGCATGAGATGCCCAGTCCACTCCTGCAGATTACATGATGGCGGTTATTCTGACTATCCGGCGCTGAGGTCTCTGAACCCTCAGGCCTTCAAGTCTGTTAATGCTATCCTGCGCTGGGGTCTCTGAACCCCCCAGGCCTTCAAGCCTGCTCCTTGTGGGTTACACCTCTGCTGCTTCTCTGCTCCAGGCTCTTTCCATTCCTCCGCCCAGAGCATGTGACCTCCCAGCTTATATGTGAGTCCTGCCCCTGCCAATACAATTTAATGATTGGTCCGGGGCTCTCCATACAAACTGCCTGCACCCCAGTCCCCAGCCCACCTTCCTTCCAGAACATTTCAATGGAAGGTAAGGGAGATCTTTCAGGGCAGAATGCAGGTGGCCACACCCTCCCCCTCTACTCTGTCACTCCCCTCTCCCAAAACAGACAACCAGGCCTTAAAGTGCAAGGCCCTGGTTCAATTTACCTAAAACTTATCTAAACTATTTAGCTCCCACCTAAAGGTGGTGGGCGCTACAATGTTATAGTATTACTGTATTTGCTGGCGTATAAGACTACCTTTTACACTTAAAAAAAATGCCCAAAAATTGGGGGTCGTCTTATACGCCGGGTATACAGGTATACAATGCTGCCCGGTGGATGTCAGCCCCCAAATGTCTGCTAATACTGTATGTGGCTTCAGCAACAAACAGTATACGCCGTTGAGCCAATCCCGGCGAGCGATGTATTCTATTAATGAATACAGAGCCTGCTTGGATTGGAGTAACAACCACTGCCAATCCGAGCAGGCTACATAGAGTAGCCTGCTCGGATTGGCTTTGAGAGAGAGAGAGAGGCAAGGGCTGATGATGCTACAGCCTCTGCCAATCCAAGCAGGCGTTGTATTCATTAAAATAATACACCGCTCACCATACTTCCCTGGGTAAATCCATTCACTGATCTCCTACTACTATACATCCTGCTATTTGCCTTTGAGGTCTCAGGCACCCAAGAGGGACAGGTAAATCTGGGACATATGACAGGGGGGTTATTAAATGCATTTTGGTGGACAATTCCCATAGAATGTAACCCAAAAGTGGTATAGGTTTGGTTAGTGAAAAATTCTACTTTCCAGAGTTGTGGCATTCAATAGATCTCTGTTTGTGTTATTATTGTTTGATTTACTTTATGACATATCACAGCATGGCGGATGAGTAGTTGGCATTCTTGCTTTGTATTTTTTAATCGTTCTAATGTTTTTTTTAAATGGTGTTGCCTTAGAAGGGGGGTAGTCTTATACCACGAGTATTGCCCAAAACCTATGTTTTCACTTGAAAAATAGGGGGTCGTCTTATACGCCCAGTCGTCTTATACGCCGGCAAATATGGTATATTTTTTTATTTACAGCACCAGGAGTGTGGTCTTAACTCCTTTACAAAATGTTTTTGCAGCACAGGGATTTTGGTCCCATATACATGTGATATGGAATTGAATATTTATGAGTTGTTCGCATTATATGTTTTGGTATTCTACTTACAGCACTAGTAGTCTGGGATTTACCCCTCACAATTTTGTTTGCAGGACTGGTATTTTAGTTCCATATTCATGTGATATATATATACTGTTATTCACTTGGTCATATTTGATAATGACACATACACTAAATTTGATTACATTTATAGGGATATTGCTATGCACTAGGGTGTATATACTCCTGGTCTCTGCACTCTGCAGTTTACCACTCTTGACTCCTGCACATTGTATATTACTGTACATACACCTTACCTCTGCACTCTGTATGTTTTCCTCTCCTGACTCCTGCACGCTGTACATTATCTTTGCTCAAGATCCTTGTAATTTTTCCAGTCCTGACCTCTGCACTCTATATGTAGTTATAATGATCAGGTATGTGTAAAATAATTGGTCATGGGGGGGGGGGGGGGGGGGTGCAGCTTGGCATGTTCCCCCTGGGCAATGTTTGACCTTGTCCCGGTGAACTATCACATGCAGTACATGCGCAATACACAGTGGACACTATCCGATGGGGGACACTATGTGTATGAGGTCCAGTGCAAAGTTTTCACAATCAATTTGGGGAGCCATGTCATCTGCTGGTGTTGGTCCACTGTGTTTTATCAAGTCTAAAGTCAGCACAGCCCTCTACCAGGAAACTCTAGAGCACTCCATGCTTCCCTCTGCTGATCAGCTTTATGGAGATGCTGATTTCGTTTTCCAGCAGGACTTGGCACCTACCAAGACTTCCAAAACTACCAATACCTGGTTTAACCACTTAAGGACAACCTCATGCCGATGTACGTCGGCAGAATGGCACGGCTGGGCACAATCACGTAGATGTACGTGATTCTTTAAGTGCCGACGGCGCGCTCCCGACCCGGTCCTGTGCTCCGTGACTGTGGCCGCGGGACCAGCGGACCCGATCGCCGCTGGTGTCCGGTGATCGGGTCACAGAGCTGAAGAACGAGGAGAGGTCTGTGTAAACAAACCTCTCCCCGTGCTTCCCTGTGTGGCTGTCACGATCGTCTCTTCCCTTTTATAGAGAAGGACGATCAGTGAGGTCACATGCCAGACCACGCCCCCTACGATAAAAAAAAACACATAACATCATACATAACACTACACTGCCCCCTAGTGGTTAACTCCTTCACTGCCAGTGTCATTTACACAGGAATCAATGCATTTAAATAGCATTGATTTCTGTATATCTGACAATGGTCCCAAAAATGTGTCAAAAATGTTCAATGTGTCCGCCATAATGTCGCAGTCACAATAAAAATAGCTGATCGCCGCCATTACTAGTAAAAAAAAAATATTAACAAAAATGCTATAAAACTATCCCCTATTTTGTATAACTTTTGTGCAAACCAATCAATAATCGCTAATTGCGATTTTTTTTCCAAAAATATGTAGAAGAATACGTATCGGCCTAAACTGAGGAAAAAAATAAATTTTTATAGATTTTTTGGGGATATTTATTATAGCAAAAAGTAAAAAATATAGCATTTTTTTCAAAATTGCCGCTCTATTTTTGTTTATAGCGCAAAAAATAAAAACCGCAGAGGTGATCAAATACCGCCAAAAGAAAGCTCTATTTGTGGGAAAAAAAGGACACCAATTTTGTTTGGGAGCCACGTTGCACGTCCGCGCAATTGTCAGTTAAAGCGACGCAGTGCCGAATCGCAAAAAGGGGCCTGGTCCTTTGGCTGCAAATTGGTCCGAGGCTTAAGTGGTTAATATCCATGGTATCAAGCAACTAGCATTTCCAGAAGAAAAGCCAGCAAAAACAGTCTACATATTTTCTCAAGACAATCACTTAAGTGTAAACAGGTCCTTATTAATTCCTTGAGTTTTTATACCAAAAACTAATGAGAAATAAAAAGACAATAGATTTTGAAAGTTGAAAAATTCACTAATGCTTTATTTTAGTGAAAATATTGCAGGTTTACCCTTTAAGCACATTTAACATTAAACTACAATCGTAGGATGATTCCTCCAGTCTCTTGCAATACAGAAATTGTAAACACCACTTAGCACAATGAACTGTCTTTTACCAGCTGTGCCAATACACTTGTCTCCCAGCATTATGACATGGGTCGCTCATTTATTATTAAAAACAGATTTGAGAGAATAATGGAGAATAATGGAATTTTCCTGGAGATAAAAATGATAGCAACTCTACTAAACTAGAATTTAGCTTTCATCAGTATTTACTGTAGCTTAAAAACAGTCTGAATTGTGATGATTTGCTACAGGTGGCTCCCCGACATGGTTCTTTGAACCATGACATCACATTTTATAGCAAGTCTTCTGTTTAATTGCTGAAAGGGTTTAAGCCTTTTAGCCCTTTTCAAGTGAAGTTGCATGATTTCAAGGTTGGATTCGGTGTGAACTACAAGTCATCTGCTGCAGTGGCTGATAGTACTCTGTGAATTAATGACGTGGCTATGTGGGTGGAGCCACGCATGGCCACGCTGTTTTTAAATAGTAAAGCGTTTGTGGGGAAAATATCCATCCCCCACCATGATAGTGTGGAGTGCTGCTGGTAGGTGATATATTATAACATGTTACATGTTACACTCTTAATACAGGTGTAATATGTAATAGACATGGGTGGCGTCAAAAAAATTGTTTTGTTTCGTTCCGTAGGAAAAAAAAATAGTATTTCGTAATTTTTTGTACGAATTTTCCTTAGGTTCGTAAACTTTTCGTTAAAATAACGAAAGTTCGTTATGATGAATTTATTATTATGAGGGGCTCCCACCATCCCTGTGCTATGCTGACTTCCTGGGTTTTTAACCTTTAGTTTCGTTAACTTTTCGTAACAATTACGAATGTTCGTTATGATGAATTTATCATTATGAGGAGTTCCCGCCATCCCTGTGCTGTGCTGTGCTGACTTCCTCTGATTGGTGGACAAAACGGCAGTCATGTTTCTGTTAATTTGGATCCGAAATTCCGAAATTCGTTAACGAAATTTCGTACTTCGTATGAAATTCGTAAGCATAGAAATTCCCATAGTGTTCCCACTATCCCTCTGCTGACTTCCTGGGGTTTTAACTTTTAAGTTAATTAACTTTTTGTAACAATTATGAATTTTCGTTATGATGAATTTATAATTATGAGGGGTTCCCACCATCCCTGTGCTGTGCTGATTTCCTGGGTTTTTAACTTTTAGGTTTGTTAACTTTTCATTAATTATGAATTTTCGTTATGAATTTGGTTCCAAAATTTGTAAACAAAATTTCGTATTTCGTACGGAATTCGTATGCATAAAAATTCATATTTTTCGGATTCATATGAATGTACAAATTTTCGGAAATTCGCACATGTCTAATATGTAACAGGTCACAAAAGTGAACACAGGTGAACTTATGCTTTAGGCTTGGTTCACACCGCGACTTGGGCTCTGACTTGTGAGACCCCAAGTCACGTGACATGTGAAATCCCATTTTAGGCAATGAGAGCTGTCTTAATTAGCACTACTAAAGTCGGTCTGACTTTAGAAAAGGTTCCTGTACTAGTTCAAGGTGAGTTCTATCTGACTTGTGCCCATAGACTTTAATGGAAGCTGCCTTCAAGTCGGATTTTTATCTTAATTGATGTAATTTGGATCCGACATTACAAGAAGATTGCACAGGCATTCCCTGAAGTTGCTTCAAAGTCACACCTAAGTCGTGCCAAGGTCGCCTGGCAAAGTTGCACAGTAAATCGTGCTACTTTCAGGTTGTGGCAGTGTGAACCGAGCCTAATGTAAAGTTTTGGTTTTCTTTGAACAAATACATTTTTTATATCTTTTATAAACAATTTAACAAAGTTTCATTGTAATTTTCTTTCAAGATCAAATCAATATTATTTTGATCCGCTGTCGCTGTGGCCCATAAACATCAAGCACCTGCCTCTATCGTGTAATCCTCATGTAATTTTCTGCCCTTTATTTACTAACCCTGGTGCCTCAGATCACATATGTCAAACACAAGGCCCGAAAGCCAAATCCTGCCTGCCAGGCCATGTCATGTGGCCATCGCACCCAGAGCTTTTTTTTTCTGACCTTGCCCTCGGCTCCCTGCTATCACCTTTAAACACAGAAGCTTTTTGTATTTACAAGAACAGCTTTGCTCTCCATGGCTCGCTGCTCTCACAGATCCCTGCATGCACTCACAGTGGGGCAAGGCAGAGATAGATACCAACCAGTGATCTCCCTGAAAGGCAAGGTTGAGCCACCTACACTGCTAGCCTAGTACACTGCTAGTACACTGGTACTAGACCTAGGCTGGGTGGAGGAGGTGCGAGGAATCTTTTGGGGGGGGGGGAGTGATGAGGGAAGGGAAGGGAGATGAGGCAGAATGGTGCAGAGATCACAGCCAAAGAGGTGGGGTGGAAGTGAGATCTGAACAGTCTGTGCTGCACACTGTGCATTGCACACCCCTAAACCTTGCACTCAGTATGTAGCGCACCCCTGAACTCTGCACTCTGTATACAACACACCCCTGAACTCTGCACTCTGTGCACCTTACACCCCTGAACTTTACACTTTTTACGCAGCACACTAATAAACTCTACACTCTGTATGGCGCATGCTCCTGAACTCTGTGTACATGGGGGTTATTTAGGAAAGGCAAATCCACTTTGCAGTGCAAGTGCACTCTAAATCTAAGGGGTAGATCTGAAATGAGTGGAAGCTCTGCTGATTTTATTATCCAATCATGTGCAAGCTAAAATGCTGTTCTTTATTTTCCTTGCATGTCCCACTCAGATCTACAGCAACTTTACTTCCAAGTGCACTTGCAGTGCAAAGTGGATTTTCCTTTAGTAAATAACCCCCATAGTCTTACAGATACAATTGGCCCTCTGAGGGCAATCATAATGCTGATGCAGCCCACAATGAAATTGAGTTTCACCCCTGTTCTAGACCCTGTTAATAGGCTTATTATTATTAATGATATATATGTGCAAGAAGACAGATATGGAAATGTCTGTCAAGCGGAGGGAGCCAGCAGAATTAAAGAAGTCCTTTCATTTCTGATCATTTTATAGATACAATATCAGAGCTTTCATTAAATGAGGTAAAAGTAATTTGCCCATCCGATCCATGCACTGCAACAAAAACAAATACAATTGGTCTTCAATTAGACATCTCCTTTAAAACTATTTCAGCACTGGATATGCGACTTGAATGATTACTACTTCATACCGATAAAATAAATATGGTGTAAAACCTCCACTATTGTCTCCTCTTCTTATGAATAATTTTGTTTCCTTAATGTGATCCTGGTTATTTTACTCTATCTTTGCTTTCCATAATAACAATTTTAATTAATCATAAGGCAACTCTGTTGCATAATGCATGCAGAAGAAAATGTGTAGAGGCCAACAAGATTTTGTTATGTATTGTGACTCTATCATCTATTTATTCAGGCTGCATTTGTAGGTTCGATGATTACTTGCTGGGAATGTTCTATGTCTATGGCATCCTTTGTAAGGCTCTAGAGGCAGAGGCAAACTAAATGTAAACCAAACGTCTTCTCTGCTGCGTCATTACTTATCTCCCCTCGAGTGAATCACATTACCCACGAGACCTGTACTAGAAAACTGTGCAAGTTTCGGTTGCCCACGGCAGGGAGCCACAATTATGGAAAGAACTGAGTCAACCAAAATAGAAACAGTGCTTGTGTTTTCCTGTTCAAAGTGTGCACATTAAAGAGGCTGCAAGTTCCTTGTCTTCAACTCTCTATACAAGTGATGCATGTTTCCCTCTCTGGTGTAGAACATACATTTGGACATACGATAGGTGATGGCACGTTCCAAGTTCCCATTCTCACCTCTGAGATTGAAAGCGCAGCATGGAATACAGTAGCTCTGATATAACGCTGGCCGTGGGCATTTGATGAAATGGAGATTTAAGCACAAGACCACCCAAAATTTACATTTGCATTTTGGGGGTAATTTATTTGCTTAAATTTTCTGTTCCAGCCAACTGTCCGAGGTTTTCCTGACTAAGGGCCAGTTATAAAAGGTGCACTCTGTTTAAAACACACTGCCCTTGTGATGTTTATGGCACCCCCAACGCAGATCACAAATGCACTGTTTCCGGCGCTAGAGTGCATAATACCGTAGTAGCATGCGATTTGGTGCAGCACATTTTTCAAAAGTAGTGCATGCACTACTTTTTGTGTGATCCAATACAATTTTAGCCCATTTAAATAAATGAGCTGAATATTGCTTTGCAGTGGAATGCACAAGAATCACACATGAACATTGTCCTGCCCCCCGCTACACATTTCCCTGTGTGTAACTTTACATGCAGCTAAACCCTCCAATTTTGCAATAAGCCAGACTAAGCGTAATTTTGAAGCTTTAGTAACAAAAAAGAGTTGGGTGAAACTATTGAGAAAAAAGAAATACAGATACATATAATCGGTATTTGAAGTATACAGAAGTACAATGAATAAGCTAGACTGTAGATGGTAAGAAAAAATTCTCACCAGCAATGCTTTAGGGGATGCAAGCAGATGCAAGTTTTAGTCTAACATATGATCTGATAACTGGTTACTTCTTTTCAGTCTGTAAGATGGAGTCTGAGTTCCCAGGATGCACCTGTTTTTCTTCCTTATGCTGAAGATGATGGGAACTTTTATGAAAGGTGAACAGATTCTAAATTCAGAAAAAAACAGTAAATTTACCACAGACTCCATCTTGTGGTCAAATCTGATATTGCATGCAAAACAACTTAACTAATATCCTGCTGGAGGCACTGCATTCCTGTGCGATTCTGGTGTGAACCAGCCCTAAGGGCAAAGCTCAGCAGGATCAGAGAAGGAAACAGGTACCATTGCATCTTGCAAAGTGAATGATTTTCTAAATTTAGACCTTGTATTGTCCATTCTACCTATAAAGAAGGAAGGTAGGCCACACAGAGGAACAAAAGCTAGGACACTAAAATATCACATATTTTTTTCCTCCCTTAGGTACAGTGATTTTCTATGCAAATGATCAAAGGCTTGGCAGAAAAACTTTACCTATATTCAAAATGAACCCTTAAAGTATACCTCTAATGATGTACAGAGTGTGACCCACTGTTTGTTTAGTGTGCCACACAGGCTCAATTACTATGGGGAGCAGTGTGGGTGATGCGGCATCCACTGCAAGAGTGCCAGCAAGGGATGGAGCTCATACCAGGTCCTGTGGTCACTGCAAGGAAGAGAGGAAATATCCCTGGTGCCGCACATCCACGGAGTCTTACGGTGGTAAGAGAGAGACAACCTCAGCCTGGGCTCCCGCCTGGCCATGCCCCAGATGGCATGACCTGGCGGGAGCCTGGGCTAAGGTTGACTCTCTCTTACCAACATAGGACTCCGTGGATGTGCGAGTCCAGAGATCTTTCCTCTCATCCTTTCAATGATGTACAGATGCAGCTATTGCTGGGCTGAAAATATTTGTTGCCAGGTTGTGTCTGGCTTTAATTATTATTATTATTATACAGGATTTATATAGTGCCAACAGTTTATGCAGCACTTTACAATATAAAAGGGAAACAATACAGTTACAATGCAATATAAGCGGATTAAGAGAGCCCTGCTCAGAAGTGGTAAAAGATTAGCTGGAGGTGTAAGTCAAGGACCTGGAAGAAACATATTTTCATTACTGTCAGAAAAGTGCTGGAATTCCAAAAGCCAAATGCCAATTAACACTTTTTTTGCAGCTATAGTTTTCTAAACTCTGTAAATGCTGCTCAAAGGGTTAAAAAGCAACAGGAAAAAAAGAAAACATTTATTTTATTTTAGCTAACCAATTCTTAGATGTGATGGCTGCATTTGTTTTGTTTTTTTAGGCTTTCTTTCTTATATTTTCATCTGGTGATCGGGTCAGTAAATCTGTTGTATTTCAAGAACAAGCTCTCTTGCCAGATGTACCAATTACAGGAATCAGACAAACCATTTACCATTGACAGGGGAGTTTAAAATCATCAGTTTTATATATTCATGTAAAACCTTAAGGCTAGGTTTCTGTGGCCTGCGATTGCAAGGGTACAGCAGCCTATTCAAATGAATGGGCTGCCATTCCTGCGGTTCCACAAAAAAAGGTGCAGGGAAAATCACATGGTGATTTTGACCCACACACATAGGTGTTAACCTAGTGCGATTCCAAAAGAAAAAGCTCCAGCTTCAGTTTGTTAATGCATTTAAATCTGCTAGTACATCTAACCATCCCCCCAGACTGACAATGCTGCTTTCTAAAGGTGCCCCTGTGCTCCTTCATTAAGAGTGGGGGTATTCTAATACAGGAGGTGTGTTGCTGGTTAGATCACAAGGTGAAATTAGAGGGGAACAAAATAGAAAAAAAGAAAATGAATGCAGCCACTAATTCTAATGATTGGTAAGCTTCGATATATTACATGTTTTTTTGGGGGTTTAATACTGCTGTAAAGATTGGTAGGCTGTATAATGTAACATGTAAAATGTTTGCTTTTGAGTTTAGAAACAACACTGGAGTTTTTTTGTTATTTCTTGCTATTGTTCTTGAATAAATAAAACATATTTTTAGTTTTTTGTTATAAAATTTAGCAAATAACAAATCCCTCATCATAAATTTTGGTCAACGTGTATTCTGCTATTTATTTGGTATAAAAGCAATAATTGTTGTATATTATTTGAACTGTGTGAAAGCTATAGAGTGAGTTTACAAATTATGGTATATATATATATATATATATATATATATATATATATATATATATATATATATATATATATATTTGAACACTGATCGATCCTGATGTACTGACTGTCTGTCTCATTTCTTGGGGCCAAAAAATGCCAGGACAGTGCAGTGCTATCCCCCATGTGACCCCTTTTTGGAAAGTAGACAGTCCAAGGTATTTAGTAGGAGGCTGTTACATACCTCGTAGTAGAGCCTGACTTTTAGAAGGAGACCTCTCTTACAGCCCTGACACAGGAGCTACTGGAGTGGGGACAGTGGTCTCGTGAACAACAGTGTTGAGCTGGTAGATGCAGGATCAGCAGTAAGCTGGAGCAGGGTGAGACAAGCCGGGTCAACACAGGAAATACACAGAGCAAGGCAGCAGGCAGTAGCAGGGTCAGACAAGCCAGGTCAAAGTGGGTAATCAGGCAGGTTAAGGCAGCAGGCTGAAGCAGGGTCGGATAAACAGGTAGAGGTTGGCAAAAGGTAAACAGGCAGGAGATAATAGCAGGGTCAACGCAAGCCGGGGACAGGATCGGAGATAACGGGTAGTCAACAGAGCCGGGTCAGTACAGGTGATCAGCTGGCTGGATACTGGTTACTAGCACAGAGCTGCAGAACAAACAGCACTGCACAAGTGCAGCTGCTGTCCTTTTAAAAGCCTATTGGCGCCAAGCAGCGTTTAGCGTGCACGTGCGCACCCACTGCGCATGCACGTGCGGCTGAGGCGCACGCTGGTGCACACACGCATACAGGCACCGCTGTCTAGTCTGACCTGGAACGCGCATGTGCGCATGCACATACCCCCGTTCTGTCCTGGCAAGTCCCTGACAGAGGCATGGTGAGTGTTTTGAAGTGTTCATTTTTTTGTCACTTATTTTTGGAAAATTAAGAAATGAAATTTTATTTTCACAAAGTTATTTCTCACACATATGCTTACTTAGAATAACATCTCAAAATTAATTCTGCTATGACTCCTGAGTATAGGGATACCCTGACTAACTATCACATTTTTGGAGACCGAGACAGTGGAAACAGCCACAAAATGACCCATTTTTGGAAAGCAAAACACTCCGAGATATTTTCTGAAAGACACAATGAGTCTTTTGAGAATGCCATTTTTTACCACAAGTTTTTGCAAAATGCAGGAAAGAAAATCAAAATATATACATATTTTTTTACACAAAGTTGTCAATTAATAAGATATTTCTAACACACAAAACTCAATTTGCTACTCCTTACAAGTATAGTGTCACCACACAGTGAGACTTTTTGACAGCCTAGCCACACAGAGGGGCACAAAAATAAGGAGCATGTTCAGGATTTCTAGGAGCATAATTTATGAATCTAATTCCAGATTATCTAACACATTTTTGGAGACCCTGGTGGAGCACCAGGACAGTGGAAACACCCATAAAATTACCACAGGGATATGAACAGCAATTAGGCAAATAATCAGTCCAGGCAACAGGCAGAAAGGTGGTAAATAAACAGGCCAGGGTTAGTACAGATGACAATCAGGGACACCAACTGTGATTGGCTACACTATTAGGGTTCATTCACATATGAAGTTGAGGAGTGGTAAAACCTTGTGATTGAGGCACAGTTTTACCTCCCCTCAACCGTTACCCCCTTTAGCTGCAGAGGTAGCATCCGGGGATGTATACATGCCATGGCTTCACAGCTGTGACTGGAATTATAGCCCCAGCATGCCCACTGTGATCGTGATCCATTTAACCACTTCAGTCCCGGACCATTTTGCTGGCCAAAGACCAGACCACTTTTTGCGATTCGGCACTGTGTCGCTTTAACTGACAATTGCGCAGTCGTGCAACGTGGCTCCCAAACAAAATTTACGTCCTTTTTTTCCCACAAATAGATCTTTCTTTTGGTGGTATTTGATCACCCCTGCAGTTTTTATTTTTTGTGCTATAAACAAAAATAGAGCGACAATTTTGAAAAAAAACACATTATTTTTCACCTTTTGTTATAACAAATATCCCCCAAAAATATCTAAAAAAAAAAAAATTTTCCTCAGTTTAGGCCGATACGTACTCTTCTACATATTTTTGGTAAAAAAAATCGCAATAACGATTATTGATTGGTTTGCGCAAAAGTTATAGCGTTTACAAAATAGGGCATAGTTTTATGGCATTTTTATTAATATTTTTTTTTTTACTAGTAATGGCGGCGATCAGCGATTTTTATTGTGACTGCGACATTATGGCGGACACATCGGACATTTTTGACACATTTTTGGGACCATTGTCATTTATACAGCAATCACTGCTATACAAATGCAGTGATTCCTGTGTAAATGACACTGGCAGTGAAGGGGTTAACCAGTGGGTGGCAGTGTAGGGTTTAAGTGTTCCTAGGGGTGTGTTACTAACTGTTGGGGGCTGGGCTTTCATTTAGTGAACACTGATCTCTGCTCCAATCACATAGAGCAGAGATCAGTGTCACTTGTTGCTAGGTAGTATGGGGAGATGCTGTTTACAACGGCATCTCTCCGTTCAGCCGCCCCATGAGATGATCGCGGGTATGCCCGCGGCTATCGAGTCCGTGGGACCCACGACCGGACTCACGGGGGTCCCGACCAGCCTGCGAGTGCACCACCGGCGGCACGCTCGCAATGGCAGGCCTGCCCGTGCCATTCTGCCGATGTACATCGGCGTGCGCTGGTCGGGAACTGGTTAAGTGAATGGGGTTGCTTGTGTGGGGTAAAAGGGGTAATGCAGGTGTCCATCTTGCCTGTCCAATGCCCTCTGAAGAGCAATTTGAAAATGTATGACTCTTCAGAGAGCATCTCCTTATGGTGACACTATGACTGGTGTGTGGGTGATCAGGGAAACTATAACTGGTGTGGTGGTGATCAGGGGCACTGTAACTGGTGTGGTGGTGATCAGGGACACTTTAACTGGTGTGGCTGTGATCATAAACAATATGACTCATGTAGCAGTGATCAGGGACTGGTGTGGCTGTAATTATGGACACTTTAACTGGTGGAGCGGGAATAAGAGACACTGTAACTGGTATGGCGGTGATCATGGACAATATGATCCGTGGCAGTTTATTCATGGAACCTTGTAATTGGTCACAGCTTTCACATGGTACAGTGCCATTGTGATGTACTTGGTACCATGTGATCGCTGTGACCAATCATGGAGCTCACACAGTAGTAAACAATGACAGTGTTGTTAATACTGTGACTGTGATCGTTGTGATTGGTCACAGCAATTACATGTTACAAGAGCCCCTCACAGCAGCCCGGTACTGCGATTGGTAATCAGCTGTGTCTAGTGGACACGGCAGATTACAGATTGCGCCACTGCACTTTTTAGAGAGTGTGCATGAGCAGGCGATGTAGAAGGATGTACGCGTACACCCACCTGATTCAGTGCTGCTCCTGCCTGGTCATTTATATACATTAGTCAGAGAAGAAGCGGTTAATGCCATTTTAAACCTAAACTGTATCTAAACCCAATAAACTAAAATATATTGCAGCATACCAATGCTTAGATATAGTGACTACATTTGTTTTTATTTTTTATTGTTTTTTTTTAACTTTATTTTAACCTGGTGATCCTTCTAAACACACTTTCTATCCTAGGGTGAACAAGCTGTACTGTAACTATAGAGGTACAGCATTGCTCCCCTAGGAGAAACTTTTAGGTGGCCACAAATGTTCTGCCCATCCCTCCACCCATAACAGATGCCCTGATGCAAAGAATGTATAGTATGGTTACCCTAGGGTGTGATATTTCTTACTGCCAGAAGAGCTTGCTATTTCCCACAGAGGTTTGGGAGCAGTAAGTATGGGGATGTATTAATTCTGTCACCTAAACCTTACTGTACAGTGGTGCCACCCCGCTCTGTCAGGAATCACTACATTTCCCCATTTGTTGCTATTAGGAAAATATCGGACCATCTATGGCTACACTCAAAGCTTTACTCATGCAGGATAAAGCAATAGGTTTTGTTAAGGCCACACTCTGGGAAAAAAGGAAGACAGTGGGGCTGATTTACAAACGCTTTGCACCATGAGTTGCGGTGCACGCCGATGCGCAACGGGCGTTTTCATATTCACAAAGTATTTTTGCCTGTAACAAAGCACAATTCCTCATTTACTATCAACATGACAGCGCACGGGAGGCGGCGATCGGCCACTATAGACCCGGCGCACGCATTATTCAACTCAGAATTAAACGAAGGTGGAAGTGCCAATATTATGGGGTGATGTGTGTGATGTGAGGAAGTATAGTTATAACTGTCCAAGTAACAAATATGCCCAAAATAGAATGGAAAAGTAACTTTCTGTGAACAAGCCTGCTGCACCTGAAAATACACCTTGAATTGTGCGAGGTGAATTTATGCACTGCGCATGTGCAAGCGGCATTTGCGCACGTTCAAGTGCTTTGGTTCAAAATCTTAGTAAATGTCAAGCCACGTAGATGCATTTGCATAAGTTGAACAGGTGCATCTCTCAACTTGACTTTTTTTTTTTTGCGCTGGTTCACTTCTATGGTTTTTTTAAGGCTATTTGGGCTACCCCCAAAGCACCCCCAACGCACCCCCAAAGCACCCTCCCAATGTTGAGGGCATGTGGCCTGGTACAGTTCAGGAGGGGGCGCTCTCTCGTCCCCCCCCTCTTTTCCTGTGGCCTACCAGGTTGCGTGCTTGGATAAGGGTCTGGTATGGATTTTGAGGAGGACCCCCACGCCATTATCTTTTTGGCTCGGGGGTCCCCTTAAAATCCATGTCAGACCTGAAGGGCCTGGTATTGATTTTGAGGGGGACCCCCACGCCATTTATTTTTGGTGCAGGGTTCCCCTTAATATCCATACCAGACCTGAAGGTCGTCTGGCTTGGGGGCGACTTAAAGTCGCGTTGTAAGTCGCCCCAAGTCGAGCTGTGATTCACACTCAAGTCGTGTCCAAGTTGCCTCCCAAAGTCACATTGGAAGTCAAGTTGCCCCTGTGTGAATGGACTGTTAATGATATGGTATGCGCTATTATCAATGGCATATTATTACTGTGTGTGCCGGCATATTATCTGTTGTGCTTATGCGTGCGCCGGTTCATACTAAATACTACTACTACATAATTTATCTGGTGCACAAATTAAGGTATGAACAGGCGCAGCGCATTCATCTTAGTAAATTACCCCCAATGCCTTATACTTCTGCATATAAAGGGGCATGTGACTCACTCCTCTTCCTTTAATATGACAGCATTGGTGCTTGATGATTAACCCAGTGCTGTCACATGGGATGGAAAGAGCTCTGTGTAAGCTCTGATTACGTACAGCAACTCAGAACTTACACGTGGCTGTTTTCTTACACCTGCCAGTTGGACAGAGTAGTGGAGGAGTAAAGTAACTATGTGCTGATAGGAAAGGTGTCATTAAAGTGTTTGTTACCCTAACATTTTAATATTCCTGATATGTACCTGCTGTACAATGTACTTGTATGAGAAAGTATCCTGTCCTCCTTGTATTGCTTCCTTTGTGTGAAATTCCTGCCAGTCCCTCTTCTTTCATATTAAAAAAAACTGACCACACTAAGCAGGAGACCACAGCGTGGTCAGTTCTCTAGCTATTCTGGGAACTCAGCCTGCTCTTCACCAATGATCAGACTTGTCCTGAAACCCCCCTCCCCCCCTCCGCACAGCCATTCACTGGGAAGCTCCGTGTGCTACTGCTTCAAATCCCCCAGCTCTTATGCAGCTGAGAACAGAGGGAATGTGATCATTTCTAAAAAAACAAAAACAAGAAAGAAAAAAAAAAGGAAAAAGGGTATTTATAGAGTTTTGTTTTTTCTTTGTTTTTTTTATATATCTTTACAAAAATGTTTTTGCCTTTTTACAATCACTTTATGGTGAACCTATTTTTTTCCCTACATAGTTAAAAAGATCACTTGGTAGCCCGACTACAAAGAAAGAATCAACTTACTATTATTTACTTAAACACAAAAAAAAATCTGTAGTTCTTATAAAGACATATAATTTAATGCCAGTTTTAAACCCCGGTGGGGTATAGACTTCACTGTTGTTGTGTTTGAATGAAAAAAAAAAAAAAAGTTATTATCTTTGCGAATTAACTTTTGAGGTTTTCTCAAAAGAAAAAGTAAGAAGCTTTGCATATTTGCTGGCTATTTATTATTGCTGTTTAAAGTTTTGGCTTTAAGCAAGAAATGCAGTAGGAATTTATTGTGACGTACGTGTTTATTGGATTATAGATTAAATATTAAAAATATACAGAGAGCTCTCCATAGATCCCTATATCTTGGTAAATGGGCCATCATTTATTCTTTTTCTTTGCATGTTTATGAGAACTCTCCCAAAATAATAAATTTGCAGAGCACTGTGACAAATGGGACACATAAGAGAGAGTGTATTTTTTTGTATCTTATCTTATAGTGGCATAAATTCTTCCACAATAAGTCAAATTAGTGCTATTAATGATCAGACTTGAAAGAGTGACAAGAATTCTTTTTAATCTTGCTGCCAGGATATAAAAATGATATATTATAAGGATAGCGCAGGTTTTTCTAGCTCTATTCTTATCATTTTAATTGCATTGTGTATAAAAATAATCTGCAAATGTAAAGGGGGTTTCCAATTTTAAATAAATAAATAAATAAAGGTGGTAACCATGACCGTAAGCAGAATGGATTTTTCTTCTACTTCCTCACATCCCCACCAGCCAGCTCAATATAACATTTTGGCACTAAAGATCATATAGTATGCAGTGTGGTGCACATTCTTTGTTGGATAAGAAGACAGCTAGTGCCAGAAACTCATTTATTCAAAGAAATGATATGTCCATGTCATATTTATGCCCAACTCCAGCCAAAAGTGTGGGGAAGTGTTAAGGTGGTTGTAAACCCTTATGCCTTGTACACTCGACCGGTTTTCCCATCAAAATAAACTCTGACGGTTTTTCCGACTAAATTCCGCTGAAACTGTCTTGCGTACACACGATTACACCAAAGTTTGACCGTCAAGAACGCGGTGACGTACAACATGTACGACGAGAGTAGAAAAAGGAAGTTCAATACCCAGTGCGCCACCCTTTGGGCTCCTTCTGCTAATCTCATGTTAGTAGAAGTTTGGTTAGAGATGATTCGCGGTTTTTCAGATCGTTTTACTGCTGTTCAGTTTGTGCTTGTGGGTTTGTATCTGGTTTTCAGTGCGTGCAGTCAGTTCGTATCTGTTTTTCAGTGCGTTCTTGTCCGCCCGTTGCTGATTTTTAGCTCGCTCTTCACAGGCCTTGCTGTTCTTCAGTGCATTCTGTTAAGTTCGCTCTAACCAGCCGACCGTTTTGAAACCATGTTGCTGGTATGTACTCATCGTAGAGTTCGTGCTGTGTGGGGGCTTGGTGTTGGGGTTTATACTTTGACCTAAGTCCAGTCCATGTACAGGGTGGGAGGAGTTCATGGACCAAGAATTGGTTACTCCAGCGCACATGCCTTTGCTTTGTGAGATCCAGGAGAATAATCCTGATGATTTCAGGAATTTTCTCAGGATGATGGACCCCGTTTTTTACCGTCTTTGCTCACCCCTTATATTACGAAGCAGGACACTTGCGTGCGGCAAGCCATCACTCCAGAGCAGAGACTATTCGCCACCTTCCAGTACTTGGCGACGGGGAGAAGTCTAGTCTACAGGACCTCAAGTTCTCTACAGGCATCTCCCCCCAGGCTCTGGGGATCATTATTCCTGAGACCTGTTCTGCCATCATCCAGGTCCTGCAAAAGGACTATATTAGGGTAATTTTTAGCCTTTAACATCACATTATATGTATTTAATGTTTGCTAATGTATTTTATTTATTTAATCGTTCCCTAATTACCATGATTGGAATATGCTGTGAATGTCCCTTTAATCCTCATGCATGCTGGAAGCTTTTAATGCTCCTTTTTTGGCCTTCATACATATTTGCCTTCACTAACCTCCCCAGCATGCTGTCCTGGGCCTATATACACCTATAGCCTAGTCACTTAACAATGTATTTTGTGAGCTATGTGTGTCCTTAAATTCACTTTTTTTGGGCTCCCAAAGTTACCTCAAACCCTCCCCCCTAACATTTTTACAATGGACCATCAGAGGGGGGACGGAATATGATAAGTGGACCTTAGATTTTTGTCTGGAAATACTCCTTAAAAAAATATTATACTGATGTCGGCCAAGAATGTTTTTGTTTAATCTGCTTGCAATGTTATGTGCAAAAGTACTTACCGTATATACTCGAGTATAAGCCGAGATTTTCAGCCTCTTTTTTGAGGCTGAAAGTGCCCCCCTCGGCTTATACTCGAGTCATCGCTGTCTGCCCGCTCGATCAGCGTGTCGAGCAGACAGACAGCGGCCATTCTATTCAAAAGCCGCGCCTCCGGCTCCGCCTTCGCCTGTGATAGGCGGAACACTGAATTTCCCAGCAGCCTGTGTTCCGCCTATCACGGACGTCGTATCATCCTCGTACTACGGACGAGGATGATACGACGTCTGTGATAGGCGGAACACAGGCTGCTGGGAAATTCAGTGTTCCGCCTATCACAGGCGAAGGCGGCGGCGCAGCTTTTGAACTTTACAATGGCCGCCGACGAAGAGGGCACGGGACGGCACGGCACGGGACGGGACGGGACGGGGGCAAGGCAAGGCACGACACGGGACGGATGCAAGGAGGCAAGGCACGGCACGGGACGGAGGCAAGGCACGGGACGGAGGCTCGGGACAAAGGTAGGCTGGACACACACACACACACACACACACACACACACACACACACACACACACACACACACACACACACACACACACACGGATGGAGACACACACAGGGATGGATGGATGGATGGATGGAGACACACACACACAGGGATGGATGGATGGATGGATGGATGGAGACACACACACACAGGGATGGATGGATGGATGGATGGAGACACACACACACAGGGATGGATGGATGGATGGATGGACACACACACACACAGGGATGGATGGACGGACACACAGGGATGGACGGACACACAGGGATGGACGGACACACAGGGATGGACGGACACACACACAGGGATGGACAGGCATGTCTCACCCTCGGCTTATACACGAGTCAATAAGTTTGCCAGTTTTTTTGGGGGTAAATTGGGGGCCTCGGCTTATATTCGGGTCGGCCTATACTCGAGTATATACGGTATATATATTTTTTTGTTTTGACTCCACAGTTCCCTTCAGTGCCACAGGAATGGACTGTGCCCTCCCATTTTGCTGACCGTTGGGACTTTCCCAACTGTGGAGGGGCTATAGATGGGAAGCACATCCACATCGTGCTGCCACCCCATTCGGGGTCTTACTATTATAACTATAAGGGGTTTAAGAGTATAGTGTTAATGGCGGTGGTGTCGGCACAATATGAGTTCCTCGATGTGGGCGTGGGGAAGAATGGCCGGATGTCGGATGGAGGAGTCTTTTCCCAGACAGAGTTTTACCAACGTCTCCAGACTGGTGACCTGGCATTGCCACCTGGTGCGGACAACGTGGAAGGACTCCCATTTGTCTTTTTTGCTGATTAAGCATTTGGTCTGGGTGAGCACCTGATGACGAGGCCATTTCCCAAAAGGACCCTCACCCTGGAGAGGAGGGTTTTTAACTACCGGCGGGCCAGAGTGAGAAGAATCGTTGAGAATACCTTCGGGATAATGGCCAGCCGGTTCCACCTGTTTCTAACAGCAATCCATATGGCGGACTACAAAATCAACCACATCATCCTATCCTGCTGCATATTGCACAATTTTTTTAAGGAAAAATGGCCAAAATTATATTGCCTCAGTTGGGCCTAAGGCTGGAATTCCTGTTAATCCCCTGATGGGCCTGGATACTGGCCGAACTGGCTTGGCACCCCAAAGCACCTGTGAAGTTCGGGAGAAATATGTAAATTATTTTATTGGTAGGGGGGCCATTGCTATGCCAGACAATGTCTAAAAAAAAATTTAATAAAAAAAAACAATATCTGATAAAATCTTGAATTTTCTTTATTGCTTGCGGTTTTTTTTTGTTTTTTGTTTTTTTTGGCTGTTTCCTAGGTTCTCCTAGTGCACTTGTAGTGCCAAGTGGATTTTTCTTTAGTAAATAAGCTCCATTGTCACTGTAAACACAAAATTACTTCAAAAACTGGTAATGACCACTGAAAGAAGAAGCCACACATTGTTGATGAGCAAAGTTTTTACTCTGTGCACATTCACACATGTGCGTTATAAAAAAATTTGTGTAAAAAATTATTTTTGTTTTTTTTCAATTTTTTTTTACGGTTTTTTTTGTTCAAAATAGGCATGTTTAATAACATAACATACAAAACTCTGGAACTTACAAAGTTCAACGTGAAAAACCAGAAGGCAATATCAGAAATTATAGTATGTCCTAAATGCCTGGATATTGCCTTCATCAGATGGGCTGATGTCACTCTTCTAAAAGTCAAATTTTGAAGAGGCACACAATTTGAAAGTCAAAATGGGTATTTACCTCCTGATCCCATGCCTACATGTGCTATCTGCCATCATGGGGATCAATGGACGTGTTTTGGGGGTACAACCCCTTCCTCTCACCTACTTCATTTAGGAGAAAGGGGTTGCACCCACAAAACGCGTACATTGAAATTCCCTGACGGCAGATAGCACATGTTGACACACCATGTGCATCTTCAAAATTTGGCTTTTACTAATTACAAAAAATTGAAGATCTTTTAAATTCTCCCCAACACATCAATCATTTTCCTCATTTGTTGTTCAAGAAAATTTAGTTTGTTTCTTATGATGTCGATTTCACGATTCCATGTCATGATGTCCTGGATTAGGAGCTATGCACTTGCACTTTAGAATTTTGGAGCTTGCTCTTCCACAACCAGCAAATCACCTGAAGCTGGGGTGTGTGTTTTTTGTCCTCGGGGTGTGTTGTTTTTGGGAGTTCCCCTTCTTTGTCAGGTGGGGGTTTCCTGGTGTCCTCTGTTGAGTGGTGTCCTCCAAGTCTTTGGTCCCCTATGAGAATGAAACAAAAGGTATACTTTGGCACACAGATATTTAGGCATGACCAAATGTATTTAACCTGTATCTGCCCAAAACATTGTATTTAATGAGCGAACGATGTTTACTACGACCAATTACTGTGCATACTAACCTGAAACTCGCCATTTCAAAATGTCCTACAGTAAAGAAAATCACATGGCGCAGCATGCAAGTAATAACAAAGAATCAGAACACACGACAACTACTTACTTTTTCTAAGCACTTTCTTGATCTTTTTATACTGAGCCAGCTACCTCAGTTTCAGGTCTTACCAGTGTTTCCTTATTTGCTCTTTGATCGTCGTACCCCACAATTTGTCTGCAGACTCTTCACAACTTTTTGTCCTTTCTCACATTCAGGTTGGTGTATGGTCCATTCTTGCAATCATAGGCATTCCTCCTCAAGATGTCCACCATCTCTACCATCTCAAGAAAGGCCATATTTGTAGCCTTAAATCTTCGCCTCCAGGATCGGGATGTTTTGGCCTCCGGGCTTTCCTCCTCCTCATTACTCCAATTATCACACACCTGCTGTGTCTCTGCCATGTCGCTCCTACTGCACGCTGAAGAGAAGGGCGGGGAATAGACTAGAAAGAACGTCAGGGCGGGCGATGCATGCGCAGTGTATATAAAGTAATGCGTGTGTCGTACGTACATTCGGAGGGCTGAAGAAGGAGGACGAATGTTCTAACGAAGGTAAAATCTTGGTACATCAGTGGCCTATACTGCTTCAAGATCGAGGCCTATATTAGAATAAGATTAGGAGAGTTTAGGCTGACATTAGTGATTTTGTCTTGTGTATTGTCTTACAGAAAATATGAATCACTTTAAGGACCTAGAATTTATGGCCAGTTTCACTGACAAGTACAGGGAAATGAGGAATTTGTGGGAGGTGAAACACAGCGTATATTATAATAAACAAGCTAGGAGGTCAATGCTGGAGAAACTTCTGGAATTTGTGAAGACTTGGGTCCCCGATGAAACCATCATGTTCTTGGAAAAGAAAATTGGGATCTTGAGGAACATGTATAAGAAGGAGCATAACAAGATCCAGAAATCACTCCGATCAGGAGCATCAGCAGAACAAGTGTAAGTCCCCAGGCTGTGGTACTTCAACAAACTGCGGTTTCTGGACAACCAGACTGAAGGCAGGGAATCTCTTTCTACCCTTCACTGCAGCCTTCCCTTCACCCTTCCCTCAACACCAGCAGAGGCTAAGTGGATGTGCCCAACTGGAGCCAGGTACAGTATATTATTTTTAGACATATTTATTGTCCTAATATTAATGATGTTAACTAGATGTTATAATTGCTAACAAATTAATGATTTTAAAAAAAAAGTGATGTATACATATCAATAGACAGAAGGGGCCAAAAATGTTTGGGACAAGAATGAAAAATGATGGGGTCAGAATGGTAGTCTTTTCTATTTATTAACATTAAATTTTCAAGTCATGAGCTGAAAATTGTGTGTGATTGATGAGCCAAAAAGTAAAACTATGTCCATTTTTTATACACAGGATGAGCTCAGCCAGGAGGAGGGTCAGGAAAATGGCAGCCAGGAGGAGGCCGTTCCCAGTGCAGCCAGGAGGAGGCCGTGCCCAGTGGCAGCCAGGAGGAGGCCGGGCCCAGTGGCAGCCAGGAGGAGGCCGGGCCCAGTGGCAGCCAGGAGGAGGCCGGGCCCAGTGGCAGCCAGGAGGTGAATGGGCCCAGTAGGAGCCTCACCCAATCCCAGGTGCCTCCTCTCTGCCTTACAACCAAAAGGCCCAGGAAGGGGGCGATGACAGGAGGCAACACTGGGCCTCATTAGGGAAGCAAGTGATGTCCTCAGGAGCCACCCCGATGCTGAAGAGGCCTATGGCTGCTATCTAGCAACTAGATTGATGAAATTGCAGGAGGGCCAATATGAACTCTTCAAGCTACCGATTTTCTTTTCTACAGACTTGATGTAGGCAGGTACATTTCTAAAAGACAATGTCAAATTAACAAGCCACACCAACCTCCTTGAGGTTAATAAAAAATACAAGATAATAATCTTATCGTGGTAACTTGACACACACAAAAAAAAAATAATTATATATGGAGATCACTAGAAAAAAAAAATTCAATAATACAAAAAAAGGAGATCTTGATGAAATAAAAAAATAAAAGATGACTATAAAAAATAATTGTAAACATTATTATGGAGATCTGGCTTTTAAAAATACAGTATTATTCATGAGATCAGGAGAAATAATCAAGAAATAAGTTTGTGAGAATGCGCTGCATCAAAAGATCACAGAATTTGCTGCGTGAGGAATGTGCTAGCTCCATTATGAACACTAGTTTTACCACATCTAGCGCTTCTGTCTCGTACTTGCTTTGGAGCATGAGTCCTTTTTGGTCCGTCGGAACAGCATACAGACAAGCGGTTTTCCCGAAAGAACATGTTCTATTTCTAGGTCCGTCAGAATTTTTGACGTAAAAAGTCCGATGGGTCATGCGCATGATCGGATTATAAATGTTGAAGAAACCGCGCTAATTTAATACAGGTAGTAGAAAGAATAAATAGATGAAGATTTGAAAAAATTATGTTTTAAAAGAAGAATAGTAAATAGGTTGCAGCCCCCCCCCAGCAAAGAAATCCCCACAAGGTGTTTTCACAAGTAATAAAGACCAAAAAAAGGGGGTATCTGGCGCTACCTCATATTGAAAAGGTTAAAAAATAAAAAATAATAGAAATAAAGAAAGTGATAAACCCTGGTATCACCAAAAATCCTAATGTCGCATCAATTTCATAAATTGAACCCTTCTGTGCCAAAAATAACTATTTAAGATACCTTGTCTCTACACTGTGAAAATATTCACTTGTGTCAAAAGAAACAGGGTTCAATATTTCCAAAAAGTGCTTAGTGCAAAATCTCTGTACAAATAAAAAATGTGATACTCTATGTGATTTAAACTTAAAATCGCATAGGTACTATTACATGTTAAGTTACCCAACTACTGATGAACCCCATACGTTAACACTCATCAGATTATAAAGTGCAAATATGTAACAAAGTAAATCAAGTTATAAAGTGCAAATATCTGTAAACATATACTCCAAATTTCATAATAGTGCAAAAACCGTCAAGAAAAAAGCCCAAAAAAAGGGGAAGAAAAGCAAAACACCCTATATAGGTATATGTATGTGGGATATATATCAAAATTCCTAGGTACCTTAGACAGGAGAAAAGTATATCACAGGATATAAATATATATCACAAAACTTGAGTCCATATAAAAAATCTATATAAAAAGAAAAAAGAAAAAAATAATAAAAATTATAAAAATTACTCAAACCAATCCAAAAATATATCAAATATATATATATATATCAAAAAAGTATATATATGCAGCCAAATCAACCATCAAAGAATAAAAAACCAAAAAGGAAAAAAGAAAAAAGAAAAAAGGAAAAAAGAAAAAAAGAGAAAAGAAAAAATCTTAAATGTCCACAGTTGAGAAATCTTCTATTGTGCAAATCCAGCACAAAATATATTCATAAGGTGACTTTAGTGCTTGCTGTGCATCCTTCAAGTGACTTGCGTGCTCCCCCACAAGGTTCCCCACTCACCAGAAGAATACAACCCTGCAGGGGTACTGTGCCTTTAAATCAGCCTTATGCAGTTTCAGCTCTCTGGCCCATATACGTTGTAGTCCTTCGTATCCAAAAAAGGTTTTGTTTGTCCCTCCTCTGCTGCTTCTTCCAGCAATGTCTTCTCTCTACTTCCTCCCCTGGGGGAGGGAGTAGAGAGAAGACATTGCTGGAAGAGGCAGAAGAGGCACCTGTACCCTCCTCTCCCATTGGCTGCTGCGGGGGATGATTCAGGATGTAGAGCAGGGGAAGGAGCCGGTAAATATTTAGTTTACCAGCCCCTTCCTTTTCTGAATGAACACAGTGAGATCTGTACCAATCACTCCTGTTTTCATTCTGAACTGATGCATAGTTCCCATTAGTTCACTGACCTGTGCAACTGCGGCTGCAGAAAAAAGACTGGGGAAGCTCTGTCCTCAGTCCTTTTCTCTGCCTCAAAAGTGAGAGACCTCAGAGGTCTAGACCCTTGATATTTCACCAAAACCCTCCAACTGGGCTCCTAAAAAAAATGTAAAAGAAATAAAAAAATAATAATATTGTAAAAAATTATTTAAAAAATAAAATTGTAAAAAACAATAAAAGTAAAAACTACTGACACCAATATCTGCTCTACTGACACCATCCACACTAATGCAACAGGCTGTGCACACCAATGACTTCTATACACTAATTCATCACCCCCAAGAAGCAAATTTATTATACCTAAAAAAGCTAACATTATGTAACTTTTGGGTATTAGCCAATCACTATGTTTTTCAGCTTAATCTCACACAAAAATGAGATTTCAGGTTTTCATTTCAAAACTCCTAGGAGTAAAATTAGTAACTTTAAATCTATTTGCTGCATTCTACTAAAGAACTCACTAATAAGTGTACAAAAATTCTCAAAAACTCTTGGCCATGCTCTCATTTTTTTTTTTTAAGAAGGGTAAGGGATAGAAGTCTCCTTTGCTTTTCCTCATATGTTCTTACCGATCACTCTGTCTGTGAGTCCTCCAGTTATTTTAAGAGTAAAAAATAAAAGTTATAATAAAATCTGCCCCTGTAATTGGCTGACTGTCTCTCTCACAGCATGACGCACAAAGCCCAAGGTCAAATAACATTCGTCTTTTTGTATGAAATACTGTATGGCATCCCTGTCATCTCTACAGCTCAGAATATAGTTATGTTCTAAGTGTAGTAAAACTTTCTAATGAAATAAATCTCCTGATATTAACTCTGTAGTGTCTTCTTTAGGGGGCTGAGTTAATTAGGGATTGTAAAGTCTGTGATACTGCAGAGTGTGCTAAGCTCTAACAGGAAGCTGCATTTGTTTTTTTGTTTTTTTGCTTATCAAAGGTGTGTGATGTCTGTGTGATACTTTCACAGAATGCTAAGCTCGAATTGGAAGCTACAGGGACAGTTTTTTTATACAACATTGTGTCTATGGTGAATGTAGAACGTGAAGGACCTGAAGATGCAAGTTGCACGGGTTAGTGTGGGTCCTCTGTGTCAGTGGTTCTCAACCCTGTCCTCAAGTACCCCCAAGAGGCTATGTTTTGGGAATTTCTCTCATGCCGCGTACACACGATCGGAATTCTTGTCGGAAAAAGCTCTGATGGTTTTCCCGACGGAATTCGGACAGAATTCTGCTCAAACTGTCTTGCCTACACATGGCCACACCAAATTCCGACCGCCAAGAACACGGAGACGTCCACCACGTACGACGAGACTAGAAAAGGGAAGTTCAGCACCACGTGCGGCACCCTTTGGGCACCTTCTGCTGATCTTGTGTTTATCGCGTGTTAGTAGAAGTTTGGTTAGAGACAATTTGTGCTTTTCGGACTTGTGCTTCAGATCATTCCTGCTCTACATTTTGTGCTTGTTGGTGCGTATCTGCTGATCAGTGCATGTAGTCAGTTAGCATTTGTTTGTCATTGCGGCCTATATATTTATATAGTACACTTTGATTTTTAGTGCTTATTGTCTGCTTGTTGCTGATTTGCATTTCGTTCTTTCAGGCCTATTGCATGTACGTACTCGTCACAGAGTTCGTACTGTGCGGGGGCTTGGTGTTGGGGTTGTTACTTTGACACAAGCCCGGTCCATGAACAGGTCGAGGAGGAGTTCATGGACCAAGAATTGGTTGCTCCAGCGTGACCAATTCTCTCATATGTCTTTCCTGCATGAGATCCGTGAGAATAATCCTGATGATTTCAGGAATTATCTCAGGATTATGGATCCTGTTTTTCACCATCTGTTGGCTTTGCTGACCCCTTATATTAGCAGGCAGGATACCTGCATGAGGCAAGCCATCACTCCGGAGCAGAGGCTAGTTGTCATGTTGCGATACTTAGCGACAGGGAGAAGCCTTCAGGAGCTCAAGTTCTTGACAAGCATCTCCCCCCAGGCTCTGGGGATCATTATCCCAGAGACCTGTTGTGCCATCATCCAGGTCCTGCAGAAGGAATATATGAGGGTAAGTTTTCTCCTTTAGCATCACATTATATTTATTTACTGTTTGCTAATGTATTGTATTTCTTTCATTATTCTATAATTAACATAATTGTAATAAGCTGGGAATTTCCTCTTTCTCCTCATGCATGTTGGATTTTTGTATGCTTCTTGCATGCATATTTGCCTTCCCTAACCTCCCCAGCATGCTATCCTGGGCACATATACTCCTAGTCTAGTCACTTAACAATGTATTTTGTCAGCTCCATTGTAATGCTTTACCCTAAAGACTCCCTAAAATGTGTAAAAATGTTATTGTTGTCCTTAAATTCATGCAGAGTGCCAGAGGCTTTTTTTGGGGGCCCAAAATCATTTGGAACCCCCCTCCCCCCAACCACTAAATCAGCTGATACCAATCCTCTATCTGCTCTATCTGGCCAAACCCATACACACTATACCTACCTCTTTTGTGGTCAGATTTATGGATGAATTTCTCAAAGCATGTAGTACATGCTGCCTCAATACTTTCAAATGCTACTGTATATATTAATCTTCTCCTATTATTTTCTTGATAGGTAATTGCAGAATCTAAAAATGTGCTTCCATTTATTAATTTGTTTTGATGAAACTTCTTATTATCTGTCCAGTGGGCTGCCAATAGTGTAATTAAGGAGGGGCTGGCCAAAGTAACACACATTACTTTGTTACTCCATTACGCAGTGGAGAGGGTGGTTACCTGTCCAAAACATACCCCCCCCCCCTAAAATATTTACAAGGGGCCATCAGAGGGGGTGATGAATCTGATAAGTGGACCTTATATTTTATCCTTTAAATACTCTTTACAAGAAATGTTATACTGATGTTGGCCAACAATGTTTGTGTATAATCTGCTTGTAATGTTTCTGTGCAAAATTACTAATTAGATTTTTCTTGTTTGACTCCACAGTCTCCTTCAACGCCACAGGAATGGCAGACTGTGGCCTCCCATTAGCATGACCAAATGTATTTGATCAGGTATCTGGGAAATCATTGTATTTATTTGGGAAACGAAAAATGCTTACTACGACTGATTACTGTGTGTATGAACATGAAAGTAGCCAAGAAAAACACATGGCACAGCATGCAATATTAACCACTTCAATACCGGGCACTTAAACACCTTCCTGCCCAGACCAATTTTGAGCTTTCAGCGCTGTCGCACTTTGAATGACAATTGCGCGGTCATGCTACACGGTACCAAAATTAAATTTGTACCATTTTTTCCCCACAAATAGAGCTTTCTTTTGGTGGTATTTGATCACCTCTGCGGTTTTTATTTTTTGCTAAACAAATAAAAAAATACCGAAAATTTTGAAAAAAAAATGTTTTTTTTTTGTTTCAGTTTCAAAACTTTGCAAATAAGTAAGTTTTCTCCTTCACTGATGGGCACTGATGGGGTTACACTGATGGGCAATGATAAGGCGGCACTGATGGGCACTGATGAGGTGGCACCAATGAAGTGGCACTGATGAGGTGGCATTGATGGACACCGATATGTGGCACTGATAGGCGGCACTGATGGGCGACACGGATGGGCACTGATAGGTGGCACAAATTGGCACGGATTGGCATGGATGGGCATGGATAGGTGGCACAGGTGGGCATGGGTTAGGCGGCATGGGTAGGCGGCACAGGTGGGCATGGGTAGGCGGCACAGGTGGGCATGGGTAGGTGGCACAGGTGGGCATGGGTAGGCGGCACAGGTGGGCATGGGTAGGCACTGATAGGCGGCACAGATGGGAACTGATAGGCGGCATTGTATTATAATATATTGTACTAATGGATGCCAATCAGTGCCAATCAATAATGCATGTCAATCAGTGATGCCCATTGTGGGCACTGATTGGCATCCATTATGGGCACTGATTGGCATCCATTGTGGCACTGATTGCAATCCCTGGTGGTCTAGGGTGGCATACCTTGTCCTTTGGCATCCCTGGTGGTCTAGTGGCATCCCTGGTGGTCCAGTGTGGGCATCCTCGGGGGGGCTGTGCTGATAATCGATCAGCACAGACCCCCCCTGTCAGAGGAGCAGCCGATCGGCTCTCCTCTACTCGCGTCTGACAGACGCGAGTGAGGAAAAGCCGATCACCGGCTTTTCCTATTTACACTGTGATCAGCCGTGATTGGACACGGCTGATCACGTGGTAAAGAGTCTCCGTCGGAGACTCTTTACTGAGATCATAGTTGCCGGGTGTCAGACTGACACCCCGCAACAACGATCGCCGCGATGCGCGCCCCCGGGGGCGCGCAGCGGCTCATAATCCTGATCACGTCATATGACGTCCGGTCAGGATTATGAAACCACTTTGCCGCCGTCTATTTGCTATAGGGCGGGCGGCAAGTGGTTAATAATAATAGGGACACACGACAAATACTTACTTTTTCAAAGAACTTTCTTGATCTTTCTATACTGCTCCTGCTCCCTTAATTTGAGGTTTGACCAGCGTTTCCTCAATTGATCCTTGGATCGTCGTACCCCAAAATTCCTGTACAGACTCTTCACAACTTTAGTCATGATCTTGGCCTTTCTCAGATTTGGGTTTTGGGTAAGCACCATAATTCCCATCATAGTCGTTACTCCTCAAGATGTCGACCATCTCCAACATCTCACCAAAGGACATATTTGTGGCCTTAAATCTCCTCTGGGATCATAACGTTTCTGGCTCCGGGCTTTCCTCCTCCTCATTACTGGAATTATGCACTTGCTGTGTCTCCGCCATGTTCCTCTCCCACTGTGATGAAAAGACGGGGTGGGGAATATTCTAGAAAGAACGTCAGGGGCGGGCGACATGGATGGAGTTTCACGCATGCACAGTGTATATAAAGCTTAACACGTGTGTGTCGTAACTACGTTCTGTGTGCAGAGGAAGGAGTCACGGAAGCGACGAACATTATAACGAAGATAACATTTTAACTTTAGTGACATGAGTGGACTATACTGAATCTAGATTGATGCCTATATTGGGCTAAAAGATTGTACTGAAATTAGTGTTTTTGTCTTTTGTTTGATCTTGCAGAGAAAATGTATCCATTTAAAGACCAAGAATTCCTCAGAGAATTCCTGGATAAATATCGTGATATACGCAATTTATGGCAGGTGAAATACCCGTTATATCACAATAAAGCAGCTAGGAAGGCAACGCTAGAGAAACTGCTTGAATTTGTAAAGACTCGGGCCTCCAATGCAGATATGAGGTTTCTGGAAACTAAAATTGGTAGCTTGAGAAGCACCTATAGGAAGGAGTATCAGAAGGTCCAGCAGTCCCTGAGGTCAGGAGCAGCAGAAGGTGTATGTAGCCAGTCTGTGGTACTACAACAGGATGCATTTTCTTGATGTCCAGATTGAAGGCAGGGAAACGCTTTGAACTCTTCAGGCACCCCTTCTCTCCACCCTTCCATCCAGCCTTCCCTCAACCTCAGCTGAGGCTTCTGTGAACCAACCTCGGCCTTCCATCCAGGTGGAGATTGAGGAGCCCAGTTGGAGCCCAGTTGGAGCCAGGTAAAGGATTTTTATAAATATTTTTATGTGAAAATGATGGTTTTTAACTAGATGTTATTATTGATAATAAATTAATGATTTAACAAAAAGTGTTTCACATATCAATAGAAAGTAGTCACCAAAAATGATTGTGACAAGAATGAAAAATGTTGGGCTCAGAATGATTGTCTTTTCTATTTAGTAACATTAAATTTGCAACAGTCATGAGCTAAAAATTGTGTGTTTGATGAACAAAAAACTAAAACTATGTCCCTTTTTCATACACAAGAAGACCTCAGCCAGGACAAGGCTCTGACAAGTGGCACACAGGAGGAGGCGGGAGAAAGTGTCAGCCAGGAGGTGGCAGGGCCAAGTAACACCCAATCTCAGGTGCCTCCCCTCTGCCTTCCATACAAGGAGGCTAATGACGCCCTGAAATCCCCTTCGTGTGAACTTTAGAACCCTATTAAAGTCTATGGGACTCGAATGTTCACAATCTAAAGTGCTAATTTTAAAGGCTAATATGCAAGTTACTGTCCTAAAAAGTGTTTGGGGACCCGGGTCCTGCCCCAGGGGACATGGATCAATGCAAAAAAAAGTTTTAAAAACTGCAGTTTTTTCAGGAGCAGTGATTTTAATAATGATTAAAGTGAAACAATAAAAGTGTAATATTCCTTTAAATTTCGTACCTGGGGGGTGTCTATAGTATGCCTGTAAAGGGGTGCATGTTTCCCGTGCTTAGAACTGTCCCTACACAAAGTGTCATTTCGCAAGGAAAAAAAGTATTTTAACCACTTGCTTACTGGGCACTTAACCACTTTCAGACCGGACCATTTTGCTGGTAAATGACCAGAGGTCTTTTTACACTTTGGCACTGCGCTGCTTTAACTGGTAATTGCGCGGTCATGCAATGTTGTACCCAAACAAAATTTGCGTCCTTTTCTTCCCACAAATAGAGCTTTCTTTTGATGGTATTTGATTGCCTCTGCGATTTTTATTTTTTGCGATATAAACGTAAAAAGACCGCAAATTTTGAAAAAAAATGATATTTTCTACTTTTTGTTATTAGAAAAATCCAATAAACTCAATTTTAGTCATACATTTAGGCCAAAATGTATTCAGCCACATGTCTTTGGTAAAAAAAAAGTCAATAATTGTATATTTATTGGTTTGCGCAAAAGTTGTCACATCTACAAACTAAGGTACGTTTTCTGGAATTTACGCAGCTTTTAGTTTACGACTGCCTATCTCATTTCTTGAGGTGCTAAAATGGCAGGGCAGTACAAAACCCCCCCAAATGACCCCATTTTGGAAAGTAGACCCCCTAAGGAAATTGATAAGAGGCATGTTGAGCCCATTGAATATTTTATTTTTTTGCCTCAAGCGATTGAATAATGACAAAAAAAAAAATTTTTTTTTTTTTTTACACAAAGTTGTCACTAAATGATATATTGCTCACACATGCTATGGGCGTATGTAAAATGACACCCCAAAATAAATTCTGCTGCTTCTCCTGAGTATGGGGATACCACATATGTGGGACTTTTTGGGAGCCTAGCCGCGTACGGGGCCCCGAAAACCAAGCACCGCCTTCAGGCTTTCTAAGGGCGTAAATTTTTGAGTTCACTTCTCACTACCTATTACAGTTTTGAAGGCCATAAAATGCCAAGATGGCACAAAACCCCCACAAATGACCCCATTTTAGAAAGTAGACACCCCAAGCTATTTGCTGAGAGGCATGTTGAGTTCATGGAATATTTTATATTTTGCCACAAGTTGCGGGAAAATTACAAACTTTTTTTTTTTTTTTTTTTTTTTAACAAAGTTGTCACTAAATGATATATTGCTCATGCATGCCATGGGCATATGTGAAATGACACCCCAAAATAAATTCTGCTGCTTCTCCTGAGTACGGGGATACCACATATGTGGGACTTTTTGGGAGCCTAGCCGCGTACGGGGCCCCGAAAACCAAGCACCGCCTTCAGGCTTTCTAAGGGCGTAATTTTTTGATTTCACTCCTCACTACCTATTACAGTTTTGAAGGCCATAAAATGCCAAGATGGCACAAAACCCCCACAAATGACCCCATTTTAGAAAGTAGACACCCCAAGCTATTTGCTGAGAGGCATGTTGAGTCCATGGAATATTTTATATTTTGCCACAAGTTGCGGGAAAATTACAAACTTTTTTTTTTTTTTTTTTTTTTTCACAAAGTTGTCACTAAATGATATATTGCTCACGCATGCCATGGGCATATGTGAAATGACACCCCAAAATAAATTCTGCTGCTTCTCCTGAGTATGGGGATACCACATATGTGGGACTTTTTGGGAGCCTAGCCGCGTACGGGGCCCCGAAAACCAAGCACCGCCTTCAGGCTTTCTAAGGGCGTTACAGTTTTGAAGGCCATAAAATGCCAAGATGGCACAAACCCCCCCCAAATGACCCCATTTTGGAAAGTAGACACCCCTAAATTTAGGGGTACACTAGTGAGACTAGGTAATAAATGGCGGGTGCCCTGAAACTATAAAAAAATAACTAACCAACCAGCGTCACCTGTAACAGTTATATGGTGATCACTGGTGAAAGGGTTAACTAGGGGGCAATTAGGGGGCTTTATGCGGTAGTATATGGGGGTCCCTGGCGCTATAAAAAGCTGCAGCGAACCTAAATACCTACCTGCCTAACTAGCGTCACCTGTGACACTAATACAGCGATCAGAAAAACGATCGCTTATTAGGCTGGGTTCACACTGGAGCGATGCGGGAACGCCACGAATGCGCGGCGGGTTCCCGCATCGCATGCCTCCCGGCGGCAGTTCACACTGCCCTATGCGAACTGCTGGGAGTGTCAGTGAAATGTTACTGACACCCCCAGATCAGTTCGCATATCGCAGTGCGATCTGCAAACTCGGATCGCATGGTGTGAACACCCATGCGATCCGATTCTGCTGCGGGCCAAAAAAAGGGTCCCGTGCGAATTTGCGGCGGGTGCGGCGGGTGCGGCGAATGGCTGAACTCGAATCGCACAGAGATCGGATGTGATTTGCACTGCAGTGCGGTGCGAATCACATCCGTTCTCATAAACCGCTGCAATGTGAACCCAGCCTTAGTGACACTGGCGACGGGGGGTGATCACGGGGTTAAACCTTTATTGGGGGGGTTAGGGGGGTACCTTAGAACTAAAGGGGGCTAACCCTAACTGCCCTAACAGTTATTAGTCACAAATGACACCCGCCGGGTGATCAGGGGGTTAAACCTTTATTAGGTAATAAATGGCGGGTGCCCTGAAACTATAAAAAAATAACTAACCAACCAGCGTCACCTGTAACAGTTATATGGTGATCACTGGTGAAAGGGTTAACTAGGGGGCAATCAGGGGGCTTTATGCGGTAGTATATGGGGGTCCCTGGCGCTATAAAAAGCTGCGGCGAACCTAAATACCTACCTGCCTAACTAGCGTCACCTGTGACACTAATACGGCGATCAGAAAAATGATCGCTTATTAGGCTGGGTTCACACTGGAGCGATGCGGAAACGCCGCGAATGCGCGGCGGGTTCCCGCATCGCATGCCTCCCGGCGGCAGTTCACACTGCCCTATGCGAACTGCTGGGAGTGTCAGTGAAATGTTACTGACACCCCCAGATCAGTTCGCATATCGCAGTGCGATCTGCAAACTCGGATCGCATGGTGTGAACACCCATGCGATCCGATTCTGCTGCGGGCCAAAAAAAGGGTCCCGTGCGAATTTGCGGCGGGTGCGGCGGGTGTGGCGGGTGCGGCGAATGGCTGAACTCGAATCGCACAGAGATCGGATGTGATTTGCACTGCAGTGCGGTGCGAATCACATTCGTTCTCATAAACCGCTGCAATGTGAACCCAGCCTTAGTGACACTGGCGACGGGGGGTGATCACGGGGTTAAACCTTTATTGGGGGGGTTAGGGGGGTACATTAGAACTAAAGGGGGCTAACTCTAACTGCCCTAACAGTTATTACAGTCACAAATGACACCAATGCAAAAAAAAATAAAAAAATGACATTGGTGTCACTGTGACTGGGGGGCAGGGGTAATTGGGGGGGTGATCGGGGGGTAAAGGGGGGGTGTGAGTGTGCCTGGCATGTTCTACTGTGTGTGTGAGTGTTGGTGCAACTTACTGATCCGCTCTCCTCCGTGTCGGAACGAAAAATACCGACACGGAGGAGAGAATACATCACTTCCTCTCCTGTGTTTACATTACAGGAGAGGAAGTGATGTCACCGGGGATTTCTATTCGTCGGGAGCGATCGCGAGGGGGTGGCCATGAATGAATGGCCGTCCCCTCGTCCGGGATCGCTCCCGCACGAATACCGACCGCCGCAGGCACCGGGCGGGGGCCCGATCGGGCCCCCGACCCGCGGGAGGCAAGGGACGTACATGTATGTCCTTATGCCTGCCCGTGCCATTGTACCGACGTACATCGGCGTGCGGCGGTCGGCAACTGGTTAAACACCCTTCCTGACCAGACCAATTTTCAGCTTTTGGTGCTCTCACACTTTGAATGACAATTACTCAGTCATGCAACACTGTACCCAAATGAATTTTGTGTACTTTTTTTCCCACAAATAGAGCTTTCTTTTGGTGGTATTTGATCACCTCTGGGGTTTTTATTTTTTGCGCTATAAATGAAAAAAGACCGAAAATTCTGCACCCAGACATCAGGGGATACACTAAGGGTGAACAGGTTTTTACGTTGAGTATGTACGCTGATGATGTACTTTTATTTTTATCTGACCCGGTAGTCTCACTGCCAAACCTGATCCCACTGTTGAACTCCTTCCATGACTTGTCTGGCCTTGGTGTCAACCTTGCTAAGTGTGTGGCCCTTCCAATCAATATCCCTGATAATACTCTAACAGGCATCCAATCGAGCTTTGGATTCACATTATGCAGGGACACATTACCATACTTGGGTGTTAAGTTGGCTACTTCCCTCCCAAAACTATACTATGCAAACTACCCCAAAGCTTTTGCATACATTAAGCGGTTATTGCAGTCGTGGGATAGGTATCATATTTCTTTTTTGGGTAGGATTCAGGCTATTAAAATGTCTATCCTTCCGAAACTTTTGTTTTATTTTAGAGCACTGCCCTTATACGTCTCCCGAAATACGATTGATGGTATCCAGAAGGAGATCAATCGGTTCGTTTTGGCGGAACAAAAAACCTAGATTACACAAAACGCTTCTTTTCAGGCCAGCTGACCGTGGGGGTCTGGGGCTCCCACATCTGTGGCTATACTACATTGCGGCTCGGTTGGTGCAGATGGCTCAGTGGCATTATCCCCCGGTTACGGTTCCATGGATCCAATTTGAGAGATTCTCGGTGAGTCCATTCTACCACCCGGGCCATTTGTGGATTGAGGGGGTTCGCCCCAAGCAATTAGCCACATTAAATGGAGTAGTGGCACAATCCCTCCAACTTTGGTCCTTATACAAAAAAAGATATGCCCTGTGTCCACCTTGCCCCAGCCTGGCCTCTTTTTTGGGTGACCCCGGATTCCCAACAGCATTTTCATCACCTGAGAGCTTTGAAGGCTGGTCTCAGAAGAACCTTACTACCCTAGAGGCATTATCCCAGGAACCCCCCTTTAGCTCCTTTGCGTATTTACAGGAACAGTTTGGGATACCCAGGGGGGAATTTCTATAAATATTTACAGGTTCGGCATTTTTACGCCTCTCATTACCAGACGAAGAGACTTCCCCCACCTAACGCCTTTGAAAGGGTCTGCAAGTCCTCATCCAGAGATCGGGGTACCATCTCTTTGTTATACCAATCTCTCAACGAGGTGCAGGTCCCGGCTAAGTCTCAAGCCATGCTGGGTTGGGAGAAGGAAATTGGATTTGAACTAACCCCAGGAGGAGTGGGTAGATATGATTACAAATATGCGAAAATGCACGAAATCTCTGGCAGTCAGAGAAACAGCTTTGAAATTGCACACAAGATGGTATTACACCCCCTCTAGATTACACAAATTTAGCCCGCTGGTCCCGGGGAGTTGCTTCTGTGGATGTCCAGAGGCTGGCACTTTCCTCCATATTTTTTGGGGCTGTGGAGTTCTCCAGCCCATTTGGCAGCAGGTGGCTGAAAAATTGCTCCAAGTCACGGGAGTTAGGATTGATATCACATGCCAGATGGGCCTCTTATTCGCCGACATCCCGGGACTAACCCCCCACACCCCAGAAATTAGCCCATACACTTGTCAGTGCAGTTGACTGGACGGTAGCATTACACTGGCGATCCCCAGCAGTCCCCTGGGAGCAAGTTCTGCGACGTATGGAATCGATCAAACTTATGGAACGTCTACACCACACTTTGATGGATTCCATGCATACCTTCGATAACAAATGGGCCTCATGGTCGTCCCTTCAATGGACGGCCCCCAGACCTGACAGGGTGGTTGGGCACACTGCCTAATGGCAGGATCCATGAACATGACTGGTAGCACTCACTTGTGGTTGAGTTTTTGTTATCCTTTGGTTTTTATTTTATTTTCCTACTTTTCTCTCATTTTTGTTTTCTTCTCAATGATGTACTTCTGACCAATATGCATTTTTATATCACTCTGATGAGTTTAGCATGTCAGCTTTCCTACGTATTGAATGTTTACTGAAGTGTGTTTTTATGCTATTCTCCATGTAAACAATTGTACACATTGGCTCTTTCCTTGTACATGTCTTCATTCCTTCTAATAAAACGTTTGTAAACAAAAAAAAAGACCGAAAATTTTGAAAAAAAACGCATATTTCTTTGTTTCTGTGATAAAATTTTGCAAATTATAATTTTTTTTTTCATAAATTTTGGGCACAATTTATACTGCTACATATCTTTGGTAAAAATAACCCAAATTAGTGGATATTATTTGGTCTTTGTGAAAGTTAGAGAGTCTACAAGCTGTGGTGCGAATCGCACAAAATTGATCACACCTGATGTACTGGTGGCCTATCTCATTTCTTGCGACCCGAACAAGTCAGGAAAGTACAAATACCGCCCAAATGACCCCTTTTTTGAAAGTAGACTTTCCAAGGTATTTACTAAGATGCATGGTGAGGTTTTTGATGTGTCATCTTTTTCCCACAATTCTTTGCAAAATGAAGATTTTTTTTTTTTTCTCACAAAATTTTCAATGTAATAGGTTATTTCTCTCACATGGCATGTGTATACCACAAATGACACCCCAAAATACGTTCTGCTACTCCTTCTGAGTATTACAATACCAAATGTGTGAGACTTTTACACAGCCTGGCCACATACAGAGGCCCAATATTGAAATAGCACCATCAGGCGTTCTAGGAGCATAAATTACACATTTCATTTCTCAACCACCTATTACATTTTTGAAGGCCCTGGAGCACCAGAACAATGGAAATGCCCACAAAGTGACCCCACGTGGCACTGACAACACGTGGCACTGACAGATGGCACTGGAGGCAGATGGCACTGGAGGCAGATGGCACTGGAGGCAGATGGGGCTGACAGATGGGGCTGGCAGATGGGGCTGGCAGATGGGGCTGGCAGATGGGGCTGGCAGATGGCACTGCGGCTGGCAGATGGCACTGGTGCTGGCAGGTGGCACTGGCGCTGGCAGGTGGCACTGGCAGGTGGCACTGGCACTGGCGGCACTGGTGCTGACGGCACTGGGGCTGACGGCACTGGGGCTGACGGATGGCACTGGCGCTGGCAGGTGGCACTGGCGCTGGCAGGTGGCACTGGCAGGTGGCACTGTCACTGGCAGGTGGCACTGGCACGTGGCACTGGCACGTGGCACTGGCACGTGGCACTGGCGGCACTGGGGCTGGCTGCACTGGGGCTGGCGGCACTGGGGCTGACGGCACTGGGGCTGATGGCACTGGGGCTGACGGATGGCACTGGCGCTGGCAGGTGGCACTGGTGCTGGCAGGTGGCACTGGCAGATGGCAGGTGGCACTGGCAGGTGGCACTGGCGGCACTGACACTGGTGGCACTGGTGCTGGCAGGTGGCACTGGCAGGTGGCACTGGCGGCACTGGCATTGGCGGCACTGGTGGCACTGGGGCTGACGGCACTGGGGCTGACGGATGGCACTGGCGCTGGCAGGTGGCACTCGCACTGGCGGCACTGACGGCACTGGGGCTGACGGCACTGGGGCTGACGGATGGCACTGGCGCTGGCAGGTGGCACTGGTGCTGGCAGGTGGCACTGGCGGCACTGGCACTGGCGGCACTGGGGCTGACGGCACTGGCGGCACTGGGGCTGACGGCACTGGGGCTGACGGATGGCACTGGCGCTGGCAGGTGGCACTGGTGCTGGCGGCACTGGGTCTGGCGGCACTGGGGCTGACAGCACTGGGGCTGACGGCAGGCACTGGCGCTGGTAGGTGGCACTGGCGCTGGCAGGTGGCACTGGCGCTGGCAGGTGGCACTGGCGGCACTGGCACTACTGGCAGATGGCACTGGGCTGACAGATGGCACTGGGCTGACAGATGGCACTGGCACTGGGGCTGACAGATGGCACTGGAGCTGACAGATGGCACTGGGGCTGACTTACAGATCGCTCTCCCTTCTCACACGCTGTCTCTGTGTGAGGAGGGAGAGACACGGCAATGGGAGATGATCTCATATGTTTACATATGAGATCATCTCCCATTGGCAGCTGCGATCGCGCTGTGAACGGCCGCTTTGATTGGCCGTTCACGGCGATCTGTATTTGCCTGTCTCCGGGAGACACAGTGAATACAAAACTTCCGCGATGCGCGCCCCCGGCGGCGCGCATTGCGGAAGTAAACACAAGGCCGTCCAGGGACGGCCAGGCGAAGGAACCCGCCTGCTCTACGGCCGTCATTCGGCTATAGGGCGGGCGGGAGGTGGTTAAAATTACTTTCCATTGTCGGCTCCCATAATACAGAGAACACTCAATGAGTGTTCTCTGTATTAGCCGACAATTCATTCATTGATAAAAAATAAATAAAAAATAAATATAAAAAAGCGTGGGGGTTCCCCTAAATTCAATTACCAGGCCCTTCAGGTCTGGTATGGATATTAAGGGGAACCCCGCATCAAATAAAAAAAATAATTGATGTGGAGGTCCCCTAAAAATCCATACCAGACCCTTTATCCGAGCATGCAACCTAGCAGGCCACTGGGAAAGAGGGGGGATGAGAGAGTGCCCCGCCCTCCTGAACCGTACCAGGCCACATGCCCTCAACATTGGGAGGATGCTTTGGGGGTCTGTGACCCCTCAAAGCACCATGTCCCCATGTTGATGTGGAGAAGGGCCTCATCCCCCCTACCCCTTTCCAGTGGTTGTGGGGGTCTGCGGGCGGGGGGCTTATCAGAATCTGGAAGCCCCCTTTAACAAGAGGACCCCCAGATCCCACCCCCCTGTTTGAAATGGTAAGGGGGTACAAAAGTACCCCTACCATTTCACAAAGAAAGTGTAAAAATGGTTAAATAAGACAAACACACTTTTGAAAAATTCCTTTTTTAATGTGGAATAGACTTCCTCTAAAGGTGGTTCTGGCCAGCTCAGTAGATTGCTTTAAGAAAGACTTCGTGTGACGTATCAGTTGAAACCTGAACTGCGTGGACCACAACAGTGGAAACCCAAACGTATATAAGTGAAAATATAGTGATTTATTAAGATAAGTGAATGATATAAACACAACCACTTCCAATATAATACAATATAATGTGCAACCAACCAATGACCCACAAATAATAATAATAAACAGACAGATATGTGCATATAATGGGGAATACCAGAATCATAAACGTGGCCAGGCCAGGGTCATCAATGGAGGGTCAGCAGATGGGGAAAGGAAACAAACAGGACAGGGAGAGGATGGATGGATCAGACTTTAAAGTAAAGGTAAGGGTAACAGGATCGCAGGAGGGATGAGTCCATGCACACATTATAACTGGGTACTAACATTTATAGGTAAAGTTGATCCAGGGAAAATCCGAATGGGGGTCAGGAAGGAATTTTTTCCCCTGCTGTAGCAAATTGGATCATGCTTTGCTTGGGTTTTTCGCCTTCTTCTGGATCAACTCTGGGTATAGGATTGGGTAAATGGGATTATTTGATATTATTTTTTATTTATTTATTTTTAAAGATGAACTTGTGTCTTTATTCAACCTGACTAACTATGTAACTATATATTGCACCGATACTTATGCTTGAAATTCATCTCTAAAGGAATTTTAGGTTTTGCACAACTGATGGCACTTATTGCACTTTAATTATTACATGTTTTATTTAAATGTTTGCATAGTTCTCTTTTTTGCAATGTTTTGCTATTGATTTCCTATATTGTTTATACACTATTGATTGCACTGAACACACTTTATTAATCTTTGCTCCTGTTATTTGCATTGTGTTATATATTGCAAATATATTTTAGCGTTGCACATTTTATTTACATCTGGAGTCATGCAATGTGGATTTGATGCAATTGTACAACAAACTTGTGAACCTGGCAGGTCTAGCAATAGCTTAGCATGTTATTTCAAACTTGCAGGACAATTGCTTGCTGTCTCGGCTTCCTATGTTCTATCTGGGATGCTGAACAGCAGCCTGGACAATTCCTTGAACAATCTTGTCTTTAACCTGGCTCCCCCTGAACCTTGAACCCTTTGCTCCTCCCGTGAACTTCCTATTTTAGCCATGCCTTTGCACTTCCTGTTTACACGATTATTTTGCCCTTTCCAGCCAATATCTTGCTCTTGTCACTTCTGCTGCTGTTTGTATCTTCGCTACCACTTGTTAGTTTCCGACCTTTTGCTTGTTGCTTGACTACGCTCCTGCTTGCTCACCTCCTGGTGGGGAAATCCTGAGGACTTTGCTCTGTTACTAACATGCAGCAAAACCCATCTCCATCATCAGGAGCTCTGGTAAACACTGGTTAGCACTTAGACTCTGCACCTTGGTTGAGCCCATTTTATCTGCCCGGATGACCGGCTAAACTTATCCAGCTGTTCGGTGGGAGCCCTTCTACTGCTATAGCTACTGGTCTCTAACTCTGACCCCTGACCATGGCACTTGTGTCAGTCTACACTTGTTCACTGTCCCATATAACCTCTTGCCTGTCCCTGTTTCTGATATTGCCTGTCCCCTGTGCACCATGCTCAGGTTCTCTTGTTGCTCAGCTGTACTCTGCACAGGTTTGCCTGATTGCTGCACCCCCCCACCCCCCAGGAAAGACTATCACTCTTTGTGAGATTGTCAGAAACCATAAATCAGACCGAGACAGAAGTACAGTTAAATCACACTTGTTTAATAATAAAAAAAAGTAAACACAGAATAAACGTAGTCAAAACATAGCCAGAGTTCAGAAATGGATAGTCAGACAAGCCAACACATCAGGGAGCCAGGGAACAGCGTAGTAGAACAGAAAGCAGGATCTGGAGCCAAAAGGAATGTCAGCCAAGCAAGTCTTTAACAGGAACACAGGAGATGTAACCAAGGCAGAGATCATCTGGACTGGGCAGCTTAAGTAGGCAGGGCTGACGAGCGGGATATCATCAACAGGTGAATCACTGTGGAGAGATAGGAGCTGGCAATTAGCCAACAGCTGATATGCCAGCTCAGAGAAGGAAGGACTGAGCCCAGCCCTCATCAATCACACCCCCCTCAGAGGACCACCAGTCTTGAAGGAAAAATGTCTATGGAAATCATGGAGGAGGACAGGGACATGTGCGTCCAAGGATGAGACCCAAGAGTTTTCCTCCAGACCATACACTTTCCAATGCACCAGGTACTGTATGTGCCCATGGATCCTATGGGAGTCAGCAACTGACTGTACTTCATACTCCTCATGGTTCTCAACCTGTATAGGGTGAGGATAAGGCACTGAGGTGGTAAAGCAGTTACAGACCAAAGGTTTTAATAAGGAGACATGAAATACATTTGAGGTACACATATTAGAAGGAAGGTCTAATGCATAAACCACTGCATTAATCCCGCAGAGAATACGGAAAGGCCCAATAAACCGAGGTGCAAACTACACAGAGGGAACACAAAGTCTAAGGTTGCGAGATGACAGCCAGACCCTGTCCCCAAACTGATAGGAAGGTGCAGGCAGGCGTCTGCGGTCAGCATGGAATCTGTACCTATCATTAGCATGTCGCAAAGCCTTCTGGACTTGTGCCCAAGTGAAACAAAGACCATGGAGATGCTCCTCTAAAGCAGGAATACTCTGCGGAACAAATGAGTCAGGCAACATTGAAGTTTGGAAACCAAAGTTTTCCATAAACTAAGACTATCGGGAAGCAGAATTCAAGGCACTATTGTGAGCAAACTCCGCCCACATCAAGAGGTCTGACCAGTTGTTATGATGGTCAGAAATAAAGCAACATAGGAATTTCTCTAAGGACTGATTAGCTCATTCTGTGGACCCATTAGACTGCGGGTGATACGCAGAGGAGAAAGCAAGCTGAATTCCCAACTGTGCACAAAGGCTCGCCAAAACCAGGACAAAAACGGACTACCCCTGTCCAAGACAATCACTTTGAGTAGCCCATGTAAGCGAAAGATCTCCCGAGCAAAAATGGAAGCCAGTTCCTTAGAAGTGGGCAACTTCTTAAGTGGAATACAATGGGATATTTTTGAGAATCGGTCAACCAGCATAAGGATAACTGTGTTGCCCAGGGAGTTGCGTAACTCAACAATGAAATCCATAGATAGGTGGGTCCAGGGCCTCTCTCCATTGGGTATGGGCTGTAAGACTCCCATTGGAAGGTGTCGTGGAGTCCTACTCTGAGCACACACACAACAGGCAGCTACGAAAGTGGTTACATCAGCACGTAAACTAGGCCACCAGAATTGTTGGGGAATGACCCAAAAGAGTTGATTCTTCCCTGGGTGGCCAACAGCCTTGGAAAAATAGTAAGTCTGGAGCACAGCAGTACAGAGACTCTCTGGGACAAAGCAGTGGTCACAAGGTTTCTCAGGAGGAGCATGGACCTGAGCAGCAAGAATTTTGTTACCCAAAGGAGAAGTGAGACTGGTGCGAACCATTGCCAGAATACGATCAGGAGAAATCATAGGAACCGGAACCGACTCCATCTTGGAAGTGGAGGAAAATTGTTGTGACAGAGCCTCAAAAAAATGATCTCTCTGATATGTATAAATGTCTAATTGTGAAGGAACCTCTGCGCTACTAAAAATAAACAGTGCATATACAAAAGGAAATGCTGCAAAATCAAATAGTGATCACAAAACACATAAACAGAAATAAAACATGTGCAAATACAATGCAGATAATGCGCATAACCTCAGTGATTAAAAATAAATGTAAGATGACTTATAAATACAATTATACACACCACATTCACAAATTGTGAAGAGTGTGCAATGACTAACTAGGCCTGAGTAATATAAAGTGCATCCACTGTAATAGAAAAAAAGTGCTAATCAGTCCATAAAGTGCAAGCCAAAAATTAAAAGTGCTCAAAAAGTGCATAAAAGGTGCAAAACAACAAAAGTTCAATGTTGTAATTCAAGTGAATGAATGTGCTCTTTGCGACAAAATTCCCACTGCCAATCGCTAACTGTAATTCCACTGGTGTGCTCACAGTGCTCTCAGTGCTCTTACCTCATGGGCATAAATACATGCCTTAAATAGGTGCCTTAGCCATCTATGGAAATAGGCCCTTGATTCTGTAAATGCAGATGTACCAAATGCAGAGGTGAGCATCCACTAGGATTAGTATGTGGGAGCTTGCGTTGATTAGCAGTATCCACATGTAAAAATGAATTGAATAGTGTATTACCCAACATACAGACTAATTTATTAAAACTATAAAATGGCTGCTTACATTATAGTAACAGAAAAATGGCCAGACAAGTAGTACATTGGCGTTCCACGCCACCACATACGTTACTTCTGGTGTTACGATCTCTACGTCCGGTCCGTAGTAACAACTTCCGGTTCGCAGTCACTACTTCCGGTTGCGTGCATACGCCCTACGCTTTAGGTCACGTACCTCGTGACTTCCAAATGTAAGTCATCTTACATTTATTTTTAATCACTGAGGTTATGTGTATTATCTGAATTGTATTTGCAGATTGTTTTATCTCTGAAATGTATGATCTCAAAATAAATTTTTGGGGAAGGGTGGGCAGTATCTGCTATAGGATTTAAACTTATTTTTATTTTTTTGCTGCTTTCTGCCCTTCCACCTGCATTGTAGAGGGTCTGGGAAACCCTTTTTAATTTTGCATGGGAACAAAGTGGGGTTTAGGCCTATAATGTTTTTTCTTTAACCTCCCTAGCCGTAATCCCGAGTCTGGCTCGGGTTAGGAATTTACTAGCAGGAGCGGTAACCCCAAGCCAGACTCGGGATCACATCGCTGGATGCAGGGGAGGACACAGGGAGAGTTACTTACCTTGTCCCCTGGATCCAGCGATGTCCCCCGCGCTGTGTGATCGAGCTGTCCTCCGCTCGATTCACAGTGCCGAATGCCGCCGAGCTCCGTTTCCTGCGACGTTACGGCGCACGGGAGCGGAGAACGGCGGCAAATTCAAAAAAGTAAAAACACACACAGCACTGTAATCTTACAGATTACAGTGCTGTATTAAAAAATACACACCCTCTTTGTCCCTAGTGGTCTGTGCAGTGCCCTGCATGCACTTTTATATTATAAATACTGTTTTTTTCTGCCTGGAATTTGGAGATTGTCCATAGCAACAAAAAAGTGTCCCCTTTTCAGTGTTTTAGGATTTGATTACATTATTGAATAATTTTTATTATTCTTTATTATATTATAAACTTTATCATACCCGGGGATGTCTGCTAGACTCTGGTTTGAAGAGATTTAAGAGCGTTATTCCTAAGAATTACAGGACTACAAAATAAAACACCAGATTTTTATGCAAAATAATTGTACCGCTTTCAGCACCAAATTCCAGACTGAATCATACCGCCAGGGAGGTTAAAGGTTTGCTTTACCAGGGGTGGAACAGCCTTACAGGGTATATTTAAATAAAAGGTGAAAAAAATTTAAACGTGTGAACAATAACTTTCAAAATAATGTATGTAACAGACACTAATACAACATACACGACCTACGGTCTATGACAGTCTGGCAAGGTGAAAAAGTAGCTCCCCAGATCCCCTACTGACTTCTCTGATAAAACTCAAGCCTATTGCCGCGTATACACGACAGGACTTTCCATCAGAAAAGGTCAGATGGTCTTCCCGAAGGACTTTCGAAGGAGTTACGATGGACTTTCGGACAAACGGACCTGCCCACACACGAACAGACTAAAGTCTGTTCGAAAGTCAGTTCGTTTTGAATGTGATGACGTACAACGGGACTAGAAAAGGCAGTTCAATAGCCAGTAGCCAAAAGCTGCCCTTGCATCGTATTTGGTCCGTCAGACCAGCATACAGACGAACCGTTTTCCCAATAGGAATTGAGTCCGTTGGACAGCTTTGAAACATGTTCTATTGCTAGGTCCGTCTGATTTTTTTTAAAGAAAAACGATCGGACTATCCCACACATGATCAGACTATCCAACGGAATGAATCCATTGGACCTAGTGTGCCAGAAAGTCCGGTCGTGTGTACACGGCATATGGCTGTAGGATTGTACCCATAACTTTTTGCTGCTGCCTGCTTTCCCACTGGCCATATAATTTCCTTACTCCATTTGTTGCTGACTGCCTTGTCCCCTGCGTTGTAGAAGGACATGAAGCCTTTTTTTGTTTTTTGCTGCACTCCTCCTCCTGCTCCTCCTCTTCTTCAAGGACAGCACCACAACCCTCCTCCTTACTGGCAGCACCCAACTTTCCTCTTATGTCGGGATTATCAGAAAAGGAGACGGAGGAGGAAAGGGACATATCACTGGTCCTTCAAAAAATAGCTCCTATATTTCCATGAAGAGGAGGAGGAAAATGCCCCCTTGAAAGTCCATGTAAATGGCTGATATGCACTTTTAAGAAAGAGTCTTTCTGAGATAAGAAATGTCTCCTCAATGAGACAAGAGTCCCTTGTCTCATTGAGGAGTTGCTTCCACCAAGCTTTGTGGTGCATAATCATGTGTTTCCAAATGCATATGATACTCAAATGGCTGGTACTTTTAACTTGGCTGATACCACTGCTGATATCCACTTGCAGACTGGCTCCTGTACATATGCGTCAGCAGTTTAAAGATGGATATCTCGGTAATGGCAGCAGCTGCTGCCACAACCAAGGTATCCATCTTTTGAGCTGGCGGTCCTGTATACGATAATAGTGGTCTCTACAGTGGATTTGCTGCAAGGTCACTGTTATCAGCGGCAGGAGAGGGGCCACTCCATGCCCTCCGCTGCTTACCAGAGCTGTCGGCAGTGACGGAGGGCGATCGGGACCTGTTCATGGCTTGGTATGGAGACGAGTGAGGGGAAGATGGCCCTCACCTGTCTCCATACTATAGCAGGGAAGAAGCGACGTCAAAAATGTCACTTCCGTCCATACGTCTTAAAGGGCTATTTTTCTGTTGTCATTTTTTTCAAATGACAATTTTTTTTATTTTTATTGCATTTAAGTCCAAATATGATATCTTAGGACTTTTTGACCCCAGATCTCATATTTAATTGTCATGCTTTTTTCTATTACAAGGGATCTTTACATTCTTTGTAATAGGAATAAAAGTGACCCAATTTGAATTTTTTTTTTTTAAACAGTGAAAAAATTAATAAAATTAAGTAAAATAAATAAGAAAAAAATAGAATTTTTTTTTAAAGCACCCCGTCACCATGAGCTTGCGCGCAGAAGCGAACACATACGTGAGTAGCGTCCGCATATGAAAACGGTGGTCAAACCACACATGTGAAGTATCACCACAATCATTAGCGTGAGAGCAATAATTATAGCCCTAGACCTCCTCTGTAACTCAAAACATGCAACCTGTAGAATTTTTTAAATGTCACCTATGGAGATTTTTAAGGGTAAAAGTTTGATGCCATTCCACGAGCGGGCGCAATTTTGAAGCATGACATGTTGGGTATCAATTTACTCGGCGTAACATTATCTTTCACAATATAAAAAAATTGGGTTAACTTTACTGTTGTCTTATTTTTTTATTCAAAAAAGTGAATTCCAAAAAATGTGTGCTTGTAAGACTGCTGTACAAATACGGTGTGACAAAAAGTATTGCAATACCACTATTTTATTCTCTAAGGTGTTAGGGAAAAAAATGTATAATGTTTGGGGATTCTAAGTAATTGTGAAGCAAAAAAACTTGTTTTTAACTTGTAAACACAGAGTGTGAAAAAGAGGCCTGGTCTTTAAGTGGATATGCTGCACACAAAGGTTCTATCAGCAATAGATACATTAAGAATAGTCCCACACACTTTATACTTGCTGCTTGCTTACTGTGATGATGTAAGCCAATTTCTACGAAACACATGTCCACCGTGTCTATATTTTGAATTATTTAGAAATAACTAGGGATAAAGAAATGAAAGGGGGATGTGTGGTTGTGGCTTTAAAGTGTTTTTGAGCACTCTGTTTTGACATTTTATTAAGCATTTAGGAAAACGCAGTAGGTTACTAAAAAAAAAAGCTTATAAACCATATTATTAAACTGCTGTGCCACTGGCCACTTTCTACAAAGTTTTTTATTTAATTTTTTAGGAGTAAATGTACAGTATCTATAGCTTTTACATCTGTTGCAGCTGCTACTTCCACTGTTTAATTCAGGCCTATTACCACTGAATAAAAAAAATAGTGTTGCAGCAAAAAAAAAAAAAAAAAAAACTAGCTAATAAGCCTTCTGCTGAAAGCTGAAATAAATCAAATTGGGGTGCTGCTACAGTATTTAAAACAAGCTAAGTCTAAAAGGCAAAACATCAATAACACATCGAAAACATGTGATGCCAGACACTGTCTATAGCGTCGTGCTGATTCGCCACTAGCTTCTGCCAAGCTGGCCAAGGGCACTTCTTCTTCCTGGAATAGGGTATGCATATTCCAGATCAGTAGTGTCTTTCACATTAGTGAAATAAACATCAACATAAAAAGTTTAGCCATCAGGCGGAGTCGTGGTATAATTAGGGGACGGGGCATGCGTTTATAGGTGTGGCATGAGAAAAGGTAAAATATGGGAGTGGTTTACGTAAAATAGTGGGCGTGGCTTACATGGGGCATGGCTCAAAGGGGTGTGGTTAGAGTCTGAGATGAATGCGGGATGGAGAGAGGGAAATGAGGGGGATGGAGAGAGGGAAAGGAGGGAGATGGAGAGAGGGAAAGGAGGGAGAGAGAGAGAGAGAGAGAGAGGGAAAGGAGGGGGAGAGAGAGAGAGAGAGGGAAAAGAGGGGGAGAGGGAAAGGGGGGACAGCAGCCTCCCGATCCTACACCACAATAGCAATATGTGTTTTCCAGAGTTTGACAATCAGCAGATAAAGATACTCCAAATACCTGGTGTTAGCGCTTCAATCATCCCGGCACCATTATTGTTATGGTGTCAGGATGATTGAAGCGCATTATTTCTATTATTACATTGTAATATGAAATGAAATCATTCAACTCACCATAATGCAGAATCAGTGGGAGCCCTGAGCGTGTCACTAGCCACGTTGCCTGTCACCAGATGCCATCAGGGGTCCCAAGCGGAGTCTGTCCTTACATCAGGTGCCCCATCATAGGTACCTTCCTCACATCTGTGTCCATCAGCGGAGCCCCTCCTTACATCTGGTGCCCCTCTGACATCCACAGACCGCCCCCCCACATACTCCACAGACCTGCCCCCACATACTCCACAGACCTGCCCCCGACAGCCACAGACCGCCCCCCCCCCGACATCCACAGACCTCCCCCCCGACTGCCACAGACTGGCCCCCGAAATACCACTGGCCCCCACATCCACAGACTGGCCCCCGACATACCACTGGCCCCCGACATACCACTGGCCCCCCGACAGCCACAGACTGGCCCCCCAACATACCACTGGCCCCCGACATCCACAGACTGGCCCCCGACATCCACAGACTGGCCCCGACATCCCACTGGCCCCCGACATCCACAGACTGGCCCCCACCATCCACAGACTGGCCCCCTGACATACCACTGGCCCCCGACATACCACTGGCCCCCACATCCACAGACTGGCCCCCGACATACCACTGGCCCCCGACATACCACTGGCCCCCCTGACAGCCACAGACTGGCCCCCCCAACATACCACTGGCCTTCACATCCACAGACTGGCCCCGACCATCCACAGACTGGCCCCCGACATCCCACTGGCCCCCGACATCCACAGACTGGCCCCCGACATCCCACTGGCCCCCATATTCACAGACTGGCCTCCGACATCCTACTGGCCCCCCCATTCACAGACTGGCCCCCAACATCCCACAGGCCCCCACATTCACAGACTGGCCCCCGACATCCCACTGGCCCCCACATTCACAGACTGGCCCATGACATACCACTGGCCCCCACATTAACAGACTGGCCCTCGACATGCGACGACTGGCCCCTGACATCCACAGTGACAGACACTGGCCCCCCGACATGCCGCCGTTGCCGTGCGGAGAGTGTGGCGCCGCCCCCACTGCACTTTACACATATACACACACTGGCAGCGGGGGTGGGCGGGGGAGGGTTGAACTGTCCTGTCTTTTTTTGCACAACATTTAGAAGCTTATGTCACACATCACCCACTCTTCTTTTTTTTTGCAAGAAAATTACTTTGAACCCCCAAAAATTATATATTTGTTTTAAAGCAAAAGCCATACAGATTAAAATGGTGGGTGTTGGAATTTTTTTTTCACACAGTTTGCGCAGCGATTTTTCAAACGATTTTTTTTTGGAAAAAACACACTTTTTGAAAATCTACTAAAACACACTATATTGCCCAAATGTTTGATGAAATAAAAAAGATGATCTTATGCGGAATACATGGATAACACAACATGCTTTAAAATTGAGCACAAACGTGCAGCGGGACCAAACTACATACATTTTTAAAAGCATTTAAAAGCCTTTAGAGGTTACCACTTTAGATTTATAGAGAAGGTCTACTGCAAAAATTACTGTCCTCGATCTGACCTTTGCGGTGATACCTCACATGCATGGTGCAATTGCTGTTTACGTAAGACACCCGACCGACGCTTGCGTTCGCCTTTGCGTGTAAGCACAGGGGGACATGGGCACCTGTGTGGGACACCCTAAAAAGTTTGTTCTGGTGTCCCACACTAGTGGTCCTGCGTCCAGATGTGTAAACAGCTGATGAGTGTCCTCTCCCTACACTGAATCAAGTTTGCATTTCATTCTAGTTACAAACCCATCTAGATAACAAACTTATTGTAATACAAATAAGCATGAACAAATGTAGTTAACCTGTACCTTCCTAAAACATCTTATAAGTGGGCGAACGAACGATGTTTCCTATGACCGATTACTGTGCCCATGAACATGAAAGTTGTCATTTTAAAATGTACAACAGTAAAGAAAAGCACATGGAGCAGTACAAACATTAAGAAGGAGAATAGGAACACACAACAAAATACTTACTTTTTTGCAGCACTCTTTTGATTCTTCTGTACTGATCCTGCTCCCTCAATTTGAGGTCTAACCATCTTGATCCTTGGATCGACGTACCCCAAAATTCCTGTGCAGACTCTTCACAACTTTAGGCATGATCTTGCCCTTTCTCACATTTGGCTTTGGGTACAGTCCATACTTCCCATCATAGTCGGCCCTCTTGAAGATGTCCACCGTCTTCACCATCTCTATAAAGGCCATAACTGAGGCCTTCAATCTCCTCCAGGATCGGGAGGTTCAGGGCTCTGGCCTTTTGTCTTTGCTGCTCTCTTCTGCATGTAGCTGTTGTCTCTCCTCCATGTGCTCTCCCACTGTGCCGAAAGACAAGGGGTGGGGAATAGACTATAAAGAACGTCAGGGGCGGGTTGAGTTTCACGCATGCGCAGTGTAAATATAGTGTAACACGCATGCATCGTACATACGATCTGTGAGCGGAGGACAACCATTATAACGAATGTACAATTTTAAGTTGGTGCATCAGTGGCCTATACTGCTTATAGATTGAGGCCTATATTGGGTCAAGATTAGGAGAGTTTCGCCTGACATTAGGGTTTGTCTTGTGTTGTGTCTTGCAGAGAAAATGGATCTATTCAATGATGAGGACTTATCCCCATATTCATTGATATGTACAGGGAGCTGCCCTGTCTGTGGTAGGTAAACTACCCCTTTTATAACAATAAACCAAAGAGGAAGGCAGCGCTGGATCAATTGCTGGAATTTGTGAAGCTGGTGATCCCCACAGCAGACATCCCCTATTTGAAGGCCCTAATTGGTGGCATGAGGAGCACTTATAATAGGGAGCGCAAGAAGGTACAGGATTCCCAGAGATTAGGAGCTGCAGCAGATGACATTTATGTACCCAGGCTGTGGTACTATGACAGACTGCATTTTCTGGCAGGCCAGAGTGAACCCAGGCCAGCCCTCTCCAATCTTCCTTCAAGGTTTCCTTCCACCTCAGCTCAGGCTTCCAATGACCAACCTGGGCCTTCCATGCAGCAACATGTGGAGGAGCCCAGCTTGATTCAGGTATAGCATTCTTCAAAATATTTCTTTTTATCAAATTAATGATGTTAAATATATGTTAGTTTTGATAACCAATTTCTGATTTCCCAAAGAGTTTTAATATCAATAGACAGTAGTGGCCACAAATGATTGGAACAAGAATGAAAAATGCTGGGGTCAGAATGATAGTCTTTTCTATTTATTGACATTCAATTTGCAACAGTCATGAACTGAAAATTGTGTGTGATTGAATGAATAAATGAATGAAATACTTGTATAGCGCACAATGCAAACTGAATCGCCTCTAGATCGCCTTTGATGAACCAAAAACTAAAACTATGTCCCTTTTTCAGACACAGGAAAGCCTTAGCCAGGAGGAGGCTGTGGAAAGTGGCAGCCAGGAGGTGGAGGAGATAAGTGGCAGCCAGGAGTTGGCCGGGCCCAGTAGCCTGCCCGAATCGCAGGTCACTCTCCTGAGCCTTCCACAAAAAAGTTCCAGGAAGAGGAGTAACCTGAAGGAGGCAGCAATTGGCCTATTTCTGAAGGCTACTGCGGCCCTCAGAACCCCCCCCCCCCCCCCCACAGTGTTTAAGAGGACTATGCCTACATGACAGCATGCAAAATGCTGGAAATGGAGGACAATTGCCTCTTATGTAAGGAAGTGATCTTGCAAGCCCTAAATAAGGGGTTGAGGGGTGAACTCACAAGCCAAAGACACGTTTGTGAGTTGAACCATGGTCCTCCTCCTCCTCCAGGTCCTCCACCTCCTGCCACAACTCCAACACCAGAGCAACAGCCTGGAAGGAAGTGTGTAAGGAAGACAAGAGAGTGATGGCCTGGGCCCAGTCTAGTCTGGCAAAAGATGCAGGCTGTTGTATGACCACAGCCTGGGGACATATATGTCATCTGCTGCTGTTCCTAATCTCTTGTTGGCCTGGACTGGATTGTGCTCACTATTATATGGACTCAGGTCACCAATTTTGACTGTAAAATAACTGATGTGTGCGCTGGGGTACAAAGGCTTCACAAATTTCACCAGTTTCTCCAGCGTTGCCTTCCTCTTTATTTTGTCATGACCCAGAATAAATGGCTATTTCTTTTTCACAAATACTTGCCTATGTGTTTTACTTCAAAGGACAGTTTGTGAGTAGGCAGATATATTTAAAAAATACAAGGTCAAATTAACAAGGGACATCAACCAACCTACCTCCTTGAGGTAAAAAAAATACAAGATAATAATGATGTTGTGGTAACTTGACAAACAAAACGAGAAATAATATTATGGAGAGCACTAGAAAAAAATGCAGATCTTGATAAAAAAACTAAACAAATAAAAAAAACATTATTATGGAGATCTGATGAAAAGAAAATTACCGTATTTTTCGGACTATAAGGCGCACCGGATTATAAGGCGCACTAGCAACGACCGGCTGATAAAATGGATATTTCCATATATAAGGCGCATCGGACTATAAGGCGCACCGGATTATAAGGCGCACTAGCAACGACCGGCTGATAAAATGGATATTTCCATATATATAAAGCGCATCGGACTATAAGGCGCACGGTCGATTTTGTGAGAAAATTTAGGCTTTTACGTGCGCCTTATAGTCCGAAGGTTTACGTCAAGATGACAGATACTGTTAACAAAGAACTCCAGCGATGTCAACAGGTCATATATAAGGCGCACCGGACTATAAGGCGCACGGTCGTTTTTGGGAGAAAATTTAGGCTTTTACGTGCGCCTTATAGTCCGAAAAATACGGTAATATTATTCATGAGATCATGAGAAATAATAAAGAAATCAGTTTGTAAGAATTCTGTGTGAATATGAGCAGCAAAACAACTTCATTCTTCTAGCATTATAAAGAAGAAGAGAATGTGCTGCATTAAAAGATTTTAAAAATTGGCAGCGTGACGAATGTGCTATCTACATTACGAACGCTAGTTTTACCAGACCGAGCGCTTCCGTCTCATAATTTATTCTGAGCATGTGTGGCACTTTGTGCGTCGGAATTGTGTACACATGATCGGAATTTATGCGAACGGATTTTGTTGTCAGAAAATTTGAGAACCAGATCTCAAATTTTGTGTGATGGAAATTCCGATTGAAACTGTCCAATGGAGCCTACACATGGTCGGAAATTTCCGACAACAAGCTCCGGTCTCACATTTGCCATCGAAAAGTCTGAGTGTGTGTACGTTCCATTAGACTGCAGCTGTGGGACCAGGAACATCCCGGTTCGAATACACCCAGGTACATGACAGGGCTCCCTCCCCAGTGGACCCCTCTGGGGGGCTAGCGGGGCTTAGTGGGAAAGGAGGCATGTAAGTCTTGAATAAGAGCAGAAGTATACAAATCTTTGGCTGGGACCCAGGAATGGTCTGTGACTTGATAGCCCTTCCAATGAACCAGATATCACAGGCCACGACTCTGTCTTCTGGAATCAAGAATCTTAGAGACTTCTAACTCATTTTGTCCAGCAACAAGAACAGGAGGAGGTAGCTGTTGTGTTCTGGAGTAGCAATTGAAAATTGCCTTTTTGAGGAGGGAAATGTGGAATACGGGGCATAGCCGAAGAGAGGAGGGCAATTTCATTTGATAGGAGACTGGCCAGACTCAAGCAATAATTCTGTGAGGACCGATAAATCGAGGGCCCAATTTGGTAGAAGGTTGTCTCAGTCTCACATATTTGGTTGATAGCCAAACTGTCCCCCGACACATATGGAGGTATATGGCATCCTCGTTTGTTGGAGAAAAGCGCATACTTGCCTCCTAAATTCCGTAGTAATAAGCAAATCTTTTTCCAATGTAGTAGAATATTTTTCACCTGCTGATCTGCTGCTGGTACACCAGAAGAAGACTGAAGTAGGGGAAAAGTCTGAGGGTGATAGCCTAGGGCTGCATAGAATGGTGTGGTATGAAGAGCACTGTGCCAACAGGAATTAATGGCGAACTCAGCCAAAGGCAAATACACAGACCAGTTGGAGTGTAAGGCATTGACATAATGTCGAACATATGTTTCCAGGGTCTGGTTCATGGTTTCGGTTTGACCATCTGTTTGAGTGTGATGTGAGGTAGAGAGTGAGAGCGTTACTCCCAGTTTCTTGCAGAATGCTCTCCAGGATCAGGAAACAAACTGGGATCCGCGGACTGAGATGACATTGGTAGGTATGCCATGATGTCTCACAATATGGGAAAGGAAGAGGGTGGGCAGTGCTTCTGCTGTAGATAAACCCGGGAGCGGCACAAAGTGATCCACTATGACCCATATAGCAGTCATGCTCTCAGACTTGGGTAAGTCTGTAATGAAGTCCATAGTCAAATGGTTCCAAGGCTGGCGAGGTGCTGGAAGTGGTTGTATGAGGCCACCAGACATGACGCTACAATGTCTTAAGAGTGATGGTGACACCAAGATGACCAGATAACACACCACTATGTGCCCATTGGAGTACAGGTTTTCTGAGGCTAGGAGCTATGGCCTGGTGGTATCTTCAAGCCTTGGGGAACATGATTCTGGGTTTCTTGTAACTGTTGGGAAAGAGCCATAGAGATCTGTGTGACAATTTTGTGTGGTGGGATTATTAACAGCTCGGTAGGTTGATCTTTCTTGTTTTTATGCCCAGGAAAATAAGAAACAACAAAATTAAAATGGGAGAAACACAGAGCCCATCGAGCCTGACGTGAATTCAAATGTCTTGCAGTCTGAAGATACAGAAGGTTTTTATGGTCAGTAAAGATAGAAAAAGGCTCGAGAGCCCGGGAGCCCCTTCCAAAAGATGTTGCCATTTAGACAATGCCAATTTAATAGCCAGTAGTTCTCGATTCCCAACATACCAGAAAAAAAACACTACTGGATGGATTCTACCGGACTTAGGCTGTCTCTGGGACAGCACGGCACCTGCTCCTACCTCAGAGACATCGACCTCAACTATATACTGGAAATCTGGATTTGGATGCTGAAGAATTGGAGCCTTGCTGAACATGTCTTTTAATTGCTGGAAAGCCGATTCTGCTTCTGAGGGCCACACTTTGCAATTTGTACCTTTCTTAGTCATAGCAGTAAGGGAGGCCACAATGGAGGCAAAACCTTTGATGAAGTGTCTGTAGTAATTTGCGAACTCTAGAAAGCTTTGGAGCCCTCTTAAAGTGGTCGGTTGGGGCCATTGCAAGACAGAATTTTTGAGGGTCCATTTGGAAACCGACAGCACTTACAATGTATCTTAGAAAAGGAATACGGCTTTGATGGAAACTGCATTTCTCAATCTTTGCGTAAAGATGGTTTTCTCTCAGTCATTGTAATACCTGTGTTACATGTGGGATATGCTCTAGATGAGTCTTGGAAAAGATTAAAATGTCGTCCAAGTAGAGGATCACAAAACTGAAATAAAAAAAATTGCATTCATGAAACGTTGGAAGACAGCGGGGGCATTACACAACCCAAATGGCATAACCAGATATTCAAAATGTCCATTACGAGTGTTGAATGCTGTCTTCCACTCATCCCTGTCTTTGATTCAAATCAGATTATAAGCCCCTTGTAGGTCCAGCTTAGAGAAGATAACGGCTCCCTTAAGTACATCAAACAGTTCAAGAATGAGAGGCAAAGGGTAGGAGTCTTTTACAGTGATTTGATTTAACCCTTGATAGTCTATGCATGGTCGAAGACCCCCATCTTTTTTTTTCAACAAAGAAAAAACCTGCCCCTACTGGAGAAGAAGAGGGTCGGATAAAACCTCTTTCCAAGTTGTCTTTTACGTATTCCTCCATGGATTTTTGCTCAGGCAAAGACAGGGGTTAGGTCCTTCCTTTGGGAAGAGGTCCTCCAGGAATCGAATTAATTGCGCAGTCAAAAGAACGATGTGAAGGTAAAACCTCTGCCTTTTGCTTGCAACATACAACTGCAAACTCATGGTATTCATGAGGCAAGGTAGGTGGGATGGCCACGGAAGCCAACAGACAACCAGAAAGTCTTTTGTGTTGAGAAACAGTTTATATGACAGAATGACCCCCAAGAGGTTAGTTCTCCATTTTCCCAATCAAAAGAAAGGTTATGTTGTTGTAACCATGGATAACCAAGGATAACGGGCAGAAGTGGAGAATCAATAAAAGACAAGACAACTTCCTCTTTGTGGAGTACGCCTACCTGAAGGGTTATTGTCGTAGTCTCAAATTTTACAATGCCATCTCCCAAGGGTTGTCCATTTAGGGTGGTGATGTTCAGGGGTCTAGACTTTGGAACAAATGGTCTCTCTTGGCACCTTTCATGATACCGGACATCCAGACGAACACACAGCTCATTTCTCAAGGTCTTCTGGGGAATCCTTATAGACTTATTTTTCCTTGATGCAATCTGTAAGACCTTTTGGGAAGGCTGCACGTAATGCCCTTGAGTCAGAATTAGTCTCAGCAGCCAGGGTACGGAACCCAATAGCATATTGTGCCACAGACCTGGTACCTTGTTGCATGTCCAAAAATGTGTCAGTTTTGAAATCTGTCAGTGTCTTGTAGCACAGGATCATTGCATTCTAGGTAAGGAGATACCCAGGCCAGGGCCTTCCCTTTAAAAAGGAAAGTACAAAAGTCACTTTAGCAGACAAAGTGTTAAAAATCCCAGGGTTGTTGCGGAAATGCAAATGGCAAACATTTAAAAAGTTTCTGCAATCCTCAGTATCACCATCAAATTTTTCAGGCAGGGGACGTTTGGGTGGTACAGAAGAGGTAGATTGGATTGGAGCAGGAGTCTGGAATGTTGTAGAAGTACCAGGCAAGCAAGATTTAAGCACAGTAGTTCATCTAACTTGGCATCCAGGGAAGAAAGATGGTGTTCATGAGCTCCAATCAATTGACCCTGACGTGAAATTGCCTTAACAATCTCAGCAGGGTCCACTGCCATTGTGGCCGATTTGTAATGTAAGATACCTGGGATAGGAAGTGTCCGAAGTGGAGCTTGTGTGCTGAGGATTCAGGCGAAAACTTAGGCAGATCAGGTTGGCAACAGATCAGGCAAAGCACTACACAATCGAAATCCAGATTAGGTATGGCACCAACAACTGGTCGTTGAGGTCCACCCCATATTAAGGTTGTGTTCGCGGACACAGGGAGGTTTCGCCACAACACCAGTCACCATAAAAATTTGGACTGTTGTATCTGCGTGAAGGGAGGACAGAATGAAAACATTCCATGAATCCCTCCACTTCACTGCTAACAAATGATTACACTTCAAGCAGGCTTTCTCCCCTGTCTAAGTCGGGATTCTACAAGCCGTTGGGAGAAGCCCTCGCCGTTACATCGCACAGTGCCACGTGCGCAAATTCCATAAACAAAAAGGTGACTAAAAAGTGTCACGGTCGTGTAATAATTGTCCACGTACAAGTGGTACCCCTTTCCGAATAAGGGTGACACCAAGTCCCACACAATCTTACCAGTGCTCCCTATGTAGTCTGGGCAGTTCTCCAGCTCTACGTGACTAACTTTTCCCCCGTAAACAATAAAACTATATCTATAGCCTGTTGCTCGGTCACAGAGCTTATACATCTTGACCCCATATCTGGCACGCTTGCTGGGAAGATACTGTTTGATAGACAAGCGGCCAGAAAACATAATCAGGGACTCAAATGTAGACAACTTGATCGGGGGCAAACAAGGCTGAAAACTGTTGGTTGAAGTGGTGTACGAGGGGCCGAATTTTGTAGAGCCAATCAAATCCAATGTCACCCTGAGGAGGCCAGAGTTCATTGTCATTGAAGTGCATGAACCGCAAGAACTGCTTGTATCGTGTCCTGATCATGAAGGCAGAGAACATGGGCATATGATAAATTGGGTCAGAGGACCAATATGACCGCAACTCACTCTTTTTAGTTATGCTCATGAGGAGGGATAGGCCCGGGAAGGTCTAAAATTCGGAGACCATAATAGGTCTCCAATCTTTGGCAAGGGTCAATTGGGGATTAGCGGCGATGAATTGACCAGCATACAAATTGCTTTGGTCCACAATAGATCTATCTACCTCATAGCAGGTATCTTGGCTGATTCCGCTAACACTTCATTTTTGGGAACCCTAAACTGCTGGGGATGCTAGTATAGATCTGATCAGATCAGATTTCGATCCATTCAGACACTATACTACTAAGGGAGGTGTATGGTGCGTGCGTGAGTGTTAGCGCTACTGGCACTAATCTGACGCTGCCTGGGGCAACGCAGACCCTATCTGACGCTAAAACGTAACTTATTTCACCCACCGGGGATCAAAGGGTTAAACCTTTATTTAGGTAATATATGTCAGGTGCCCTGACACTATAAAAAAAAAAACTAGCTATCCAGCATCACTCGTGACACTAATACAGTGATCACTGGTGAGAGGGGGTGATCAAGGGGTTAAAACTTTATTAGGGGGAGTTAGGGAGTCCCTAGACCTATCTGGGCCTACACTAAGTACCCTAACACTGATTTTTGTCACTAATGACACCAGTACAGTGATCAAAAAAATATGTACACTGCCCTGGATGACACAGTGACAGGGGTTAAGGGGTTAACTTGGCGGGGCGATCGGGGGGTGGACAAGTGTACCTATGTGAACTGGTGTCAGTGTAGTGTTGGTGCACTTACTGTGAGATGTCTCCTCTCCTCTCTCTGGAAAGAATTCCACGAGGAGAGGTGACATACCATCCCCTGCTGTGTTTGCACTTACACATGCAGGTGAAGGATTTAATTTGTCAGCACCAATCACCAGGTCCAGGCCAGATACCATTGGCCTGGATCTAGGGATCGATCGATTCTCAATCGAATCCGATCGCCGCGACCACCTAGGGGGAGTGCACGACGTTTAGCTACAATGATTTGCGCAATTTATAAGATTTTTTCTAACGCATGTACATAGCAAAAAGTACCCCCAAAAAACATTCTGTTACTCCTCCTGAGTATGGCGATACCACACTTGTATCGACCTCAATTTCGGTGCTTTTACTATGGATCCCATAATGAGCATATGTGAGTAAAAAATGCAATTTATTAAATATATTTAATTTTTAAATTGCAATTGATTAGTATATATATATATATATATATATATATATATATATATATATATATATATATATATATATATATATATATATATATATATATTTATATATATACACAGTGCCTTGCGAAAGTATTCGGCCCCCTTCAACTTTTCAACCTTTTGCCACATTTCAGGCTTCAAACATAAAGATACAAAATTTAAATTTTTTGTGAAGAATCACCAACAAGTGGGACACAATTGTGAAGTGGAACGAAATCTATTGGATATTTTAAACTTTTTTAGCAAATAAAAAACTGAAAAGTGGTGCGTGCAAAATTATTCGGCCCCTTTACTTTCAGTGCCGCAAACTCACTCCAGGAGTTCAGCGAGGATCTCTGAATGATCCAATGTTGTTCTAAATGACTGATGGTGATAAATAGAATCCACCTGTGTGTAATCAAGTCTCTGTATAAATGCACCTGCTCTGTGATAGTCTCAGGGTTCTGGTGAAAGCGCAGAGAGCATCATGAAGACCAAGGAACACACCAGGCAGGTCCGTAATACTGTTGTGGAGAAGTTTAAAGCCGGATTTGGATACAAAAAGATTTCCCAAGCTTTAAACATCCCAAGGAGCACTGTGCAAGTGATCATTTTGAAATGGAAGGAGTATCATACCACTGCAAATCTACCAAGACCTGGCCGTCCCTCTAAACTTTCAGCTCAGACAAGGAGAAGACTGATCAGAGATGCAGCCAAGAGGCCCATGATCACTCTGGATGAACTGCAGAGAACTACAGCTGAGGTGGGAGAGTCTGTCCATAGGACAACAATCAGTCGTACGCTGCACAAATCTGGCCTTCATGGAAGAGTGGAAAGAAGAAAGCCATTTCTCAAAGATATCCATAAAAAGTCTCATCTAAAGTTTGCCACAAGCCACCTGGGAGACACAACAAACATGTGGAAGAAGGTGCTCTGGTCAGATGAAACCAAAATCAAACTTTTTGCCCACAATGCAAAACGATGTTTGACGTAAAAGCAACATAGCTCATCAACCTCAACACACCATCCCCACTGTCAAACATGGTGGTGGCAGCATCATGGTTTGGGCCTGCTTTTCTTCAGCAGGGACAGGGAAGATGGTTAAAATTGAGGGGAAGATGGATGCAGCCAAATACAGGACCATTCTGGATGAAAACCTGTTGGAGTCTGCAAAAGACCTGAAACTGGGACGGAGATTTATCTTCCAACAAGACAATGATCCCAAACATACAGCAAAATCTACAAAGGAATGGTTCACAAATAAACGTATCCAGGTGTTACAATGGCCAAGTCAAAGTCCAGACCTGAATCCAATCGAGAATCTGTGGAAAGAGCTGCAAAACTGCTGTTCACAAATGCTCTCCATCCAACCTCACTGAGCTCGAGCTGTTTTGCAAGGAAGAATGGGCAAGAACTTCAGTCTCTCGATGTGCAAAACTGATAGAGACATACCCCAATCGACTTGCAGCTGTAATCACAGCAAAAGGTGGCTCTACAAAGTATTAACGCAAGGGGGCCGAATAATAATAATAATTTCAAAAATCCAATAGATTTCGTTCCACTTCACAATTGTGTCCCACTTGTTGGTGAGTCTTCACAAAAAATAAAAATGTTATATCTTTATGTTTGAAGCCTGAAATGTGGCAAAAGGTTGAAAAGTTCAAGGGGGTCGAATACTTTCGCAAGGCACTGTATATATATATATATATATATATATATATATATCTATATATATATATATATATATATATATATATATATATATATATATATATTTTTTTTTTATAAGCTGTATATGTAATTTCATTTTATTGCAATTTTTTAATATTTTAAATAACCCTAACCAGAAACCCTAACTTGTTCTTCAAGGGGAAAACCCTAACCCTAACCATAACCCTGTAACTCTAATGGGAAACCATAACCATAACCCCTAACCATGACTGGAAACCCTAACCCTAACTTGTTCTTCAAGGGGAAAATCCTAACCCTAACTATAACCCCCTAACCCTAATGGGAAACCCTAAGCCTAATCCTAACCGGAAACCTTAACCCTAACTTGTTCTTCAAGGGGAAAACCCTAATCATAACCCTTAACCCTAATGGGAAACCCTAACCCCTAACCGGAAATACGCAAACCCTAACCCTAACCAGAAACCCTAACCATAGCTTGTTCTTAAAGGGGAAACCCCTAACCATAACCCCCTAACCCTAGCTGGAAACCCTAACCCTATCTGGAAACCATAGCACTTACCATAACCCTAAACTTGTTCTTCAAGGGGAAAACACTAACCCTAACCATAAACCCCTAACCCTAATGGGAAACCCTAACCAGAAACCCTAACGGGAAACCATAACACTTACCATAACCCTAAGCTTGTTCTTCAAGGGGAAAACACTAACCCTAACCATAACCCCCTAACCCTAATGGGAAACCCTAATGGGAAACCATAACACTTACCATAACCCTAGACTTGTAATTTAAGGGGAAAACCCTAACCATAACCCCCTAACCCTAATGGAAAACCCTAACCCTTACCAGAAACCCTAACCCTAATGGGAAACCATAACCCTTACCACAACCCTAAACATGTTCTTCAAGAGGAAAACCCTAACCATAACCCCCTAACCTTAATAGGAAACACTAACCCTAACCCCTAACCCTAAATTTCATGCAACTATGTTTGATAAAGTCGGGGGTGAAGCTCAATGGTGGGGTCATCTGGTTGAAATCTAACAACACATGAAATTCCAAATTTGGCTAACAGCAATGCTAGTGGTGTATTGGATTAGATCATGCTCATTATGGGTATATAAATGGTCTATGAAGCATCGCAAGCAATTACAAGTTAAAAAAAAAAAAAATTTAGTTTTTTTCATCATTTGCTATCATTTTTAAGTTTTGTAATGTTAAAAAATAGGGCATTTGTAAAAACGCTTATAAACTAAATCACAGCAAAATGCTGCGTCTAGTGGCGTTTTGCATCTGAAACGTCAGAAACTTTGGCATCTGAACTAATTTTTTTTGCCTTCAAAGAAAAGTCCACAAACTGCCTAAAAACAACATTAAACGAACCTATGTACATGTACACATAATATAACATTGATTGAGTTCAGAGTCAGCTGAAAAAAGCAGCCAACTGCCTCTGAACATCCATTTACCAGCAGCAGTGTACATGAGGCCTAAGAAGCATAACATTTTTATGAGCTGAAAATGTGTGAATGCAGGCTAAAACGCTCATAAAACGCCCCGAAAAACGCCTGAAAAACACCCAACAAGCAAAATCCCATTTATTTCAATGGCACCTGTTCACATCTGAGTGTTTTGTCACCTGAAGCAAAATGCCTGAAAAACGCCCTAAGCTCAAAAAAGAACATGAGCTTCTTTGGGGCAGATTCATGGGCGTCCGCAGGTAGGGGCAAGGGGGGTCAAGTGCCCTCCCCTGGAATCAGGGATCGGATTGGCACATTCAGCACAGTGACGTCGCCATGGGGGTGCGGGTAGCCAGTGGGGCGACACCATCAAGTGTAGTGTGACTGCAGGCTCTTTTCCCTGCTCAGTCCAGCAGAGAACTCAGCAGCGCTATGTCAGGAGAAAGGAGAGGTGCGGGTTGTCAGAGGTTTCCGCCGCTTGCCCCCCTCCCCCCTTTCTCCTGTCAGGGAGAAGAGACGGCGGCTCTCACCAGGTTCCCCACCCAGCTTCCTACCCGCTCTGTTCCTTCCCCATTAGCCATGACTGAGGGCCAGTCAAAGGAGACTAGGAGAGCAGAGCATCATGGGACATATAGTCCTGAAGATTGGTGGCCCCATTTTCCACAGAAAGGAGGCTACAGCTCGATTAAGAGAGAGATTGAGAGACTGCAGCCTGGAACAAATCTGAGGAAGTGAGTGCTACAGGACAAAGAAAGAGGAGTGTGCTGGGTGGTTGCCAAAGAGCGCCACGCTGCCCAGTGTCACCAGAGGAAGTGCCATGCTGCACAGTGTCACCAGAGAGGGCACCACACTGCCCAGTGTCACCAGAGAGAGCATCACGCTGCACAGTATCACCAGAGAGAGCATCACGCTGCACAGTATCACCAGAGAGAGCACCACGCTGCCCAGTGTCACCAGAGGGAGCGCCACACTACCCAGCGCCACCAGAGAGAGCGCCACACTACCCAGTGCCACCAGAAAGAGCCAGGCTACCCAGTGACACCAGAGAAAAAAGCCACACTACCCAGCGCCACCAGAGAGACACACGCTACCCAGCACCAGAGAGATAGCCACGCTACCCAGCGCCAGAGAGAGAGCCATGCTACCCAGTGCCAGAGAGAGAGCCATGCTACCAAGCGCCACAAGAGAGAGAAAGACTGAGCCACTGCCAGGGTACAGACATGCTACACTACTGACCAGAATCGCCCAGGGGAAACCCAGAGTGAGTGATCATCCAGCCAGAGGGATCACTTCTGAAGTTTCACTGGGTCTGGTAAGAGGGCCTGTTGGCCATTATCCATTACTTATCCTAGGGACTTTACTACACCTGCAATCTCTGACCATGACAATGTGATAATGACATTGTCGAAAAGAGGCGGCGCATGGGTGACCCTAAAATGATGCCCCTCCCTGAAAAAAGTTCTGCGGACGCCCATGGGCAGATTACAGGCGTTTTTCTGCCTTTTACATTGGTGACCTAAACAAAATCGTGGCCAAAACACGGTAAAAACAATTGGCAAAATCACGCGACTTTGAAATGTTCAGGTGTGACTGCAGCCTAAGTGTATCCTTTGATATTGCAATGTCTATTTTATCAACATATCCCATTGCAACATTTTTGTGCTGAGACAGGTATCCATGATTTAAAGAGCATAAGTGAAAGGTTAAGCTTATACTCTTCGATTGTAAGGGCCTTTACTTATTGCAATAAAATTGTAATATAGAATATAGATTGGATGGCATTTTTAGAAGCATTAATTTATTGGAAATATTTTCTAAACTAGTATTTACATGTTCCTGCGTGTGAGTAGACAGGCATACCAGTAGGGAAGCATCTCTATTGTCTTACCTCCAGAAAGTAGTCAGAGAAATGCCCCACTAACCAGTATATGATAACTAAAGGACTAGCAAGTCATGAGCGTCACTGCTGCAGATGACATTTATAGCTTTAGAACAGCTCATGCTAACATATGGCAAGGAAAGGACTGAGGACTTCATATAGCTATAAACATTTGTCCCCAATGTGCATTTCATGTTATTTCTCCTTATATCTTTTTTTTTTAGATATATACTATGCACATTATTAATTGATAGATTTGACACTTTTGGATAATGTATCTATGTGTAAAATATCCAAATCTGGAATTCATCTTTAAAGAGGAACTGCGGCCAACCTCCCCCTTTTTTTTTTGCCCCACTTACCTGATGGTGGTATATGGACATTTCAGATACTCACCCATCCAATGGATCCAGCATTAACCCGCTGAGATCATTTCATGCCTGGGCCACAGCTCCGTCTCGCGCCACCATGTTTTCTCTGATGTCATTGAGTAGCTCGCCAACTCTTTGGGGTTCAGTGACACGCCGATCCTCCTGTTCATCAATGAAAACATATGCCCCCTTGGATATGTGACGTACCTATCCCGGGAGGCACAGCAAGCAGTGAGCGCATCATTCGCCTAAGGCGGGTGACATGCAAGGGGAGACTTAACATAAAAAAAGACCTAAATGTAAGAAAAACAAAAACTATGCCCTATTCCAGCTGAGGAAAGGAGAAGAGGTGGAGAGGTGGGATTGTTGTTGGAAGGGTGAAGATCCGCTTGAAATGTGAATCTACAGTTTTTTTGGGGTGGATACAATAAGAGTATGGATTAAAGCAGTGGTGGTCAACTGGAAAATTACAGAGGGCATCAACTGCAGCCCCTGACACCTCTACAGGGCCGCATGATAGCTTTGCATTTTGTAACTGCAATGCTCAAAAATTTTGCAGTGTATGTCAATGCACACTGAAGAAATTGGAGTACAATAACCCCCAGCATTGGTGTCAGTTGATGCAATAATAAATGCCAACATTGGTGTCAGTAGACATAATAATAAACCTCAATATTGGTGTCAGTGGATGCAATGATAACCCCCAGCATTGGCATGAGTGAATGTGATAATAACCCCCAGCATTGATATCAATGGACACAATAATAACCCCCAGAACTGGTATCAGTGGAAGTGGTAATAATCCCCCACGCTGGTGTCAGTTAACACAATAATAGCCCCCAGCATTGGTGTCAGTGAACGCAATACTAACTCCTGGCATTGGTGTCAGTGGAAGCAATAATAACCCCCAGCATTGATGTCAGTGGGCGCAATAATATCCCCAAAAATTGATGCCAGTGAAAGCAATACTACTAAGTAGTAAAACAAGTAGTAAAACAAAAAAAAAACCTTTACTTGTCTTTTATTAATTATATCCTGGCATCATATATTTAAATTAATATTTGTAAATAGATCTACTTTAAATTATTTCTACTGTAAATAAAGTCAGGGCCAGTTTTGCTTGAAAAAAAATAACTGAACAAATCTTAGAAGGTCCTTCATAAGCCATATATATGCAGATTTAATACATATTACTGTATTTTTATATCCATAGACCAAACAAAGAGAGCCCTTCATTCCCATTATCCTAATTTTCAGATCATTTTGCCTGATCCATTTTCAGCAAAGAGAAAAGGCATAGAGGGTGTTTGCTAAATGACTGCAAAGTGAAAAGCTTTATAAATTCAACATCGCAGATTTATAGGTCAATATGACATATCAGTGAAGGGGAAAAACTAGAATATGATATCTCACAAACATATGAGCCATAGAAGTTAGGCTACCACTTTGTGCAAAATGACATTTAATAAATGTGTAAGTGTGTCAGCGTTATCAGAATTCTGTATAATTGAAATTAAGTTAATTTACTTGCAACTTGGCAAGCGTGTTATATTTTCAAATACATAGCTGTCTTCTCCATAAAGAACTACTCTCAATGGTCACTTTTAAGTCTCCATTAATTTATATGGCTGATAACACTGAACAAGTTGAACAGCAAAATTACATAATTGTCACCTATGTGCAGTGTAGCGATGAATCCCTAGGGATTCTCCTAACTGTCCCATGACTACCTGCCCTATATCTAGACCCAACAGCTCACCAACAAACCTCTGACAATAATCAAGCTCCAATCACTTGGAACTTTTTACCATTTATTGCGGTGTTCAGCTTGAGACTTTACTGGTGCAGGATACCCCAGAAAACAATATAGGAGGACAGATATACTAAGTCACCAGTAGGTCCTATGAAAGCAACCTTTAAGCCCTTGTACACACGGTCGGACATTCCAACAACAAAATCCGTCGAATTTTGTCTGACGGATTTTGTCCGAAACTTGTGTTGCATACACACGGTCGGACAAAGTTGTCAGAAAATCTGATTGTACATAACATGACGACATTATTTCGTTACGACGGGACTACGTTCAGGCTAGTAGCCAATAGCTTTGGTCTAGGAATTTGATCTGAGCATGCGTGGCACTTTGTCCGATTGGAATTCTCTACACACAATCGGACAAAGTCCGATCGGATCATGTTGTCGGAATGTTTTATAGCCCAGCTCTAAAACTTTGTCCGTCGGATATTCCGACGGAAACAGTCCGATGGAGCCCACACACAGTCGGATTATCCGACAACATGGTCCGATCGGACATTTTCCGTCGCAATGTCCGACCGTGGGTAAAAGGGCTAAAAATAGATGCTAAATGACAGAGCATAAATCTGTGATCCTCTGAGAGCAGTCACAGTGTTTCCTAGTGTTTCCTAGTTCCGGAATCTGACTACTGTCCTTTAACCACGTCCAATATTCAATGCCGCCCTGCCATCGGGAGCGCGCCGCCGGCGGCGCGCTCCCGCACTGGTCGGGACCCCCGTGAGTCCGGTCGCGGGACCCGCGGACTCGATCGCCGCGGGCATCCCCGCGATCGTCTCACGGAGCGGCCGAATGGAGGAAATGCTGTATAAACAACATTTTTCCATTCTGCCTAGCAACTAGTGACGCTGATCTCTGCTCCATGTGATTGGAGCAGAGATCAGTGTACACTAAATGAAAGCCCAACCCCCCCACAGTTAGTAACACACCCCTAGGAACACTTAACCCCTACACTGCCACCCACTGGTTAACCCTTTCACTGCCAGTGTCATTTACACAGGAATCACTGCATTTATATAGCAGTGATTACTGTATAAATGACAATGGTCCCAAAAATGTGTCAAAAATGTCCGATGGGTCCCCGACAATGTCGCAGTCACAATAAAAATCGCAGATCGCCGCCATTACTAGTAAAAAAAAATAATAAAAAATTATTAATAAAAATGCTATAAAACTATCCCTATTTTGTAAACGCTATAACTTTTGCGCAAACCAATCAATAATCGCTTATTGCGATTTTTTTTACCAAAAATATGTAGAAGAATACGTATCGGCCTAAATTGAGGGAAAAAAATGTTTTTTTATATTATTTTGGGGGATATTTATTATAACAAAAAGTAAAAAATAATGCGTTTTTTTCAAAATTGTCGCTCTATTTTTGTTTATAGCGCAAAAAATAAAAACCGCAGGGGTGATCAAATACCACCAAAAGAAAGCTCTATTTGTGGGAAAAAAAGGACGTCAATTTTGTTTGGGAGCCACGTCGCACGACCGCGCAATTGTCAGTTAAAGCGACGCAGTGCCGAATCGCAAAAACTGGTCTGGTCTTTGACCAGCAAATTGGTCCGGTCTAAAAGTGGTTAATCAGACAAAATATCTGAACCATGGGCATAGATTCTTCTTCCATGTTCCAGATGGCAGCTTCTACCCAGCTCCTACGTGACCCTCTTCAGGCAAGAGTACTTCTGTTCAGCCCAGCTACCTTCAGGCAAGCACTTTAGCAAGTGGCCTAGTAGCCAGGGCCCTCAGCATATGGCTCATGCTGAGGCTAGGAACAAACAGCAATTCTTCACAAGAGCCTCCTTCCAGGAAGAAGCCCCAGGAAAGGGAGAGATTCATAAAAAAAGGGCTAACAAGCATTCATGCAAGATATGTAGACAAGGGACGTGCCCAAAGCCATACCTCTGGATGTTACTGCTAAAGAATTGGCTGGGTCAGAAAAATATTCATTACATAAGGATTGTCCTACACACAATGATTACCAGCACTTCCCTCTTGCAACAGGCTAAAGTAACCAACCTACAAGACTTAGAAAAAGCCTACAGAACCCAGAAAATGTAAATATTAGCTAAGGCTGGTTACAGCTAAGCAGTTTATTCTAAATGTATTACAGACACAGCTGCATAGGACATAGCAGTTTAGAAGATAATAGGCAAAGACAAAGATAGTGGTCAAATCTCTCTGTCCAACTTTCTTTCAGAACTGTCTATCTTTTAGATCTGATGTATCAATTTGTATTAATCCCCCATTCACACTACTGTAACAGGACTTTAGATGTTGTGCATATAAGCATTTTTGCCAATTTTTTCACACAATAGTGCAGCCAATTCAGTTCAGTAGGCTGCCCTACATTCTACAAATGTGACAAAGAAGCTCAAGTATCTAATCACACAATTTGACGTGTTTGGTGAACATTCCTTTGCACGTGCAAGCGTTTCTTGCACATTGTATTTAACAATTAACCACTAACAATGACATTGACATGTATGTATCTATGACTGAAGTATGCACTAACATGTCTATGAATGAGAGATGAAACAGGCAGCTGGACAAGCTTGATACACAGAGAACACAACAGAGATCATCTGAAAAAATTCAAAACAACTTAGCAACTTTACCCATAACAGTTTGATAACAATAATGTTCTTTAACAAATGTACATACGCACACTGTATTCCACATTAATAATTATGCTAACAAAATTAGCGCATGCTGTAAATTGCCTCCAGCATTGTTCTTGCTTCTTCTTGCTGGAAGCTGATATTTTGTTGAAACCCAGAGCAGTCACTTCATTGTTGGCAACTCTTTCCTTCTCCTTGGTCTCAAAAACCTTATCTCACTTTCTGCAAATAAAATGTGTGCATTTCCAGCCTTGGTTGTATGTCTTGGCTAAGCTAGAGGGAAAAGCTGACAGAAGTTTTATAGTTGTCAGGAAGGCATTAATCATAGTATAGCTGAAGCCTCTAGCAAGTGCAGATGTGCATCTTTCTTTGCATAACCGTGCGCAATTGCGGATGTGCATGCACACACATGTCTGTGCTCCCACATGTGGCCTCTGCTAATGTTGGCGCCAATGGGACTATTTAAACTGCAGCAGTTCTATTAGTCAGTTCTGTCTGATCTGCAGCTATTGCCTGTGTTTCTGCATCTGTTCCTGTGTTTACTCCTGTTATCGACCTGGCTTGAATACTTCCTGCCCTGATCTTGGTCTGTCTCTGGATTTGCTCTGTTTCCTGCTCATATGCCTGATTCTACGTTGCCAAACTCTGCTTGTATCCTGACCATTCTCTGCCTGCCATCTATGCCTGTATTTGACCGTCTGTTGCTGACCTGGCTCATCTGACCTTGCATTTATTTATCCTCCAGTTCTGCTCTACATGTTACCTGGTCCCTGCTGGTTCTTCTTCACCCGCTGAGTGCTACCAATCCTGCCATACCCGTCACCTGCCTGTCATGCACCTGCCACCTGCTGTGTGCCCAGTCCTGGGTCTGCTGTCTCTGTTGCTATCTGTTTTTCCATCAATCCGACCTCTCTCTGGTGACGCAACTGCTACCTACTACCATGGCTGATGGACATCTTGCAGGCACTCATACCTCACCGTGCTCTCACATCAGTGGTCTCAGAATTGGGGCTGTATGAGAGGCCTCCCTCTACGCGTCAAGCTCTGCCACAAGGTACGTGACAATAGTGCTCAATCTGATAGAGCTGCTGGAGAAAGGAAAGAATATCATGGAGAAAAAAATAAGACGTCGCCTATGGAGATTTTTAAATACCATAGTATGTTGCCATTCCAAGAGTGTGTGCCATTTTTAAACCGTAACACATTAAGTATCTATTTACTCAGTGTAACATCATCTTTTACAATATACAAAAAAAAATTGGGCTGACTTTACTGTTTAGTTTTTCTTTAATTCGGTGAAGTGAGCAAATACCATGTGACAATATTGCAACAACCGCCATTTTATTCTCAAGAGTCTTTGCTAAAAAAATATATAATGTTTGAATAATGGTTCTAAGTAATTTTTTAACAAAATAATTTTTTTTCCCCATTAATCCTTATCCATGTTACTAGTGGCATAGCAGGAGCATGTCCTTTGCCTACATATCTTATACTATAATGTGTCCCTCTTTTCTATCTCACAAAGTTCCTGTGGTGTGTGTGTGACAGATAGTGATGGACGAACTTCCGACAGGACGTTTCGCGAATGCGGACCGCGAACGCGGCCGATAGTTCGCGAACCGTAATGTTCGCGGCGGGCCCCATTGACTTCAATGGGAGGCGAACTTTGCAAACCTACAGGTCAAATTTGCAGCCACAAAATAATTAATAGCTGTGCAAACATAGTCCCACCACATGGCCAATGACATAACACATGTATGAGGTGAATCTGGGATTGACAACTGCAAGCATTCTTTTTTTATATGTGAAATTGTTGTGACAATTCAGGACTGTGGAGTGCATGAAGGCAATGGAGGAGAGGGAAGGTCAGGGTAGGCAAAGAAGAGGGTGCAGGAGATGATCACCAGCAGCGTGACATACAGCAATGACACCTGCACCGTGATAGAGTCATCTGACACCAGCACCGTGATAGAGAGCACTGACATCAGCAGCGTGACATACAGCAATGACACCTGCACCATGATAGAGTGATCTGACACCAGCACCGTGATAGAGAGCACTGACATAAGCAGCGTGACATAAAGCACTAACACCAGCACCGTGATATACAGAACTGACACCAGCACCATGATAGAGAGCACTGACATCAGCAGCGTGACATACAGCAATGACACCTGCACCTTGATAGAGTGATCTGACACCAGCACCGGGATAGAGAGCACTGACATCAGCAGCGTGACATAAAGCACTAACACCAGCACTGTGATATACAGCACTGACAGCAGCACCGTGATATAGAGCACTGACATCAGCAGCGTGACATACAGCAATGACACCTGCACCGTGATAGAGTGATCTGACACCAGCACCGTGATAGAGAGCACTGACATCAGCAGCGTGACATAAAGCACTAACACCAGCACCGTGATATACAGCACTGACATCAGCACCGTGATAGAGAGCACTGACATCAGCAGCGTGACATAAAGCACTCACACCAGCATCGTGATATACAGCACTGACACCAGCACCGTGATATACAGCACTAACACCTGCACCATAAGCAGCCCCAGGAGGAAGTCAGCATAGCACAGGGATGGTGGGAGCCCTTCATAATAAGCAGCCCCAGGAGGAAGTCAGCACAGCACAGGGATGGTGGGAGCCCCTCATAATGAGCATAGCACAGGGATGGTGGGAGCCCCTCATAATATGCACAGCAGAGGTACAGCCCCAGGAGGAAGTCAGCACAGCACAGGGATGGTGGGAGCCCCTCAAAATATGCACAGCAGAGGTACAGCCCCAGGAGGAAGTCAGCACAGCACAGGGATGGTGGGAGCCCCTCATAATAAGAAGCCCCAGTAGAAATAGGACACCGCTCAACCTCTTCAAACAAGAGGGTACGGGCATATAATACGGTGTGCTTTTTTTGGACAAGGAAGTGAGCCAAATGAAGAAAGAAGGTCTGTGTGCTCGATTAAAAAAATTGTTTATAGACATATACATGGTCTACTGGTCACATGTGTTGAATTCCTCCGAGATCCATGCCTCATTCATTTTTAGAAATGTGAGGTAGTTAACACTGTCGTGAGCTAGGCGAGTACGCTTATCGGTCCCGGTCCCCCCTGCTGCGCTGAACGTCCTTTCGGACAGGACACTGGATGAGGGGCAAGCCAACAGTTCGATTGCAAATTGGGCAAGCTCTGGCCAGAGGTCAAGCCTGCCCACTTAGTAGTCCAGGGGTTCATCACTCCTCAGAGCGTCCACATCGGCCGTTAACCCGATGTAGTCGGACACCTGACGGTCTAGGCGTTCCCTGATGCTGGATCCGGATGACACCTGTCGATGGGTCGGCTGAAAGAATGACCTCATATCCGAAGTCACCAACACATCTTCAAACCGGCCTCTTCTTCTGTTGTTCACTTGTCTCAGATAGAGTAGCCCCCCTGGGAATTCATCCAGCATTGCGACTTCCTCATCTTCCCGCTCCTGCTCCTCCACAGCTTGATCAATGACACGACGCAATGCACGCTCCATAAAGAAGGCATAAGGTACCATGTCACTGATGGCGCCATGGCTGCGACTGACCAGTTTGGTGATCTCCTCAAATGGCCGCAGAAGTCTGCATGCATCGCGCATGAGCAGCCACTGGCGCGGTGAAAAAAAACCCAGCTCCCCAGAACCTGTTCTGCCGCAGAGTTCATACAGGTAGACATTAACTGCACGTTTCTGCTGGAGCAGCCTATCAAGCATATAGAAGGTTGAGTTCCATCGCCTCGGGCAATCGCAAATAAGACGTCTGACCGGCAGATTGTGTCGCCGCTGAATGTCAGCAAGGCGAGCCATGGCCGTGTAAGATCTTCTGAAATGGGCCGAGATTTTCCTTGCCTGCCGCAAGATGTCCTGGACCCAGGGTATTTGACAACGAATCGTTGTACGACCAAGTTTAAGACGTGTGCCATGCATGGCAATGGAGTAGGAGGAGAAGAAGAGCCAGGCCTGCATGCAATCCGTGGTGGTAAAACCAAATCTACACGGGTGCCACGGGTTACATGCTTGACGACCGTCAGAAGGTTCACCCAGTGGGCAGTAAAAGTGATATACCTTCCCTGCCCGTGTTTGCTAGACCACGTGTCTGTGGTCAGATGTATCTTGGCACCGACACTGTGTGCCAGAGATACATTCACTTGCCGCTGAACATGGCCATATAGCTCTGGGATGCCCTTCTGTGAGAAATACTTCCTTCCTGGGACCTTCCATTGTGGTGTTCCAATGGCCACAAATTTGCGAAAGGCCTCCGAGTCCACTAGTTTATATGGCAGTAGTTGGTGGGCTATGAGTTCTGACAAGCCAGCCATCAACCGTTGGGCAAGAGGGTTATCCGGCGTCATCATTTTTTTACGCTCGAACATTAGGCCCACGGAAGCCTGCCTTTTTGCAGAAAAATGTGAGCTTGGCGTGATGGAAGGTGGAGTGGAGGACAATTGTGAGGAGAGAGGAGAAGGAGAAGTAGAAGACTAGGCTGGACGGTGAGAGCCTGAAGTGTGGCTTTGTGTGTTCCGTTGCTCCCACTGGGCTCGGTGATGGCTCCTCATGTGCCTTCTTAAGGCGGTCGTCCCTAGGTGAGTGTTGGGCTTACCGCGACTAATGCGTTGACTGCAAAGATTGCAGATGGCAATGCTATTGTCAGCAGCGGACACGTTAAAAAAAGCCCACACTGCGGAGCCATGTGCCGGTGTCCTGGGAGCACCAGATGTGACCGTACATGGTCAATGACTCGCTCCTGATACATTTGCAGTCTGCTTTGTCCCTCCTGTGCAATGTAAGTTATTCCTGCTTCTCCTCCCTATCTGCTGGTCCATATCTCCCTCTGAACTCCCCTCCTCTTCCTCTCTTGTGGGCACCCACGTGACATCACTAGACACGTCATCATCGACGTCACCTTCCCCACCGCTATAAGTAGAGATATCGGAGTAGGCAGCAACACCGGGGACCAACCTCCTCCTTGGGCTGATCTGGGTACTGTCGTCAGACTGCTGAGTAGCGGTTGTTGCTACCTCCTCTTCCTGATCCAATACCAAGAGTGGCTGCGCATCAGAAATGTCTTGATATGGATCGGAAAATAATTCCTGTGACTCAAGCGGAAGGTATGTGGTGGTGGTGGTGATGGTGTTGTTGGTGGTTTTGTCTTTGGGGGTGCACATAGCAGAGAGTGAAGAAGAGGGTGCAGAAGAGTAAGGCTGAGTGAGCTACTCAACCAAGTCTGGTGCGTCTTTTAAAGTAATTGAACACACCTTCTGCAACTTCCCACTTTGGCTCAAGCCTGTTGCTCCTGCCCTACCCCTACCACCCCTGCGGAAGGGCCTGCCTCTTCCTCTGCCTGTCATTTTTTAAATGACCCTGTGACAAAACTCTCAGTCCCTATACTGATAAAGGACTGCTGCAGTATAGGGCAGCAGTCAGCAGTAGTGCACCTCAACCCTATGTATTGTGGACCTATACCAGTCCTTAAGGAATAGCAGACTGTACCTCACTCAACCCTATGTACTGTAGCACCCTAGACCTTACCAGTCCTTATAAGGACCTTTGTGGAAAAAGTAGGTTGTGAATGATTAGCAGACTGTACGTCAGTCCCTATACTGATGAAGGACTGCTGCAGTATAGGGCAGCGGTCAGCAGTAGTGCACCTCAACCCTATGTATTGTGGACCTATACCAGTCCTTAAGGAATAGCAGACTGTACCTCACTCAACCCTATGTACTGTAGCACCCTAGACCTTACCAGTCCTTATAAGGACCTTTGTGGAACAAGTAGGTTGTGAATGATTAGCAGACTGTACGTTAGTCCCTATACTGATGAAGGACTGCTGCAGTATAGGGCAGCTGTCAGCAGTAGTGCACCTCAACCCTATGTATTGTGGACCTATACCAGTCCTTAAGGAATAGCAGACTGTACCTCACTCAACCCTATGTACTGTAGCACCCTAGACCTTACCAGTCCTTATAAGGACCTTTGTGGAACACGTAGGTTGTGAATGATTAGCAGACTGCAGCAGAAGGGCAGCAGTCAAGTATAATATTCTTTCTATATTTGGAAGAAAGAATATTATACGTGTACAAGCCTATTACCATACCAGTCCTGAAAAGAACCTTTGTGGACCTAATAGTAACAGCTACTGATTAAACTGACTGTCCCTCACTGCCTCACACACAGCTTCCTGCCTGTCCCTATTTAAACTGACAAAACACAGGCTGCTGGAACAATAACTTGAATAGCACTTTTGTGGACCTAATAGTAACAGCTAATGATTAAACTGACTGTCCCTGCAGCACACAGCGTCCTGTCCCTTTCTCTACACTGACAAAAGACACTCAGGTTGCTGCAACAATCACTAGCGCAGCACTTCCTCAAACCTATATCCTGAACTACACCTAACACCTATACCATGATACCAGTCCTTAAAAGAACTTTTGTGGACCTAATAGATAGCGATTTGGGTCACTGAAGTCTCTCCCTGCTCCACACAGCAACCTCTCCCTATAGTGACAGAAGAAAGACTGTAAAATGGCCGCCGGATCGGGTCTATTTATAAGTTAGGGGGAATGTCCAAGTGTCCATGTGCTGTAATGTCTCAATTGACTGTCCTGTACCCCATGATGGATGTGTCATCATAGGTCAAAGTTCTTTTACACTGTAAACACGGAAGTCCGCCGGGTGGACGGCGAACAGCCGAAATTCACCGCAAAACGACCGATAGAAGTAACTATTGGTTCCAATAGATATGCCATAAAAAGATTTTTCCTTACAGATCCATGAATAAAATGTAGTGTGAGTGAACTATTTTCTGGTCCTAGGCTGCTACTTCTCTGAAAGCAATAAACGGAGCACTCACAAGATGGAAAATTCAGTTGATCGCAGGTGCAATGTCAGGCTCCTGCAAACTCTTCATCCAGCTGTCTGCCCATACCTGCAGGAGAGAACCCCCTCACGCTGGGGAGGGCAGCTCTGGGGGTGAAAGGGGGTTGCTTAGCAACATGTTAAATGTTACACCCTAAATACAGTTGTAACATGTTGCTGAAGCTGGAGTTAGCTTTTAAGGCTTGATAAAGGCTAGCATCTCCTGAAGGCACTAAAGGTGGCCTGGGTGCTCCTCCATACACATCCAAAACCTCACGAAGTTAGAGTGTATGCTAATATTTGTAATATTGGCTGAATACTTAATGCTGGCTCCAGTTCCCAAGTGATCCCATAGAGCTGATAAAAACAATACTGGAGTTATTGTCCGGAGTGATCAATTAGAATTTTTGTTTAATGTTTCCTTAAAACAAAAGTTGAAACCTCATGGGGTTCTTTTGGACATAACTCCACTTTTTTGCTCATTTTCCTTTCTCCAGGTAAACGAATCAGCTCCAATTTTGCTGTGATAATACACACATTTGGTGATGAGAGTAGACAGGCTGCTGCTGTGGTGTTTTCATGTCTTAAAAGCTGCTGATAGGACACATTTTTACAGAGAAGGTGAAGTCAAAGTCGCCTTACAGCCAAAGCTGTATGTAAAAGTGAAAAAAGCCAGGAAAGGAAAAGTGTTACCTATACATGTGTATGTCATGGTAAAACACGATAAATTAAAGTGTAACTAAACCCACAACAGTAAAATCAGTTTGTATATGCAGTAAAACATGCTTGTTATACTCACTGTGAAACCTAAGGGGTTAATCCTCTGCATTGTGTAAAAAGGCGGCTTGATCCTGCCTTCTCTGATCCTCCCCTTCTTCCACAGTCCCTAATACATCTCCTGATAAGACAGAGCTTTTGGAGTCACTCTGTACATGCTCAGTTTGATGTGTATTGCTAGAGAGTTTTGTTTTTGTTTTTTCCTGGGAGAGTACATGTGATTAGCACAGGTCCAAGCAGCACTGTCCATACATAGGGTCAAGAGGCCTGAAGCCTCATAGGACAGTCAAAGGAGAATGAAAACTCCTCCTACAAGCTTTAACCAGACACTAATAGAAGTCACAAAACTGCTATATACTGCTGATGAGAAAAAGTATTTAGCCGTTTATATTTACTAAATTTCATGTCCATGTTCTGTGTACTGTGGGAAACCAGATATAGTGAATGCAGAGTCCCAGGTTTAGTAACACTTTAGGTAAGCTAGCTCTCACAAAAATGCAAACAGATTACATTTAAAGCATACAGTAACATACATAAAAAAACTTTTTTGCAAACCCAAACTTTTTGTAGTTTTTAGATAGAAGAGGGAATGATTAAAACCTCTGTCTATTTAGGTGTCTATAACCGATTGGGGAAATTTCCCTTTATTTCCTATCTTGGAGATGCAACAAAACGTGAGAGGAAATCTCTATAACATGAGGGGAATTCTCCAGTTGGTTGCCACCCGAATAAGTGTCTTTATTGAGATGTTTTTCCCTCACTTCTTGTTCTGGTGAAAACTGTAAAACTTTGGCTTACCCACCACTTTCTGTCTTGATATTACCGATTGCCTGGACTAAATAGAGTGAATCTCCCCAGTGGGGACAAAGACAGCAATAAAAACTTGGGAGGGCACCTAAAACTTTTCTAGCTGAACCTACATTGTAAAAAAAAATGTGGATATACATACTGTGCATTTTATTAAAAATTTTTTACTCCACTTGTCTCCAAATGTCCAAGTTTTGTTGTGCTGTTACAATGTTGCCAGTGGTATTCAAAAATGTGTTGGGGGGGTCTCTTATTTATTATTTAAACACATGTCCTCGCTTCCACACTTAGCTGGCTATGAAGTTATTGGATTCCCAACTATGTTAGAATGTAGATCAGGGGACTCTGGGGAGGTTTCAAACTGTTGAATGTTATAAAATTTGCAGAGAGACACCCATATTTGGATACCACTTGGTGTTTTTTTTTATTTTATTTACAGCCTTTACACTTTTTAGGCAAGTTTATGCAAATTTTTCTTTCACTATATTTTTATTGAAAAAAATGTAATTGTATCCACACAAATAGAAAAAGGGTCAGGTACAGTCCTGCAAAGCTCACAGTTGTGTATTTGACAGGATTGTACTCAGCAATCGAAAACAACACTTGATAAATGGAAACTGTATCAAAAGTGCACAATTTTTTTTTTTTCAAATATACATTTTATTGTTTTCAGAAAAAAGGAAAAAACAAGGAAAGTACAGTACAATGCTAACAATAACAGAAGATGTTCACAGATAAGTACATTTGAAAGAAACCAGTAACCTATCCGGCGTTTGCAGCATAAAACATTGATAACAATAAGACTTGTTGTGAAGTATTCAGCACCCATAGCTAACATTTACTATTAACATCTGGGGTTATTAACATCTAGGGTTATTGGATAAGAAATATCACCTCGTCTCCATACTCATGGTTCTAGTTGCACTGTCCAATCCCAGAGTAAATAAATCAGAAAAAATAGAGAGATTAAGAACACTAGAAGTTCATGAGAGAGTGGAAAGGGGGGAGAACGAGTCAATGGGGAGGAGGGAGGGGAAGGGAGTGGGGTGTTGACCCAGGAGTAATGGGTATGTTGTCTTCAGACCTGCTGCGATTTGCTATTCAAGTGACAAGCAGGAACACTCCTTCATCAGATAGAATAAATATATTCCAGTGCCACCATGCCTTAGAGTGTTTCTCTTATTTATTTTGTGCTGTGAGGACTAAGTCCTCCAATCTCCAGATCTCTTCTACTCTGCGTAGCCACAACCTGACAGTCGGGGATGAGCTTTCCTTTCCACATAAGGGGGATGCAGAATTTAGCTGCATTCAGTGGATGTCGTCCTATGCATTTTTTATAGTTCAGCGCTGGAATTGTAGTGGCATGAAGCAAGATAAAAGCTGGATTGTTATTTATTGTGTAGTCTGTGAATTTTTGAGTGACCGTCTGGACTGTTGTCCAGAAATGTTGTATTTTTGTGAAAACTGATGTTTTTAAGGAGAATCTGATTATAGTTTGTTTTTGGACATCTGTAAATGAGTGCTGTAGGTCAGTCTCCCATTTCTGTATGAAGGTCAGGTCGGGTTGTTCCAAAGGGGAGTTGAGCATATCGTAGGTTTTAGATAGTACTTGATATAAGACTTGCTCGTCCCTGCAGTAGTCCTCAAGAGTCGTCAAGTTTCAATTAAATTGTGCCGGGTTGGCGATCGAGTGTAAGAAGTGGTGTAGTTGCATTGCTTTCCAGAACGGCAATCAGAAATGACCACTTTCATTAGTTAGAGATTGAACAGAAGGCCAATGATTGTTTTCTAATAAATGTGAGGCACGGTCCCTACCAGTTGATGTAGCTGTCTCATACTCCGAGGGTTGCCAGTCCAGGGGGGAAAGCAGGATTACCCAATATTAGGTAGAGAGGAGAGTCTTTAGTGGAAAGGGAGGTTGTAAGTATGGTAGATGCACCTACACGAGGGTTGTGCCTATTACAGGGTGTGATGTCAGTGCTGAGGGCACCTGGTCAAAACACCAAGCCGCACCCTTCAGTGGTACCATTGACTGGGCTTGTTCTAAGTGAGTCCACAGTTTGATCTTGCAGTGTCAATTCCAGTCTATGATTCTACCTTGATTCTAGTTCTGAATGTGAACTGCCAAATAATAATATCGTAGATCTGGGAGGGCCAGTCCTCCATAATGTTTAGGTAGCGTTAAATAACGCCTATGTAACCTAGGTTTTGAGTTTGCCCAAATGAATTTAACAAAGAGGGAATGTACCTGTTTGAAATATTGAGTCGTGATCTTGACCAGTAGTGCTTCAAATAAATATAAGAATTTCGGGAGTATGGACATTGTAAGGAGATTGCACCTGCTGAACCAGGAGTGGGGTCCTCTAGTCCCTTCCTCCAGTAGCAATTGGGTCTTTAGGGGTGGGAAGTTAAGGTCGAAAGTGCATTTCAAGTCACTTGGAATCAAGGTTCCCAAATATTTGAGAGAGCCGTCTGAACAAAGTGCACAATTATTAGGTCCCTCCAGCATAGGAAGATAAAGACTGCTCACAACTTTAAAGGAAAGAAAATTGAGGAGGGAGGGGGAGAGGAGGGTCGACATGCCTGGGGGGGTGGGGCACAACAGGTGCAATCCACAGAACAGCATGGGCTATAAATCTAAGAAGTGAGTGGATGGTTGCATAGTCGGGAAGTGATCCAGACAAGGTTGCCAGATCTGTAGAAATTTGTTGCGTGTATCTGTTAGAGTTTTTTATTCACCAACGTACCTTGCACTCGCCTTTTCACTTTGTCAAAAGATAGGACAGTCATTTTCCAAGCCTTTGCAATCGTTTGTTTTGTGGCCATAAAGACATGCATAACTAAAACATGCTTGCTGTTCACTATATCCGTAATAGGTTTATGTAACAGTGCCTCCCAGGGGTCCTTATGCAAATTCAGATGCAGCACCATATTGACCATGTTATAAATTTGAATCCATAGGCCTATTCCCCATAGGATTAGGAAATCGGTTAAAAATGATCCCCTCTTATGCAAATACCCTTCATTCCAGGTAAGCTCAGCTTCCTTCAGTATTGACTACTGGTTTGGGAAAGGTATCTCTTTTTGTGGGGGTGCCTCTCAAGGCACCCCAGTGTTTAAGAGCATGAAGACAGGTAGGGGGTGATGTGCTGAATGGATGGTTGAACACAGCACACTTACCAGATTCACATTCACTGATAAAAAGTCAACTACTGTGCTCTAAACATTGACCTGGGAACTGTTTTTCAGTTGCTCATTCACTATATTTTTAATACAGAGAATGTATTTGAAGATGAATTCCAATAATGTGCAGTGAATCTAGAATATTACAGTTTTACCCATAACACCCTTCTAAAATCTTAGGATTGGGCAAACTCTGAAGACATCAGACATCTATAACCTGGCCTCTTGAACATGAACGTGTACATTGAACAAAATCTCAGAAAACGGGGGGCGCATGCGCGGCGGGAAACGAGGCAGCAGCTAGGTCTCTGAGCTCCCGGGGCTACGGAGAAGTTATATCACTCCCCAGGACGATTGGGCCCGACTTTTGGTCCACAAATAACGGGAATCGCCTGCGGGACCACTTGTGCATGCCGACATCTAAGAAAAGCAAGCGGAAGACCGCTCAACGCTCCCTTACGGCCTACCTTCTACGGACCTCGGACGGACCAGACATGTCCCAAGATGGCGCCCATTCCCCCAAGGCCGATGCAGCCTCGCGTCCAGCGGGCCCGCTCCACGGCATGGGTGACGCTCTCACTAAAGCGGATTTGGAGGACAGCCTGTCCTCTATGTACGATAGGCTGGCGAAGAAATTCCAAGCGGAGCTGCATAAATCCACGAGCTTGATTTCTCAGGAAATGGCGGCCCTGGGCAATAGGACAGACCTCCTGGAAGTTAAGCACGACGAACTGCACCTTGCCTATTCGGACTTACGAAGGGATCATGAGCTGCTCGGTGACACGGTCGTTCAACTTCAAAACCACTTAGAGGACCTTGACAACCGCAACAGGAGGAATAACGTTCGTGTGCGAGGTATCCCCGAGTCGGTGACCGACCTCCCGGCCATGATCGTTCGTCTGTTTCAACTTCTACTTCCGAACCAGTCTACCGAAGCCTTTACATGCGATCGTCTACATCGCGCTCTGAGACCCAAACCTCCTCCCGATAAGCCGCCCAGAGATATAGTAATGTGTCTCAAGGACTACCTTATAAAGGAGGAAATCCTTCGTGCCTCACGAAACATGCCTCGGATCCAACTGGACGGAGCTTCTGTCCAGATCTACCCGGATATTTCACCGGCAACACTAGAGAAGCGAAGGAAGATGAAGGAGATTACCTCCTCTTTGCAGTCTGCCCACATACGGTACCGCTGGGGTTTCCCGTTCAAACTGATTGTGCCTCATAACGGTTCTACCTACATAGCCTCTACGATATCCGAAGGCAAAGATATTTTGGTGAAGCTGGGTCTTCTGGAACGACAACATTCGCCTCGCCACCCACCGACCCCGCGACCATCCCCTATCTGGGCTACACCATCGCCTCAAAGGGACAGAAGGTCTCGCAGACTCCAGCCTCTTCCGGATGTTTGAGGTCTGTTTCTCCATACCGTGACCTCTTCAGAATTCCTCCCTTCGTCTGTCCTTGTATCTCCCAATGCCCCCATTTTCTAATGCTCAACAGGTGCTCGGCTACTACATCATCTGTTTTCTCCATGTCCCGGGAGGCTGAGGAAATTGACTTTGTTTTTTCGTTACCTCCCTGTGGCCTCACCCTCTCTGACATTCGTAGCTGCGCTCCCCCCCTTCCATACCTGCACACCATTCCTCACGTATCCTTAGTCCCAGAGACCTGAGTATCAGGCTTTTTGGACACACTCATCTTGGTATAGTCTCCCAGTTGACTAACGATTTTCTTTTTTTAAATATTCTTTATTTAAACTTCAAGGAGGTTACATAGTCCAGTTACATACATTTTCATAAATACATACAAACATTCGTCGGTGCTCAGTCCCTTTTAATCTCTACCAAAAATACCATTTCCCTGGTTTGCATAACTGAGAGCCCATTTCTTATTTATCTCTACTGTTTTTACATCTTCCACTTTCCCTCCTTTTATTTTAGTTTTTTTCCCCCCCCCCCCTTCCCTCCCACCCTCCGGAAAAAAAAAAAAAAAAAAAAAAAAAAAGAACACCCCTTCTGCTTCCAGCCCATAAAATTTACTTATTCCCACTACATGGTGATCTCCTTATCTTTCCCTATTCCCTAGCAGTTTCTTTCCCTCTTCTGAAGAGAGGAACACATTCCATCCCGCCCATATCCTGGCATATTGCTCGCTTCTGTCTTGGGCCGAGTATATTAAATCTTCCACAGCCCCTACCTTCCTCACTTTATTTAACCACATTGTTATTGTTGGTGGTTTAGAGTCTTTCCAGGAACGAGCAATGCAACCCTTAGCCTCATTAACCATGTGACACAATACCGAGCCCTTATATTTTCTTATTGGGATATGTGAGAGGTGCAACAAGAAAAAAGCCGGGTCCTCCGTTATTGGATATTCTGTAAATTTTTGCATAATTTTTTGCACGTCTTTCCAATACTGTTTGATCCTGGGACATGTCCAGAAAATATGTAGTAAAGTCCCCCGTCCCCCGTTGCACCTCCAACATTGATCTGATGCTCCAGGGGAAAACCTCTGGAGCTTCGATGGGGTATAATACCACCTCGTCAACAGTTTGTAATTCAATTCCTGAATTCCAGTACAGATTGATGTGTTTAACGAGAGGTATATCATCCTCTGACGTTGATCTAATGAGAATGTCCTATCCAAGTCCCTTTCCCACTTTACAAAGCATGGCATCTCATAATTATCTGGGGGGGCTATAAGCAATGTATAGATCTTTGATATCGTTCGAGACAGAGGTTCCTTCTCTTCACAGTAAATTTCAAATCTAGTTAGATCTTGTTTATAGTTTATTGCTGGACCTAATGACTCAAAAAAGTGCCGGAGCTGCATTGCCTGCCACACCTTCACTTCAAATTGGCCCCCTTGTTGAGTCAGAGTAGTCACTGTTGGCCAGACATTAGATTGTAAAAAATGTGATACCTGCATATACCCCTTTTCCCGCAGGCTCTTAAAGTCTCTCCTCTCCATTCCTGGTTTAAAACTGGGGTTACCTAGCACCGGAACTAATGGGGAATGCGCTGACGAGAATTTAGGGTTCTGACTAATTCTAAATCCTATTTGTAATGTTGGGCCTATAAGCGGATGCTTTTTCATAGAATCTGGTAGATTAATATAGCACCAGATCGCTCTTCGGAGAGGTACTATACACATTTCTTGTTCTAGTTCTATCCAAATCTTAAATTCTGTATGTCGGCACCAGTCGATAATCCTCCCAATATGCACTGCCTTATAGTATTTAAGTAAATCTGGTACTGCTAAGCCTCCATCTCTTTTTAGCATAGTCATCCGGCTTCTACTGATCCTCGGTCGTTTACCTGCCCAAATAAATTTCGTAAACACTGTGTCTATTTCACGAAAAAAAGCAGATGGAAGTTCTATTGGTAGGGCCTGTAGTAGATATAAAAATTTTGGCAGAATACTCATTTTAATGGAGTTGCAGCGGCCAAACCATGAATGACGTCCCTGTTGCCATTTCTCTAACAATATTTTAACTGCCTTAAGAAGCGGGGGGAAATTCAACTTAAATGTCTCTTCTATTTTTACTGGGATCTGTGTGCCCAGGTATTTCAGGGCTGTCCCTACCCATTTAAATTTAAAGTTGGGTTGTAACATTTGTTGTTTTTCCCAGGGGAGGGCTACCCCCATTGCCTCTGACTTTGAATAATTGATTTTAAAATTTGCCAATGCACCATACTCATCTATTTCCTTCATTAAATTTGGCAGTGAGATATGTGGACTAACCAGAGAGAACAGCAGATCATCTGCATAAGCAGAGATTTTATAGCTCCTATCTCCAACTTGTAGACCTTTAATATCTGCGTTTAGCCTAATTTTATTCAATAACGGTTCTATCGAGAGAGCGAACAGCATAGGGGAAAGTGGACACCCCTGCCGTGTCCCATTTGAGATTTTAATCGGTTCTGAGAGTACCCCATTGACTTTAACCACGGCCTGCGGAGAGGAGTATATTCCAGATATCCACCTTATCATATGCTCACCTAGTCCCATATGCCTCAATACTTCGAACATAAACCTCCAGTTCACCCTATCAAATGCTTTTTCAGCGTCTGTACTTAAAAAAATAGAGGGCGTTCTAGTTTGATTGGCATAGTGGACCAGGTTGAGTACCTTAACAGTGTTGTCTCTCGCCTCCCTAGTAGGGATAAAACCTACTTGGTCTCGATGTACCAGTTGATTTAATAATGGTTGGAGGCGAGAAGACAACAGTTTGGTGAAAAGCTTCAGATCACAGTTTAACAATGAGATAGGTCGGTAACTCCCACAGTCCGCAGGGTCCTTCCCTTCCTTTGGGATTACCGAGATATGTGCTCTAAGTGCGTCCTGTGGGAGGGCCACAGTTTGGCCAATTGCATTAAAGGCCTTTAGCATATGCGGACCTAAGATTGGGAGGAAACTCTTGTAGTACTGGATTGAAAATCCATCGGGCCCCGGTGCTTTCCCTTGTTTAACTGTTTTCATTACTGCATTTAACTCCTCTGTCGTTATAGGGGCTTCCAGTCTACTACGTTCCATGGAAGAGAGCCTACATAGGCCTGCTGCTGATAGATACTCCTCCATTTTAGCCAGGGGTACTCGGGGTAGTGATAAATTGTATAGCCCAGAGTAGTATTCTCCAAATCTTTCAGCTATCTCACTGGGTCGGGAGATCAGACGTCCATTTTCCCCTTTAATGTGAGGGACATAAACCATCTTCCCCTTTTCTTTAAGTTTCCCTGCTAATGCTTTGCTGCACTTATCCCCTAGTTCATACGTAATTTTCCTACCAAACTGTATTGCCGCCTTCGCTTTACATCGGAGGAGATCGGTCAACTGTCTCCTCAGATGTGCCAACTCATTTCCTATAGATGTAATTTGTATATTCTTGTGGAGAGTCTCCAACTTCTGAATTTCATCTGCTAATTTTACCATCTGTTCTTCTCTTATTTTCTTTAATCGAGAGCCATGTTTAATCAGCACTCCTCTCATTACCGCCTTATGTGCCTCCCATATCATGCCCGGATCACTCCCCTGGGCGTCATTTATCTGGAAGTACATTTCCATTTCTTTCCCTGCATCTTCCCGTATTTCGGGAATCTGCAACAGACTTTCGTTTAGCCGCCATTGGCGCCCCTTGGATAGGGCCGGGCATGACATGGATATCTGTAGTGTCACTGGTGCGTGATCTGACCATGTTATATTTCCTATCTCTACTTTCTGTACTGCTGGCAGTAAATAATGGGGTATCAGAAAGAGATCGATGCGGGAGTAGAGTTGGTGTGGATTTGAAAAAAATGTATAATCTCTCTCTCCTTCGTGTAACAGCCTCCATACATCCACTAGATGCATCTCTTGCAACTTCCGCATTATCTTCCCCCTGACCCCCTTAGGGACTGATGAGACTCCCGTTGATGTATCTTCCCTAGGGTTTAATGGTATATTCAAATCTCCACCTAAGATCACTTTTCCTTCTGCAAATTCCATTAATTTTGTCAGAGTTTTATTTATAAAATTATCCTGATGTACATTTGGCGCATATATAGTAGCTAACGTTACTTTTACCCCCCCTATTTGTCCCTTTATAAAAAGGAAGCGTCCATCTACATCTTTCCGCATATCCAGGAGAGCCCAGGGTATTCGGTTCGAAATTAAGATGGACACTCCCTTCGACTTCGATACTTGATTATGTACATGGTATACACATGGAAAAAATCTATTCTGGAGATACGGAAGGTCACTCCTTTTGAAGTGTGTTTCTTGTATGAACGCCACGTCCGTATTGGATCGTTTTAGTTCGTTAAGGAGTATCTTTCGTTTCTCCGGTACATTTAATCCTTTTGCATTTATGGAAGTTACCCTTATCTCCTCCATCTTTCAAAAGGATATAAGATAGCAGTAGTGGGCAAAAAAAGAAGAGAAAAAAAAAAAAAAAAAAAAACCCCGTTCTTTTCTAAACTGAATCTAACCCCCCTCCTTTCCTATCAACCCCTAGGGGAGGCACCCCCGTTCTGAACCTCCAATTATACGGTTCACGTGGGTGCAGACCTATTTGGGGGGTTGACTTGAATCGGCCAGAGCGCTCTGCTCCTATACCCTCCCTCCCGTCCCCCTCTTTCTCAACCCCTTAACTTTCTTCAGCTACACAGCACTTTTTATTTCCATATTAGGAGGCATTCCCGTCCTTTACTATCGTAGTCCCCTATTCTCTCATCCCCATCCTTCCTCCTCCTCTCTCTTCTATTCCTCTAGTCCCCTTCCCCCTTTTTCCTTCTCTTTCCTTCCTCTTCTCTTCTTCCCCTCCTCCTCTTCCCATCTTTCCCCTTTCCTCTTCTCGTTTCCTGACCTCCCTTTCCTCTCTCTCCACCGCCCCTCCCCTCCCCCCCCCAAACCCCCCCTCCAACCTTCCCTTCTCTTCCCTCTCCCTTCCCCTTCCCTCTCCTTCCCCCCCTCCCTTCCCCTTCTCTTTCCCCCTAAAGTTTTACTTCTTTCTTACTACTTCTCTTTCATTAACTTCACTCCTCTTATTACCTCTAACTCCTATTCCTTCTATTTAGTTACTCCACAGGGTCTTCCCCATCCTATATACCTACCACACCTACCTGACCTGCCCAATTCACCCTCACAGTGACAGTGTGATTTAAAGTGCCTTTACCCCGTACCTCCTCCCCCCCCTTGCTATCTTCTACTTTACTACTCCCCCCTCCTCTTTACCCCTCCTCCCACTGTTTCTCTTACACACCACTATCCTCCCACTTTAATAGGTGCCCAAATTATTTCCCCTTTCTCTTTACCCCTTTCTTTTTTTTTTTTTTTCTTTTTTTTCCCTCTCCCTTTCCTCCCCCCTTTCCCCTACCCCTCCCCCACTTACCCCTACTTTCTTACCCTTCCCCCTTCCTCCTGTCCTATTTGTGTTGTTACCTTATCTTTTCTTGTGTTTCATTTTTCTTTTCTCATAGACAATATAACCATCAGTATTATAACTAAATACCCAAGCCCCTGGGAGCACCAAAAAAAAAGAGAAGAAAAGAGAGAGAGAAAAAAAAAAAACCAAGAAGAAGAAAAAAGGGAGTTTTTAGATCCTTCTATGATAGGTTGGAATTTAATGGAGGAGTTTTATGAAGGGGTTAACCTCATTCATGCCTTATACAAATTATCCTATATACATATTTATATGATTCATACATATCTATATTATATTCCTTTCCCCCTTTTTCTCATCTTCCCCCCCTCTTCCCTTGCCCTACCCCCCTTTATAAATTTTATACCTTTACACCCCCCTCAATCAAAAAATACGAAGTGCTTCACAGATTTGCATATTAGTGCCAATCTACCCAAGTGTGTTCTTGTGTGTTCTCATAGAAAGACTGTGAGAAAAGAAAAAAAAAAAATAATAATTAAGTGAAATTATATTTTCTATTTTATATTTTATATATTTATACTGAATATTTCCCCCCCCCCCTCCTATTAACTCCTTTAGAGAGGAGTAGGCAGAGAGCACCCCTTTGGGTGTTTCCGCCAAACTTCTCTTTCTTCTCTACACACCAGAAAAAGACATTAATCAAAATAAAAAAAAAAACCTATCCCTTTCTTTACCCCATCCAACCAGAGAGAAACCTAATGTGCAACTACAAAACAACAGCAAAAAAAAAAAAAAAAAACTGAAAATTTCCCAACCACTATCTTCCCATTCACATCTAACCCCCTCCCCCTCCCTCCCCTTCTGAAAAAAAAAAAAAAAAAAAAAGGAAAAAAAAGGGGGGGACAAAAAAAAAAGGAGGGACCCTCAACCAATTTTCCTTCAGGGGACAGGGGAGACACTGAGGAAGCCCCGAAAAGAAAAAGAAAAGGGGGAGGGGAACCTCCAATCAGTTCTTCTGAAAAGAGAGGGGGGGCCAATCAGGGGTAAATATTTTTCAAAAAGAATCCAAAAAAGTTGGACCCAGGCAAAGTCTCACCCCCACCCCCCCCATCCAATTGTTCCGCTGAAAATTGCTATCTAGTTTCTCCTCTTCTCTGGGGGTTTAAGTCCATCCCCCCTTCGGAAGGTCTTTGTTTTTTCAGGGGTCCTGTTATTGATTGGAGCCAGTTCGGAACCTCTAAGGCTTCTGTTCCTAAAAAGGAGAACAGATCCGGGAGTTCTGCCGGGTGTCGCAGACTAAAAGTCATTGCATCTTTTCTTACAGTCAACGCTATAGGGTATCCCCACTTATATGCCCCTCCTGTATGTTTAATTCTGTCCAAGAGTGGGCGCATCATTGCCCTTCGCTGCAGGGTAGCCCGAGATAAGTCGGGCAATACTTTCACCTTTACTCCATCATGCTCTATATCACCTGCCTCCCATGCTTTGCGACTTATTAACTCTTTCTGGGAGAAACGCAAGAACTTGCATATAACATCTCTTGGTCTATTTATATTTGTTGACGGGGGTCCTAGGGCTCTGTGCACTCTCTCAAACTCCCAATCCTGGGGGAGAGCAAGAGCTTGCAATTGTTGACAGATAGTTTGTACCATAAGCTGCAGTGCGTCCCGACCTACTGTCTCAGGGATCCCCCTGAATCTCAGATTCTGACGGCGACTGCGATCTTCCATTTCCTCTATTTGCAACTGCATATTAGAAACACATAGAACATGTAAAGTCTGTACCTGCTCCAGCTGGTGTACGCGCTTCTCCAGGGATACCCTCTGATCTTCCTCCCTTAGTAGCCTGTCTGATAGATGCTGCACTTCGGTTTGAACCAACTTCATCTCCCGTCTGAGTGTATCCTCAAACCTAGACACCATTGTTTCAATATCTGCACGTGTGGGAAGCGCTTGAAACAGTGCTCTAAGTTCTGAATTTCCCATAAGTAGCTGTGCATCTCCCTGGTATTCCTGGGGGCTCTCATTTTCCTCCCTCACCTCCTCTCTCTGTAGTCCCTTCGTCTTACCCGTCTGTAGCTGGGGCGTAGATCTTCTTCGTTCCTGCAACTCGTTCGTTTCTCTTCCGGAGGACGCCGAGGCACCCTCTCTCGACTTGTCTCCACCTCCCATTGAGTCACGTGGTCCCGCTGATTGTTTCCTGGATACCGCCGCTCTCGTATGGGGAAAGAAGCGTTCTATCTCCGGCTGTTCCTTCGGCTTTTGTCCCCCCTTCTCCTTCTTCCTCATCCCCGGGTAAGCGCCTGCTTTGTGTAACTTGCTATATTTGCTCTGTGTCCCTTGCTAGAACACGCTGTTTGAAGAGGGGGGATTGATAGCCTATGTCCGTAGCATCATACGCTCTCTGTACCGCCTTGTTTAGAGAGAGTGGGGAGGACTAGGCGCGCTGTGCTGTGCTGTGTCCGTAGCATTACTGAGGGACCTGGTGGAGGGCAGGAGCCTGTACGAGCGTGTGTCTCCTACTCCGCCATCTTCAAGCCACACCCCCCTGTTTCGACTAACGATTTTCACCCACTGTGGGACATGTGTGTAGCAGGTGGCAGTTGGGCCGTAAGGCCTAGTATTTACACAATTTTCTTGGTCCGGCTGGACTTTCCAACCAGACCCCATAGAGTGTTAAGTTTTATTTTTATGTTTATGTTTATTTGCTTTGCTGACTTCACGACGGAATGTATTTTCTTTGCCTATAAACTCGGGGCTGATGGATCTCCGTTTCATGTCGGACCTCCTGATGGCCCCATAGGTACTAGATTGGGCCTGATATTGGCTCATGCGGGCCCCTCTGGTTTTGGACTCAACTATTTTAACCCCTATTCTCCCCGCGGACCACCCGCACCTGTGCGGTTGAACACTGGCTGATATGGGTCTCCGTGTTATCTCACATAATGTGAGAGGTTTTAACTCCCCTCACAAACGGAGGAAAGCCTTCCGATACTATAAACGTATTGGGGCGGATATCATCTTACTACAGGAGACGCACTTCTCCTCGGGGGCCTGCCCCACATTTTTTGATAAGTCATATAAATTACATTACACTACTACATTTGATTCCAGGACCAGAGGAGTGGCAATTTATATTCGTAATTCTGTTTCATTTGAACCCTCACATGTGTTTAAAGATCAGGATAGCAGGTTTCTAATTGTTCAGGGTACATTGCAGGGTAAGGAGGTAACGATTGCTAATCTGTACGCCCCTAATAATGCACAGAGTGCCTTCTATCACCTTTTCCTACGTACTCTCGACAGATACATCTCCCCCCACCTGATAGTAGGTGGAGACTTCAACTTAGTGGCTAATCATGCGGAGGATAGAAGCCGAACGTCACATAGTGCTAGGGTTTTCCCTAAATTTCTCTCTAAAGCATTGGATGGTTTGCAGCTTATTGACACCTGGAGGGCCCTTAATATTGGAGCTCGTGAATATACACACTACTCTCACCCTCACGATAGCTACGCTAGGCTTGATTATATTTTTGCTTCCCCGGTTCTTTTGGCCAATTCCACACACACTACTATCCACCCGTGCCCATGGTCTGACCATCAGATAGTAGCCTTTCATACCTCCCACGTGGGCCTCTCCCCCTCTCTTGCCTCCTGGCGATTGAATGATTCCTTACTCTCAGACCCCACTACCCATACTCAGATTGAGAGCCACCTAGCAGACTACTTCGCGATCAATGACACCCCGGACATCTCACCCCAGGTTCTTTGGACCGCTCATAAAGCGGTTCTCCGTGGTCGTTTGATTGAAATAGCAGTCACTAGGAAGAAACAATGTAATGCTAAGATTCAGGCCCTCACACGTGAGCTGCGTGCCCTCTACCAGTCCCACGTACAGGCACATTCCCCTGATGTCCTTCTGTTGATTAATCAAAAGCGTACCGAACTAGACAATATCCTCTCAGAACGTACCGAGAAATCACTTGGGTGGTCAAAAGCTAGATTTCTGCTACATAGTAACACGGCTTCCAAGATGTTTTCGCGTAAACTACACCAATCTTTACAACCTACTCATGTTTATAAATTGAAAAATGACAAAGGTACTCTGGTTTCACACCCTAATGAGGTGCTCAACATTTTCTCATCCTTCTACCGAGATCTTTTATCTTCCCCCTCGCATCCAATGCCGGATAATGTAGATGAGTGGCTGAACTCGCTCCCCCTTCCATCCCTTTCCGATGCACAGCGGGCCACACTTAACGCCCCCTGCACCGAACAGGAGGTGTTGGACACTATTAAGACACTCAAATCCTCTACAGCCCCTGGCCCGGATGGCTACACCTCCACGTATTACAAGAAATTTTCACAGATCCTGGCCCCTAAATTGTCCAGACTCATTAATCAGATGCTGCAAGGGCAGACTCTCCCTGACGAGATGCTGCATGCCAATATGACCCTGATCCCCAAACCCCATAAAGACCACTCCCTGCCCCAGAATTTTAGGCCCATTTCGGTGTTAAATAATGACATTAAAATACTAGGAAAGATATTGGCAAATAGATTGGCCCCTATTGTAGGTGCCCTTGTGTCACCGGAGCAGACTGGTTTTATCCCCAATAGGCAGATCACTGATAACATTCGTTTGGCAACGAATATCATTCAAGATGCGAACCTTTTCTCCCGTAAAGTTTTAATCTTCGGGTTGGATATCCAAAAAGCGTTCGACAGTGTCCTCTGGCCCTATCTAGACCGGGTCTTGGCCAGGTTTGGATTTGGGGGCGAATTCATTAATGGTTTTAAAGCACTGTATCATAGACCCCATACTAGGATCAAACTCCCCGGTAGTTCCTCCGAATTTTTCCCTATAAGTCGGGGCACCCGCCAGGGCTGTCCCCTGTCCCCACTTATATTTGCCTTGGCTCTGGAGCCCCTTGCCAGGGCCATTGTTACTAATCCAAACATAGGTGGTTACTTGAAAGAGGAAGGGGAGTACAAGCTTAGCCTTTACGCGGACGATGTCCTATTGTTTTTACCCAATCCTTTGATAGCTCTTCCCAATCTTCTGGAGCTCTTGGGCACCTTTCACAAGCTTTCGGGCTTGGGGGTGAATATAGCTAAGTGTGCTGCCCTTCCTATCAACTTTACCCCTGCAGAAGTTTCTAATTTGCGCTCATATTTTGGTCTCTCTCTCTCTAAAAACACCATTTTATACCTAGGGGTCCAGCTAGCTCCTTCCTTACCAGAAATCTATAGCGCCAACTATCCTCCGGCCTTTACAATGGTTCGGAGGTGGCTACGTTTGTGGTCAACTTTTCGTATCCCTTTGATTGGGAGGGTGGTAGCGGTTAAAATGTCTATTGTGCCGAAACTTTTATATTACTTCAGGGCTCTCCCTATCTATGTGTCACGCCAAGCCCTCACCTCGCTACAACGCAATATTAACACTTTTCTATGGCTGGGAAAGAGGCCCAGGCTAGGGAGACATCTGACGCATCGCTCACTTTTACAGGGCGGCTTGGGACTCCCAGATGTATGGCTATATTACTTAGCGGCCAGGTTGGCCCAGACAGCTCAATGGCATGCTCCAACGGTTGGTATACCGTGGTTGCAATTTGAAACTCAGTCTTTGCGACCTTATTTCCTCCCGGGTGTCCTGTGGCAGGAGAATCTCCGTCCAAGGGACTTAGCCCCTCTCAATAACATAGTGAGTAGCTCCTTATACCTCTGGTCACTGTATAAGACTAAATTTCGACTGCGACCTAACAGGCCTACTTTGGCATCGTTTTTGGGCGATAGGAGATTCCCCCTGGCGTTTGGGTCTCCTGTTGTCTTCAGATGGTGGATCCAAAGGTCTTTGGTCACTCTGCGGGACCTTTCTGGTAGACGAGGTGCCTTCACCTCCTTTTCACAACTCCAATCACAACATGAGGTGCCAAGGGCCGAATTCTACAAATATCTCCAGATTAGACATTTTTTTCAGACACATTATAGTTCTTTAGGTGACATCTCTAATACCCAATTTGAATCTTTATGCTATAGACACTCCAGAGACAGGGGTATTATTTCTACGGTGTACAAACACCTTCTGGAATCCCAAATGCCAGAGAAAACTAGGGCGATGTGCCTCTGGGAGGCTGATTTGGACACAGAGTTCACGCCTGAGGAATGGAGTGTGATGCTTGTGAATATGCATAAGTGTGCTAGATCTATGGCGGTGAGGGACACCGTTGTGAAGCTTCATACTCGGTGGTACCTCACCCCGGATAGGATTCACAGGTTTTACCCCACGGTTCCTGATCGCTGTTTTAGGGGTTGCCCGGATACAGGCTCTCTGGTCCATATTTTCTGGAGCTGTCCCCAGCTCCGGGGGGTTTGGGATCAGGTACGCACCACGGTGTCCTCGATTGTGGGATCCGTGGTTGATTTGTCACCTGCACACTGTCTGTTGTTCGCTCCTATAGCAGGGGTTTCCCGCCCCACCCAAAGGTTGATCAATACACTGTTCTGTGCTGTCCACTGGACGATAGCGCTACATTGGCGCTCGCAAGTTACCTCCTGGTCGGGGGTTCTTGGTAGGATGGACGCTATCCGTCTAATGGAACGGGTACATCACACCATTATGGACACCATGCATATCCATACTGCCAAATGGTTAGAATGGCCGGAGTGTTCCGGTCCTATGGGGGTTCCCTCCCCGCATATCCCTTAGTAGGTGTTACACCGGTGTCCGGGCGATCCCATTGCATTTGTATATTGATACCATTTTGTTGGTTTATTCTCCTATATCTTTGATCCGGACCTGAGACTAGCGCCAGCTTGTAAACAGTACTGTAGTGTATTAGCTATCTGTCGGTGAAGTCAATAGCAATGATTATTGCAAGGTTAACTTTTTGTTTATGTTTCTTTTATTTTCCCTTGTTTTACTAACTCTCTATTATGTACATCTTTGCACTTGATAAGCATCGTCTGGTGCATACGTTCCAGGCTGTGTACGTTAATCACTTTTTTAAATGTTCCTTGTTGGGCTTGGACCGCTGCTGTGCCAGCAACATTTGTATGATGTGTATATCCATTATGCTCTCCATTGATGCTGTCATGTACTTGTGTCTGTTGATCTAATTATGCTTCTTTCACCACCAATAAAAACGTTTGTAATCAAAAAAAAATCTCAGAAAACTAGATCTCTTATCTCTCTTCTGGATAGATCCTAAACTCAGCAGCAAGACATCTGACATTTGCATGCTCTTACATCGCTTTCCTCAACACCAGGGACAAGCAAATTCTTAAAAATACTACTGCATCTCAGGTGTAATGACCCTATTTTCTGTCAACCCACCATTCTCCTTGCAATGGTCAAATATATTTTTTTTGCATTTAGAACCCCGAGAACCAAAGACTGACTCAAATATCTTTTCTGGAAAATTACCCCAATTAGTAATCCTACAATTGCAAAAACCCACTACTACCATATTCTTGCTTGCATTTGGACTAATTAATTCCTTACAAAGACTCATTGCCATACAAAAACCTGATTAGGAATCATTTACCAATAGAGGAATGTTTACTACATAACTCCTCTCCTCAACATACTATGCAAATAGCTCTTACATATCCCTGCCAAATTATATCGGAAGTAAAGAAAGAAAGTTAGAGATTCTATCCTGAAACTGAGGGCTTACAAAATGGGCTTTAACTTGATACAAAAACTCTCCATATCCTTTATGGCTCAAGAAAAAAACACACAAGATCCTGACCAAGTGGAATGAATTCCCTAGTAAGTCCAGTCTTCACAATTTCTCACTCTCTGCCATACATACTGGTATGCCAGTCTCAGCAGGGGATGAGTGCACATATTTGTTGGGAATATTAAACAGAGTTCCAACAAATATATAGTGTGCTATACCAACAGATAACATATTATGGAATACTTCTAGCATTACACTGCTGTTTATGCTTCTGGAATTACCGTAGTTTCCTTAAAAGAGCATTTATGACTAACCCGTTGCAAGAGCTATGTTTTCACCACTGAAACTCCCACAAGGCCCCATCACTGATGAAAAGGCTTGTTTTAATGGACAACATGAAAAGACTAGAATGTCTCATAGACAAAAGAAAATGATAGAATGGAGAATTTTACACAACCTTGGCTCTCTAGCCTAATCCTAAAACAATCTCAAGACTGATCCTTTGTATCTTGTCTTTATGACCAAGGCAAGGAGTCCCCTATCTCTATAAACCACCCCTCAACAGGCCCTCTTTGCTCTCATACCACTATACCCCCCCTTGCCCCTCCAAATGCTTTTTTTCTTTGCACCGTTTCTCTAATTTCCTCCTCCCCAAGTAATTTATTCATCCCTATCTAACCAACTAACACTACAAATCTGGATTATAAATCCAGATTAAAACCCCCTATGTCCAACACTAAAAGAGAAGAATTATATAATTTCATTGCCACAGGCAAAAATTATTTCCTGTGTCGCTCTGTGGTGCATCATCGTGGTTGTAACAATCTATCACTGAAGGAACTCCTCAGACTGAGCAGCGTATTGCAGAGTAGGTGGGAGGAGTTGTGCAAGACTGAACATACTTTTGAACGCATCCTCCTCTCTGACACTCCAATCCAACAACATCACTAGCTGGTTCAGTGAGGATCATCTTATTTAGTCTGTTGGTGTTGGTCACCTTAAGCCTGCTTCCCCAGCATGCCACTGCATACAGGAGAGTACTGGCCACCACAGACTGATAAAACATCTTCAGCATTGTTCAGCAGACGCTAACAGACCTCAGGTCCCTTAAAAAAATAGGTCCTGGTCCTTCCTAGACTTGAAGAGCACTTCAATGTTCTTACTCCAGTATAGTTTATATCTCTATGCATAATCCTGGATAGAAACAGAGATCACTGGTGCCGCTGCCTTCCTCCTTCTCAAATCCACAACCATTTATTTTTGTCTTAGTCATATTTAGAACTGAGCTGCCAATTTTTTCAGGGATCGGGGGGGGGGGGGGATATTCATGGAGTTTGTCCTCTGCACTGTAATGTAAAGGGGAACTGTGATATAAAGGGGACTGCAATGTAAAGGGGCACTGTAATGATTGCAGTCCCCTTAATATCACAATGTTTCCAGCAATCAATCACAGCCCCCCATCACAGTGCCCCTTGCAGTTATGCAACCCCCTTGACTCTCTAATCACAGTGCCATTTTTACCCTCTGCCAAATTCCCTGAGTCGGTCCTCCACACTGTAATGTAATGGGGGCACTGTGATATGAAGGGGACTCCACTATAAAAAGGAGTTGGTTACAGAGATATGCGCACATTTGGAGGGGCCTCACACGTGATGTTATTCCGAATTATGAAGTCGGCCTGACCTCTTGGACCTGCTCGTTGTTTGTAGCACATGCTGTGTGATTCCTTCAAAATTGTAAGTGGGATTTTATCATTGATAGCATTTTGGTGAAATACTACACTATGTGGATTTTCCTCTGTACTTTAACTTCCTCCATGGAGTCTATCTTGGCTTGGGAGATCATGGTATATATGGCTGCTATGCAGCAAGGCATCTGATGGTCTCCTTGTGGGATCAGAGCAGCTGGTAAGGAGTTAATTGCTTGTGGTGATTCCTTTGGGAGCACCCTTTCTTTGTTGGCGCACGTTATCATCATTCCTTCATGGCAAAGAAAGAGGAACTATTGAAGTTTAGAAAATTTGAGCACCTTTTTGCACCTTATACAGTATAAATATATATTTATATATTTATTTATAATATTTTTTTTTGCAAAGGGTTTGCACATTTTTATATGGACTTTTTGCACAGATATGTCAATTTAGGATGAGTTCATTATATGTTTAATGCACTTTTATTGTGTCACTTATGTGATTTATTAACTAACTAGCACAAGGATAGGGCACTTTTTATTGTTTGGTTGGATCATTGGGGTGGCGACCACGGTCTGTGTTATCCCTGTCACCGCTTACCTCCTGCTGTGTGGCTTAGTCATCAACAGGCCACTGACCTGTCCCTTGCATTAGCCAGCTTTTGTTAGGACATGTGGCCCAGCAGCCCCAGCCCATCAGGTAAATTTCAGGTGTGCCCTATAGCCAGTCCAGGCCTGCAGATTATTATCCTCACACCAAGTGACAAAGACCTCCAACACAGTCCTATACTCAGTCCCTTACCCATCCTTGATACCTCCAACTACCGCAGTGTCATCAGAAAACTTTCCTCATTCAGATTGTTCTGTCACTGGCCAATTGTGCACTACGGTATTATCAGTGGTCTCTTAATTCTTAAAATAAAAAAAACTTGGCTGTATTTTTTGTCTCTAGCACATTTCAGCCCATTATCCATTAATAAAACTGCTAGTGGCCCATTTTACACTGAGGTATCCTTTTCACTATCTTAATCCTTGTAGTAAAGCCCTAGCCTCAGCAGCCTGTGCTTTGTTGTGAGTAAATTTGGGCCTAGCCTTTCTATTTAAAATTGTCCTGCTAATATCCAATTTTACACTGCCATGTCATCTGCAGTTTTTTAATGTTTGAGGTAAAAACCCAGCTTGTACTGTGTTTCCCTAGTATATCTAAGCCAATTCTCCTTCATTAAAAAGGTTTTGCTGCTGGCCAATTTTTCACTGCAGTATCATCTGTGGTCTCTTGTGGCCTGTTCTTAATGAGAGCCTAAAATAAATTGGCCAGTGGCAAGACAGTTTTGCATCAGTGAAAACAAGGACAATCAAAGCAAACTACTGGCCAATTTCTATCTGGTGGTAAAAATGGGCCTATTGTCGTTTGATAAAAACAAAAATATGTTGCTGCTAAAGCTCCCTGACAAAGGGTCTTCTTTTAAACTAAAATGAATCAGATTGGGGTGTTGCTTGCTGTATGTGAGCCAAGCTAGTTGTAAAGCCCCATACACACTATTATATTTTCTGCTGATTTTTTCCTTCAGATTTACCAAAACCATATAATATGAGGTCAAACCTTAGAAGTTTCGATTTGTATGTAATCAGGCAGGCCCTTGCACTACATGGTTTTGGTAAATCTGAAGACAAAAATCAGCAGAAAATCTGATCGTGTGTATGGGGCTTAAAAGAAAAAAATCAATTCCACATCCAAGTATGCTCTTCCAGTGTACGCTGAACTATGATAGTTGGTAAAAATCATGCTGTTCTGCAACACCACCCCCAAGCATGGGGATTTGTGGTTTTTCAATATTGCCCTTGAAGTCACATGAAAGGACCTGTATGGTAGCACCTCTTTTGACAGCTGTTTAAATATTAATCCTAAAAATGGCCAAAATGTAGCAACACGGTTTTCTCCCTGTAAACGTCAATGGAATTTGCCTCTAAGTTCAGGTTTGCCAAATTTTGAACAAGATTCACTCCTGATCCTTTCCTGAAACAAATAGGGCAGATTTGTCCATTACTTCCATCTATCTCTGATACTAATTTATAAAGCACAGTCACTCCATGGACATTAAGTTAAAGTACTACAGTCCATCTGATGTACATATGGGCCGTTGTACAAAAGAAAACCTGGTTTCAGGTGCCTCAAGTCATAATTTGACATTATGTTGTAGCTCCACTATCTGGTAGACTCTAGTACAGGGACCCAAACATACAGTAAGCTAATAGTGAAATCCACTCTCTCAAATGTTGTGCTTCATGAGTAAAGCAAATAATAATAAAAGCAGATGAAGTGTCCTGCTGAGTTGTAAAGGAAGCCCTACATCTTACTACACAATGGGGTTTCCAGTAGGGTTCAGATGCATGTTCATCTTGGAAATACCCCTTGAAGGAAAATAACAATTTAGGAAGAGTGAAAAACCATAAAGTCATTTGCGGCACTTTATAACACTGTGTGTGTCAAATACATGAGCTTCGACCTAAAAGATCTACCTCCAGCAAACCTGGTACATTTCATATCTTTAGAAGTTAGAAAACAAAGCACACAGCAGGCAAAGCAAACACAAACATCTTAGCCTGCAGGAAAAGTTACATTCTGCCAAATCACTGTCTTATTTGAAGACACCAAGAGGAGACAAAAATACGTGAAATCATTTTGTATGCAAGAAATCAGTGCTTACATAAGAGTTAATAAGTTGAAACACTGGCATAAATCACTTACCAGATGTGTCCTAAGAGCACCTACAGCATTCAACATCTGCTGCTGACATCTAACTTTAAAATTGTTCATCACTGCTGAGTAATAACAATGTTTCCATGTCTGGAATATGATATTGCTCTTTATCATGTACATTGTATCATAAGCAATTGCTAATTCATTTCTCATGACAAATTTCTAGATGATGACAACAGTGAAACATGTCTGCCAAATGTTTTTTAAACAGCATCCTTAGAGTCACTCCGACAGGTAATACAGATACCACAGAATCCTTGGGGGTGGGAGCTCCAGCACACAGCCTGCGATTGTTAGCCTCAGCTGTGCATGTTTCCCTGTGTTTTGTAAGGGGGGGGGGGGGTTACCCTTTCCCTCCACTCCAGTCTCAGTTTACACTCAGCTCTCCTCTCTGTGCTCTACAGTGTGTACATCAAATTCCCGCACCCTGCCTGCTAGAGCTCAGAGATGCTGTGTAAATTGTACACTTTGAATGGATGTAGAGGAGAGGTGGCTGCAGATAATCAGGTACAAGTTATGTAGAATGATTTGCTTTATCTCTGTGTATCACCGGAGGCTTGTCACTTCACTAGGTATATGTAAGAGTTTACAACCATTTTAAGTAAAGCTGCAGATTTAAATAATATTAAAGTGACTATTAAAAAAAACATTAAAATGTTAAACTATATGTCCAATTATAATGATTGGGTTTATATATACTTTATTTGCGAGCCATGGACGGGCAGGTGTCTTTTCATTTTTTACTTGCGCTGGTTCACATGGGTATTTTTCAACTTGGGATAGCCAGCAGTGCCTCCTATGGTATACCCTAAATTGCCCAATCCTTGCCCTCCGCACTGTGTATGGGATCAAACCATTTATGGCCTTACAGATAAATCCAATTAAATCTCACATTTCAACATTATTCAGGTTTTTATGCTTTCGCTCATCCTGTGTTTGTGTGCAGGTAGTGTAAGCCAAGCCCATCATAGTACAGTCTAATTATCTGTCCTGCTTTACTCCACTCCTACTTCAGTTTGAACAGCTATCAGGAAGAAAACACTCAGATTTTCCAGCTTTGATTGTACCTATCACCAGGGGGCGGACTGACAACACATGGGGCCCCCGGGCAATAGGAGATTATGGGGCCCCCAGGCAATAGAAGATTATGGGGCCCCCAGGCAATAGTGGATTATGGGTCCCCCAGGCACTAGATTATGGGGCCACAGTGTATACACATACGCATACAGTATACACACACAGACACACAATATACACACACAGAATACACATACACACACTGAAAAGGTACTGGAGAGGCGGGGCAGCTATAATCTTGGGATTTTTAAATAAACACAGATTTTTACATACTGTCCCTGGTTTTATTTAGGCTGACAACCCTGATGAGGCCCCTTAGTGGCATGGGGCCCTCAGGCAATGCCCGAGTGTCAGAATGGTCAGTCTGCCCCTGCATATCACACAGTAACTAATAAATATTCAGGCCAGGACAGATTTAAAAATTTTCTGAAGGGACGATCAACCAATAACAATACTGCTAATTGTGCACCATTTTGATTATATTATATTATTGTTTGTGCTATATATCTTAAAACCTGTATAAACCTGTATAATAATATTAGAGCTCTTCTCAATCTTACAAAAGTGGACTTCACCTTGTAACATGACAGTTACATGTTTTTATGTTCACTGCCCACGTGCATGTGTTAAATAAACTGTTCACATATCTGTGAACATGTTCCATCTTCATTGTCCAATCACAAGCTTGGATGATCCCAAAACACACCGAAATGCTAAAGTATACATAAAACCAAACCTTTTTTCAGTTTTGGATGGCATAGGAAAGGTTTAGATTACCTAATTTAAGCATTCCATGGGTACTTTCCAAAAAAGAAGCAAATGCAAGAATATACAGTCTTTAAAGATCAATCATGCAAATATATAAAAAGGAACACATCCGTGTGTTTTTAATTCTTAGATTTGCTAGAAAAGAAGTATGCATGTGGCCTCCAAGTATTGTCAATGTGAATGAAATGTTATTGAATAGAATATAAGGTTTGGTCACTAAATGTATAGGTCAAGAATTCCTGTGGATATTGGGTTAAAGTGGAGTTCCACCCAAAAATGGAACTTCCGCTTTAAGGGAAGATGACCGCCTGACATGCCACATTTGGCATGTAATATTTTTTAGGGGGGGGGGGGGGGTACCGAAACTTTCTTTATAGAGGTTTCCAGCTCCCACTTCCTCCGTGCCTGCCCCAAAAGGAAGATCACCTCTCCCCCTCCCTCTCAGCAATCATCTGGGACATGTCACAGGTCCCAGATGATTGCCTGGCCAGTCACAGCACGCAGCGCGGCTTGTGTCTGCACAGTATGTGCCCGGCTGTGAAGGCACAGCTGGGCACCCACAGTGACAATGCCGGCGTCACAGAGAGGAGGGGGAGACAAGCAGGGCTTCACTACTCCGCATCTTTGGACCCTGGCACAGGTAAGTGTCCAATTTTTCAAAGTCAGCAGCTGCAGTATTTTTTTTTTAATTGGAACTCCGCTTTAAGTCCCGATTCTGGTGAGGAATGGAAACCATTCCAGAGAACTGGAGTAAAATTTGTCTTCCATTCAATTCAGATCCTCCATATGGCTGATAACATTAACGTCGGAACTCCGCAGGCCTATAGATAGGGGTACCTTTCCATTCATCGGCTTTTTAATTCTAGTTAGCAATCCATTCTTTATTTTATTTTCAAACATCTAGATGGGTACATGCTTGACCAACTTCTGTTGAACAAGCAAGTTGTAAAGCTTTTATTGATTGGTGACTGCAGCCAATCAGCTGACAGGTGCATCTACTGCTACAATGTCCAGGCAAGGGGAATCTCGCCTACTTCTTGAGGGGAACTTTCAAAAATAGAGTAGGTGGATCAACCACTGGGTTATGAACATCTACAGTTGTACTCAAAAGTTTGCATACCCTGGCAGAAATCATGACAATTTGGCATTGATATTGAAAATATGATTGATCATGCCAAAAAACTGTGTTTCATTTAAGGATAGTGTTCATGTGAAGCCATTTATCATCACATAGTTTTTTGGTTCCTTTTTAAATCCTAATGATAACAGAGATCACAGAAATGACCCAAATGACCCTGATCAAAAGTTTCCATATCCTGAAATGTTTCACCTTGGTGCAGACACACAAGGTGACACACACAGGTTCAAATTGCATTTAAAGGTTAGTTTCCCACATCTGTGGTTTTAAATCGCAATTAGTGTCTGTGCATAAATAGTCAAAACATTTTTAGCTCTCATGTGGTGCGCTAAGCAGGCTAGATATTGAGCCATGGAGAGCAGAAAAAAAGGACCTGAGTAAGATCAAGAGGATACCCAAAGACTTAAATTTTCCAATAGTACTGATTACTCACATATAAGAAGTAGAAAATTCGAGGATCTCAGCATACCAAGCCAAGATCAGGCATACCAAGAACGATTGCAGCTACAATGGCCTAAAAAATTGTTTGGGATAAAAAGAAAAACCCACAGGCAACCTCAAGAGAAATACAGGCTGCTCTGGAAAAAGACAGTGAGGTTGTTTCAAGGAGCCCAATATGACGATACTTGAACAAAAATTAGCTGCATGCTCAGGTTGCCAGAAAGAAGGCTTTACTGTGCCAATGCTGCAAGAAAAGTCCCATTACAATATGCCAGTCAATACCTTGACATGCCTCACAGCTTTTGGCACACTGCAATCGTATTTTGACGAGACCAAAATAGAGCTTTTTGGTCACAACCATAAGCGCTATGTTTGGACAGGGATCAACAGCTACATAAATACCATAAAAATAATGAACACAGGGCCCTTGCATATTTTCAAAATTCATGAAATCACGTAGACCACTCACCCGGGTGTTTTCACCAAAACCAAACATATAGTGTACTACAAAACCCTTGTAATAGACTACCTGGGAGACCAGCAGGGTTACTTTATTGACAACAGAGTCCCAATAGGGTTTAATAGCAAAAAATATAAACTTTATATATGGCGTGATATCAAAAATTATTTCAGCAGTAAAATCAACTGACTCCCAGCATCACAGAAATAATTATGCAATGGTAAATACTGCATAAAAAGCTCTTAAGTCCAATTCACAAATGGACCAGAGCGTTAAAGAAGCATACAATATTTACCACCAGGGTTTAGCTGGCGGTATGACATGCGGTATTTGTCAAAAAACAGCCTGGGGCTGTACCCCATACTCATTAGCATGGGGGGAGGGGCCGATATATGGGGGTCCACATATCAGTGCCCATAATTGCAGCATATTCGTGCCTCCTCATCAGTGCCACCTAATCAATGCCCATAAGTGCTGCCTATCAGTGCTCATAAGTGCCACCTCATCAGTGCCGCCTATCAGTGCCCATCAGTGCTGCCTCATCAGCACCCACCAGTGAAAGAAAAAAATTATTTATTTACAAAATTTACTGACAGAAAAACAGAAAAACTTTTTTTTTTCAATATGTTCAGTATTTTTTTTTTGGCATGTCACGGAATGGGGTACAGGGCCAATCACAGTGGCCCTTTACCATGTGATCGCTCTGTCCAATGACGGCATAATCACTTGTCAACAAACCGGAGCTTGTCCAGTGCAGCTCCACCCCTCTCCTCGCACTGATCGGTACAGCGTGCAAGGACAGGAGGGAGCTGGGTGCAGCAGCACTGTGGTCTGTCTCTGGAGTGCCCACAGTGATGATCTGTGCCCATCCATGCACCACATGTGCTAAAAACATGCCTCATATGTGCTCATCCATGCTCCACATGTGCTGAAAACATGCATCATATGTGCCCATCTATACTCCATCCATCCCTGGCTCATCCATTCTCCATCCATCTCTGGCTCATCCGTGGGCATCCGTGCTCATCCATCCCTGGCTCATCCGTGCTCCATCCATCCCTGCTCATCCATGCTCATCTGTGCGCCATCCGTGCTCATCTGTGCGTCATCTGTGCTCATCCATGCTCAATCCGTGCTCATCCATGCTCCATCCATCCCTGACTCATCCATGCTCCATCCATGCTCATCCATGCTCATCCATGTTTATCCATGCTCCATCCATGCTCATCTATGCCCATCCATGGCTAATTCATGTTCATCCATGCCTCATCTGTGATCATCCTTGCCACAGCCATGCCACATCAGTGCTCATCCATGCCACATCAGTGCTCATCCTTGCCGCATCCATGCCACATCAGTTCTCATCCATGCCACATTCTTGTCACTACAGTGCCCATCAGTGAATCACAAAAGGGTAATAGGTAGTCAAATTACATTTGAAATGTACAGTGGTGTGAAAAAGTGTTTGCCCCCTTCCTCATTTCCTGTTCCTTTGCATGTTTGTCACACTTAAGTGTTTCGGAACATCAAACCAATTTAAACAATAGTCAAGGACAACACAAGTAAACACAAAATGCAATTTGTAAATGAAGGTGTTTATTATTAAAGGTGAAAAAAAATCCAAACCATCATGGCCCTGTGTGAAAAAGTGATTGCCCCCCTTGTTAAAACATACTATAACTGTGGTTGTCCACACCTGAGTTCAATTTCTCTAGCCACACCCAGGCCTGATTATTGCCACACCTGTTCACAATCAAGGCATCACTTAAATAGGAGCTGCTTGACACAGTAAGGTCCACCAGAAGATCCTTAAAAGCTACACATCATGCCGAGACCCAAAGAAATTCAGGAACAATTGAGAAAGAAAGTAATTGAGATCTATCAGTCTGGAAAGGGTTATAAAGCCATTTCCAAAGCTTTGGGAATCCAGCGAACCACAGTGAGAGCCATTATCCACAAATGGCGAAGACATGGAACAGTGGTGAACCTTCCCAGGAGTGGCCGGCCGCCCAAAATTACCCCAAGAGCGCAGCGACGACTCATCCAAGAGGTCACAAAAGACCCCACAACAACGTCCAAGGAACTGCAGGCCTCACTTGCCTCAGTTAAGGTCAGCGTTCATGCCTCCACCATCAGGAAAAGACTGGGCAAAAATGGCCTGCATGGCAGAGTTCCAAGGAGAAAACCACTGCTGAGCAAAAAGAACATCAAAGCTCGTCTCAATTTCTCCACAACACATCTTGATGATCCCCAAGACTTTTGGGACAACATTCTGTGGACCGATGAGACAAAAGTGGAACTCTTTGGAAGGTGTGTGTCCAAGTATATCTGGCGTAGAAGGAACACTGCATTTCATAAAAAGAACATTATACCAACAGTAAAATATGGTGGTGGTAGTGTGATGGTCTGGGGCTGTTTTGCTGCTTCAGGACCTGGAAGACTTGCCGTGATAAAAGGAACTATGAATTCTGCTGTCTACCAAGAGATCCTGAAGGAGAATGTCCGACCATCTGTTCGTGTACTCAAGCTGAAACGAACTTGGGTTCTGCAGCAGGACAATGATCCTAAACACACCAGCAAGTCCACCACCGAATGGCTGAAGAAAAACAAAATGAAGACTTTGGAGTGGCCTAGCCAAAGTCCTGACCTGAATCCTATTGAGATGTTGTGGTATGACCTTAAAAAGGCCGTTCATGCTCGAAAACCCTCTAATGTAACTGAATTAGGACAATTCTGCAAAGATGAGTGGGCCAAAATTCCTCCAGGACGCTGTAAAAGCCTCATTGCACGTTATCGCAAACGCTTGGTTGCAGTTGTTGCTGCTAAGGGTGGCCCAACCAGTTATTAGGTTTAGGGGGCAATCACTTTTTCACACAGGGCCATGATGGTTTGGATTTTTTTTCACCTTTAATAATAAACACCTTCATTTACAAATTGCATTTTGTGTTTACTTGTGTTGTCCTTGACTATTGTTTAAATTGGTTTGATGTTCCGAAACACTTAAGTGTGACAAACATGCAAAGGAACAGGAAATGAGGAAGGGGGCAAACACTTTTTCACACCACTGTATGTCTCTAATGGTGCTCCCTGTATGTGGACAGGCTGTGTAAAAGTCTCACACATGTGGTATCGTCATATTAAGGAGGAGAAGCAGAATATATATTGGGTTGTAATTTTTGCTATGTGCATGCTATGTTTTAGAAATATCTTATAAATGGACAACTTTGTGTAAAAAAAATGCATTTTTATTTTCTTTCCACGTTTTCCAAAAATTGTGTAAAAAATTACATGTTCAAAAGACTCATTATGCCTTACCAAAATGGGATAATTTTCTGGACGTTTCCATTGTCCTGGTGCTCCAGGGCCTTCAAAAGTGTAAGAGGTAGTCAAAAAATTAAATGTGTAATTTACAGTATGTCCCTAGAACACCTGAAGTTGCTCCCTGCATGTTGGGCCTCTGTATGTGGCCACGCTGTGTAAAAGTCTCACACATGTGGTATCACCATACTCAGGAGGAGTAGTAGAATGTGTTTTGGGGTATAATTTGTGGTATGCATATGCTGTGTGAGAGAAGTAACCTGTTAATATGACAACTCTGTGGAAAAAAAAATCTTCATGTTGCAAAGAATTGTGGGAAAAAATTACAACTTCAAAAAAATCGCCATGCCTCTTACTAAATACCTTGGATTGTCTACTTTCCAAAAAGGGGTAATTTTGTGGGGGGTGGTATTTTTACTTTCCTGGCTTGTTAGTGTCTCAAGACATTAGATATTCCATCAGTACATCAGGTGTGATCAGGTAAGATCAATTTTCAGTGATTGGCACCATAGCTTGTAGACTCTATAACTTTCACAAAGACCAAATAATATACACCAATTTGGATTATCTTTATCAAAGATATGTGGCAGTATAAATTTTGGCCAAAATTTATGAAGAAAAATGACTAATTTGCTAAATTTTTAAACCAAAACAAAGAAAAATGCTATTTTTTTTTACACATTTTTCGGTCTTTTTTCATTCATAGCGCAAAAAATTTAAAACCCAGTGGTGATCAAATACCACCAAAAGAAAGCTCTATTTGTGTGAAAAAAAGTGGTCAAGTGGTTAAGGAGATCAAGCTACTAATAGTTTGTTTTAAATATCTGAAAAGGTATATCATATGGAGTTCATATTAACCAATATGAAACAACCCCATAGGTGCACACATAACTATGTGTGAAATAATGCAAAAGGATAGTTTGGTGTAGGTTCCCTTTAAAATAAAAACTACAGGGGGTGTAAGGGTGTAGTTTGTGTTCATAATGTCCTCTGTCCTCTGCCCCCATAGTGTTCTTTGCCCCCCCTGCACCCCACCCCACACAAAAACACACACTGTGTAGGTAGAACTCTCCTACCTTACACGGGTGTAGAGCAAAGCAGCGATGGGTTGGTATCACAGGGCTGGATGGGGGCAGGAAATGCTGAAGTTAACATTTTACATCAACAGGCTGGTGATTGGTTGCTAGGATCCCCCGTCAACCAATAACCTGCTGTTTAATGTAAAAAGTTAACTTCAGTGGTTTCCGCCCCCATCCAGCCCTGTGATACCAGCTGCTCGCTGCTGTCCAATGAAGAGGACAGTGGCGAATATGTTGGGTCGGACAATTAGTGGTGGCAGGCCGGGTGCAGCCTGCAGGTTACTGACCCTGGCCTATGTGGTCATGTATATTAGGTATTTCAATCCATATTTTAACCACTGGACTTCCTGAAGGTTTTATCTCTTTCGCGACCAGGTCATTTTTTTTGTTGTTCAGCCCTGAGCTCAATTGCACTGTCATGCAATACTGTATGCAAATTAAATTGATATCATTTTTTCCACACAAATGGAGTTTTTCTTTGGCGGTATTTGATTCCCACGTTTTTTATTTTTTGCTATTTAAACAAAAAAAAATATGAAAAAATTATATTTTCTACTTTTTGTTATAAAACATATCCAATAAAATCAAATTTCTTTATAAATTTAGGTCAAAATGTATTCTGCTACATGTTTTTTGTAAAACAAATCCCAATAAATATATATTAGTTGGTTTGTGTGAAAGTTATAGCATCTACAAACTATAATATATACTGTATATTTGAAAATTGATCAATCCTGATCTACTGACTGCCTATCTCATTTCTTGAGGTCCTTAAAATGTCAGGACAGTACAAATAAACCCCAAATTACCAATTTTTGGAAAGTAGTCTGAGGTATTTAGTAGAAGCATAGCAAGTTTTTTGAAGATGTCATTTTTTTTCACATTTTTTTTTGTAAAATTAAGAAATTAAACAAAATGTGTTTTTTTTTTTTTTTTGTCACCAGTGCAGTACAGCAGCATAATATGACTGGAGTGGCAGTGATCAAGGATACTGACTAGTGAAAATTAGGGATGTGCTCGATGTTTGAGTGGAACATAATCGGGTGTTCGCTGAACAGCAAATATTATGGGGCATCCGTATGAAATTCAAGTGCCGCGGAATACCCCATAATGCACTATGAGATCGCAATGAATTGCTGTATGATGATTGGCAAAAGCATGCCCCTGTCCTGCATGCTTTGGCCAATCACAGCATGCTCTGCTGAGAGAGCCATAATTGGCCAAAGTCATGGTGTCTTTGGCCAATCATGGCTCAGGGGGACTAAGTCCACGCACCACACTATACAAGGCTGCTTACATAGGGGCCGTGTATAGTGTGTGGAGGGAGATAGATTAAGCTAGATTAGGCGGGCAAGTTAGTTAATGGCAGTGGATTTGATATATATATATATATATATATATATATATATATATATATATATATATATACACACACTCTGCATTTAGCATAGACTACATATTCAGTGTAGGCTCTATATTCAGTCAGTGTAGGCAGTGTGTTTATATAACACAGAAGTGGTTACTGGGAACCCTGCACCAATTTTTTTTTTTTAAGTGGTGTGGGGTTTTTCCCCCAAAATCCATACCAGGCCCTTCAGCTCTGTTATGGATTTTAAAGGGAACCCTGCAGAGAAACTTTAAAAAATAATGGTGTGGGGGTAATGTACAATGTACCTGATACCCATTCACATAGGGGAGTGTCGGGGGGGGGTGCTGTCTCGCCCCCCCTTTTCCTGAGGCCTGCCAGGTTGCATGCTCAGATAAGGGTCTGGTATGGATTTTGGGGGGACCCCACACCATTTATTTTACATTTTGGAGCGGGGTTCCCCATAAAATCCATACCAGACCTAAAGGGACCCCCACGCCATTTTATTTTACATTTTTGGGTCTGGTATGGATTAGGGGCCTGGTATTGATTGGGGGGGGAGCATGCCATTTTTTTCAATTATTTTTGATATATATTGCTGGGATGCAGCAATACATTACAGCCGCAAGCAATTTTAAATTACATTTTTTTCCTTTAGAAATTTCATTTTTCTGCAGTACTGTTATAAACATGGGAAAGCCGTGCTACTTTACAGGCAGACTAAGGGGACCCCCAGGCACAATATTTAAAGGAATATTTAATTTTATTGTTTCACATTAAGCATTATTAAAATCACTGCTCCTCAAAAAATGTCAGTTTGAAAAACTTTTTTTTTGCATTGATACATGTCTCCTGTGGCAATACCCAGGTTCCCATGCACTTTTTATGGCAATAACTTGCATATAAGCCTTTAAAATGAACACTTGATTTTTCACGTTCATATCCCATAGACTTTACGGTGTTCGCATGTTCGCACAAATTTTTTGTCTGTTCACATGTTCTGGTGCGAACTGAACCAGTAGTTGTTCGGCTCATCCCTAGTGACAATATGGTTAAAATAAATTTTTTGTATTTTTTTTTTATATTATTTTACATGCTTTCATTAGAGTAGTTTGATGCCATCATAGTCACACTGTACTACCCTGAGGGGATGATCAAGGATTTTTTTTTTCACACTTTGATTGCTGTTAGCCCTTGTACACACGGTCGGACATTCCAACGGAAAATGTCCGATCGGACCATGTTGTCGGATAATCCGATCGTGTGTGGGCTCCATCGGACTGTTTCCATCAGAATATCCGACCGACAAAGTTTTAGAGCTGGGCTATAAAATTTTCCGACAACATGGTCCGATCGGACTTTGTCCTATCGTTTGTAGAGAATTCTGATCGGACAAAGTGTCACGCATGCTCAGATCAAATTCCTAGACCAAAGCTATTGGCTATTAGTCTGAATGTAGTCCCGTCGTAATGAAATAACGTCACCACATTCTGAACGATCGGATTGTCCGACAACTTTGTACGACCTTGTGTATGCAACACAAGTTACAGACAAAATCCGTCGGAATGTCCAACTGTGTGTACAAGGGCTAAGAGTGATGATCACTGCAACAACATTTTTAACTGCCATGAATGGGTTACATTCATAACAGCTGTGATTTTCTATTGTGTGCTGTGATTGGCCTACAGCTATCAGATGGTACAGGGTGCTGTTATTGACCCAGGTATCATCTGATAGCTGTGGGCCAATCACAGCATCACTCTGGGAATCACAGTTGTTAGACCCCTTTCACATTGGAGCCACCCGAGCATTAGCGTTTACCACTGTTTAAAGCAGAGTTTCGCTTAAAAAAATTATTAAAAGTCAGCAGCTGCAGCCCCGGAAGAATTTACCCCCTTCCTGACCACAGCACTTTTTGCGATTCGGCACTGCATCATTCTAACTGACAATTGCACGGTTGTGCGACGTGGCTCCGAAACAAAATTGACGTTCTTTTTTTCCCACAAATAGAGCTTTCTTTTGGTGGTATTTGATTACCCCTGTGGTTTTTATTTTTTGTGCTATAGTGACAATTCAACAAAATCAGTGCTAAAAATATGTACTGTCACTGTACTAATGACACTGGCTGGGAAGGGGATAACATCTAGGGCAATCAATGGGTTAAATGTGTGCCTAACAAGTGTTTTCTCACTGTGGGGGAGGTGATTTTACTAAGGGAAGACATAGATCCCTGTACTTGCTTTGCAGGAACACAGAATCAATGTCTTCCACACTGACAGAATGGTGAACTGCCTTGTTTACATAGGCAGACCACTAGGCGAGTCCCCCGGATCTGCTGATTGGCTCTGACACCCAGAAATGCAGGATCACGTATATAAGTGATCCTGCGCAGTGCGACTGCCGTGTAGCAGTAAATCTGCTATCAGGCGATCGGCAACTGGTTAAGATCATCAGCATTATGATAACTCACAGGCAGCAGACACTCTATCATGGCTCTGGCTGGCTCTGTCACAGTGTGTCACATAACATGGCTGCTGGTTGCTGATTTTGTTAACTTCTGACCAATAAGTGCTGCTGCCTGTGAGTTCTGATACCATTCATTATGCCAGAGAGACAGACACAGTGCAATGTAGTCTATTCACAGACACCCCCAAAGCACACCTTTGTTGAAGCCTTGAAGGCACTGGCAGCCCTACGATTGGATCTGCTTCCCCTCTATTCCTGCTGCTGGATATCGTCAGCTGAGCTCAGCTGCCTCTCTCTGCCCGTCGCCGCCGCCACCGGCCTCACAGCCTCTCAGATCTCACTCTCCGGGCCCCGGCTACTACTGGGTGGGGAGCAAAGGAAAATGACTCTGCCGGGGAAGGCAAGGAGATAAGCAGGCAGGCGGCTGGCCGGGATTTGAGCCAAGGCAGAAGAACATGTGAGCGGAGCTGAATGGGCAGGCAGGCAGGTGGCTGGGATTTGAGCCAAGGCAGTAGAACATGTGAGCGGAGCTGAATGGGCATGTGCTGGAAACTGAAGAAATAGTTAATCTGCTCTGACCAGCACATCATCATTAGAAAGGGCACAGATAATGGAAAAAATACACTCCCCTAAGCTAGTAGGAGTGGGGGTGTGTAATTCAGATTTTTTTTTTAATTCTGCACTGACTGTCTTTGAAAATTGCCCCAGCTCCTGTTGAAGTCAAACCTGGGGACAAAACCTGGGACAGACTTGGTCCGGGGACAGTGTCCTCAATCCGTGGGACTGTCCCCTGAAACTGGGGACATCTGGTCACCCTATCTTATAAATGAAATATGTTCACAAGATCTTTGTGACATTGTGATCATATAATCTCCTGACCACACAAAGTGATCAGGTACTGGTATCCCCAATCCGTTGAGTCCGGAGGACACAGTGGTCATGGGAGCGGCATACTGCTTGCCCCCAACCCGAGAGACGCAGGATAACGTACATGTATGTGATCCTGTCTGCCCATGTCACCCTGCCACAGTGCATGTACTGTGCCTGGCCAGTAAGCAGTTAAGTACAGCAATTAGAGACATAAAAGGTGTGTTTGCACCTAAACAAGCATAAACGTATGCATAGGCACTTGCATTTATTCAAGTGGCCAGAATAAATGACTATTCTGGCTAGTAGAATGAGTTTATGCTCATATCTGTCTACATACCATACGCCTATACAAGTGCATAAATGCATGTAATTATGCACCAAAACAAGCATTTTTTATGCTGGATTTCTTTGCCCTCTCCTGGCAAAAATATATCCAGTGTAGATAGGAGTATTTTAATACACCCATGTGTATCAGGCCTACAGATTGAACTGAAAACATGTGTCTGTAGGCATCAAACCTTTGTATTTTTTTCATCAGGTTTTATGCACATACAGTGTGAATGAGCCCCTAGAAATATCCCAGAAGTTATGAGAATGAATTGTGCATGCCGTTTTCTTTAGGTTCTCATACATGTCTGCGTACACGGCTTGTACTGTGCCTAGCACTGCTGTTAGAATTGTCCTTTACAGCCGTGACTGTAGAAGTCAGATGTACAGCGGATAAAAGACTTGGTTTGCTGAGACAAAAGATGATATCATGTCGAGACAAATTACAGAGGTGCTGTGTCGAAAATGTGTTCGAGCAATAACTGCTATACAACAGCCATATCAGCATGACTGCGATGTGCCTCCTGCTTACGCAGGCTGCATGTAAAACAGAAGGTCCTAGGTGCAGACTGCTGTTATTCAGGTCACACATAAGCAGCTTGCCAGCAGATTGGCAGTCATCTTGCTGCGAGGCCCCCTGCAGGCCAGTCTGCTCATGCACAGAATACATCTGAAAGAGAAGTCATTGGAAGTGACAGATAGCCATAAACTTGAGGGCAGGATTTAGTCCCGTTGTCTCAGTAGGACCTTATCTCTCTTTGTCTGGCAGAGATTATAGAACACATATACACATCCGCACACAGTAGTAAACAAGGAGACATGTATAGAATAAAAATGTAGTCAAGCTTTAACAAGAAATGGTAAAGTCTCAGAACAAAAATACGATATTTTAAGTAAAACTGTAGCTGATTTCAGTGAGTATGTAGTATTAGGAAATGAGTACTAAGTCACCTGTATATCACAGAGTGTAGTCGCTACCCCTGATGAACTACTATTGATTTCAACTAATGCCGCGTACACACGAGCGGACTGTATGGCGTACTTAGTCCGTCGAAACACATTTCAGCGGACAATCCGCTCGTGTGTGGGCTTCAGCTGACTTTTTCAGCGTGCAGTCCGGCGTACTAAGTATTTCGGTTTTTTCGAAATTCTGTCCGTCGTACTTTGGTTTCAGCGGACAGTACGGTCGTCAGTATGCTAGTTCGACGGACTAAGAATGGCGCATGCCCAGAAAGGATTTACACGGCGGAAGGGTGCTTTGCTGTGTCTTGGACTTCCTATTTCTAGTCCCGTCGTACGTGCTGCACACGTCATCGCGCAAGCTTTCGACGGACTGTTTGTGCATCCGTGTGTGGTCAAGTCCGTTCAGTCGAAAGTACGACGGACTGTCCGTCGGATTGTATGACGAACTAAGTATGCCATACAGTCCGCTCGTGTGTACGCGGCATTAGAATTAGATTTATTTTGCATTGAAAGCCCTTCTCTGCGAGAAACGAAAATGCTTCCTAGCAGTGGGGTTGCCTCTGTTCAGCAGGGGTTAAATGCTGGCTTAGGTCTAGGGGGCAGTTTTAGTTACCCGATCCTCTGCCCCCTTTCCTCAGTCAACGCACTTCTGTAGTCCCCTATGCTCCAGCGGTGGACTGTCCCTTGGCATTCTCACATCCAATGCAGGGCTATCTGAACCTGATGACATCAGAGAGCATGTGACCTCCAGAACATAGGGGAGAAGAAACTGCAGAGACTGGTTGTACAACCCAGAGGAGCCTACGGAAGCAGAAGATTGGGAAGGAAAACTTATTTTTTGTGGATCTCTAGACTTAAAGAGGAAGTAAACCCTCTCTAAAAAAAAAACTAAAAAAAACACCCTGCAGGTCAAAGGCATAATGAGCTAGTATGCATAGCATACTAGCTCATTATGAATTACTTACCTGTGATCGAATAAATTGAGGTTATCAATTACCACCAAAAGAAATCTCTATTTATGGGAAAAAGAGAGCATACATTTTATTTGGGTACAATGTCGCAGGACCGTTCAATTGTCAGTTAAAATCACCCAGTGCCGTATCGCAAAAAATGGCCTGGTCATTAAGGGGGACAATCCTTCAGGTCCCTAAGTGTTTAAAGTATAAGTGTGGGAATTGAAAAAAATATAAATAGATACACTTCTATGGCTGCAACATTATTCTGATGCTGTAGCTGAGCCCCGCCAGCTCCAAGCCCAAGAACTGAGCGATCAAATAACCACTGATCACTCAGCTCTAGGTCTCCATTGAGCAGGGAGCACCAACTGTCAATAACCGCTCTCTGCTATCACTGGAGCACAGAGCTGTGGAGGGGGCAGGAGCAGGTGGCTCAGGCTCTCAGCGGCATGATTAGAGGCAGATCAGGCATCTAGGTGGACCCCACAGACTGACTCTGGGACTTCAGCCAACAGTGGACTTTAGCCCACTGTTGGTTTATTCTGTGTCACAGTAAAGCACTGAGCACAAGTAATTGCACTCCTGTGATCCAGAAGAGAAATATGGCCAAAAAAGCATGTCCACAAGTGTCTTTTAAACAAGCAGTGAACCCCTGCAGTGCGGAGATAGTCCCGATACAAGGAAGCATTTGTGTTTTCACTGACGTTCACCATTAAAGAGCAGTGTAGGAGGATGCTGTGCAAGTGGATGCAGATGACTCAACCACTTCCAAGTTAGACGACAGACTTATACATAGGGATCAAGTATTTACTACTTACCTCTGGCAATATGGGAACCTTGCAGAGGACTGACTTGCCCTCTGCAGTGGACTCCCTGCAGGCATCTTGGGGGAGTATGTGCCTTAATGGACACAGAACTCTTCTGAGATATGGGCAGCCATCCTGGACTCAGAGAGGCTATAAAAAGCTCCTGCTGGGGCAGCTGTTGCCTGTTTGCTCTGCACAAAGTCATCCATCGCCAAAGGTAAAGATGCCAAACTGTGCCCCTCTACCCCATTCATGGTGTGTAAGCTTAAGGGATGCTACGGCCAGCTGTCACCCACTTGTTAAAAATCACTGCCACTGTCACTCCTGTCAGCCTTGCAACAGAAAGAAGGTGCCCCATTCCCTACAGTAAACAATTGTGCTCAGGGCAGCCACCTCTCTCAACCACCCATTGTCCCGGTCCTGACCCCAAGTATGTGTATAGACAGGAACAGACACCCGCTGGGCATCCCTAGTATAGGTTCCAAAGAAAGAAGGATAGCTTAGGGACAGCTCTGAATACTCCTGGTGATTATAGCAGATCTTGGTGCCAAGCCTGCTGTCTGGATTGTGTGTCTACACAGCACCCCTTCTGGAAGGCCACATTCAGCGGCCTCAAGTTTAAAGAAGCAACCCTCCAGCTCCTTGCCTATTTAAGTCTTGCATTGTTGTACAATATTGTGGTGGATGTGTGTAAGTGCCTTACTGTATATAGTTTAACTTTGGGAAAGCAAGTGCATTGTTGCAACTACTAAGTATTTAATACATAAACAAGAAAATCTAAAGGATTTGTGTCGCCTGTTCCCTCTAATGTCTAGCCCTGCCAACAGAGGGAAACAGTAATGTACAGTCACTGTGCAGTACTGCCAATCAGGAAGCACGGCTAATAAATGTACATACAGTATAATGCTGATTGGTTCATATTAAGATGTTAATGCACAATACAATTTTTAAGTGATTTACACAGTTAATAAGGCAAAGATTGCACTTTGCACACCAGATACAGTATATGTTTAGACAATAATCATTTAGGGTATTCTATTGTTCCCCCCCGGGCCATTTGTAAATAAATACGCGTGCCAAATGCCAATATGTCATTTAGAAATATTTGTCCAGAGACTGTTTTAAGCAAGATGAGACCCAGGGCAAGGTGGGGTTTCCTACTTTTCTTGACTGATCATTGAAACTTACATTGAGGTCACATTTACAATATTGTGTTAACATATGGGACCTGTGTATGTGCATTACAGTGGGTTGCTATTCATTTTTAATTCCACTGCATCTACTGTACATGAAGTACACAAATGTACCTGCACCTCCGTGCATGTGCACTGTATTAAATGCTTTGCCTTGCTGGCAAAAAAAATTAGGCAGGTCCAATAAAAATAAAAGGGCAATGCACCGCAACTCATTCAAATGCCCAATTGCACTAATACATTTCGAAGAAATATGTACATGGGGATAGCATGTAAATTCTAGCCTGTATATGAATCATAGTGCTGTATTAACACTACATAGGAGTTTTGTTATCATTTTTATCGCTGGCAGTGTAGTAGCAAATACATTGGCTTGAATGGTTGGACAGCATATGTCTGCAGGTACCCAAAACATGAATTTGTCATCCAAACTAGACAAAAACCGGCAGGCTGAGCTTTATTTTTCTTATTTTGTTGTTTTTTTTTTTTTATTCTAAAGCCTTGTACACACGATTGGACTTTCCACAGACAAAACCTCAGACTTTTGTCCAAAGGCGTGTGCCTGGATTTTGTCTTGCATACAAATGGCAAGGAATTGTCGGCCAACAAAACACAAATGTAGTGACGTACTACATAGTTTTCAGCTCTTTATCGCCACCCTTTGGGCTCCTTCTGCTAATTTTGTGTTAGTAGAAGTTTGGTGAATGTTGATCCGCTCTTTTAATTTCACGCTTTTCATTTAGCACTTTCCATTTTGCGCTTTTCATTTCGTGCTTTTCACTTTGTTTCTGAACGGCCGTTCGTCAACCAGACATGTTGTGGAATCGAAGGAGATAATGTGTTATTTATTATTGGCCTTGGAGTTATTGCTTTGACCCAGGTCCAGTCCAGGAACAGGAGGAGGAGGAGGATTTCTTGGACCAAAAATTGATTAATTATTAATCGTGACCAATTATGTCATATGCCTTTTCTGCAGGAGCTCCAGGAGAATAATCCAGACGTTTTTAGGAATTATCTCCGGATGGCGGATCCCTGCTTTCACCAAATCTTGGCATTGTTGACCCCCTATATTTAGAAGCAAGACACATGCATGAGGCTTTTATTTTATTTTTTGGTTGAATAATAATGATTTGATTTGTTATATTTTCTATATTTTTGGATGCATATAATGCACTTTTTGGTTAAGTTCTATTGATAGCATGTCTATTTTTTTTAATGCACAATAAAAAAAAGTGTAGAATAATACTTGGCTTTTGTGTTTTACTTAAAATTACATTTTGGGAGTAGGCAGTTACATTTAAAAAAAAAATACAAAAATTAACCAACATAGTTGTATCTTTGATATTAAAAAACTATGGGATAATGGTGTTGTGGTAAAGCAACTTCATTATTATCCCATTAAAGAATAAGAGAATGTGAGCTGGATTTCGAGATTTCATAATGTGCCACATCACGAATATTAATTCTACATTATGAACGCTAGTTTACAAGACCAACCACTTATGGCTTGTCCTTGATTCCAAGTATGCTCGTTTGTCCGACGGACTTGTGTACACACGCTCGTAAAATCCGACAACAGACATTTGTTCGCGGAAAATTTTAGAACCTGCGATCCAACATTTGTCTGCGGAAAATCCCTACAAATCACACATTTCTTGTCGGAAAATCCGATTGTGTGTATGAGGCTTAACTGCTGTCTGGATGCTTAAACACCACAAAAGACAACATCACGGAAACGCTCAATTCACATGCTCTATATGCAGTGCAGGAAAGGCAGCGAATCTTGAGCATTTCCCGCACCGCACTGAAATCAGACTCTGTTTAAGCGATTTGCCACCAGTGTCAACGTGAAATTAATGACACCCCAAAACAGTTTGCAAAAAGCATTGTGATTGCAAGAATCGGATAAGGGCCATAAACAGATTGAAATGTGTCCAGTTCAGCGGGGACCAGCCAGATTTTAAAATATCTATGGGCAGACTGGTTGTACTGAAGTTGATCTATCGATCGACTTCAGTAAAACCAGCCTGCCTGTTTTTTTGCGGTTTGAGCCCATGACTAAAGCTGGCCATAAATTGATAGTTTTTTTTTTCATTCAGCCAGCGGACTGAATAAAAAAACAAACAGATGCCTCCATTCACACCAACAAGGCGAAGGGAGGAATTCTCCCCGCTAGGACATTGTATTCTGACAGCGGAACCTACCACTATCAGAATACATTAATCAGAGACTACAACTGATTTGCTGCAGCCGCTGATAAAGAAATGTTTTTCAACATTCTCCTTTAAAGTGATATTAAAGCTTCATTTTTTTGAAGATAACAAACATGTTATACTTACCTGCTCTGTGCAGTGATTTTGCACAGAACAGCTCCTATCCTCTTCTTTTCAGGTCTCCCAGACTCCTCTGCCTCGTGCAGTGCCCCAAGTGCCCTGGAGACACCGCCATGTGCTCGCTCCCGAGCTGCTGCTCTATGCATTTGTAAGACAAATAGAGCTGCAGCTTTTCAATCGGATTCAGGCTGGACCATTACAAAACTTTAATCTTCTTCTGGTGAAGCCATTCCTTTGTTGATTTGGATGTATTCTTTAGGTCTTTCTCATGCTGAAAGATTAAGTTACTCTTCATGTTCAACTTTGTAGCAGAAGCCTGAAGGTTTTGTGCCATATTGACTGGTATTTGGAACAGTTCATAATTCTCTCTAGCTTGACTAAAGCCTTGTACACACAATGCAAAATTCAGAAGGGGATTGTAGTACGACAGGCTGTTGTCCGAAATTCTTACCATTAGTACGTTCCTTTCGAATTTATGGACAACAAATGTTGGATGACAGGCTAGTAAATTTTTGGCGAATGATGGCTCCACATCTGATTTTTGGATGGTCAGTACACAAATCCGTCACACAAAAGTGGAAAGTTCAAACACGCATGATCAGAACCAAGGTCGGTCAGTCTTGTAAGCTAGCGTTCGTAATCGAGAATTAACATTTGTGACGTGGCAAATTATAAAATCTAAATTCTCATCTATAATGAGATAATAATGAAGTTGCTTTGCATGTAGTTATGTCAAACGTATTTTAAAAAGGCATTTGTTTTGTACGATCTGAAAATCGTGAATCAACGATCACCAAACTTCTAACATGAAATTTGCAAAAGGGACCCAAAGGGTGGTGCTTGAGAAATGAACTTCCTCCTCATACTCTTATAGTACGTCACTACATTCGTGTTTGTCAAACGACAATTTTCGGATACTTAGTATGCTAGACATAATTCTGCACACGCCCTTTTGACAAAAATCAGACGCTCGGTCGTCCAACAATCAGACCATATGCACAAGGCTTTAGGCCCCTGTTCCAGCTGAAGAAAAACAGTCCCAAAGCATGATGCTGCCACCACCATGCTTCACTGTGGGTATGATGTTCTTTTGGTATTGTGCAGTGTTGTTTTTGCGCCAAACATATCTTTTGGAATTATGGACAAAAAAGTTCAACCTTGGTTTCATCAGACAATAACACATTTTCCCATATGCTTTTGGGAGACTTCAGATGTGTTTTTGCAAAATCTAGCGGGGCTTGGATGTTTTTCTTGGTAAGAAAAGGCTTCTGTCTTGCCACTCTACCCCATAGCCCTGACATATGAAGAATACGGGAGATTGTTGTCACATGTACCACACAATCAGTACTTGCCAGATATTTCTGCAGCTCTAATGTTGCTGTAGACTTCTTGGCAGCATCCCTGACCAATTGTCTTCTTGTCTTTTCATCACTTTTGGAGGGACATCCAGTTCTTGGTAATGTCACTGTTGTGCCATATTTTCTCCACTTGATGATGGCTGTCTTCACTGTATTCCATGGTATATCTAATGCCTTGGAAGTTATTTTGTACCCTTCTCCTGGACTGATACCTATTGCGATCCCTCTGATGCTTTGGAAGCTCTCTGTGGACCATGGCTTTTGCTGTAGGATGCGACTAAGAAAATGTCAGGAAATACCTTATAGAACCGCTGAAATTTATTTGGGGTTAGGCTGGGTTCACACTGGTGCAACAAACGCTCCAACATTGGGAGCTCATGTCGCATGACGTGTGAAATCAATGTTTCCCTATGGGAGTCGGTCCGACTTTGAAAATGCTCCCTGCACTATTTTGGTCCGACTTAAATCCTACTTCAGCCCATTGAATATCATTGAAGTTGGATCAAAGTTGGATCGCCGTCTTGCCTGATCCAACTTTAGCATGCAACTTGTGCTCTGATGATCTTCAGGGAGAACTCCACTCCAAATTTTAAATAAAAAACCGGCATGGATTCCCCCTCCAATAGAACACCAGGCCCTTCGGTCTGATATGTATTTTAAGTGTAGTGCGGACATATTTTTGCCTATTAATGTGATGTTAATGTTTTACAATGCAAGCCTATGGACAATTCTATAGCTTAGTATTTGGTGCCATCTAGCGGTCAAATTCAGAAAGTGCACTGGGATAACTTTTGTTTTCAACCATTGAACTGAATACAGGAAGTGACTGTTTATTTTCATTTCAAGGTTGACCTTTTTACCCAGGATGCTTGGTGACCTACCCATGGGCACCCTCTCTTGCACTGCATGATCTCTAGGACATAAAAGGCCCCCAAGCGGCCATTTTAGGTCTCTTGGGATCGCATGGCCAGCCTGTGAGGATCTGTGAGGAGGTCCTCCCGGAGAAAGCAGCCTACAGCTACTACAGAGTGCAACTCCAGCAGCTTGTGTGAGTGACCCGACAGTGCCAGAGACACGGTGAGCGGATTGGAGAGATCCAGAGACACTCTTTTGGGCATCGGAGGACTGGGTTTACCCAGTGGAGTGGAACAGAATGATGGGCCCAGCTGACGGAGAAGTAAGCTGCAGTCACTGGACCAAAGCTACTACAGGGAGCCCCGATCCAGTTGCTGAGTGGGTCACGGCCCACAGTTTGTTATCTTAACTTTCACACGCAGTTAGACTCATACACAGGCCTCACTGGGATTTATAGTTCCACAGAGGAGGAGCAGAGCAACTGACACTGAGAAGACTTGAGGCCTATCTACTTTGACGTCCTAAGCCTTGTGATATAGTTACTGAAGTTACATCAGGAGCACCTTTACTTAAATTTAACTTACTTTAACCTGTGAATTACAAGTCACAAGGAGTTACTTTAGCTAGTGAAGGCAAGAAGATCAGACTAAGTACTTTAAGTGAGATCTCACGCATAGCTTGAAAAGTAGGGTGAGTGCCCGGGTATAGATATATATATATATATATATATATATATATATATATAGTTTCTCCCAGCAGTTGGAGCCAGTGAATCCTGAGGTTACAATACAGGTATATTGTATTATGTTTTATTGTACTCTATTGTATTACACCACAGCTGTGTCAAAGGGACTGAGCCAATTCAGGGGGGTTCATTAGCAGAGTGCAGGCCCAAATCAAATTTGAGCAGTTCCTTTGGGGTCAGTGCTACATAAGATGAACCCCCTACACTGAAAAAATGGCGTGGGGGTCCCCCCAAAATACCCATACCCTTATCCGAGCACGCAGCCCGGCCAGTCAGGAAAGAGGGTGGGGACGAGTGAGCGCTCCCCCCTCCTCAACCATACCAGGCCGCATGCCTTCAACATGGGGGGTGAGTGCACCCACCCCCCATGTCCACACACTTGTCCTCTCCTCGTCTTACCTCGTCGCTTGTCCCCACCCCCCTTCCTGACAGGCCGGGCTGCGTGCTTGGATAAGGATCTGGTATGGATTTTGGGGGACCCCGACACCATTTTTTCAGCCTAGGTGTTCCCCTTAAAATCCATACCAGACTGAATGACCTGGTATGTACTTGAAGGGGGAACCCATGCCAGTTTTTTATTTAAAATTTGGTGTGGGGTTCCCCCTCAAGATTCATACCAAACACCACAGTGCCTGGTATTGGTGGAGATCCAAGTCGGATCCCCATTCATTAAAGTCGGATGTGTCTCTGACTTCAAATCGCAGGGCAAAGTCAGATCCAGAGTATGACGAGTGTTGTGTCGCACCAGTGTGAACCCGGCCTTGGTGTGATTGCTTAATTCTGAACACAGCAACATACCCAGTTATAAGAGGGTGTGCCCACTTATGCCACCACATTATTTTTACTTTCCTCCACCTAAAAGATTTCAGTTTGTTTTTCAATTGAGTTGTACAGTTTATAGGTCACATTAATGTGGAAAAAGTTCTGAAATAATTTATCTTTGTCTCATTTTTTTACATCACAGACACTTGGCATTTTACCAGGGGTGTGTAGACTTTTTATATCCACTGTATATGCAGTGGCTCTAGTTTTGTAAAAACTATCCCTTTTTCCCCAAATTCTGCTCAAAATTACGTCACACTTTAAACGTTAAGGTTGTTTTTTGTCAAATTTGAGTAATTGTTTGGTAAAATGTCCTTCCTTTTCTTAAAGCGGAATTCCAACCACATACTGTATTTATCAGCGTATAACATGCACGTTTTCCCCTTAAAATCAGGGAAAATCATGGGTGCGTGTTATACGCCGATCCCTCGCCAATTGTGAGATTCTTGGCGGTTTTCAGCCATTCTTTCAGAAAGTCGCTGAAATAGCCAAAAGCCGCTAAGAACAGCCGAGAGCTACAGAGTGCCGCCGAGATACACAGGACATCCGCTCTGTATCTCGGCGGTGCCATTTTTAAAGGCTGGAAATGACTGACAAGGCTGCAATGCAAGGCTGCAAATGACTGATAAGGCTGCAATGCAAGGCTGCAAATTACACTGATAAGGCTGCAGATGGACACTAATAAGGCTGCATTGATGAGCATTTAAATGTAAGTTTTTTTTCCTTAAACTTCCCTCCTAAAAATGTTTTTCCTTAAAATTCCCTCCTAAACTTGGGGTGCGTGTTATACGACAGCACGTGTTATGCGCCGATATATATGGCATATGATTTTTTTTTTTTAATCTATCTCTTAGACCCCTTTCACACTGGGGCACTTTGCAGACGTTACAGCTCTAAAAATAGCGCCTGCAAAGCACCCTGAAAGAGCCGCTGTCTCTCCAGTGTGAAAGACCCGAGGACTTTCACACTGGAACGGTGCGCTGGCAGGACACTAAAAAAGGTCCTGCTAGCAGCATCTTTGGAGCGGTGAAGGAGTGGTCTATACGCCACTCCTGCCTAGTGAAATCAATGGGGCAGCGCGGCTATACCCCCAAACCTCCCTCTTCCTTCCATTTTAAAATGATGCACCCCCCCCCCCCTACCCCACTACAGCTCCCAAATGGCATTTTACTGCATACAGTGTGTGCTTGGGCAGGCTCTTGTATGTAATCAGTGCTTTGCTGGAAAATAAATTAGTGTATGCAATTTGAGTATGATAAAGAAGGGTGGGGATAGATGGAATTCTGTAGTCCAGTAAACAGGGATGGGATTTTAGTGCAGCTGAGGACTGAGGAAATGGGTTGTCAGTCCAAAGAGGAAGTCAGAAATGGATTTCTGGCAGATCAATGAGACCTCCACTGAACTTGCAGTTCTGAAATAATTATTATTATTATTATTATTTTATGTTTGGGTTTGTTTCTTTTAGTTTTTTTTGCCCTGACATAAACTTCAGGGAATCAGTGTGCATTAGGACACGATGAAACAATCAGCAACTCATACATAACAGAAGAAAACAATCAATCTACCAAGAAGGTTCCTAAAATCCTTGCAGGGTTTATCAGTTCAGCAAGAGTGGAGTTACACTTCAAGATCTTAAAGTCTAGATGACACGATGGCACGAGGACGTGCGCACACTGTATAAGGAGCAAGAACAATGAAAATCAAAAGACGCCTAGGCATTTTCTTTGAAGTGCCAGCAGCCCATATTCATTGCTTTGCATGTGTATGAAGAGACATCCATTGCATACAGTATATTATTAAACCATATTTATATTCAGCCCTAGAAAGTGTTATCAGTGGTTTCATTAAAACAGTAGTTTGAAACACTAGTCAGAGTTGTATACATTGTTAATTCTTTCTTTAATTGCCTCCATTGCAATAAAACCAAGACAATACACAGCAGTCAAACTCATTGGTGTTACTTTTGACCTGTCCACACATCAAGTCCTTCCTTAGGGGCTGAGGTTATTTATCAATGTATATATAGCAGTGGCTACCTTATATCTAGCTTTGACTGGACTCATTTATTTTATTTTATACACATCTGCACCAAACCCATAAATAAGCCCTGCATTTCAATTAACACTACAGGAGACACAATTACTCTTTGAACCTCTGAGGTCCATCTATACAACTGTAACCTATAGCTTGCCATGAAGCATTTAAAATGAGTCTTCAAAAACAATATGAAGTGACAACCTTCAAAAAATTATATTCCTGAAAGCACCTTTGTTTTTTAAGTTTTATAAACGCTGCCACTGTTGGAACAGCCCTGAGAAAGGAAGAGAATCTAGACAAATTATAGGACATATGACTATTCTTGACGAGTAAGGTTGCACTCTTGTTATGGTGTAAGAGAAAAGATTTAGATCATCATTTTGGTCCAGGTAGGTGATCGTGGCCCAAAACTCTGCCATAACAGCTGTGAACTATAACTAGATCTGATCTTTAAGGCCCTTAAAAGCATCCAACTCCAACAGCAAAAATGTTATTCATTCAAACTTGCAGATTCTTTTTTTTTTTCTCCAAGCATTTTATTGGGTTCTAGAGATAGAACATAACAACATAACATGGGTAACCAAGTACATTGCTTCCAATATTGAGTAGGAACAGTGCATTTAATAAATAACGTATAATGCCTTAAGTCTTGTTTGGAACTTACCAATTCTTAGATGTAGTAGCTAATTTTTTTATTCATTATTTTTTTTCCCGTTATTAGAAACATAGAAAAGTGACTGCAGAAAAAGACAGAGTAGTCAATTGAGTCAGCCCCTTTTTTTTATTTATTGTTTTGGGGTTTTTTCAGAAAATTTCTCCTGATGTTCAGGACAGTATTTTAAAGCTTCCTTTAACATACTAAGCTTTCCAGCAAAAGTAGCAGTTACAGGGTTGAGACAGACCATTTAACACTGATAGGGGTGCTCACAATGGTGAGATTTTTTTTTCATTTATGTAAAACCTTTATCCAAAAAGGAAAAAACAAACAGTTGTAAACAAATAAAAATGTTAGAAAACAAATACAGCCACCACATCTAGGGACTGGTAAGCTGCCATATATCAAATGTTTTTTTTTTTCAGATACATTAACCTGGAATATTTTATGTTTGGACTGAGTGCTTAGATTGCCATATCCCTGTATTATCAAGATATATAAGGAAGGATTCACCCCCTTGCTGACCAGAGCACTTTTTGCGATTCGGCACTGCGTCGCTTTAACTGACAACTGTGCGGTCGTGCGACGTGGCTCCCAAACAAATTTGACATCCTTTTTTTCCCATAAATAGAGCTTTCTTTTGGTGGTATTTGATCACCTCTGTGGTTTTTATTTTTTGCGCTATAAACAAAAAAAAGTGTCAATTGTGAAAAAATGCATTATTTTTTACTTTTTGCTATAATAAATATCCCCCCAAAAATACATAAAAAAATTTTTTTTCTTCAGTTTAGGCCAATACGTATTCTTATACATAATTTTGGTAAAAAAAATCGCAATAAGCGTTTATTGATTGGTTTGTGCAAAAGTTATAGCATCTACAAAATAGGGGACAGTTTTACGGCATTTTTATTAATTTTTTTTTTACTAGTAATGGCGACGATCAGCGATTTGTATCGTGACTGCGACATTATTGCGGACACATCTAACAATTTTGACACGTTTTTGGGGCCATTGGCATTAATACAGCGATCAATGCTATAAAATTGCATTGATTACTGTAAAAATGTCACTGGCAGTGAAGGAGTTAACCACTAGGGGGCGGGGAGGGGTTTAGTGTGTCCTGGGGGAGTGTTTCTAAGGCCCCTTTCACACTGGAGCGGTGCGGGTGTCGGCGGTAAAGCGCCGCTATTTTTAGCGGCGCTTTACCGTCGTTTTAGCGGCGGTCTGCGGGCGCTAGCGGGGTGGTTTTAACCCCCGCTAGTGGCCGAAAAAGGGTTAAAACCGCCGGCAAAGCGCCGCTGCAGCGCCGCTGCAGCGCCGCGCTGTCCCATTGATTTCAATGGGTAGGAGCGGTTTAGGAGCGGTGAATACACCGCTCCTTCACCGCTCCAAAGATGCGGCTAGCAGGACTTTTTTCACTGTCCTGCCAGCGCACCGCTTCAGTGTGAAAGCCCTCCGGCTTTCACACTGGAGTGAAAGGGGCCGGTTTTTTTTCAGGCTCTACACAGGCACTATTTTTAGCGCTGTAACGCCTGAAAACCGCCCCAGTGTGAAAGGGGCCTAACTGTATGGGGGATGGGCTAGCAGTGACATGACACTGATCGCTGCTCCCGATGTCAGGGAGCAGACGATCAGTGTCCTGTCTCTAGGCAGAATGGGGAGATGCTGTGTACATCGGCATCTCCCCGTTCTTCAGCTCCATGACACAATCGCGGGTATCCCAGTGGCGATCGAGTCTGCGGGTCCTGCGGAGCTCGCGGCAGGCACGCACGTGCATGGCGAGAATTTTAAAATAACGTACAGGTACGTTACTTTGCCCAGTCGTTCCATTCTGCCGACGTATGTATGCTGACAGAGATCGGCAAGTGGTTAAAGCACAGTTCCGGCCACAGAATTATTTTTTTTCTAGGCATCCCCTCACACGGCAGCTGCCATATCGCTGATAGTTTAGTAAGTTGCCATAACAACAGGCAGCGACGGAGGAAGATCCCACCCAGTTCTTATGGCAACATAGATAACATTGTCTATACAGAGCTGTGATCTGCCTTAAATCGCGTCTGTTGGGAAATAAGGCGATTTTTGCACACAGTCCTGCCCACTGACTCCTAGGAAATGATGACTTATATTTCCCAGGAGCTCAGGTGTGGGAGGAAGTGATGAGGAGTGCCGCGGAGCCAGAAGTGGCAGATTAGGAGCCACCACCTAGCAACAGGGCACTTCTGTATATATATATATATATATATATATATATATATATATATATATATATATATATATATATATATATATACACACACACACTGTGTAAAGGCGATCCCCGGGTTACAAACATCTGACTAAAGCCCCATACACACTATCAGATTTTCTGCTGATTTTTGTCTTCAGATTTACCAAAACCATATAATATGAAGTCAAACCTTAGGAGTTTCAATTTGTATGCAATCAGGCAGGCCCTTGCACTACATGGTTTTGGTAAATCTGAAGGCAAAAATCAGCAGAAAATCTGATAGTGTGTATGGGGCTTTACAAACGACTCCTACTTACAAACAGAGGAAGACAACAGGAAGTGAGAGGAGAAAATCTACCCCTAGGAAGGGATATTCACTCCTGTAAGAGTTATTATGGGAAAAAGGTACCTCCACTGAAGCTTTAGCACCAATCCTTGTTTCCACAATAACCCAAAATTTTCAAAATCCAATTATCATTGGGACAGAAAGTGAGGTGAAATCTTCTGAATAGGGGCACAAACAGCAAAACAAATGTAGCAGGGATGTTAACCCTTCCCTATGCTATGCAAAATAATTAAAAAAATATTTTTTTTGGCTGGAGCTACACTTAAAAAATGTACTTGTTCCAATGTACAAACAAATTCAACTGAAGAACAAACCTACAGATGCTATCTTGTTTTGTAACCCGGGGACTTCCTGGGTTAGGATTAGGGTTAGGACTTAGGTTCAGGGTTAAGGTTAGGGTTAGGGTTCCCCCTAGAAGAACAAGGACGCAGTGTCAGGGTTTCTCCCGCATGGAACAGGCGGATGCGACGTTCGCGTGCACGCGCGCGGCGAGCGGTGTGCGCGTTAGCGCGGTTTGGCGCCAGTGGGCCTATTTAAAGAAGGCTGCTGCATCTACTCGGTGCTGTTTGTCTGCAGCTCTGTACCCGAACTACCTGCTATCTGCCTGCTGTTGTGATATCTGACCCGGCTACCGTCTTACCTCGCTGACCTCTCCTGCTCTGACCCTGGCCTGCCTGACCTTGCTTTGGACTGTACCTCTGTTGCCGAACCTCTGCCTGCCTGCACTTCTCTTCCGCCTGCTGTACTTACCTGTCTGCTTATCCATTGTGACCCGGCCTGCCTGACTATTCTTCTGCTGTTCAAGTGTGCTGCACCCGGTCCTTGCTGCTGCTGCCTTGCCTGCTGATCGCTGCCTGCCGGTCTACCATCTTCTCTGCAGTTCCAGCATCCAGAAGTAACCAGCCGCTACTTCCAGTCAGACACTCCTACCCCACTGCGCTCACGGGGCCACTGTCTCCATTCCAGTGGTCCCTGAACCATAGCTGTAAGAGAAGTCTTCTTCCATCAAGTCGGGCTCATCACCAGGTACCTAACACTCAGGGATTGGAATAGGGACCCCAAAGGTCAAAGGTCAGCATGCGTGTCCCCCAGAGGCCCAAGGTCAAGTGTCGGGCTGACCCACCCCCACCAAAGTGTTCCGCCTACCCCAACTAAGTCGGGGCATGAACAAGTCAGGGCTTGAACAAGTCGGGGCAAGCGCTTGGGCCCGATTTTGACATTTTCACTTAGGGGTGTACTCACTTTTGTTGCCAGTGGTTTAGACATTAATGGCTGTCTGTTGAGTTATTTTAAGGGGACACCAAATTTAAACTGTTATACAAGCTGTACACTCACTACTACTCACTTTACATTGTAGCAAAGTGTAATTAATTCGGTGTTGTCACATGAAAAGATATAATAAAATATTTACAAAAATGTGAGGGGTGTACTCACTTTTGTGAGATACTGTATATATTGTGATCCACTCCACTTTGTGATCCACCACTCCATGTTTACTATGTTTTCACCTCTGGGATTGACCCATATGTATCACAGGTCAAAATGCACATTTCTCCTTTAAGGGGTTACACCATTAGTTTCTCCTATCCAGGGTCTGGGTTTCCACTTTTCTTCCAGAATATTAGCTCAAAGTAATCAATAATATTTCCATGAAAATGTACCTTTCTCAAAATACAAGTAAATTACACTCATATTAGTTGTGCACTTAAAGTGCTTGTAATATACCCAGTGAAGTGACTGGTCTCAGGTGATACACAGGAATGAAACAAATCATCATACATAAGTTGTTCCTATTTATCTGTGTCTTCTATTTTCTACATCTATTCAAAGTGCAGAATTTATTAAGTTTACATGAGCTGTCAAAAAAAAGGGGGGCAGAGAACTGAAATTACACACTGCACAGCTCAGTGAGGAGCGCTCTGAGAGATGATTGGAGGGAAGAAGCACAACCCCTTATGCCACGTACACACGACCAGACTTTTTGACAGCAAAGGTCCGACGGAACGAGTCCGTCGGACAATTCGATCGTGTGTGGGCTCCATCGGACCTTTGCTTGTCAAAAATCCAGCGGACTTTAGAAATAGAATATGTTTTAAATTTTCCCACCGGAACTCCGCCGGACCGAGAAATCCGTTCATGTGTATGCTAGTCCGATGGACAAAAACCAACGCTAGGGCAGTTATTGGCTACTGGCTATGAACTTCCTTATTCTAGTCTGGTCGTATGTCATCACGTTCGAATCCGTCGGACTTTGGTGTGATTGTGTGTGGCCAAGTCCATTCATTCGTGACGTATTGAACATAGATGTGGGAAACCCATGACGGTGCCAGCTAGCTGCTAAATGGTTATTTAATAATAGATTTGTGAAGCATTGTTTGGGTTGCTGATAGCACAAGAGTTTTTTGCACTTAAAAAAAAGTGTTCTTTCCCTTCATGATAACTATCACTGAAGAAAGTCAATTCCCATAAACCTAGGAAACATTCATATAAGGGCTTTGCCTTTGGAGACCATGTGCAACTAACTACTCCATCGTCAACAATCTACAATGAAAAGTTTCCAGCGATCTAACATGGGGTGGGAGGGTTAGAAAAGGATACATGTACTTAAAATGCACATATTCCTTAACCACTTTCAGACCGGACCATTTTGCTGGTCAATGACCAGAGGTCTTTTTACAATTTGGCACTGCGCTGCTTTAACTGGTAATTGCGCGGTCATGCAATGTTGTACCCAAACAAAATTTGCGTCCTTTTTTTCCCACAAATAGAGCTTTCTTTTAAAGGTATTTGACTGACTCTGCGATTTTTATTTTTTGCGATATAAACGTAAAAAGACCACAAATTTTGAAAAAAAATGATATTTTCTACTTTTTGTTATTAGAAAAATCCAATAAACTCAATTTTAGTCATATATTTAGGCCAAAATGTATTCAGCCACATGTCTTTGGTAAAAAAAAAAGTCAATAACTGTATATTTATTGGTTTGCGCAAAAGTTGTCACATCTACAAACTAAGGTACGTTTTCTGGAATTTACGCAGCTTCTAGTTTATGACTGCCTATCTCATTTCTTGAGGTGCTAAAATGGCAGGGCAGTACAAAACCCCCCCCAAATGACCCCATTTTGGAAAGTAGACACCCTAAGGAAATTGATAAGAGGCATGTTGAGCCCATTGAATATTTTATTTTTTTGCCTCAAGCGATTGAATAATGACAAAAAAAACATTTTTTTTTTACACAAAGTTGTCACTAAATGATATATTGCTCACACATGCCATGGTTATATGTGGAATTGTACCCCAAAATACATTCTGCTGCTTCTCCTGAGTATGGGGATACCACATGTGGTCAACTTTTTGGAAGCCTAGCCGCGTACGGGGCCCCGAAATCCAAGCACCGCCTTCAGGATTTCTAAGGGCATACATTTGTAATTTCACTCCTCACTACCTATCACAGTTTTGAAGGCCATAAAATGCCAAGATGGCACAAAACACCCACAAATGACCCAATTTTAGAAAGTAGACACCCCAAGCTATTTGCTGAGAGGCATGTTGAGTCCATGGAATATTTTATATTTTGCCACAAGTTGCGGGAAAATTACAAACTTTTATTTATTTATTTTTTTTTTTCACAAAGTTGTCACTAAATGATATATTGCTCACACATGCTATGGGCATATGTGAAATGACACCCCAAAATAAATTCTGCTGCTTCTCCTGAGTACGGGGATACCACATATGTGGGACTTTTTGGGAGCCTAGCCGCGTACGGGGCCCCGAAAACCAAGCACTGCCTTCAGGCTTTCTAAGGGCGTAAATTTTTGGCTTCACTCCTCACTACCTATTACAGTTTTGAAGGCCATAAAATGCCAAGATGGCACAAAACACCCACAAATGACCCCATTTTAGAAAGTAGACACCCCAAGCTATTTGCTGAGAGGCATGTTAAGTCCATGGAATATTTTATATTTTGCCACAAGTTGCGGGAAAATTACAAACTTTTATTTATTTTTTTCACAAAGTTGTCACTAAATGATATATTGCTCACACATGCTATGGGCATATGTGAAATGACACCCCAAAATAAATTGTGCTGCTTCTCCTGAGTACGGGAATACCACATATGTGGGACTTTTTGGGAGCCTAGCCGCGTACAGGGCCCCGAAATCCAAGCACCGCCTTCAGGCTTTCTAAGGGCGTAAATTTTTGACTTCACTCCTCACTACCTATTACAGTTTTGAAGGCCATAAAATGCCAAGATGGCACAAAACCCCCACAAATGACCCCATTTTAGAAAGTAGACACCCCAAGCTATTTGCTGAGAGGCATATTGAGTCCATGGAATATTTTATATTTTGCCACAAGTTGCGGGAATATTACAAACTTTTTTTTTTTTTTTCACAAAGTTGTCACTAAATGATATATTGCTCACACATGCCATGGGCATATGTGAAATGACACCCCAAAATAAATTCTGCTACTTCTCCAGAGTTCGGGGATACCACATGTGTGGGATTTTTTGGGAGCCTAGCCGCGTACGGGGCCCCGAAAACCAAGCACTGCCTTCAGGATTTCTAAGGGTGTAAATTTTTGATTTTACTCCTCACTACCTATCGCAGTTTTGAAGGCCATAAAATGCCAAGATGGCACAAACCCCCCCCCCCCCCCAAATGACCCCATTTTGGAAAGTAGACACCCCTAAATTTAGGGGTACACTAGTGAGACTCACAGGTAAAAAAGCACCTAGGCTGTCAGCGACTGTATCAAAACGCTACAAAAAAAACTGTTAGTGATCGTAGGGATCAGGCCTGATTCTGCGAACGCTGCAGTTATGTGTGTTGTGTTTTGTAAGTGACAGTGATCGATCGATACTGCACTTGGGTGGGCTGGGCTGGGCTTGGCGGAGGGGCTAAACGCAGGTGCTAGCAGGTATCTGGGCTGATCCCGCTAACAATGCGTTTTGGGAAACCTAAACTGCTGGCGACGCTAATATAGATCTGATCAGATACTATATTACTAAGGGAGGTGTATGCTTTGTGTGTGGGTGTTAGCGGTACTGGCACTAACCTGACGCTGCCTGGGGCGACGCAGACCTTATCTGATCCTCAAACTTATATCACCCACCGGGTGATCAGGGGGTTAAACCTTTATTAGGTAATAAATGGTGGGTGCCCTGAAACTATAAAAAAATAACTAACCAACCAGCGTCACCTGTAACAGTTATATGGTGATCACTGGTGAAAGGGTTAACTAGGGGGCAATCAGGGGGCTTTATGCGGTAGTATATGGGGGTCCCTGGCGCTTATTAGGCTGGGTTCACACTGGAGCGATGCGGGAACGCCACGAATCCGCAGCGGGTTCCCGCATCACACTGCCCTATGCGAACTGCTGGGAGTGTCAGTGAAATGTTAATGACACCCCCAGATCAGTTCGCATATCAGAGTGCGATCTGCAAACTCGGACAGGAATCGGATCGCATGGTGTGAACACCCATGCGATCCGATTCTGCTGCGGACCAAAAAAAGGGTCCCGTGCGAGTTTGCGGCGGGTGCGGCAGGTGCGGCGGGTGCGATGCGAATTCAGCCATACTATCTGTATGGCTGAACTCGAATCGCACAGAGATCGGATGTAAATTGCACTGCAGTGCGGTGCGAATCACATCCGTTCTCATAAACCGCTGCAATGTGAACCCAGCCTTAGTGACACTGGCGACGGGGGGTGATCACGGGGTTAAAACTTTATTGGGGGGGTTAGGGGGGTACCCTAGAACTAAAGGGGGATAACCCTAACTGCCCTAACAGTTATTACAGTCACAAATGACACCAATGCAAAAAAAAAATGCAATTGGTGTCACTGTGACTGGGGGTGCAGGGGTGATTGGGGGGTGATCGGGGGGTGAAGGGGGGTGAGAGTGTGCCTGGCATGTTCTACTGTATTGTGTAGTGTTGGTGCAACTCACCGATCCTCTCTCCTCGGTGCCGGAACGAAAAATACCGACACGGAGGAGAGATTACATCACTTCCTCTGCCTGTGTTTACATTACAGGAGAGGAAGTGATGTCACGCTGCACTTCCATTCGTCAGGAGCGATTGCAAGGGGGTGGCCATGAACGAATGGCCGCCCCCTCATCCCGGATCGCTCCTGAACGGATTCCGACCGCCGCTGGCACCGGGGGGGGCCCGCTCGGGCCCCCCACCCGCGGGAAGGCAGGGACGTACAGGTACGCCCATATGCCTGCCCGTGCCATTCTGTCGACGTACATCGTCGTGCGGCGGTCGGCAACTGGTTAAAGTTACTAAAATCCTATTTTTAAACACTCTAGTATCCTTTAATTAGAGCATAGTTCTCCTGTAATAAACCTCTGCAACTTCTGCCCTATGGAAAATAAAGGAAGCTTTGCCTAGCCCTGTCTCCTCATATTTATTCTCTACACAGGTTTATCTGAACTGATCTCTTATAATATTGGGATATTTGCATACCGCCACTTTCTACCTTATTATTTCTGAATAGAAATGGTTCAATCAAGTTAAATTGTTCCTGAGTGCAGTTACAAGATTATAATTTAAACAACACATTCTTGGCAGCGCCTCATGTATCTTGTTATTGTGTACATGGCTTTATGTAGCCTTAAACATTGAGAGTTATAGATTTCCCATCAGCACTACAACAGTATAATTTCCGTGGGTGATGTTAGCCATCATAAAGGTTTTTTGTGTTCCACATACTGAAGGAAGCGAGCAGCTACTTCATTACTTAGGAGAGTCACTGTATTATCTGTCAAGTGCTGGTTAAATGCTAATAAAGAGACTAGGGTACATTACATTCTGCAACTTGTTTTCAATTCCGCTGGCTTATATTTTCTTTCAAAACTAAAACATAAATTTTCACCACACAACTGCTCATATGTTATTGGTTCAAACCCCATTTCTGTAAGGAGTAAGGCAAATTTAGCTATATTAGTTTTTTTGTGCCTTCCTCTGGATCAACTGTGAATATTGGATAGTGTACCTGTATATGGAGGTTTTCTATCTAAGTGTGCTGGCTTTCTTTTTTTTTTGTGTAGCACCCTCCTAGGTAGGTTCTAGAAGAGAGGTTTTTTTTTGGGTCTTTCTGCTTACCGGGAAGGCTGCCAGGTATATTTAGATGCTCTCTGCCTACCAGGGAGCAGGGATCCATTGATAGGGTCTACTCATGTTGCTCAGGTGCTGCTCATGTTGTCTGAATGTTTTACACTGGTCCAATAGGATGGGCTATATTGAACAGTGAGGAAACCTGACAAATGAGAACACAGGAATAGTTACAGACTTGGGCATTGGCAGAGTAAAATGCCTCAGTGCATGCTGGGTGACTGTATATATACTGAGAGCACATGTGTTTGGGGTCTTGGACTGGACAGCGGGGTCTCTCCTCTGTAGAAGCTGCCACACGGCCTTGGGTGGCTGACCTGAGGGCCTGAATCCTAGAATAGCAGCAGCCCAGATGTCCTGCAGAGCTGACTGGAAGGGAGACACGCCAGGAAGGATCTGTTTCAGCCTACAGTGAGTACAGATCTGTGTCATGGGGCCTGTTCTGTGAGGGCTATCCCTTCAGAAAGTAGAGTCAGTGGATGGGTGTCAGTCAAAGGGGATGCTAGTAAGTCTCCTGAAGATAAATAGTTTCATCAAGTCTGCTTTCAAAGCAAGCAAAAGACTTAATTTTTCCATACAAGTGTTGTAAGAGAGTTTTCCTCATCTGTAATTAGGAAAAAGGGGGGATAAGGTTGCGCTATGGAAGAAAGTAATTGCAAAAAATTAAAAACAGGGGGGCTGCCACTACCAAATATTACCAGCCTAGTAGGTTGGAAGAAATGTGAACTCTGTGGTGGTAGCTATGGCGCTCTCCTGAAACAGCAAAATATATAAATCTATCTACTATAATTCAGAATTCACCACAATAATAATGAATAACATATGCAAATTGCAAATTGAAAGTGCTAGTGCAAGAAAACATCTATAAAATTAATTCAACGTGCAAATTTCAAACTAGAGGTGCTAGTGCAAGTAAACATCTATGAAAAAAAAATAATAATAATATATATATATATATATATATATATATATATATATATATATATATATATATATATGAAATACACAACTCTGTGCAATATAAAGTGCTTGTGCTCTTATGCAAAAAAAGTGGATATGGGTCTTCTATTTTTTCCCACACATGATACTGTCCATTTGAATCAACAACAAAATCTTTAAAAAGTTCCAAATAGGTTAAAGTGGTTGGTGCTCAGTGTTTGATGTATCCTGAAATTCGACCTGTGCGTTTTTCGTGTATAAGACAAATTGCCGCACTCACCAGCTCCCCTGCCCTTGCAGGGGTTAAATCGCCTCCACAGTGTGAGCCCCTGTGTCGCTATGTAAAGCTTGTCCGGTTATTATTCAGTTACTCCTCGTTCCATCGCATTATATAGAAAATGAAATATCCATAGTGTAATATTGTTACAACTTATTGACTTTATTAAAATCCAAAAGTGGCTACTCACAATAATCAGAATATAACAAGCGCTGTAAGATACATTCACTGCCGCCGCCTTATGAGAGAGTGTATGCACGTCTTAGGCCACGCCCTACGCGTTTTGTCATTGGATGTCGTCTGGCTCTGGGGTTAGGCTTCTGCCCGCTGAGACCCATTAATGTAACTGAAACCATTAAAGATGTATACCTCTTCTCGAGAAACATGACCTTTAAATACATTTTTGACGCCAAACGACAAAATCTAAATTTAGAGCGTGAGTTGGTGGATCGAACCAGACACTTCAGGCCCTCCTTGACCTCCTTCTCCTTTATGATGAGGGGGCCACGGATGACTCCATGACTGAACGTGAGATCATGGAGACTCCGACGCTCCAGGACTCTTCCGTATCAGGGGCTACACAGACCTCCATGGGCCATAAATTTAAACCCAAATCTCAAAAATTCCCTGACTTGATGACCTGTCCAGCGATCTGGGCGTTTCTTCATCAATGTATTAGAGATCTTAAAAATGCAAATTAGCATACCTATATGCCAAATTTGTCTCCTAACCAATAAAAGGCTTTAAAAAACCTACAAACACACAAAGATATAGTAATCAAACCTTCGGATAAAGGGGGAAACATTATAGTGATGTCACATCCTCAATATCATGATATGTGTCATCAAATTCTCAAAAATGTGAGATGTTATCAGCTGATCTCTCCGGTTGAGGTGTCTGGTTTTATCAATGAATTCCAGCAAATTTGTACTCAGGCCTATTGGCAGGATCTGATCGACAAGGAAACCCTTCAATTTCTTGTTCCTAAACATCCCCGTACCCCAACTTTTTATACTCTGCCTAAAACACACAAAAACATAATAAAACCACCAGGTAGACCCATCATCTCGGGCATCGGCTCGCTGACTGATAATGCGAGTAAATTTGTAGATAGCTTTTTGTTACCACATGTATCTAGCCTCCCATCACATATTCGGGATACTATGGACCTTCCCAGGCACAATGAGGGCATTGTGGTTCATCCCAACTTCCTTCTCATGGCCCTGGATGTGGAAGCACTTTATCCTAGCATCCCCCACGAGAGAGGAGTTGGGACGACCAGGATGTTCCTAATGGAGCAGGAGGGAACGTCATGGCCCCTAAATGAATTGATCCTTAAACTATTGGAATTCATTCTTAGGCCGCGTACACACGCGCGGACTGTTCGCCCAACTTTGTCTGTCAAACAGTTTCGGCAAACAGTCCCCTCAAACTTAGCATGGACGGACATGGCCACACACGACGGACGAACAGTTTGCTGAAACCGTGCGCGATGACGTGAACGGCACGTACGACGGGACGAAAAATACGACGTCCTATACACTGCATTATAACTTTCGGCGTGAAAATCCTTTCTGAGCATGCGCGCAACTTTGTTTGACGAACAAGCCTACACACGAGCGGACTGTTCGCTGAAACAAGGTTTCAGCGGACAGTTTTTCGGAAATTCCGAAAAACCTTGTCCGTCAAACTGTCCGCTGAAACTGTCCGCTGAAAGCCCACACACGAGTGGACTGTCCGCCCAAACACTGTTCAGCGGACAAAGTTGGGCGAACAGTCCGCCCGTGTGTACGCGGCCTTACTCGAAATTTCTTTTTGTTTGAAGAACAATATTATTATATAGGGTGTAGCCATGGGCACTTCCTGCGCTCCCTCCTATGCGAATCTATATCTCTGTGCCTGGGAACGGCATGTTTTTTCAAATGATTTATTTCAAGCACACTTGGACCACATTTTATGTTCATTCAGGTTCATAGATGACCTGTTCATAGTTTGGACAGGCTCTAACATCCCGTTTATAAACCCGTTTTATAAAGACATAAATATAATATATAATGGTATTGATATTATGTAACATTGCGCATTCTGTATAGATTGTTGTATTTGGGGACGGTCCGCGCCGATCACAGCTGCTTTGAGTAAGAATTGTTCGGAGTTATCGCCTGTGATTAGTGCGATGCTCCGTCTATCATGCAGTGGTCGATGCCGATTGGTCCGTGATGATGATAAAAGAACACTTCCTGTACTTTAGATTACGCCCTCAGACGAAGTCGGAAGTGACGAAACGCGTCAGTGCGTAATCATACCGGAAGTGACGTGTGCGCCTCAATCCCTGCGTTCCAGCAAGCCGAGGAAGGCGGAAGTGAAGCTTCTGCTGTTTGTAGCAAAGCGATTGTTTCCCCTCGAGCGTAACAAGGACCAGGAAGACAAGGCACAGTACTTTTTACTGCTTGAACATTTTCTTTATTTGGTACGCATATATGTGTTGGGTTCTTATAATAAATAGTGCTAAACAGTATTACGCTATGTTTGGACATTTCCATTCTTTTATATGATAAACGGAATTCCAATAAGGGAGACATCTAGTGGCCAAAGAAGAACTGTGTAATGGCATTGTGAAGGCTCATGATTTTCAGGTGTTCGGTGAGTGCATCCCCAAAGGGGGATCGTCTGTGATCCACAAGTGGTGTACTATATGGTGGAAGCTGTACCTAAATCACAATAGGAACTAATAGATCAATCACCATCTTTTCCGGACACTGAATAAGACTGTGATCAACTCACTTTTGGGGAAAGTGTGCATGCGCTGCTATATATGAAAAGTGGACTTTTTATCTAAGTTACAATTTTTTATATATGTTTATGAGGCTCTAACATCCAATTAATTGAATTTGTTGAGGCAATTAACCAAAATGACCTAAATTTACGATTCACAGTATCTTCGGCCCCCAGAGAGATTCCCTTTCTGGTTCTACGTATTTACAAAAAGCCGGACGGCTCCCTGGAGACAGACCTATACCGAAAATCTACAGCAGGTAACACTCTGTTACATGCCTGCAGTGCTCACCCTAAATCTCTTGTACAGAACATCCCGTTTGCACAATATTTACGGCTTCGCCGTAATTGCACACGGGATGAGGACTTCTTTATCCAAGCAGGAGCTCTCCGGCAACGCTTACTCTTAAGGGGTTGCTCCCCCACCAATCTATGAAAGGCCTTTAATCGGGCTATGAATCGGACAAGGGTATCCCTTTTATATCCTGATCAAAAAAAGGCCAAGACTGGAAACAACTAAAGTTATTACACAGTATTAAGCCCATCACAGCTCTCTGAGAGCCATACTAACAAAACACTGGCATTTACTCACAGACCACCATGTGCTTACACAATATGTTCGGGAAACACCTGAGATTGTATTTCAGAAGGCTAAGTCACTTAGAGATCAATTAACTAGTAGTCACTATCGGGTTGAATCAACCCATCGATCTACCCACAGGGGTACTTTCCCCTGTGGCCAATGCTCCATGTGCCCTTGGATCTACTCTGGGACCACGATCATTCTCCCAAATGTATTCACCACAGTTTCGAGTAGATTGCGGCACCACTGGCATAGTATATTTAATGCTGTGCCATTGTGGTGCTTTCTATATTGGTAAGACTATCCGCGAATTCAGGCAGAGAGTTGGAGATCATATATACTATTCTGCCAATGGAAAACTAACTACCATTGGCTGACATATAGGGTTACACCATCGTTTTGAACTAGAGGCAGTGAAATTTCTGGCACTTGAGGTGGTTCCCGTTGACACTAGAGGGGGCAACAGAGACAAAATTTTATTACAAAAAGAAGCATTATGGATCGAAAAATTAAATGCCCTGGTGCCTCCTGGTCTCAACGAAACCAACTCCTTTAAGTCCTTTTTATAATTTCGATTGATAGGCTATAACCCTGGCCCCGTAATATTTAAATTGTACATTTTCATGATCTCCTGCGCTTTGCCCAGAGCATCTAGGTGCATTGTCGGATCGCCACCCCTTTTTCCCTTCAGCTGGGGCACTACACTATTTTATTTCCCTATGTATTATGAATTGCAAATTGCTTGTACAGGGACACCTATTGGTCCCTAATGTTATATATATTCATTTACACCTTTATTACACATATAATTGTGCTGTGGACTGATTGTATGTTGCTTAATTTATTGTAGAGTGACAGCGGCTTTTTACCATCCTTCAAAGCCTTTTTAGGCTATTTGCCCCGTCAACTGACCTGGGCTGTTTGTGTTGTGGGTGGGATCTTTCCCGGCGACTGGTGTGACTTGGAGGGGGCGCTACCCGCGATCCACCCAAGAGGTGGGTGGTCTGGTGGTTTTCTCCCCCTTGCAGACAACCTGACTGGTAACATACCCTTAGGTTGTGAGCGCAGGAGCGTGGGTGCTTGCTCCACGCATGCGCCGCTCTACCAGAGCAATGTCTGGGCTGATGCGTGGATTGACCACGTGCGGATTGACCATCACTGTCTCGGGGTGCCCCTTGCGCGCGCACTGTTCGAGTCACTGACCCCGCTGACATCACGTGCCGGCGACACGACGCGGAGATCATGGTGGGGTTGAGGGGCATAAAATGGCGGTTCGCCGCCTTCCCGATATGCTGATGGGACCCGTGGGACACACTGAGCTGTCAAATGACCGGTGAGTGAGGAAAATACTTTGGACACCTGGTACCTTATTACATTTATAAATGTTGCTTTATGTCCACATTATTAACTTTGGTACATTGTTGCTTTATACATTTTTTACATAGCTGGCTGTTACCTACCAATTTCATTCTATTTGGGAGTGTTGTCCATTTTTCACACACCGGAGCACTCCGTGTTATTTATACGGGTTGTAACTGTACGTTGATCAGCCACGTATACCCCGGGATCCCCCCTTTTTGTGCAAATAACTGATCGAATTGGTAACTATATTTCTAGATGGATTGGTTTTCTCTTTTTTTCACAATTAACTTATTTTTTATTTGTCTTTCCTTATTCACTCTCATCTCAATAGCACCAATTTTTCACATCACAGTTTCTAAAATTCTTTTCACATCACGGTTTCTTATTTTACTATTATAAGGGTTTTGTAACCCCGGATATGGTGATTGGTTTGATAATCCGACTATATTAACCTTGGGGTTAATTCTTATTATAGTGGCCTCCATCTTAATATGGCCGTTGTGTAAGGACTGCACGTGATTCTTACCACCCTCTTCACTATGGGAATTGTTCCTTTTCCTTCTTTTTATTATCCCCTTTCCCCTTTCCTTTTTTTAATAAACTAAAAAATACCTTCATTCAGATCTAGATCGGCTATTGGGGTCAATTCCCCTCCCAGTCGCCGGGAAAGGCTCCTTTCTTTCCCCCAACCGGGCTTCGGTTCGTTCAGGGGCAAAGGTAGATAGGTATGATCCCGCTCTCACTATATATTGTAATATTGTCTCCTTTTTCGATCTGCCAAACGTATTGTTATTGCATTATGATTTGTGTATATCTATATATTTATTAATAAATTGATGTATTTTTAGATGTAGGTCATACCCTGAAGAAGCTGAGAAGCGAAACTAGTCGAATTACCTCAACTCCCCCTATGAAAATGTGATATATACCCGAAGCTGTAATATTTTGTATTTTTAATAAATTATAGTTTTATGGATTACTGTTTTTTTCTTAATTTGATGTGATAAATGTACGTGCCCCATGATAGTCCCCTTGCTCATATTTTCCCGATATCTCTGTTTGGAGACCAGAGATTCCGATTTAATTTCCAGTCCCACAGGCACAGGTATGATGGGATGGTAGTTTTGCAACAGCAGGAGGGCTGCCAGTTTGAGACCCTTGCTCCAAACGGATGGAAACTAGGGTCTCCATCCATCTGGATTTCACAGACAGGATCAGATCGAATATAGGCAGATATCAGTAGGCATGTCACCGCCTACATCTGCCACTCCACAGAGGTTAATGGAGCGTCTGATCAGTTTCGTCTGAAAAACTGACAGGCGGACCTGATCAGAAAGCCCATGTAAAAGGGGCCTTAGAAAAGGGTGTCTGATAGGAAAGGTACAGTCTAAACCTCCAGATTCAGATTTTATTTTATTTTCACCAAAACCCTCAGTGAAGATAGGAGAAATACCTGCTAGAATTCAAAAACAACTGCAGTCCCAGAAAAAACTGGCAGAAATCAAAAACAACTGCAATCCCAGAAAAAACTGGCAGAAATCAAAAACAACTGCAGTCCCAGAAAAGCATGCTTCAAAGATGAAAGTTTTAGCCACCCACTATGTCAAACAATAGAATTATATAAGCAGTTTAGACTAAAGCTGGCCATACATCAGTAGAATTTTGTTCTTAAAAATCTATTTTAGGACGTTTATTTCATTTTCTAACAGTAAATGGAGTCTAAGTGCTGATCATTGATGAGGAAAATCAAAGGAAAAGGATGCATTTTTTTTTTTATTCTAACTGTAAATGTGGTTTTGTGTGCTTCCTGAAATGAAACATAGAATTTATGGTACGTAGCAATGTACTCCTGAACCATGCACCCTGTGTGTAATGCACTCCTGAATGCTGCACTCTGTGCAGAATACACTCCTAAACCCTGCACCCTGTATGTAATGAACTCCTGAACCCTGCTTCCTCTATCCTATCTGCTTACTCTACTCTAGTCTCATCTCCTCCTACTCCAGTCCCATCTCCTCCATCTCACATCCTCCTCCTCCTTCTCTAGTCCCATCTCCTCCATCACACATCCTCCTCCTTACACATTTCCTCCATCCCATCTCCTTCTCCTCCAGTCCCATGTCCTTATCCTCCACCAGTCCCATCTCCACCATCCGATCTCCTTATTCTCCTCCAGTTTCATTTCCTCCTACTCCAGTCTAATCTCCTCCATCCCACATCCTCCTCCTCCCATCTCATCTCCTGCTTCCCATGTCCTTATTCTCCTCCAGTCCCATCTCCTCCATCCCATCTCCTTATTCTCCTCCAGTCTCATCTCTTCCTACTCCAGTCCCATCCCCTCCATCCCACATCCTCCTCCTCCTCCAGACACATCTCCTCCACCCCATCTCCTTCTCCTCCAGGCCCATGTCCTTATCCTCCTCCAGTCCCATCTCCTCCATCCTACATCCTCCTCCTCCTCCTCCCCCAGTCCCATATCCTGCATCCCACACCCTTCTCCTCCTCCAATCCCATCTCCTCCACCCCACATTCTTCTCCTCCTCCAATCCTATCTCTTCCATCCCACATATTCCTCCTCCTCCAGCCCCATCTCCTCCATCCCACATCCTCCTCCTCCAGTCCCATCTCCTCCATCCCACAGTCTGCTGTTCCCCCAGTCCATCTCCACCATCCCACATCCTCCTCCTCCAGTCCCATCTCCTCCATCCCATGTCCTCCTCCTCCTCCAGTCCCATCTCCTTCTCCTCCTCCAGTCCCCTGTCCTTATCCTCCTCCAGTCCCATGTTCTTATCCTCCTACAGTTTCATGTCCTCCATCCCATTTCCTTACTCTACTCTAGTCTCATCTCCTCCTACTCCAGTCCCATCTCCTCCATCCCACATCCTCCTCCTTCTCCATTCCCATCTCCTCCATCACACATCCTCCTCCTCCTCCAGACACATCTCCCCCATCCCATCTTCTTCTCCTCCAGTCCCATGTCCTTATCCTCCTCCAGTCCCATCTCCTCCATCCAATCTACTTATTCTCCTCCAGTCTCATCTCCTCCTACTCCAGTCTAATCCCATCCATCCCACATCCTCCTCCTCCCATCCCATCTCCTCCTTCCCATGTCCTTATTCTCCTCCAGTCCCATCTCCTCCATCCCATCTCCTTATTCTCCTCCAGTCTCATGTCCTCCTACTCCAGTCCCATCTCCTCCATCCCACATCCTCCTCCTCCTCCTCCAGTCCCATATCCTCCATCCCACACCCTTCTCCTCCTCCAATCCCATCTCCTCCACCCCACATCCTTCTCCTCCTCCAGCCCCATCTCCTCCATCCAACATCCTCCTCCTCCAGTCCCATCTCCTCCATCCCACATTCTCCTGTTCCTCCAGTCCATCTCCACCATCCCACATCCTCCTCCTCCAGTCCCATCTCCTCCATCCCATGTCCTCCTCCTCCTCCAGTCACATCTCCTTCTCCTCCTCCAGTCCCCTGTCCTTATCCTCCTCCATTCCCATGTTCTTATCCTCCTACAGTCCCATGTCCTCCAATCCATTTCCTTATTCTACTCTAGTCTCATCTCCTCCTACTCCAGTCCCATCTCCTCCATCACACATCCTCCTCCTCCTCCAGACACATCTCCTCCATCCCTTCTTCTTCTCCTCCAGTCCCATGTCCTTATCCTCCTCCAGTCCCATCTCCTCCATCCGATCTACTTATTCTCCTCCAGTCTCATCTCCTCCTACTCCAGTCTAATCTCCTCCATCCCACATCCTCCTCCTCTCATCCCATCTCCTCCTTCCCATGTCCTTATTCTCCTCCAGTTCCATCTCCTCCATCCCATCTCCTTATTCTCCTCCAGTCTCATCTCCCTCTACTCCAGTCCCATCCCCTCCATCCCACATCCTCCCCCTCCTCCAGACACATGTCCTTCATCCCATCTCTGTCTCCTCCAGTCCCATGTCCTTATCCTCCTCCAGTCCCATCTCCTCCATCCCACATCCTCTTCCTCTTCCAGTCCCATATCCTCCATCCCACATCCTTTTCCTTCTCCAATCCTTCTCCCTCATCCCACATCATTCTCCTCCTCCAATCCCATCTCCTCCATCCCACATATTTCTCCTCCTCCAGCCCCATCTCCTCCATCCCACATCCTCCTCCTCCAGTCCCATCTCCTCCATCACACATTCTCCTGTTCCTCCAGTCCCATTTCCTCCATCCCATGTCCTCCTCCTCCAGTGCCATCTCCTTATCCCCCTCCAGTCCCCTGTCCTTATCCTTCTCCAGTCCCATGTCCTCCATCCCATTTCCTTATTCTCCTCCAGACTCATCTCCTCCTACTCCAGTCCCATCTCCTCCATCCCACACCCTCCTCCTTCAGTCCCATCTCCTCCATCACACATCCTCCTCCTCCTCCAGACACATCTCCTCCATCCCATCTCCTTCTCCTCCAGTCCCATGTCCTTATTCTCCTCCAGTCCCATCTTCTGTAGACCATCTCCTCCATCCTGGGACTCCAGTTGTGGTGGCAACTGTCTCCAAGGGCATTCCTCTTTCACTACCTGGACTAATAACAGTCACTGTAATTCTACCTATATTGCTGTCCTTTTAACATGGTGACATAAGCTGACACGTATGCTGCACATGTGTGAAGTTACTTTCACTCTGCTAAAAGGACAGCAATAGGGATGGCAATACAGTGATTGATATTAACAGAGGAGCACAGGCTGTGCATATACAATGTCTTCTAGCAGCTTCAGGGAAACACTTTTCTTTTTCACTCACTTCAATCTCTAGAACAGCAGCTTCTTTTCAGAGGAATTTTGTCCCTCCCACCAACATAGGAAGCACGAGGCTCTGCAGTGATGGACAGCACACCCTGTGTACTTATTGGCTAAGGAGGCAGCAGGAGGTGGAGCAGCTCGCCTCCTGCTTCCTCCTCAGCCAATGAGCAACTGAAATGCTGTTAAGTCCCTCCCTCATAACATCTCCCGAGTCCCAGCCCTGCCAGCTTACTGTGTTTAGCCTTACAATGTCTCTCCTGCACTATTTCTCCTCTGGCTCCTCTCTCCTGCACACTTCCTGGTTGCTGCCGGGCCCCTCCAGACGCTCGGGCCTGGTACATGCGTATCGGCTGAACCCCCCTGATGGCAACCCTGCACTTCTGAACCATGCACCTGTGTATAATGTACTCCTAAATCCTGCACTCTATGTATAATGCACTCCCAAATCCTGCTTCCTGTGTGTAGTGCTCTCCTGAAACATGCACCCTGTGCATAATGCACTCCTGAACCCTATATGTAATGTGCTTCTGAACTCTGTGCATGATACACTCGTAAGCCATGAACCATGCGCATAATGCAATTCTGAGCTGTATACCCTCCTGAACTCTGAACTCTGAACTCTGCACTCTGCGTTTTAAGCACTCCTGAACTGTGCACCCTGTGCGTAATGCACTCATGAACCCTTCACCCTGTGGTAATGAACTTCTGGACCCTGGAACTTGTATGTAATGCACTCCTGAACTCCACACTCTATAAGTAATGCACTCCTTAAGCTTTCACCCTGTGGTGTGTGTAATGCACTTCTGAACCCTGTGTGTAATGTATTCCTCAACCCTACACTCTGTGTGTGTAATTCCTAAACCCTGCACCCTGTGGGTAATGCCTTCCTAAACCCTTAACTCTGTGTGTGTAATGCATTCCAGAACCCTGGACGGTATGTGTAATGCACTCCTGAACCCTGCATTCTGTATATAATGCACTCCTGAACTCTGCACTGTGTGTAATGCATTTCTGAAGCCTGTGTGTAATGCACTCCTGAACCCTGAACTGTGTGTCTAATGTACTCCTGAAGCCTATACTCTCGGTGTAATGCAGTCCTGTACCCTGCACTTTGTGTTTAATGCACACCCGAACATTGCACTCTATGTGTAATGCATTCCTAAAATGTTCATAGTGGGTAATGTACTCCAGAACCCTGCATTCTGTGTGTAATTTACTCTTGAATCCTGCACTCTGTGCCTAATGCACTCCTAAACTCTTCACTCTGTGGTTTATGCACTACTGAACCCTGTACACTGCACGTAAAGCATTCCAGAACCCTGCACCCCATGTGTAGCACACTCCTGAACCCTGACATCCTGTGAATTATGCATTATTGGCATTATTTAACAATGTCCCTCTAAGACTCTCCCACTGTTAGCACATGCACAATGCACCAAATGGCTACTCTCCCTGGTGGGTGGGGATGTGAGTTCCTGCATGTATTCTCTGCATCTAATAAGCACTGCATGTAATAATAAATAGGGACTTTCTGACTAAGAATATATGACTTCATGCAAGCTACAGAAAAGATATGCTTTAGACCATATGTGCCAAACACAAGGCCTGCGGGCCGAAATCCGGCCCGCCAGGCCATTTTTTTCACGTGACCCTCGCACCCAATGCTTTTTTTCAGCCAGAACATGGTGGAACAACATTCTGCCATCTCTGGCTCTCACCCTCTGCTTCCCTCTGTCACTTGTAAACACAGACGCTTTCCGTGTTTACAAGGACATCTTTCCACTCATCAGCAGTTTTGCTTTGCGTCTATTTAAGGTTAATTTGTAATAAAGCAAAGAAGCCTAGACCTTTATAATGTATTAACGTGCTTTTGCTGAACAAATTTGTGCACATACAAACTATTACAATTATAGGCACATAGTACAAGACTGCCAGATATTACAAAAATCTTATAGCCCCGTCCTTCTCAGAGTCCTGAATACAACTGATTTTTTTGCCTTCCAGTACATGATTGTATAAGTCATATACCCTTTCCCCACTTCCTGCCTACGTTATTTTCTGTAGTGAGCTTCACAAACCACTCCAACTAGTTAATTTGCATATCAATAGGGAAGACCTAGCTTCTAAAACAATGCATGGTCTTAATTCTATATTTATGCTATAAATATCACTAAAAATAGCCATAGCAACACAGCGGCTCTCACAGATCTCAGCCTGCACTGCACTCAGGGACAAAGGAGAAGCAGATGCAGTGTAGGATGGGGCATCACAGGGTAAGTTGCACTGTAATTCCCATCTGTGCCTGGGTCCACAGATGCCGAGCCAATGATCTCCCTGCAATTGAGAGAAAGAGGTAGAGCCACCTACACTATGGAGAGTACTAGAGTTGGGTCCGGTAGGTGAAATGTGAGGAAGCTTTGGGGGGGGGGGGGGGAGGGTGAGAGCTGTGGAGAGAGATGTGTACAGAGGTGGAGGATGGGGGAGAGTGGTGCAGAGATCACAGCAGAGGAGGGAGGGAAGTGAGAGGTGGTTAGCCTGTAAAAGAGAAATTAACCTTACACAGTGTGCATTAGCATACCCCTAAACCCTGTACTCTGTATGTAGCACATTCCTCAACCTTGCACTCTGTACACGGTGCACCCTGAACTTTGCACTCTGTCTATTTGGCAGCCCTGAACTCTGCACTCGGTGCATAAGGAACCCCTGAACGCTGCACTATGTACATAGTGCACCCCTAAACTCTGCATTTTGTGCATAGGGCACGCTTGAAACTGCATTTTGTGGTGGAAAACTGCATGCGTGAGATCATGGATAGAAAGGGCGGAGCATGCTGGTCGATCCGCAGCACCATATCTCAGAAGAGGATGCCTGTGGTCTTCACATGCCCACAGGCAAGATGAAAACGATCTGTATGGAAATTTGTACATTTATTTTTTAAGAGAAAACGGACATCATAAATGAAGCAAAATGGAAAAAGTGAGTTATATATTTCATAAGTCATAATCTTTGTCATTTAGCAACAAAAAAAAACAAAAAATGTTTTATACAGTGGAACACCACTTTAAATGAATTAAAAACATTTTTATCTTGCCACATAACACACCTGGACTACAGTGGCACACGAACCATGGATATCTTTGATTTCAGAAAAAAACACATTTTTGTTGTCTTGCACTATTTTTTTTCAAAACATCCAAAAGTTTTCTAAATAAAACCTTTAGCACCATCTTTGAAAAGTCTGCATTTGCGTCATAAAGATTATTCAAGGCAACACATCTCTCTTCAGCAGAGAAAAACATATATTATTGCTTCCCAGTGGGAAGTTTAGTGAGGTTACTTTAGTCCTGCATACATATCCTCAAGACAGACTGTTCAAGATAAAATATCAGAAAAAAAGTTTAAAAATACTTTTAAGTAACAAACAAAATGTACAAATACAGGTAAACAAATAATTTAAAGATTTGGATATCAACCAGGAGTAGCCATAGGGGTTAGTTTACTAGAGGCAAATGGACTGTGCACTTTGCAAGTGCAGTTGCACCCATTTTCCCAAGAGCTTAGTAAATGCGGTAAACCTGTACTGATTTGCATCATCCAGTCATGTGCAAGCAAAAATGCTGTTTTTTTTTATTTTTTTATTTCCATTGCCTCAGATTGTGTATTCTTTACAAAGCTTTACCACATTTACTAAGCTCTGGGGAAAATTAGTGCAATTGCATTCACAAAGTGTACAGTTTATTTGCTTTTAGTAATTCAAACCCACAGTGACTATATCAAAGACAAGTTTGTACAATATTGTCATTCCAGGAACAGCTTTCATGAGAAAGTGATGTCACTTAAAAGAGAAGTATGGGAAACCTTTTTTTAAAGATTCATACTTACCTAGATGGATGCAGCATTGGCCCAAGGCTTCATCTGTCCCTCAACTGCTCTAAGACTGAGAACTGAGCGATCAAACACCATTGATTGCTCAGTTCTCAGAACTCAGTTCTCAGTGAGCAGGTGACTGTCAGCCACCGCTGTCTGCTCTGCCCCCCCGCCCCCTCCCCAACCACACACACACACACACTCACTGGAGCACTGGGTTATGGAGGGGGCGGGATTGCTGAGAGGCTGAGCCAGGTACCGGCCCATGAATGTTGGTGGATCCTGACCTGGATCACGATCCTTCCCCAGCCTAAACTAGCTCTGTAATGTCATATAAGTCACAGGAGTGCACCATAAACTGCACTCCTGTTATCCACAGCAAGCTTTAGCTGTACATTTCCTTTATCCACTTCAGCTCCGGAAGGTTTACCCCCCTTCATGACCAGGCCCTTTTTCTGCGATACAGCACTGCATTTCTTTAACTGGGAATTGCACGGTTGTGCGGCACTGTACCCAAATAAAATGTTTGCCCTTTCTTCCCCACAAATAGAGCTTTCTTTTGGTGGTATTTGATCACCTCTGTGGTTTTCATTTTTTGTGCTATAAACAAAAAAAGAGTGACAATTTTGAAAAGAAAAAAAAAACACACCCAAAGCATAATGTTCTCACCTCCATGTTTGACGGTGAGGATGGTGTTCTTGGGATCATAGGCAGCCTTCTTCCTCCTCCAAACACAGAGAGTTGAGTTGATGCCAGAGAGCTTGATTTTGATCTCATCTGACCACAACACTTTCAACCAGTTCTCCTCTGAATCATTCGGATGCTCATTAGCAAACGTCAGATGGGCCTGTACATGTACTTTCCTGAGCAGGGGGACCTTGCGGTCACTGCAGGATTTCAGTCCTTCACATCGTAATGTGTTACCAGTTTTTTTCTCCCAGCTGCCTTGAGATCATTGACAAGATTCTCCTGTGTAGTTCTGGGCTGATTCTCCACCATTCTCATGATCATTGAAACTCCACGAGGTGAGATCTTGCATGGAGCCCCAGACCGAGTGAGATTTATAACTTTTTTGAAATGTGTTGTTCTGGATATTTCTGTTGTTATTCTGTCTTTCACTGTTGAAAAAAAAAAATACCTTTAAAATTATAGACTGATCATTTGTTTTTCTGTGGGCAAACATACAAAATCAGCAGGCAATCAAATACTTTTTTCCCTCACTGTATGTATTCTGCTACATATGTTTGCTGAAAAAAATCCTAATAAGCGTATATTGATTGGTTTTCACAAAAGTTATTGTGTCTACAAACTATGGGATATTTTTTATTCATTCTTATTTTTTGTTTTGTGTACTAGTAATCGCGGCAATCAGTGACTTATAGCGAGACTGTGATATTGCAGCGGACAAATCTGACACCTAACTGACACTTTTGACACTTTTTGGGGAACAGTGACACTAATACAGTGATCAGCGCTAATAAATATGCACTGTAACTGTACTAATGACACTGGCAGGGAAGGGGTTAACACCAGGGGCAATCAAAGGGTTAACTGTGTTCCCTGGAAGTGCTTTCTAACTGTGTGGGGAGTGGCTGCACTATGATAAGGCAGAGATCCGTGTTTATGATTAAACAAAAACACAAGATCTCTGCCTTCCCTTGTCACAGAACAGTGGTCTGCTTTTTATACATAGGCAGGCCGTCATTCTGCCTATCTCCTGAATGATCGGTGGATCCCGGTGGACATCACGTCTGCCGGACACGCTGAATATCTCTCACTGTGACCAATCACAGTAGGAGCGGGTTGCTGACGACGCATGTGCACGCCCCAGACCCAGAAGTGCCAGATCACGTCAAAGCGGCCACTCTGCCGCAGTGTATCGGTGTGGGGTTGTCGTGAAAAGGTTAAAGTGTAGACCCAAGAACAAAAATGTAATATATTGCAGCTTACCAGCCCTTATATGTGGTACCTGCATTTGTTTTCTCTCTTTTGCCTTTTTTCCTTTTAATCATCAACATGGACAACGACCCTAAACATACAGCCAGAGCTACAATGGAATGGTTTAGATCAAAGCATATTCATGTGTAAGCCCTTGTACACACGGTCGGACATTCCGACAACAAAATCCGTCGAATTTTGTCCGACGGATTTTGTCCGAAACTTGTGTTGCATACACACGATCAGACAAAGTTGTCGGAAAATCCGATAGTACGTAACGTGATGACGTTATTTCGTTACGGCGGGACTACGTTCAGGCTAGTAGCCAATAGCTTTGGTCTAGGAATTTGATCTGAGCTTGCGTGGCACTTTTTCCGATTGGAATTCTCTACACACAATCGGACAAAGTCCGATCGGATCATGTTGTCGGAAAGTTGTATAGCCCAGCTCTAAAACTTTGTCCATCGGATATTCCGACGGAAACAGTCCGATGGAGCCCACACACAGTCGGATTATCCGACGACATGGTCTGTTCGGACATTTTCCGTCAGTATGTCTAACCGTGTGTACAAGGGCTTAGAATGGCCCAGTCAAAGTCCAGACCGAAATCCAATTCAGAATGTGTGGCAAAACTTGAAAATTGCTGTTCACAGATGCTCTCCAATCTGACAGAGCTTGAGCTATTTTGCACAGAAGAATAGGCAAAAAAAGTTCACTCTCTAGATCAGGGATTTGCATATCTCTGCTCTAGATGTAGAAAGCTGATAGCTGGACATACCGAAGAAGACTTGCAGCTGTAATTGCAACCAAAGGCGGTTCTACAAAGTATTGACTCAGGAGGGCTGAATACAAATGCATTCCACACTTTTCACATATTTATTGGTAAAACATTTTGAAAACCATTTATCATTTTCCTTCCACTTCACAATTATGTGACACTTTTTGTTGGTCTATCACATAAATTCCCAATAAAATATATTTACATTTTTGCTTATAACATGACAAAATGTGGAAAATGTCAAGGGGTATGAATACTTTTTCAAGGAACTGTAACATGCTTACAATCCCTAAGTGTCTAAGATGAACACAATACGCTAAAAAAAAGCGAAAGTTTAAGTACTTTTTTCCCCTTTTTCAATCTTCCTTCCTTAACCCCTTCCAGCACGAAACGACTTAACTGTATGTCATTTCGTGCATGAGATACTGTAGGCGTGCACTCGCAAGCAGAAGTATGTGCGCCTGCTGCCTGCCAGGGTGCGAGCGGGTCTGGCAGACTCAATGTCCGTCGGCCACCCGCGATCACTCCACAGAGAAGCAGAACAGGGATCTTCCTATGTAAACAAGGTGGATCTTTGTTCTGACATGGTACAACACTGAGATCAGCTGTTGTTAGTAATAAGGAACAGCGATCTCTGTGTTGTCCCAGTGAGCCCACCCCCCACACAGTTAGAACACACCCAGGGAACACAGTTAACCCTTTGATCACCCCTAATGTTAACCCCTTCCCTGCCAGTTTCATTTATACATTGATCAGTGCATTTTTTTTTAGCACTGATCACTGTATTGGTGTCACTGGCCCCCAAAAAGTGTCACTTAGGGTCAGATTTGTCCCCCTAAAAATTGCAGATCATCGCCATCATCAGTAAAATCAATAAAAGATATTAAAATTCCCTAAATCTATCCCCTATTTTGTAGACGCTATAACTTTTGCGCAAACCAATCAATATAGGCTTATTGGGATTTTTTTTACCAAAAATATGTAGAAAAATGAACATTGGCCTAAACGAATGAATACATTTGTTTTTTTACACTTTTTGGGAGGATATGTATTATAGCAGAAAGTAAAAATGTTTTATTTTTTTTTTCAAAATGGTCGTTTGTTTATCGAACAAAAATAAAAATGCAAAGGTGATCAAATACCACAAAAGAAAGCTCTATTTGTGGTAAAAAGGGACATCAATTTTGTTTGGGTACAGCGCCGAACGACCGCACAATTGTCAGTTAAAGTGACGCAGTGCTGTATTGCAAAAAATGGCCTGGTCATGAAGGGGGTAAATCCTTCCGGGGCTGTAGTGGTAAAAGGGTAACTCCACTTTCGTAGGGGAAAAAATACAAAATAAATACAAAATAATATAAGGTATACAGTTGCGACACTAGTTAAATTGTAATTGAATGTTATTAAAAATGACTTTTCCTTTTCAATCTGCAGCCGCTGTAATTTTCTGAAAATGCAAAGCAATATGGCTACCTAGAGATTACCCAGAATGTTTACTGACCACTCCCCAGAAACATAATTTCTTGCTTGTGTGATTGGCTCACCATTTTTCCCAGAAGTCTGCCTAAGATGTGTCAGATTTCAGGCATCCCCTGCAACAAAAATTTCATTTTTGGTGAGATCCCTCCAATAGGAACACATCTAAAGGGATGCAAGCCCAGCACCTTTCCTCATTAGTGCTCTGCAGCTGCTACAGCTGACTGGTAATTATGAAACCACTTCCATTAGACCCACTTAGCACAGAGACACAGAGGAACTAACAGGGATTTCTTCAGAGTAACAAAAGGTAGGAATCTGCAACAGAGGTTGTTATAATCCTTGAAATGTATATAGATCAACCAGAGGGGAATGTTTTTTTCTCAACAAAAGTGGAGCATTGCAAGAACAGTGGGTGGAAACTAATATCAGAACTTGGCTTCTTCCACCATTGTCACAACTCTTAGCATATGCATTCATGGTCCTGGGATGCTTATCTGGCTGTAATATCACAGGATGACAACGGGAGTCTACAGGAATTCTGTTATGTATTTGTTAAGTTCTATGTATTGCCATTTTTAGAGAATGCTATAGTCGTGCTGGCATGCCATACTGTAGCTAGAATGTGGGTGTGTACACAGCAGGCTGGTAGTGTTACCATACCAATAGTATTGTATAGTTAGTATTGTCACCCAAAATAAGAGGCTGGTGCTGGCAGTATGAACTGGTATTTTTAAACACTTATGAAGAAAGCTTCCTATGGTAAATGTAATGTCATGAAAGGAACCATTTTAAAAATATAACTAAAGATAAAACTTGTCCTATTTACCATTATCGCTGAGAGTGAAAGAAAATAGCAAGTTTTGGGTTGGCACCAGAACAGAAATAGAGGGGAAATCTTCCAGTGGGGGGCACTAGTTCTGTTGACCTGGTGACAACCAGGGATTCCCTCTCACTTCCTGTTTTAGCTATGGGACAGGAACTAAAGGGAAATCTCCCCAAAGGGACATAAATGACAAAAAAAAACTGATAGGGGTTATAACTCTCCCTTACTCTATCCAAAAAGAAAAAAATGCCTTTGTTTTACTTTAAGGCAATTTATATTTTGGGTTTTCAAACACTGTGATATATGTAGCCAGGGGTTAGCTACTATAGTCATTATAGTCGAACAGTTCGTTGTTGTTTGCAAATGAATTTGGCTCCCTCTAGTGTCTTCTGGACTCTGTTAGGATTTTTTTCATTACTCTTTGAGAATATTGCAACAAAGCATTGTGGGAGATATAGTCTGGAGGAGGAAGTGACTCTGTTAGCTGGATCAGCCCTGGACTACAGGACAGAAAATACAAAGCATGCAGAACTGCCTGCTGGGAGGAATGATAAAAGGACAGGCTCGGCCTGCTTTCAGCCTCTCTGGATGCCATTCAACACCTACCAGCAGGAGGTCTGTGAGAGACTGCAGCCTATACAGCAGAGAGTCAGATCGCCCGCCTCTGAGGAATCTTGGAAGACAGCCCTGCTATTCTAGCAAGCGAACTGGCCTGTGCTTCAGAGCAACTGGAAGCCACCTGCACTTCAGTGCATCAGGAGTTGCAGCACAGTGTGGCGGTGCCATATTCACCAGATGGAGACACCAGCAGGGGATTCCGGATGGAGCCTCACAGCCATTTGAGTCTATTGTGGTGGGAGGGCACCTGGCCATTCCAGTAGAGATTACAGTATTGCTGAGTGAGTTCTTTCTACAGATTGCTGGTGAGACTTGTAGTTCCACAGAGGTGAATCTACTTCTTCACAGGCATCATACAGCTGGACTTTGGGGCCTTGTCTTTCTCCTCTGCGCTGTAAGGTCAGTACTGTATTGCACTCACATGTAAAGAGGTATCTACAAGTGGTGATATTTTTTCAGTTAACCACTTCAGAATTTACCCCCTTCCTGACCAGAGCACTTTTTGTGATTCGGCACTACGTCGCTTTAACTGACAATTGCACGGTCATGTGATGTGGCTCCCAAACAAACTTGATGTCTTTTTTTTGGTTTGGGCAATAGTTATAGCGTCAACAAAATAGGGGGTAGTTTTATGGCATATTTATTGATAATTTTTTTTTTTACTAGTAATGACGGTGATCAGCAATTTTTATTGTGACTGTGACATTATGGCGGACACATTGGACAATTTTGACACATTTTTGGGACCATTGGCATTAATACAGAGATCAATGCTAAAAAATTGCATTGATTATTGTAAAAATGTCACTGGCATTGAATGGGGTTAACCACTAGGTGGTGCTGTAGGGGTTAAGTTTGTCCTGGGGAGTGATTCTAACTTTGGGGGTGAGGGGCTGTGTGTGACATGTCACTGATCACCGCTCCCGATTACAGGGAGCGGTGATCAGTGACAGTGTCATTAGGCAGAATCGCGGCTATCCCTGCGGACATCGGGTCTGCAGGACCCGCGATCATGGTCACGGAGCTCCTGGCAGGCACACCAGCAAGCCGCCTCGTAAAAAGGGCAACGCACAGGTACGTTAATCTGCCTGTACGTGCCCTTCAGCCTTAGTATATCTGTGTGAAGCGGTTGGGAAGTGGTTAAGCAATCATCAGCACACCTTTTGTTCTACAGTCATTTATTTCCTTTTGTCTCTGTGGATTACAAATTACAACAATATACTGCAGTTTAATCATCAGGCTAGCTGAAGACATCTGGAGTTTAATGAACTTTCACCATCTTCTTCTACTAAGCATTGCTGCTATACTCACAAGTTGATCTATGAATTATAGACTAGGGGGAGATACTGTATTAGTGTATATGCTTAATTTTACACTGTGTTACTAAATGTAAAGATTATATACTGCATTTTGGTCTGTGTGTTGAGGCCTCAGTGGGAAGGTATTTAATATATGCCTTGAAGATATTGAGTACCTATCTTTCTGCGCACCTGTTCACATATACCCCTTCAGGTGATTATAAGGTTATACGTTCTGTATATGTGCATTAAGTGATAACTGTTGTCAATCATAACTTGTGTTCATTCAAGTTTTTCATTGTGTTCCATTACTTATCTCAGTAAAGCTTTCTGAGTGGTTCAGTGATATCGTGTGTGTTTCTTATTGCTAACACCGCATTGCAGAATGGAACCCAAGATGTCAGAGGTAAGAGAGGATCTGCAGAGTCGGGGTAGCCAGTGGGGTATAGAGTCAGCAGCCCCCATGGGGGGTACCACTACATATAGAAAACATTATGTTGGTGGTATACATATGTGGTCCTTGTGTGTGCCGTGGCTTTAATCCTCGACATGCTGTTACTGTTAAAGACTGCAGTAATACTGGCCACAGTGATCCATAAAATATAGTGCCAGAGAACTCCAATGATCACTTGTAACTTTGAGTTTTTGGCATAGATGTAATTCTAATGTGGAGCACTGAGGTAACTCTAAAATTGTAAGTGACATCGCCATGAAGCTGAGACAGTAATTGCACTGAAAAGACATCATTGCCCTATAGGCAAAAAAGAAAAGTAATTTTAATAATGTAGGCTAAGAAAAAAAGTGTTACATTCCAGTACTAAGAAGAAAATAATAAACATTGTTTGACTTTTCACACATTTATGCTCAGCCACAGAGTAAGAACATGTCTCCAAAATACAGTGCAATACAGTGCAATTGAGAGCAACCAAATACACAGCAAAAACTGGGCTTTATTTTAACAAGTGTTATTCATGGATCAGCCTGTTCCTATGGGAGCAGATATTTCACATTTTATAACATCTCTGGGAATTTGTATTTTTGCTATAAGGTTTAGGCTGAGTATAACTTGGATTCCCCGTGAACCCAACCTGTTGACAATTCACGGAAACAGCAAACTAAAGCTACCATTTGAACTTTGGTCAGATTACTTAGAATCGGGCATATACATAAGGTAACCCCCTCACAAAAGGCTGGGTTTCCAGCAGCCATTTTGACAATGTGCTTAGCTGTGATAGAGAATGGATAGGAAGTGCTGTAAAATGCGTAGGGACAGATTTGCATATATCTTAACAACTTACAGACCGGAAGATTTGGCTGCTTAATGACCAGGCCATTTTTTTGCGATATGGCGCTGCGTCACTTTAACCTCTTCCCGCCCGCCCTATAGTCGAATGATGCGGGCGCGCATCGGGGAAGTTTTGTGTTTGCCATGTCCCCCGGAGACAGGCAAACACAGATCGCTGTAAAAGGCCAATCACAGCAGCCGTTTACAGCGCGATCGACGTGTCCAATGTGAGATGATCTCATATGTAAACATATGAGATCATCTCTCAGCGCCGCTCTCCCTCCTCACACAGACAGCGTGTGAGAGGGGAGAGATGAACGGCTGCAGCGGCCGCAAGTGGGGAAATGATTTTTTTTTTTTAAAAAGTGCAATCCACCCCAGTGCCATCCTCCCCCAGTGCCATGCTCCCCCAGTGCCATGCTCCCCCAGTGTCATCCACCCCAGTGCCATCCGCCCCAGTGCCATCCGCCCCAGTGCTACCTGCCCCCAGTGCCACCTGTTAGTGCTATCTGTCCCCATTGCCACCTGTTGTCAGTGCCATTTGTCCCCAGTGCCATCTGTCATCAGTGCCATGTTTAAGTGCCATCTGTCACCAGTGCCAAGTGTCATCAGTGCCACATAGTGCCATCTGTCATCAGTGCCACATATTAGTGCCACCTGTCATCAGTGCCACGTATCAGTGCCATTTGTCATCAGTGCCACCTGTCAGTGTCACGTGCCACCTGTTGTCAGTGTCACGTGTCATCAATGCCACTTATCAGTGCCATCTGTCATCAGTGTCATGCATCATCGGTGCCACGTATTAGTGCCATCAGTCATCTGTGCCACGTATTAGTGCCACGTATTAGTGCCATCTGTCATCAGTGCCACGTATTAATGCCACCTGTCATCAGTGCCACGTATTAGTGCCACATGACATCAGTGCCACGTATAAGTGCCACGTGTCATCAGTGCTACGTATAAGTGCCATCTGTCATCAGTGCCACATATTAGTGCCATCTGTCATCAGTGCCACGTGTCATCAGTGCCATGTGTCATCAGTGCCACGTATAAGTGTCATCATTGCCACATATCAGTGCCATCTGTCATCAGTGTCACGTGTCATTGTCCTGGTGCTCCAGGGCCTTCAAATGTGTAATAGGTAGTCAACAAGTTAGATGTGTAATTTATGCTCCAAGAATGCCTGATGGCGCTCCCTGCATGTTGGGCCTCTCTATGTGGCCAGGCTGTGAAAAAGTCCCACACATGTGGTATTGTAATACTCAGGAGGAGTAGCAAAAATTTTTTGGGGGTGTCATTTGTGGTATACACATGCCATGTGAGAGAAATAACCTATTACAGTGACAGTTTTGTGCAAAAAAATTTTAAAAGTTAAAAATCTTAATTTTGCAAAGAATTGTGGGAAAAAAATGACAACATCAAAAAGCTCACTACTTTACAAAAAGAGGTCATTTGGGGGGTATTTGTACTTTCCTGACTTGTTCGGGTCACAAGAAGCGAGATAGGCCACCAGTACATCAGATGTGATCAATGTTGTGCGATTCGCACCACAGATTGTAGACTCTCTAACTTTCACAAAGACCAAATAATATCCACTAATTTGGGTTATTTTTACCAAAGATATGTAGAAGTATAAATTGTGGCCAAAATTTATGAAGAAAAATTAATAATTTGCATAATTTTGTCACAGAAACAAAGAACTATGCGTTTTTTTCAAAATTTTTGGTCTTTTTTCATTTATAGCGCAAAAAATAAAAACCCCAGAGGTGATCAAATACCACCAAAAGAAAGCTCTATTTGTGGGAAAAAAAAGGACAAAATTAATTGGGTACAGTGTTGCATGACTGAGTAATTGTCATTCAAAGTGTGAGAGCACCGAAAGCTGAAAATTGGTCTGGGCAGGAAGGGTGTTTAAGTGGCCAGTAAGCAAGTGGTTAACTGACCATTGTGCGGTCGCGCGATGCTGTACCCAAACAAAATTGAAGTCCTTTTTTCCCTACAAATAGAGCGTTCTTTTGGTGTTATTTAATCACCTCTGTGGTTTTTATTTTTGTGCTATAAACAAGAAAAGAGCGACAATATTGAAAAAATATATTTTTTTTTAACTTTTTGCTATAATAAATATCCCCAAAAATGTTTTTAACCACTTCAATACAGGGCACATACACCCTCTTCTTGCCCAGACCAATTTTCAGCTTTCAGTGCTCTCACAGTTTGAATGACAATTACTCAGTCATGCAGCACTGTACACATATAAAACTTGCGTCTTTTTTTTTCACACAAATAGAGCTTTCTTTTGGTGGTATTTAATCACTAGTGGGTTTTTTTATTTTTTGTGCTATAAATAAAAAAAGAATTTTGTTAAAAAAATGCATTTTTCTTTGTTTCCGTCATAAAAATTTGCTAATTAGTAATTTTTCTTCATACATTTTGGCCAAAATTTATACTGCTACATATCTTTGGTAAAAAAAAAATAAACCAGATTAGTGTATATTATTTGGTCTTTGTGAAAGTTACATAGGCTACAAACTATGGTGCCAATCACTGAAAATTGATCACATCTGATCAGGCCTTCAGTACATCAGGTTAATCTCATTTCTTGAGACACTAACAAGTTAGGAAAGTACAAAATACCCCCCAAATGACCCATTTTTAGAAAGTAGACATTCCAAGGTATTAAGTAAGTAGCATGGCGAGTTTTTTTAAGTTGTAATTTTTTTCCCACAATTCTTTGCAAATGAAGATTTTTTTTTTTTACAAAATTGTCATATTATCAGGTTATTTCTCACACACAGCATATGCATACAACAAATTGCACCCCCAAAATACATTCTGTTACTCTTCCAGAGTATGGCGATACCACATGTGTGAGACTTTTACACAGCCTGGCCACATAAAAAGGACCAACATTGAAGTAGCAGCTTCAGGCGTTCTATGAGCATAAATGACACATCTAATCTCTCAACTACCTATTACACTTTTGAACACCCCAATGTATAATCTAAGAGTCATAATGAGTCTTTTGAACGGTTCAATTTTTCCAGAAGTTTTTGGAAAATGTGGGAAAAAAATTAAAACACATTTTTTTACACAAAGTTGCCAATGTATAAGATATTTCTAACACATAGCATGTATATAGTTAAAATTACACACCAAAATACATTCTGCTACTCTTTCCGAGTATGGCTATACCACATGTGTGAGACTTTTACACAGCTTGGACACATACAGAGGACCACCAAGTACATTCAGGCTTTCTAGGAGCATAAATTACACATCTCATTTCATTCCTAACTATCAAACTTTTGAAGGTCCTTGAGCACCAGCCCAGTGGAATTACCCACAAAATGATCCTATTTTGGAAAACAGGTACTCAGGTACTCAGATGGACTGTGACGGGTACTCAGATGGCCTGTGACAGGTTCTCTTTATTGGGGGTGATCAGTGTGTTTGGTGTGTACTGTAAGCCGTAACGAGATGTTACCACAATCTCTTTCTCACACACGATCGGTGTGTGAGGAGAACCCGGTAACATCTAATTACCGTGGTTTGTTGACATTTAGTGATCGGCTGTGAAAGGATCCCAGCTGATCACGTGGTAAACAGCCGCCGGCCAATAGCTGTTTACCAGCGTTGGTGACGAGTAGTGTTCCCGGGAACACACCGCCACCAACGTGCATGCGCAGCGAACTTGAGATTGCGTGCATGCGCCATGCAAAGTGGGGCGGTACCACCTGTGATTGGCCATGCCTTAATCACGGCCGATCACGTGGCAAACAGCCATGCCCAATCGCTGTTCGCCCCCCTCGGTGGTGAGTAGTGTCTCTGTGACACGCTGCCACCGAAGGAACAGGGATACGCACACGACCGTGTGCATTCCCAGTTTAAATGGACGGACTTTATATGACGCCTGCTCAGAACGAGAGCCGCACCTTCTGACCATCATATGACAGCCCCACGGACAGCAAGTGGTTAAAAAACAAATTTCTTCCTCAGTTTAGGCCAATATATATTCTTCTACATATTCTTGGTAAAAAAAAAACACAATACGCTTATATTGATTGGTTTGCGCAAAAATATATAGTGTCTAAAAACAGGAAAAGATTTATGGCATTTTTATTATTTTTTTTTATACTGATAATGGTGGTGATCTGCGATTTTTAGCGGTACTGAGACATTGTGGTGGACAGATCGAACGCTTTTGACACATTTTTGGGGCCATTGACATTTATACCGCGATCAGTGCTATAAAAATGCACTATTTACTGTGTATATGTCACTGGTAGGGAAGGGGTTAACACAAAGGGGGTGATCAAGGGGTTAAATGTGTGTTCCCTTGGTGTATTCAACTAGAGGAAGACATATCTTTTTCCTACTTAGAAGGAACAAACAATATGTCTCTTCTCTCCTGACAGGACAGGGATTTGTGTGTTTATCGACACAAATCCCTGTTTCTGCTCTCGTGCACGCTATCGCGCGTGGCCGGCAGCGATCGCACCCACCAGCCTTAAAGGTACAGACATACAGTACCTATACGATGATTTGCGGGAATGAACCACTTTGTCAACGTATATTGGTGTGAGCCAGTCAGCAAGTGGTTAAGGTACAGAAAACCCTTATGCCGCGTACACACGAGCTGACTTTTCAACATCCAAAGTCCGAAGGACTGAGTCCGTCAGACTATCCGATCGTGTGTGGGCTGCAACGGACTTTTGACTCGCCAAAGTCCGAAGGACTTTAGAATATGGAACATGCTTCAAATTTTTCCGAAGGAACTCCGCCGGACCCGGTCTCCTTCGAAAAATCCGCTCGTGTGTATGCTACTCCGACGGACTAAAACCGACGCTAGGGCAGCTATTGGCTACTGGCTATGAACTTCCTTATTCGAGCCGAGTCGTACGTCATCACGTTCGAATCCGTCGGAGTTTAGTGTGATCGTGTGTGGCCAAGTCCGCTCAGCGGAAAAGTCTGTCAGAACTCTGTCGGAATTCCAGCAGAACTCCGACGGAACTCCTTCGGAAGTCTGTCGGACATAAGTCCTCTCGTGTGTACGGGGCTTTAAAGTTTCTAAAGGCAGAACACTTCTTTACCTTAAAGTGGTTGTAAAGGCATAAGGTTTTTTTTATCTTAATGCATTTTATGCATTAGGATAAAAAGCCTTCTGTGTGCAGCAGCCCCCCTCAGTTCCCCCCAATACTTTCCTGAGCCCCATATCGATCCAGTGATGTTGCACAAGAGACTCAGCTGCCTGGGACTTTTCCTTCTCATTGGCTGAGACAGCAGTGAAGCAGCATTGGCTCCCACTGCTGTCAATCAAAGTCAACAAGCCAATAAATAGAAAGGGAGGCGGGGCCAGGCCAGGTCTGAATAGACACAGGGATCTGTGGCTCAGCTCGGGTGCCTCCTTAGCAAGCTGCTTGCTGTGGAGGTACACAACAGGAGGGAGGAGCCAAGAGCGCCAAAGAGGGACCTGAGAAGAGGAGGATCTGGGCTGTTCTGTGCAAAACTACTGCACAGAGCAGGTAAGTATAACATGTTAACAAATTAACAAAAAAACAAGACTTTAAAATCACTTTAATGCAATCCCTAGGTAGGTAAGGTAAAAAATGTCCTTAGTATCGCCCCCCTCTATCTCACAGCTCCAATGTGCTGTTGCTTTTTACAATCTGCACAGATGCACTACAGTCATGGCAGGCTGTATGTTTTTTCACAGGGCATATTTCTTAATTTTTTCACAGTCTGTGCCTGTCCACATTTACTGCAATCATAGCAAGCTGCATGAAGAGCATACCGTATTTATCGGCGTATAACACTCACTTTTTCCCCCTTAAAATCGGGGGAAAGTCGTGGGTGCATGTTATACGCTGATCCCCACTGTCTGTGAGTCTAAAATACTGAGCGCCGCCGAAAAAGACAGAGCGCCGCCGAAAAAGACCGAGCCGTCTGCACGGCTCCGCTCGTAGTCCCGCCTCCCTGCTGTTTCTGGAGCGAGTGCTGCCGAAAAAGACCGAGCCGACTGTACTGTGTACTCGGCTCGGCTTGCAGTCCCGCCCATACTGGGCGGGACTGCGAGCCGGGCCAAGCCAAAATACACAGTACAGTCGGCTCGGTCTTTTTCGGCAGCGCTCGCTCCAGAAACAGCAGGGAGGCGGGACTACGAGCGGAGCCGTGCAGACGGCTCGGTCTTTTTCGGCGGCGCTCGCTCGGTCTGTCTCGGCGGGCGGGATATTTAAACATGGGCAAGGCTGCAAACGGCGCTGGGCAAGCTGGAAATGACACTGGCAAGCTGCAAATGACACTCTGCAAGGCTGCAAACAGCGCTGGGAAAGCTGCAAATGATGCTGGGCAAGCTGCAAATGACGCTGATCATTCTGCAATGATGGACAAGGCTGCAGATGCACACTGATAAGGCTGCATTGACGGGCATTTAAATGTAAGTTTTTTTTCCTTAAACTTCCCTCCTAAAACTTTTTTCCTTAAAATGCCCTCCTAAACTTGGGGTGCGTGTTATACGCCGGTGCATGTTATACCACGATAAATACGGTATATCCTAAATTGTGCTGGCTGCAATTTTTTTTTACAGCCTGTTCCGGTTCATAGAAAAAAAATTCTCTGATAACTAGTTTTATGTGTTTTTTTTCACAGGGCATATTTCATAATTGTTGCTGGCTGCAATCAATTTTGCAGTTGTCCACGGGCACAATACTAATAACCAGCTGCATGTCTTTTTTCAGAAGGCATATTTCTTGACTATGGCTTGGTGCAATTTAAAAAAAATATATATATTTTTTTTTATAAAATTTGTAATATTCCTGGACAATGTGCATAAGCATTGAAGATATTTTTTGCTTTGGCAGAGCATGTGACAAGGTAGTTTACAGGCAAAAGATTGCTGGAGAGAGGGGAAGAGTGTTATCACCTCATAACACAAAGTGCCCAAACAAGGATCTTTATATCAGAAGCCGTTAAAGCGTTTATGAGATTTTATTGGTTGGGTTTATATCTACTTAAAGTGGAAGTAAACTCATCAATTTAAACAGTTTAAAAAAAAAGGCATGACGGGAATGCTAACTGCACATTGGCTATGCTCTCAGCCAAACTACATCTCTTGTCCTTGACCCAAATTTGTCCAGTTTCCTGTTGAATCTGGACGCAAACAGATCTACGTCCGGAGTGCCCCACTTGTGACATATGTTCCGAAATATGTCGGGGTGTAGAGCCCATTCTCCTGGGCATAACTGTTGGCGGCTTAGAAAGTCCGCTTGCCAATTTTCCACTCCTGGAATGAAGACTGCAAAAAGGCATGGAACATGCCTTTCTGCCCAAGCAAGTATGCGATTCACCTCTCTTTATGCAACCAGACTCCTGGTGCCACCCTGGTGATTGATATAGGCCACAGCTGTGGCATTGTCGGACTGAACTTGAACAGGGAGACCCCGTAGTCTGTAAGACCAGTTTATGAGAGCCATATAAACTGCCCGGATTTCCAAAACATTTATGCAATAGCTTCTCAGTCGCAGACCATTTCCCCTGCGAGCACGTCTCCCCCAACACTGCTCCCCAGCCTGTCAGGCTGGCATCTGTAGTTATAATCTTCCATGGAAGAGGAAGAAAAGTTTTGCCTTTCAGCAGATTCTTGGTCTGTAACCACCAAACAAGACTCTTGCGTGTCCCTGGGGATAGACACATAGGAAGGTCCAAGGCCTGGGGCTTCCTGTTCCAAGCCACAAGGATGCATCATTGCAGAGGCCTTGAGTGAAACTGGGTGAACGGAACGGCCTCGAAAGAAGGCGACCATTTTCCCTAACAGTCTCATACACAACCGAATGGGGGAAGATCTTCTGCTCAGAATTAGGCACACCAGATCCCCTATAGCCATGGCCTTTGGCCTTGGTATAAATACCTCGCCCTGAGCGGTGTCGATGACCATGCCCAGATACTCCAACCTGGTAGCAGGCTGTAGGGACGACTTTTCTAGGTTTATAATCCAACCTAGGCGATCCAGGCGTTCTAACGTTCTGGTAACACTGTGGTTCAAGAGCGCTACTGTTTTCTCTATGAGAAGTAAATCGTCTAGATAAGCCATCACAGTTATACCCTGAGCTCTTAGGTTTGCCAAGAGAGGGTCTAGAATCTTTGTGAAGACTCGAGGAGCCGTAGCGAGACCGAACGGCAAGGCCACAAATTGAAAATGGCGCTGATCTACCGAGAACCTTAGATACTTTTGGTGTGCAAAAAGAATTGGCACATGAAGATATGCATCCTTGATATCTATCGATGCCATAAACTGTCCCCCTTGCAGGGAGGAGAACACAGAACGTATTGACTGCATTCGGAAAGACCGGATGTGCAAAAACTGGTTCAGATCCTTCAGATCCAGGATAGGTCTGACACCTCCATTTGGCTTTGGAACGGTGAAGAGATTTGAGTAAAAGCCTGAACCCTGTTCTTTTGGGTCCACTTCCACTATCACTCCCTTGGATAGTAAGTGATCTAAGGCCAGAAGTAGTGGTTTTCGTTTTACTGGATCCTTGGGGATCCTTGACCTTATAAAGCGAGAAGGTGGAATCTCCCGAAACTCTAGCTTGTAGCCCAGAGATATCGAGGAGGTTACCCACTTGTCCCGAATCTCTTCCCGCCAGGCTTCTGCAAACTGCAGGAACCTTCCCCCCACTCGGCCGAGTGGGGGCGCCGCTTCACAAGGAAGTTTTTGGGTTCTGCTTGGCAGGCTTTCGCCCCTAAGTCTTTTTCTGCCCCTGGGCATGACCTTGGGCCTTTCCTGTAGAGGGAGGTTGGGAAGGCCGTCGCCACTGCTTAGAGCCTGATGCTCCGGGAGAAAGAGAATGCCTAAATGATGGACGTTTGCTCTTTTTGATTGGAAGGAGAGTAGATTTACCCCCTGTAATCTTTTGGACTAATTTATCTAATTCCTCCCCAAATAAGTGTTCCCCCTTAAATGGGAACCCAATCAAATACTTCTTACATGATAGCTCAGCTGCCCAATTTTTTATCCATAGGGCCCTTCGCATGTGTACCAACAGGAGAGACAAATGAGATGCTTGCTGGACCGAATCCAAAATCGCATCAATCATAAAACACAAAATTTGAGGAATTTCTGCATAACTCTCCACTTCCTCACTGGGAAGAAGGCCAAGCATCTGCTTAACCTGTTCCTTGAGGAACTGACACAACCCCACAGTTGCGACTGTAGGCTGCACTACAGCACCAGCCATGGAAAAGGAGGCTTTCAATAACGTTTCCAGCTTCTTATCAGTTGGATCCTTAAATACCTGAGCATTATCCAAAGGACAGGTCAGGTTTCTATTCACACAAGAAACAGCCGCATCGACAGATGGGACCCCCCATTTCTTGGTGAAACTTTCCTCCAGAGGATAAAGCATAGAAATCCTTTTAGGAGGAGCAAACTGTTTATCGGGATGTCCCCAATCCTCATACAACAATTTATCCATTAAGGGATGAATTGGAAAGGAAAAGGCAGTCTGTGGGATTCTCCTGACTTCCAGGGAAGAAACAGAGGATGTACCGGCCTCCGCTGCGGGCATTCTGAATGTGGTACGCACCAACTCAGTATAATATTGAACCTGTTTTCTGAGTGCCTGGGGGGAGGGGACTCTCTCCTCTTCCTCTGAGGCCGCGTACACACGCGGGGACTGTTCGCTCAACTTTGTCCGTCAAACAGTTTCAGCGGACAGTCCGCTCAAAATTAGCATGGACGGACTTGCCCACACACGACGAACGAACAGTCCGCTGAAACCGTGCGCGATGACGTGAACGGCACGTACGACGGGACTAGAAAACGACGTCCTATACACTGCAATGCAAACTTCGGCGTGTAAATCCTTTCTGAGCATGCGCGGAACTTAGTTTGACGAACAAGCCTACACACGAGGGGACTGTTCGCTGAAACAAAGTTTCAGCGGACAGTTTTTTGGAATTTCCGAAAAACTTTGTTCAGCAGACTGTCCGCTGAAACTGTCCGCTGAAAGCCCACACACGAGCGGACTGTCCGCCGAAACACTGTTCAGCGGACAAAGTTGAGCGAACAGTCCCCGCGTGTGTACGCGGCCTCACTCATCTGACTGCTCTTGATCCCTATCCCATGATAGGGATCTCTCCTCATTGTCAGAGGTGTCATCTGAAAGAGGAATCTCAGCAGAGGGAGGGGATCTACCCCTTTTTCTGCTATCTTTTAGGGAAGCTGAAATAAAATTCATGATTCTCCCTTCAAAACCCTCCAATATAGCCTTAAGGGAGTCTTCAGTGACATACACTGGGGCTGAAACATTAGGAGAGGCTGCAAAACCTGACAGGGGCACCGACTCATCCTGTGAGGCTGGCTCCAGTCTTGCAGGGGGGGATGGTAATATACAGGCATTTTTAGGACCCCTAGACCTAGGCAGTGATTTACCAGTGCCCTTGTTACCTCCCCCTGAGACCCTCTTACGAGGAGACATAGTCCTATGCCACAAAGCAGAGGTACTAGTACAAAGTGCAATCACTGTTGTGCTCCAAGTCTCACAATAAATATATATGCTTAAACTGCACAACCTGATGCTGAGTAGGTGTCTTATGTTTGCCTGGGTCCAATCCCTTAGGATGCTTACTGCCCACAGCTCCTGTGTCTTCCACTTACAGCCCCCTGGCGTTCTGGGCTTTTTAAAATTGCTGCTTTGGCGCCTGCGCAGTAAAGCGTTGTGCATGCTGGCGTGCACGGCCCGCAACCACACCCCCCTCCTTCCATTAGTATGGGAGCGCACTCAGCGCGCATGCACGTGGACTGCCAGTTATCCAAGGAGGGAGAGGATCACCTACGGAGCCGCGCGGGACCCTTAGACTACGTGGGACCCCTCTCTTACCTCTGTTGTGGCAGAGACTGCAGCGTAAGACGCGAGCCATGTGAAAAAAAAACAGGATTCACTGAGCGTGTGTACCTGAAAAGCATGTAAGTATGCATCAGGCTGCTCTTACTCCCTCTAGTGGTGGAAACCAGGTAAGACATACAACTACTCACATGAAGAAATCCACAATATATGATTTATATAGGATTAACTTCTCTTACCTGTCCCCTCCACAGGAATTGCTGAAAACAGACAGATTCCAGCCTTCACCCATCACGGCGGGTGGAGTTGTGCCAACCTTAAGGATTTTTTGGGTTCCTTCTCAGAGGAACCTCTTACCTGGACCTTGTAAAAGACTCTGCCAGAAACTGTCGTGCCACTATGTAAATAGTACACCAAGTCTGGTTTTCCCAGAGCCCAGTCTTCCAACAGGAGAGGACTACAGGCAAAACCTTGTTTCTTCAGATGACGAAGCCCGGGTATTATATCATCTTGGGAGTCAAATATCGGCCCGAGATATGGATCCGGTTATCATAGTCCTTAGACCCCCGCAGGGACCTGCACAGAGCTTTCTTCATAGCACATGTTTTACGTGACCAACCACCTTAGACACTGGTGAAAAAACTGAGGTGCCTCCCATATGGGAGGGGTTATATAGGGGAGGAATTCTCCTTAAATGGGGGTTAACCAGTGTCCAATCACCAGAGGTGCCTATATAACCCACTATGTAATGAACCTGTGTCCCGTGATGTATGATCAAGAAATGTATTTTTCTGCCATTAAGCGCTTGTTCTCACTATCTGTTCTGGCCTTCTCTGAAATTGTTCCTCGACTCCTTTGGTCTCCTTCCAGTAATTTATTCTATGTAGATAGAATTAAGAGACGCCTGAATTGTACCTTTTGGTGGTTTATCATTTCGCCACATGGAGCTTGAAGGTTTTGTGCCTGGGCTATTCAGGAATGATCTAGTACATTTATCTGCAATTGGCATAGACATATTCAATATGGGTCTTCAAACTTTGATTGAAAATGCCTCGGTGTTGGGGGGACCTCAGCCAAAAGGTTCTCTTTCAGCTTTGGTCGTTGGGGAATAGTCGTCCAGCATTGTCTGGATGGACACCCTGTAATTCTTATGTTCATTTAATATAGTCATGATGGCTTCAAATTTTATTTTCATTTATTGTTAATACATTATCATGTTACTCCTTAAACAACACAATGGCCTATAAATAATTGTGCCAAACAAATAAATACTTATAAAAGAAAGAAGTGTTTGCTGGTCTTTGTATTGAACAATCCCTTTGTGCTAGCCCTTGAAAAGGAAGACTTTCAAATTCTGTCTACTGCTTCCTGGATGTTGCAACAGTTTTGACAGTCACATGTTTTAGGGATGGTATTCCAGTTCACACAGAGTTCAAGAAAAATAGGGAAACAATTGGAAGATCAGAAAATATAGTCTTATGCTTCAAACTTAAAGAGGAAGTAAACCCTGATGGGTTTACTTCCTCTTTCATTCCCTGCAAAGGCAAAGCATAATGAACTACTATGCATCGCATAGTAGCCCATTATGTGTCACTTACCTGACACAGGAGCCAGCGATGTCACATCCATCTTTTCGGTGGGGTCTCGCAGCTCCGACGCTGTCATTCGGCGGAGCCGCGATGACGTCACTCCCGTGCATGCGCACGGGATCCGACACGCGCGGCAGCTCCGTTGTTGGAAATGGCGCGCTCAGTGCGCCTGCGCGCCGCTGTCTACGGCGCATGCGCTGTAGACAGCGGTGCCTGTCTTCGGGCAAATATCTCCTAAACCGTATAGGTTTAGGAGATATTTCTTGGACCTACAGGTAAGCCTTAATCTAGGCTTACCTGTAGGACAAAGTGGTTTGTAAGGGTTTACAACCACTTTAAGCAGCAATACAGCATGGCAGATACTGATGTACTGAGAACCAGCTGCACAGAAAAGAAAAACAATTGCAAGGAACAGTAGTCATTATCACTGGTTAAATGGATTTGTTTGACCTAAACTTCTCTTTAAAAGCAGTAGTAACAGTTACACCTGCAGAATGATAGCAATCGTGTGTCTGATGACAGTGAAGAAGGACACGAAGGCAGGAAAAAAATAATGGTGTTATTTATAGGTTCCCTGAAATCCCACAGTGTCAGGTTAATTGTTTATATAACAAAATTCAGCAATCAATATCAATGTACATATCTTTCCGCATCAGGCAAGCTGTTGTTTTTCTTCATACAGTCCTCTGATACCATTGTGAAGTGTCTTGATTAATGAGAATTACCTTTCTCCACACAGTCTACATGACACCGGTAAATAAGATGATGCTATGCGTAGACATGGTTCCTCATTCACCTCTCCCACATCAATCTGGGTTCAGAATGGTGGTAAATATATTAACTATAACAAGGCAACCATTATGTGGAGATAAGAACTGAACGCGGAGACAAAATTTCCAACTGCAACAAGCAACTTTATTGTTAATGTGGTACTTGGTATTACTGAAAACCGTAGTTACTAGAGATGAGTGAATTAATGCATATGAGTCAGAGTTGGCAGTCGATTTTGTCCATTCACTTGAGGTAGATACATAGGGATAGTGAGTGACCTGTGCTTCTGTTATTTATATTATTATGCTGAAATTTGCAAATTTATTGTGACACTGCCACACTTCCTTTTCATGTTCAGACCGAGGAAAAAAATCTTTCACTTTCTGTAGCAGCCGGTTAACAGGCAATGCAAACATGGCCGCCTCAGGCTGCATCTGCCCCTGGCATGGTCCTATGTTTAGTGTGCAGTGGGGGAGGGGGGGGGGGGTCAAGAGTATGTAAGAGATAGCGATGTGTCAAGAATATGTAACGTACACTTCAGCATAGAGAGCAGGCATTCAAGAGTAGATAACATTCAATACAGAATATAGTGTGAAGCAGTAAGATAGCTGCAAAATATAGTGCACAGTCTGATCTATAGCAAGTAACCAACATTATAGCATACAAAATGGAGCAGTAAGAAATATGTAATGTATATAGCAGCACACAGAGTGGAGTAGTAGGGAGTTACGCACAAAACAGTGAACAATGGGGTGATCAGGAGAATGTAAAGGACAGTACAATGCAAACAGTGGGGTGGTCAGAAGAATCTAATGTGCAAAACATCATAAACGGTGGAGTAGCCAGGAGTATGTTAATTACAGAACAACGTACAGTAGTGCGGCCAAGTTTATGTATAATAAAGTAGAGCATACAGAGGAGAGTTGCTGTGAGTTTGTGAATACATACAGTACAACTTACAAGATAGAATAGTAGGGAGTATGTAATGTACAGTACAGCATATAGAGTGGGGCAGTCAGGAGGATGTAACATACAGTGCAGCATACAGAGTGAGGCAGTCTGTGCATACTGGGATTTTTCTTTCCTCTCACTGATCCAGAGCACTTTTTTCTGCCATTAACAATCTAAGGCCGCGTACACACGGGCGGACTGTTCGCCCAACTTTGTTTGACGGACAAGGTTTTTCGGAATTTCCGAAAAACTGTCCGCTGAAACCTTGTTTCAGCGAACAGTCCGCTCGTGTGTAGGCTTGTTCGTCAAACAAAGTTGCGCGCATGCTCAGAAAGGATTTTCACGCCGAAAGCTATAATGCAGTGTATAGGACGTCGTATTTTTCGTCCCGTCGTACGTGCCGTTCACGTCATCGCGCACGGTTTCAGCAAACTGTTCGTCCGTCGTGTGTGGCCATGTCCGTCCATGCTAAGTTTGAGCGGACTGTTTGCCGAAACTGTTTGACGGACAAAGTTGGGCGAACAGTCCGCGCGTGTGTACGCGGCCTCAGAGACATGTTTCTGACCAGTGTGCTCTGCCTATATACTCCTGACCCTTGCACATCAGGCCTTTTATTGTACATTGTTTACTCCTGATCAGTACACTGTATACCTTATGTTGTAGATTGTGGTTTTTACAGTTTTTTCTCTGTAAACTGAATGTAATCACTCCTATTTTTTCCACTGCATGCTGCATATCTTCTCAGCACCCAGGTGGCCCTCTACAAGGCCCCTTTCACACATATGGACTGTTGATTTCATCAGTTCAGTCATGTCAAATGTTTTTCATCCGTGCTCATCAGTAGGGATGAGCCGAACACCCCCCTGTTCGGTTCGCACCAGAACCTGCGAACAGACCTAAACTTCGTGTGAACTTTAGAACCCTATTAAAGTCTATGGGACTCGAACGTTCACAATCTAGAGTGCTCATTTTAAAGGGTAATATGCAGGTTACTGTCCTAAAAAGTGTTTGGGGACCTGGGTCCTGCCCCAGGGGACATGGATCAATGCAAAAAGAAGTTTTAAAAACGGCCGTTTTTTCAGGAGCAGTGATTTTAATAATGATTAAAGTGAAACAATAAAAGTGTAATATTCCTTTAAATTTCGTAGCTGGGGGGTATCTATAGTATGCCTGTAAAGGGGCGCATGTTTCTGAGGCTTAGAACTGTCCCTGCACAAAGTGTCATTTGTGCAGGAAAAAAAGTCTTTTAAAATCACTTGCGGCTAAATTGTCGGCTCCCCGTAATACAGAGAACACTCAATGAGTGTTCTCTGTATTAGCCGACAATTCATTCATTCATTGATTAAAAAAAAATAAAAAAAATAAAAAGCGTGGGGGTTCCCCTAAATTCAATTACCAGGCCCTTCAGGTCTGACATGGATATTAAGGGGAACCCCGTGTCAAATTAAAAAAAAAAATGACGTGGGGGTCCCCCTAAATATCCATACCAGACCCTTCAGGTCTGATATGGATATTAAGGGGAACCCCGCATCAAATTTTAAAAAAAATTGACGTGGGGTCCCCCTAAAAATCCATATCAGACCCTTTATCCGAGCACGCAACCTGGCAGGCCGCAGGAAAAGAGGGGGGGACGAGAGAGCGGCCCCCCCTCCCTCCTGAACCGTACCAGGCCACATACCCTCAACATTTGGAGGATGCTTTGGGGTCTGTGACCCCTCAAAGCACCTTGTCCCCATGTTGATAAGGACAAGGGCCTCATCCTCACAACCCTGGCCGTTGGTTGTGAGGGTCTGCGGGCGGGGGGCTTATCAGAATCTGGAAGCCCCCTTTAACAAGGGGACCCCCAGATCCCGCCCCCCCCTGTTTGAAATGGTAAGCACCGCTGGAATCTTTTTTTTATTTTTTTCATTTTTAATAAAGGAATTTTTCAAAAGTGTGTTTGTCTTATTTAACCATTTTGACACTTTCTTTGTGAAATGGTAGGGGTACTTTTGTACCCCCTTACCATTTCAAACAGGGGGGGGCCGGGATCTGGGGGTCCCCTTGTTAAAGGGGGCTTCCAGATTCTGATAAGCCCCCCGCCCGCAGACCCTCACAACCAACGGCCAGGGTTGTGAGGAGGAGGCCCTTGTCCTTATCAACATGGGGACAAGGTGCTTTGAGGGGTCACAGACCCCCAAAGCATCCTCCCAATGTTGAGGGTATGTGGCCTGGTACGGTTCAGGAGGGAGGGGGGGCGCTCTCTCGTCCCCCCTCTTTTCCTGCGGCCTGCCAGGTTGCGTGCTTGGATAAAGGGTCTGATATGGATTTTTAGGGGGACCCCCACGTCAATTTTTTTTTTTAATTTGATGCGGGGTTCCCCTTAATATCCATATCAGACCTGAAGGGTCTGGTATAGATATTTAGGGGGACCCCCACGTCAATTTTTTTTTTTAATTTGACACGGGGTTCCCCTTAATATCCATGTCAGACCTGAAGGGCCTGGTAATTGAATTTAGGGGAACCCCCACGCTTTTTTTTTTTTTTTTTATCAATGAATGAATGAATTGTCGGCTAATACAGAGAACACTCATTGTATTACGGAGACCCGACAATTTAGCCGCAAGTGATTTTAAAAGACTTTTTTACCTGCACAAATGACACTTTGTGCAGGGACAGTTCTAAGCACCATAAACATGCGCCCCTTCACAGGCATACTATAGATACCCCCCAGCTACGAAATTTAAAGGAATATTACACTTTTATTGTTTCACTTTAATCATTATTAAAATCACTGCTCCTGAAAAAACTGCCTTTTTTAAAACTTTTTTTTGCATTGATCCATGTCCCCTGGGGCAGGACCCAGGTCCCCAAACACTTTTTAGGACAGTAACCTGCATATTACCCTTTAGAATGAGCACTTTAGATTTCTCCCATAGACTTGTATAGGGTGTTCCGGCTTTTCGAATTTGCTGCGAACAACCCAAATTGTTCACTGTTCGCTGGACAGGCGAACAGGCAATGTTCGAGTCGAGCATGAGTTCGACTCGAACTCGAAGCTCATCCCTACTCATCAGTTTTTTTTAAATCCACTACCAATGCAAAAACAGATATGAATTAAAAATAGGGCTTTAAATTGGTAAAAAATAAAAAACAGCTAATCCGTTGTCATCCTTTTTTCCACAGGAATGCATTGATGAAAACAAATAGATAAAAAAAATGGACGTACGGTCCATATGTGTGAAACGTTACTAACAAAGGGTCCTTTCACACAGAGCGGATCGGTGTTGATCCCCGTGGATCTCCGCTGAGCAGGAAGATGACACGTCTGTCTCTGCACACTGTGCAGGAAATGACCTGTCACAGCGCCACTCTCCCCGACGCAGTGTACGTCGTCACCTGATCCAATCCGACGACGGATGGAAAAATAGCTTTTTTCCTCCGTCAAACTTTTTCGGATCGGAGCGGCTCGGATGTTAGCAGACGTGTCACCTCTGTGGAGCATCTGTTCAGGTCCGCCTGAAAAACTCATAGGCGGACCTGAACGGATCGTCCATGTGAAAGGGGCCTGTATTATAAATACACTGTTCAAGGTCTGTTAGAGTAGACAATAATTAAATATGTAGATGGCTGCTTAGATGGGTGCAACCATTTTTGGTAAACGCAATAGGGTGAGGTGGGTAGGAAAGTTTCCCCAGGGACAGCTCAAACTCATCCTCTATAGTCTCTGTTCTGGAGTTTTTCTATGTCACAAGTTCTACATCCTGAAGAAATACCTGTTATTCTCAGAAGGAATACCTATTATTCTTAGAAGAAATACTTGTTACTCAGATGGTAAGGTCAAGCCACCATCAGATATTTACATAGGTACCCTAGAGCTAAGCAAGATACTTTATAGAATGTGCATTTTGCAAGTGCAGTTGCACTCATTTTCCCAAAAGCTTAGTTAGTAAATGTGGTAAAGCTCTTCAATCATCCAATAATGTGCAAGGAAAAAATGTTTTTTTTTTTTCCTTAAATCTGATTGGTTATTCTTTTCAGAGTGAAATGTTACCACATTACATTTACTAAGGAAAATAAGTACAACTGCCCTTGCAAAGAGCACAGTCTGTTTGCCTTTAGTGAATTCACCCCTATATTGCTTTGATTCGTAATATTCTTTTCAGGTAGAATCTTAAAATAAACCTTCCATAATTCCTTGTTAAACATGTATAACATCAGCAATTTTCTTTTACATAATACAATTACCTTAGATTGTTCAGCCTAAACAGCTGCCCTATCTATCAATCAAAATCATCTCTGCTTGTGCTGGTTTTTCACAATGTCACCTTTTCAAAAGGCTGGCGGAACTTCTCTGGGTCGCCACAAGACTTTCCTAATTTGAAATCTCCAACTGTATTTTACAATTTTCTGCTGACCAAACAATGATGTATATTTTTAGGACTTCTAAAATGACAATAAAAATTCAAAAACTTCAAACTTAGTTAGACCATCATTTATTTCTATGGAATTCAATAAAATCATGCAAGCTGGAGGCAAGTCTCTAAATAACCACAGTTTTTGACATATGGGCTTGCACTCCCCATCATGGCATGAAAAAACAAACATATAACAATCTGACTGGTTGGTAAGTTTGAGTTTGGAAAACCTTTTTGTATTTGTTTGACATACATTGCCCTTCCAGTGCTCCTTGCTACATAGACCAGTTCTAGGTGGGGGTAGAGGCCACTTGTTTGTATTTTGATTATATTGGTCAAGCAATGCACTGACATCTTTGCTGCTATAGTCCTATGTGCTGGGTGTCCAGTGTGCCCCTGTACCTTTTAAGGAGGGGTGGGCTCCTTCCAGGTCCACCTACCCTCTGTCTATCCATTAAAATGCTTGTGCTCTCATTGTAGAGACTCACTGAAGTTAGAGTTAGGGACTACAGAAAACAGGGTGCCTTGACAGGGCCTGTAGCTTACGCATGTATTTGCAAATGTGTAATGACTAAACCCCTGTTCTTAATGCATATTGTTAGACAGGATCATTTGGGTGGTCGCTGGCTGGTTGGTTAGTTTGAGCTTGACATTTTTTTTGTATTTTTTTGACATATGACAATCTGAACCTTTTTGAAAAATGGAACCATAAGACCTCTTTCACACTGAGATGGTTTTCATGTGCTTTAGTGCTTTAAATAGCTCCTGCTAAGCACCTGAAAACCTCCTCCCATTCATCACAGTGTAACTTTTCACACTGGGGCGGTGCACTTGCAGGACATTAAGAAAGTCCTGCAAGCGGCATCTTTGGAGCGGGTTGGGGGCGCTGTATTTAGCACTCCCAAAGCTCCCTGCCCATTGGAATGAATGGGCAGCGCTTTGAAAGCGCCTGAGAAGCTCTTTGAAAGTGCTGCAATATGGGAGTTTTTAACCCTTTTTTGGGGTTAAAAGTGCCCCGCTAGCAGCCGAAAAGTGCAATTTAAAAATCGTTGCAGTTCCGCAAAAACAAGTGGCGCTTTTGGTGTGAAAGCACTTGTAGCACTAGCCCCTGAAGGGGCTGCTGGTTATTTTTGGGCTTACTGTTACCTTCTGCTCTCCTTGTGGCACGTCTAGGGGATGTCCCATGGTAAATAGCCCAGTAACTTGAGACTGACAACAGATCCATTTGAATGGATTTTATTTGCAAAATTCAGTCAATTAAACAGTCTTTCAACTTGGGATCAGAGGGTTGGAAAGGAAGTTCAGGTACTCTTAGTGTCAAAGTCATACAACGTTGAACAACTTGCTTGCTTTGACTGCATCCAGAGCATAGCCATTCACAGCTGGATGGTCACCCAGGTTGTACAGTCCCTCTCTCACAAGGCCTAGCAGCCAACAAGGTGCTTACTCAGGAACAAGTCTCTGCCACAGACGTTGTTGTAGAACATACAAGAAAATGTCTCTGCCACAGACGTTGTTGTAGAACATGTAAGGAAACCAAACTTGATACGCTTGTAGGATACCTGGATCTTTCAGCCTGCTTGACGATATCCACAAGACCAGATTCTGTCAGTTACTTCGGCCCTTCCAGGCTCTTGTTAAGAAAACCAACCCGTATGTGCTGTTCTACTAAAGAGTCCTCCCCTGGAATGCTCAAAGTACTCTGGGTCTCTCCCGAACCAGAGACGGCACCCAACCACCTCAGAATCCTCCTTTAGTTTCCTTGACTCGGGCTAGCCAGCCCCAAGACATTAAAGTCGCGTAGATCCGCACCCCAGGCCATAGCCTTCCTGGGGGCTGGTCAGGAGGACCAGGACCATGAAGTCAGCACTTCATACTGGACCGGAACCCCAAGTCACGTGACATTCACATCTTAAATACCCTCTCCCAGAGGGCACAACGAGAGGGCCACTCCCACTGACCTGGCTCTTAAAGAGAGTAACTTAAGCACCTAACCAGACCATAGCTTCACGCCTGCCACAAGAGACAGTGCCCCCTGTGGCCAGGCTGAACATCTCACAGACTGATGCAGAGGTCCAATTTAGACAAATAAACCCAAACCAAACTGCAGTTTGACAAAGTTTAACTTTGAAAAATGCATAGTGCGTGCTCTTCAGGAGCCGCCGCTACACACTCTTATACTTTAACTATTAAATAATTTATTGGAAGATTTCTTTAAGAAAATACCCTTGAAGTGATATCTAAAAAGGAAAAAACAAATGCTGTTATGTGATTATTCAAATCAATAAATTGCAACTGATATAAGTATCAGAATTTGACTTAGTATCAGCCTTTTGTATCGGCCTTATCAGCCTTATCATATTATATACTTATTATATTATATATACTTATTATATTATTCTATTATATTCTATTATTATTATTATTATTATTATTATTTATACTTATTATAGTATCAGCCCTTACACAGCAGAGCCCAGACCAGGAGAGACAGAAAACATGCTGATAGAAGGGGAAAGCTGAGAGATGATCTTTTGTGTTCTGGTCCTTTTCACTGTTGGCAACAGGGCTAGGGAGGGGGATATATGATGATAATTAGGCATGGGATCCAAAAAAAAATAGTGGCTAATAGGTGCTGTGACATTCTAAAGCATAAAATAAACAGTGCCTTTGAAAACCATTACAATAGGCTTTAATGTGAGTAAACTTTTTTCAAGGGTCTTCTTACTTTGCCTTCAGAACCTTTAGACCCCTTTCACACTGAAGCGCCGCTAAAGCGCCAGTCATTTTTGCTGTGCTTTAGCAACGTTTTTGCAGCGCTTTTCGGGCAATAGTGGGGAGGTTTATTTAAGGTCGCGTGACCTTAAAAAAAAGGAAAAATACACGGTTTACGGCTTTTCAAAGCACTTTTAAGGTGCAGGTGGAAGCAATGCCCATTCATTTCAATGGGCAGGGGTGTTTTGGGAGCCCTATTTATAGCGTTCCCAAGCCGCCCCAAGGATGGTGCTTGCAGGACTTTTTCTAAGGTCCCGCAAGCGCATCTCCCGAATGTGAAAGCACACATTGCAAAAAAAGGGTGGCCATTTTCGGGCACTTTTCAGAGGCTATTTCTAGCGCTAAAATGCCTGAAAACCGACTTAGTGTGAAAGGGGTCTTATTAATCCTCATTAACTACCTCAATACTGAGCACTTTCACCCCCTTCTTGCCCAGGCCAATTTTCAGCTTACATGTCACATTTTGAATGACAATTGCACGGTTACACAATGCCGTACCCAAATTAATTTTTTATCATTTTCTTCCCACAAATAGAGCTTTCTTTTGGTGGTATTTAATCACCGCTGGGTTGTTAATTTTTTGCTAAAAGTTTTTCTTAGTTTCTGTCCGAAAATTTTGTAAATAAGTAATTTTTCTCCTTCACTGATGAGCGTTGATGAGGCTGCACTGGTGAGCACTAATAGGCAGCACTGATGGGCACTAATGAGGCAGAACTGAAGGGCACTGATGGGGTGGCACTGATCAGGAGGAGTTGTGATTATGGCTCCTGCGCTAATATGAGTGGTAGATAAAGTTATCACGTAAAGCAAATGCTGCACACACCGTATGAGCCAAACCAAATCTCATCAAAGGTGCATAAATAATGAATAGAAATGGTGCTGCGCTTCTGCAGTGAAAGTGAAAGCTCAGAGAGATCCAAAGATCATCTCTGACATTAATTCAAATAAAAATAAGTGCCAAAAATACACAATATCTGTAAGCAAGATAAACACACTGTGATAAATAAATAACTATATAAAACTGAAAATACCAAGAATCAATATTAAAAAAGATATATAAAGTGCAATAGTGAATAAATAAGCTAAAAAAGACTGTACAAATTAATGAAATGTGAATATATATCGTGATATATATCCCAATAAAGTGCAAAGTGTCACATAAAGGGCAAAAAAAATAAAATCATTAATATAGCAATCAATGAAAAGTCCTCCAATTATTGCTAGAAGTTATTCATCTATGCCAAACCAGGTGACTAGTGCCAAAAACATCCAGAGTGTTCATAAACTAGTGTGTGAATTCAACAATTACAGTACCTTACAGCTGTAAGGTTAAATAGTGTAAATGATAACTCCTGGAATTATCCTGGAATTATTCATAAACACATTATCCGAATGCTATATGAAGCCAGTTAATGATGCTGAGTTGTCAAAGAAATAAATTATAATTGTGAGCTAATCAAAACAGTGGCCATTTTGCCGTAGCCTAGCATAAGTAAACCTGGATATATTACTGTCAGCAAAGGATAATCAAGTCCTGCATAGATTGATATTATAGCATATAGGATAATGTGTTTATGAATACCTTTTAGTGATTAATAATATGCATTCGGATTAAATGTAGTTTTTCTTTGACATTTAACTTTAGTCTTCTAGAAAATGGCCGCCGTTATGAGATTTAAGATATGGGCATTTTCTTAATTGTTTACTATTAAATGTTCCCTTATTATACCGTTTTTTTAGGCTTTGTTATAATCAGTAGCTTAATCTGTAAGTATTCCCACGTAGATATAGATATATATCTTTCTTGGGACTATACTTGTTTGATCTGCCAATCATCTATAAAGGCGGCGCGTGTATCTCGCCGCTCTATATCTAGGTCACTTCCCATATTTTTAGTTTATCCCAGTTGAGGTCACGAGGTATGTGACGCGTAGGACACCGGAAGTGACGTAGCACGCACGAGTGGACCGCTCGGTGTTTGTTTTCATGTGCAATTACTTCTTTTAACTTGTGAGTAGCCTGTGTATTTTTAATAAACTATTCTGGTTTTTAAAATACTACACTATGGCTGGCTCCCTGTTTGCCTTCTGAGTACTCTCCCTTAGCCACCACGGAAATTATGTGTAATGATTAGAGGAACTGGACGCTGGTTCGTGTGCTCCCCTCTCTTCATCAATTGCAGGAGTTATTATTTACGCTATTTAACCTTACAGCTGTAAGGTAATTGTTGAATTCACACACGAGTTGGTGAACACTCTGGATGTTTTTGGCACAAGTCACCTGGTTTGGCACAGATGAATAACTTCTAGCAATAATTGGAGGACTTTTCATTGATTGCTATATTAATGATTTTTTTTTTTTTGCACTTTATGTGACACTTTGCACTTTATTTGGATATATATCATGATATATATTCATATTTCATTAATTGTTACAGTGTTTTTTAGCTTATTTATTCACTATTGCACTTTATATATATTTTTTTATATTGATTCCTGGTATTTTCAGTTTTATATATTTATTTATTTATCACAGTGTGTTTATCTTGCTTACAGATATTGTGTATTTTTGGTACTTTGGTATTTTTTATTTGAATTTATGTCAGAGATGATCTTTGGATCTCTCTGAGCTTTCACTTTCACGGCAGAAGCACAGAACCATTTCTATTCATTACTGATGAAGAGGAACTAATATGCAGCACTCGTCAAAAAGATCACAAATTATCAGTCACACAATAAAATCGTGAAACTGATCCTAGCGCACAAAAGGGACAAATACGTTCTCTATGCAAACAGCTGCTGTTATAAAAATCATTAAAATAAAATAAAATATGCACATGTACAGTCCCAAAATTCCGCTAATATGCAGCACTGCTGGGCACTGATAGGTGGCACTAATGGGCAATAATTGGTGGCACTGCTGGGCACTGATAGGCAGCACTTAGGAACAATGATAGGTGGCACGGATAGGCAGCAAAGATGAACACTGATGGGCACTGAAAGGCAGCATTGATGGGCACAGAATGGCATCACTGATGGGCACTGACTTGCGTGACTAATGGTTAAAGGTTGGCATCACAGATGGGCATTCTGTCAGTGTGAGGCGAGCCCATAAATGGCATCTCCATGTTTACAGGTGATCAGCTGTGATTGGACACAGATGATCACATGGGTAAAGAGCCAGGGACACAAATTAGTCTTAACATTATTAGCAATCACTTAGCTTAGCTGCTGTTCAAGTGGTTCTAAAACGTTAAAGGGTAAGTTCACCTTTTCTTATTTTTTTCTTTTTTTATCACTCTCTTCATAGCTGTTTAAACACACTGCTCGATTACTTCTGCTTTACTTCCTGGAAAAACTTTAGGTCATGACACAGGAAGGAGTTGACCAGCTGGGCACAGGTCCGTCTTTAAGGCAGGGCAAAAGGGGCAGCTGCCCTGGGCCCTGTCATTGTTGTGGGGCCCAAAGCAGCTGCCTCATACTTGCCAACTATCCCAGGTTACATTCCCTTGTCCCTTGAGGTTTTAGTCCTGTTGTTGTGTACAGACGACTCACCAGCAGACCCCGTGTTTACATGTAAATAACCAGCATTCATATGTAAATAGCAGTGACATGCATATGTAAATAGCTGAGGCCAATGCCATTGATATGTAAATAAGGCAGCATTCAACAGCCAATCAACAAGCCGAAATCATGTGCTGTAACCTCTAGCAACTAATCAGTGAGCCTTAAGGAGTGCTGTAACCTCTAGCAACCAGTCAGTAAGCAGTAATGATGTGCTGTAACCTCTGGCAACCAATCGCAATAGCTGCCTGATCTGATACAGTAAACTGATTTTAAGTCTAGCTGCTATTTATTGTATGTCTCAGAGCAGGTGGAGAGCGAAATTGCATGGGGGGAGGGGGGCCCCAAGCAAATTTTTGCCCAGGGCCCAATCAATATTAAAGACGGCCCTGGCTGGGTTACATTAGCACACACCCTGCATCATCTACCCTCAGTCGGTCAACTCCTTCTGTGTCATGACCTGTCCAGGAAGTAAGGCAGAATTAATCAAGCAGGGTTTTAAACAGCTATACAGAGTCAGATAAGCCTGTGTAGAATTAATGGGAAGCTGTTTTATTAGTGCAAAATAAATACATTATTGCTATATTGGTACATAGGGGTGCTGGAATTCAGGAAAAAAAAGGTGAAGTTAGTCTTTAACCAGTTGAGGACCAGCCGCCGCTGTTATACTGCGGCAGGTTGGCTCCCCTGTATGAGCAGTCGTAGCTGTACGTCGGCCATTTTAAGAGCACTAGGGAGCACGCATGCAGGCCTGCCGTGCAACAACAGAACCGATGTCTGCCGGGCACCCGCAATCGCTCCTGAGAGAGGCAGAATGCAGGTCTGTCAATGTAAACAGACAGATCTCTGTTCTGTCAGGGCTGAGGAAACTGATCTGTTGTTCCTACTCTTTGGAACAGTGATTGGGCTCCTCCCCCAGGCAGTCCCACCCCCCCCCCCACAGTTAGAAACACTCCCTGGGACACACATGTAACCCCTTGATTCCACCTACCCTGCCATTGACATTTATCCAGTAATCAGTGGCTATTTATAGCTTTTATCACTGTATAAATGGTCAATGGTCCCAAAAAAGTGTCAAAAGTGTCCGAACTGTCCGCCACAAAGTCATAGTGACGGTAAAAATCACTGATCACTACTGGTAAAAAAATGAATAATAATAAAAATGCCATAAATCTATCCCCTGTTTTGTAGATGCTATAACTTATGCACAAATCAATCAATACACACTTATTGCAGATTTTTGCTTTTACATATATATATATATATATATATATATATATATATATATATATATATATATATATATATATATATATATATATATATATATATATATATATATATATATATATATATATATATATATATATATATATATATATATATATATATATATATATATATATATATATATATATATATATATATTTTTTTTTTTTTTTTTTATTACAGCAAAAAGTAAAAACTATATATTTTTTTTCAAAATTGTCGCTCTTTTCTTTGTTTGTAGTACAAAAAATAAAAAACACAAAGGTGATCAAATACCACCAAAAGAAAGCTCTATTTGTGTAAAAATGGGACACCAATTTTGTTTGGGTACAGTGTCGCATGACCATGCAATTGTCAGTTAAAGCGGCGCAGTGTTGTATTGCAAAAAATGGCCTGGTCATTAAGGGGAAAATCTTCTAGGGCTTAAGTGGTTTAGTTCACGCATGAGCATATGCATTATCTAATGCCTAATTCCTACGAGCACGAAAAGAAACCTATTTTAGCCTGTGCACAGAAGGCCTTTCCTTACACAGGGCAGGGCCTGCATTTTAAATGGGGCCTTCCTTCTCTTGCTGAAACACTGAATACCACTCCACAATGTAACTGCCCTCTAGCTGCCACAGGCAGAAGTCAGAGAAAAGGTAAGTATACTATGTAACATTTTTCATAACATTTCCGCTAGGGGAAGGAACCACATTTCAAAAGTGGACCATTCTTATTAGGTTCAAGAGCAACCTGGCACTCTTTATAATTTTGGCATTGTGGCCTTCCACAACTATGGACCTCATAGTGGGGCTGATTTATAAAAAGTACTACAGAACAAAATTAGTAGTGTCATTATTAAAACGTTACATAATGTAACAAGGTACAATAAATGTAGAATCTATTCGTAGGTATTTTTGTTCAGGTTAGTCATAAAATCATGCAGCATTTGACATCATACCTATGGTTCCCACTTCTGTCTCAGCCAATGAGAAGAGAGACTCCCAGGACAGCCGAGGTTCTCATGCACACAGGATCGAGAGGGGGCTCTGGTGAGTATTGGGGGGCTGGAGGGAGCGCACGGAAGGTTTTTGCAAATAATGCATGAAGGTAAAAAACCCTCAGCCTTTACAAGTTTTGTAAATCCCCGTCACTCATGCAGCCTTGGTTGTCCCTCTTTTTGGTGTGATGTGTACATCTCTACACAAAATGTACAATTTTACTTCCAAAGGTATTTTGCTGCACTACATTTTGATCTAACCTCTATATTACTGTGTTTGTTCTTTTAAAATGCTGATATAGAGGCCAAAAAAAGCATGTGTGGTTTAGACAATTCTTTTCAGCATATTAGGTCTTTGTGGTCCATGTAATCGGGGCAGGGATGTACCTACATACTCTGTTCAAAAAGGTGTCCCTCCTTCATCATTTCAGAAAGTTTGGATGTATGATTTAATTTTCTAACCTAGAAAACTGGGAGTTCACATCTAAGTAGTTGCTGTGGACAATGTAGAGAATTCATCTTTTGGGTATGATTGATAAATTAGGTTTAGTGTTATCAGGAAGTCTAATGGATTTTAGGAGATGCAGAATGTTTTCTTTTTACATTCTACAATTTTTTAGTTTTTATGCTCGAAACACATCCATCTTTTTTACAAGCCATCTTTTGCTTCTGCCAGGAGAACCTCAGCAGGGAGCATTTTCATATTCTAAGTGGCCTATCTATTATGAACATAATGAAAGCACGCTAGTCCTGATGTACAACAGCTGCTTCATGTCCCTCTGTTGCTCCAGCCACTGATAATTTGGTTTTTTGCTGTTCAAGCAGAAAAAGGTCAAGGGCAGCTTTCTTCATCCATGTTTTTTTTTTTGTTTACAGGTTGCTCTCTAAATTAACTTCTCTTATGGTTACTGTGTTTCGAAATTACAACATTTTTTGATACATATAAATATACTTTCAAGAGAAGAAAGATAGAGTTGGAAACCTGGTTTTATTATCCAACCAAAACTGCTTATTTTGTTTTATTTAAACTACCAAAATATAATATTCACTAACTTCTTTACAAATCTTCAAATAACCGAAGAATCAAACTACTCTATCCAATAAGGCTTCAACAACCTTAAATGTTTAGTAGCTACTAGTAATGTTTCACCATAAACATCTATGCAAGATTCTGAAGGTTGAGGGAGAAACAATTACTATTTTTTCCAGAGATATATACAGTGCTCAGCATAAAAGAGTACACCCCAACAGATTTGTCAGAAAACTTTTACTTTCTGTTCAGAATCAACATTTTCTATGGGACACTATACTACAAAATACTCCAACTAATGCAGGCCATTGATTGCAACCAAGATTTGTTAATTTGCATACAAAAAAAGTATTTTTCATAAAAAATTTATTCAAGACTATGTTGCAAGAATGAATACACGCCAATGAAAGTCTTAGGAGCAAAGCTAAATTTTAGACAAGAAAATCCTAACAAGAATTCAACTACAAGTTAGTCTAATTATTCCTCAAACAGGTGTCCAGTACACCAGTCGAAACAAAGCACTTTACAAAGAAAACCCCTCCCTATTTTATGCGGTCAGCAATGGCACCACATGGAAGAGAAATGTCATACCCCCCTCCTTTCTTCTCCAGCTCTCCCAGGATTGGCTGCTCCACACCTGAGCATGATTGGGCATGCTGGAGTCATGCGGTGCCTTTTCTGAGTCTTGACTGGATATTTCTCATCATGGGGTGTCATCCACAGATCAGTGTGAGAGGAGGAAATGTATGTATAGTGCAGTGAACTCACAGGCTGGGCAGCAAAAAGACACACAGACAAATTATTTGATTTAGGGGAACTGTATCTACTTAGAGATGGGCAGAGGAGAAGCTCCAGTGATTGGATTACTGTTAGGTGCAGCGTGTGTGTCTGAGGTCACCTGATCACAGTGGCAGCATTCATTTTGATCACAAGGATGTGTTATGTGGGGAGGGGTGGATGTCCCACTTTTCATAGATTATACCCAGTCAGGCTGAATAGGATCAAAGCTTACAGCCTACCAGTGTCACCTACTGATCCAACCAATTCCCTACCCATGTCACCTGACTGCTCCCACCAAGTCCCTACACCTGTCCCTGACTGCTCCCATCAAGTCCCTACCCATGTCACCCGATGGCTCCCACCAAGTCCTTACACAAGTCACCTGACTGCTGGCACCAAATCCCTACATGAGTCACCTGACTGCTACCACCAAGTCCCTAACAGTGTCACCTGACTGCTCCCACCAAGTCCCTTCCCCGTGTCACCTGACTGCTCCCACCAAGTCCCTAACAGTGTCACCTGACTGCTCCCACCAAGTCACTAACAGTGTCACCTGACTGCTCCCACCAAGTCCCTACACGAGACATCTGACTGCTTCCACCAAGTACCTACACGTGTCATCTAACTGCTCACACCAAGTCCCTACCCGTGTCACCTGACTGCTCCCACCAAGTCCCTACCCGTGTCACTTGACTATTCCCACCAAGGCCCTACCCGTGTCACCTGACTGCTCCCACTAAGTCACTAACAGTGTCACCTGACTGCTCCCACCAAGACCCTACACAAGACACCTGACTGCTTCCACCAAGTACCTACATGTGTCACCTGACTGCTCCCACCAAGACCCTACATGAGTCACATGACTGCTCCCACCAAGTCCCTAACAGTGTCACCTGACTGCTCCCACCAAGTCACTAACAGTGTCACCTGACTGCTCCCACCAAGTCACTAACAGTGTCACCTGACTGCTCCCACCAAGTCCCCACACGAGACATCTGACTGCTTCCACCAAGTACCTACCTGTGTCACCTGACTGCTCCCACCAAGTCCCTACCTGTGTCACCTGACTGCTCCCACCAAGTCCCTACCTGTGTCACCTGACTATTCCCACCATGTCCCTACCTGTGTCACCTGACTGCTCCCACCAAGTCCCTACATGAGTCACCTGACTGCTCCCACCAAGTCCCTACATGAGTCACCTGATTGCTCCCACCAAATCCTCACATGAGTCATCTGACTGCTCCCACCAAATCCCTACAGGAGTCACCTGACTGCTCCCACCAAGTCTTAACCTGTGTCACCTGACTGCTCCCACCAAGTCCCTACCCATGTCACCTGACTGCTCTCACCAAGTCCATATTTTCTTGTACAAACATCATTAAGATTAAAGAAGTCTTCCTTCCCAGCCTGCACCGCAATGTCTCTTCCCATCCCCACCTTTTGCCCGAATCATAGCTGTCCAATCATGACCCAAACATCTCAATCCTGTCATATCCTTCCATCCTGTCATATACCATATCCATCCACATGATACAGGAGTTGATCAGAGACTCTGGTAACATGATACAGGAGTTGATCAGAGAGTGTGTGGACATGATACAGGAGTTGGTCAGAGAGTGTGCTTACATGATACAGGAGTTGGTCAGAGAGTGTGCAGACAGGATACAGGAGTTAGTCAGAGAGTGTGCGGAAAGGATACAGGAGTTGGTCAGAGAGTATGCAGACATGATACAAGAGTTGGTCAGAGAGTGTGCGGATATGATACAGCAGCTGGAAAATGTGGGTGTGGCTTAAATGTGTAGCGTACTCCCATAGGGGCCACTGAGAATATTGGTCCGTCTGTTACCCTGCCCAGCCAGGCACACATTTTTTCATTCCTCAGAGATAATAAAGCAGTCCTTGCATTTTGTTTTTGTTTGTTTTATTGAGGAAATATTAAACTCGGATAGGGATGGGAACTCGTGAGATGTCCTGGTGATCAACCATACTCCTTCACATTGCTTTGTCTCTTTTGTTCTCCAGACTAGCTAACAATGTAGGCCCAGCCAGGCCTAAAGCAAATGCCTTTTATAAGCAGGCACCCTGGGCCCCTATGGTGTAACAAAAAGAAAATAGTAAGTTCTGGTACTAGCTGTCCCACATGCGGCTACTGATCCCAATCAACCCTCTTCAGGCCCTGCCGGCCCTCCTGGCTGCAGCTGCCCCACTCCAATGCCCATGATACTTTCCTGCTGTCCACTCTTGCTTCTCCTGTGCCTCCTGTCCAGGACACCTCCACGTTTTCTTGGAGAGCCCTATCCACACCCAAGCCCAGGCCCAAGGTCACCCCCCGACTACTCCCAAACTGGGCTGACCCTGGGTATTTGAGGAGGTCTGCTCCCTGCCAATTCCAATTTGGGGATTGATCAAGGCTCCTCAGAATACCCCAGACAGCTCCACCTCCCCTTTTCTCTTTCCAGAACCTTCTAGAGACCTCTGGAAAGAAGGAGGAGGTCTTGGTGATGCTGCCTGTGAGTCACCCAGCTTTTACCCTGAGCCACTCCCAGTCCAAATCAAACAAAAACACATCTGGCTACCAGCCAGACTGGCCTAACATTTACCCACACTAACAACTCTCACGGTAGCACCTACACCACTAGAGTGCGCTACAATTTGCGTAAAATATTGAGCGTTGGCTTAAAGGGGTGTGGTTTAATACAGTCTGAGATGACTTACATAGCGCAGAATGTGGTAATGTTAAATAGGGAATGTACAGTGCAGAGTGGACGGCGGTGGGTATTATATGCAGGAGAGGAGATTGGAGTGTATTGAGGTGGGTAGTATGTGTAGGAGAGGAGTGCGGAGTGTATGGAGGTGGGTAGTATGTGTAGGATAGGAGTGCAGTGTGTATGGAGGTGGGTAGTATGTGTAGGAGAGGAGTGCGGAGTGTATAGAGGTGGGTAGTATGTGCAGGAGAGGAGTGCAGCGTGTATGGAGGTGTGTAGTATGTGCAGGAGAGGAGTTCAGAGTGTATGGAGGTGGGTAGTATGTGCAGGATAGGAGTGGGGAGTGTATGGAGGTGGGTAGTATGTGCTGGAGAGAAGTACGGAGTGTACAGTGGTGAGTAGTATGTGCAAAATGGTGTCAGTAGGACAGTGGACAGTATCAGTAGTTCTTTATTTTATTTTTTTACAATTTAATTATTATTATTTTTTATTTTCAAAAAGCTTTTCTGGGACTAGTGGAGCAATAGCATAGTAGAGCAATGGACATTGTCAGACTTTTTTTTTTGTTTGTTTATTATTTTTTACAATTTATTTTTGTACTATTTTTTAGAATGATGGGGGGGTGGCGTTTTATATTTTAAATATATTTTTTCACAATGTTTTTGGCGAAGGGGTGGGGGTATGGGGCAGTGGACAGTGGCAGTTGGACAGTGGACAGTGTCAGTGGGGCAGTGGAAAGTGTCAGTGGGGCAGTGGACGGTGCCAGGGGTTTTTTAATTTATATTATTTTACAATATACATTTTTTTAAGAGGCTCCTCTCCATTCATAAACTGAAGCAGAGTAACACACAGGTTACTCTGCTCAGTTTTGACAAGACAAATAGAGCGATCAGTAACAAACTCTCTCTATGTCCCATTCAGAAAAGGAAGGGGCCGGTAAATTACATATATCCTGACAGTTGCACCCCCCCCAGCCTGCGGGAGAAGAGGGGAAGCCGGGTTCGGGGGACGAGGGGGGTGCGTAGGAGGAAGACACGGAGAGGTCCAGAGAAGAAGGGGGGGTTGGTGGAGGAGAACACAAGTGCTGGAGGAGAAGGAAGACATGGGGGACAGTCGGGGATGATCGGTGCGGGGGGGGATAGCTGTGAGCACTGATCTCCCTGCATGGCTTTTCGTCAGCTGCTTCTCCTTCTCTCCCTCCCACAGCTGTCAGCTGAAAAGCCATGCAGGGGGATCGGTGCTCATAGCTGTCCCCGTCGTACCCATCATCCCTAACTGTCACTGGACATGTGTGCAGGACTGACAGGGGGCTGTGAGCACACTCTGCTTTTGCCCAGAACGCGGTCCGCGCTCCTGCCCTCCGAAAAGTTCCAAATGGGGCACAGGGAGGTGGGGGGGGAGACAAATGAGCAGAAGTTCCACTGTTGGGTGGAACTCCATTTTAACCACTTGCCGACCAGCTCACGCCAATATGCATCGGCAAAGTGGCACGGGTGCGAAAAACAACATACCCATACGCTTCTTCATCTGTGGGTCCCGCAGATTCTATGTCTGCCGGTGGCCTGTGATTTTGGAATGGAGAGGCAGAACAGGGAAGATGCCTATGTAAACAAGGCATTTCCCTGTTCTACCAAGCAACATGACAGGGATCTACTGCTCCCAGTGATCGGGAGCAGTGATCTCTGTCATGTTCTAGTGAGCCCATCCCTCCTACAGTTAGAACATGCTGAGGGAACACCGTTAACCCCTTGATCGCCCCCTAGTGTTTAACCCCTTCCCTGCTCCCTGTCAGTGACATTTACATAGTAATCAGTGCATTTTTATAGCACTGATCGCTGCATAAATGTTTAAACGTTTGCCGCCATTACCAATAAAAAAATAATTAATAAAAATGCCATAAATCTATCCCCTATTTTGTAGACACGATAACTTTTGCGCAAACCAATCAATATACACTTATTGCAATTTTTTTTACCAAATATATGTAGAAGATTACATATTGGCCTAAACTGTGGAAGAAATTTAGTTTTTTTATATATTTTTGGGGGATATTTATGATAGCAAAAAGTAAAAAAAAAATTACTTTTTTCAAAACTGAAGCTTTTTTTGTTTATAGTGCAAAAAATAAAAACCACAGAGGTGATCAAATACCACCAAAAGAAAGCTCTATTTGTGGGGAAAAAAGTAAATTTTGTTTGGGTACAACGTCGCATGACCGTGCAATTGTCAGTTAAAGCGACGCAGGCCCGTATCGCAAAAAGGGCCTTGGTTGAGAAGGGGGTAAATCCTTCTGGGGCTGAAGTGGTTAATACAGATATGAGTAAATTCATTAATTAAAAACAAGCATATTACAGCATATTACAGTAACACTTGCGAGTAACGTGGTTAACGAGCGTTTCGCAATACGCGCTATTATGTTTTTAAATCCTGACTCAGTTTGTGAGCGTTGTCTCCCAAAACTAACAGGATTCAAGCCGCTGTGTGCAATAACGTATTTGGCCAGAGGTGTGGGGGTGCCGGTGACACTCGGAGCCGCTCAGAAACACTCAGTTTCCAAGTGCCTCCGAGCTGTTTCTGAGTTTCTCCGACACCCCCCCACCTCTGGCCACATGCGGTACTGCATACCATAGAAGTCGCTGTGGAACTAATTATCGTAGTTTCCGTTGACTTCTATGGGGAAACTCGCTTTGATATACGAGTGCTTTGGATTACAAGCATTCTTCTGGAACAAATTATGCTCATAATCCAAGGTACCACTGTACTGGTAACATTTTCTTTATAGATCCTTAAAGCGGAGTGCCACCGAAAAAAAATGTAAGTCAGCAGCTACAAAAAGTTGATGGACCTCCGCTTTAATATCGGAGGGTCAGACTAAATCAACATAAGCTACATTATGAGCTTGATAGGTAAAATAATCATTAAGGTTTTATTGATCTAATACAGAGATATTTTATTTGATCCATCACAATATAAATGCCCCCTTTCCTTTCTCTATAGATATGATGTAAAGAATACTTTTGTGCTGTAATGCCCTTTTTGAGTACAGAATTTGAGGTTTTTCTCCAGAGGTTTGGATCCTTGTGTTTTCCCTACTAGGGTGATTAGGTTTTTCCTCCTTCTTGCCTTCATGTGTTCAGGTAACTTTAGTTGACCTTTTGCATAGTTTTGAACTGAAATTAATTAATTAATGATACAATAATAACCTTTTGATGTTGACCATGTAATAATGAATATTCATGCATATTCTCTTTACACCTAGTTGATATATAAAATGTTCCACCAATGAACTCCTGATAAAGTGGATATTTATCCAAGATCAAGAGGCTACTTAAAAGGAGTTGTAAAGCCAGAAGGTTTTTTTATTTAAAAAATATGTAAAGGTTCTTTTAAAAAAAAAAAACACAAAACATGTCATACTTACCTCCTCTATGCAGTTGATTTTGCACAGAGTGGCCCCAATCCTCCTCTCTTCTGGGGTCCTTCAGTGGCACTCCTAGCCCCTCTTCTCGAGTGCCCCGTTGTAGAGCCGCTCTCCCTCGAGGCACTCGTGCAGACGCACTCCTGTGTCCTGCTGCTGCGTCCATTGACACAGACAGCAGGAATCACCTCACTCCTGGCTCCCTCGTCACTGGATTTGATTGACAGCAGTGGAAGCCAATGGCTGTGCTGCTATTAATCTACCCAATCATGATCCGGGACACGGGCTGGAGCTGGTGTGCTTGTCCCAGATGTCGCTGCAAACACCGGGTTCAGGTAAGTAAAAGGGGGGCTGTTGCATCAGAGGAGGTTTTACAACCCCTTTAATGCATTCTATGCATTAAAGCGGAGGTCCACCCTAAAGTGGACCTTCCGCTCATCGGAACCCTCCCCCCCTCCGGCGCCACAATTGGCACCTTTCAGGGGTGAGGGGGGTGCAGATACCTGTACAGTACAGGTATCTGCACCCACTTCCGGGATAGCTCTCTGCGGAAAGGGGCGGAGATTACGCCCCTTTCCGCAAGTGCCCACCCCTTTCCGCAAGTGCCCCGCTGCCTGCTGGGAAACACACAGATCCCAGAGGCAGCGGGGACCGACCTTATTGCGCAGCGCGACTCGCGCATGCGCTGTAGGGAACCGGGAAATGAAGCCGAAAGGCTCCATTTCCTGATTCCCATACCCAAGATGGCAGCGGCAGGACCCGAGAGACGATCTAGAGATCAGCTTCGGGTGCCGACATCGCGGGCACGCTGGACAGGTAAGTGTCACTATTTTAAAAGTCAGCAGCTGCAGTATTTGTAGCTGCTGGCTTTTAAAAAAAAAAAAAAACGCGGAGTCCCGGCGGACTCCCGCTTTAAGATAAAAACCTTCTGTGTGTAGTGGCCTCCTCAGCAACCCCACATTACTTACCTGAGCCCTCTCTTTCTCCATCAATGTCCACGAGTGTCTAAGCCTTACCGGAACACTCCTCCTGATTTGCTAAGATACCGCAGCTAGCAGCCCTGTCAGGTTTTTATGGTTGTCCGTTTCTTCGCTGGAGAATCACTTTCTATCTCAGAACGTAGTGAGAAAATTCCTCAATATTGAGTTCTCCCTGGAGCAGGAACAGAGGAGAAATCTTCAAGTGGGGACACCAGTTCTAATAAGAGGGTACTTTGTTCAGTCTTTAGGGCAGGAAGAGTAAAGAATCTCCCCAATGGAAGACAGATGGCGAAAAAATGGTTTTAACTTTTCCTACTTTATCCAAAAAAAAATAAAAAAGATACATTCGATCGGCTTTAGAAAATGTAGAGAATAAGGCTCATTAAGAGGGAATCAAAATATCATTAACACCTGATAGGTCAATGAGTCAAGAATGTTGTGTTTCACACGTTTACACCATGAACAGCGTGCACTACCTGTTCATCCAGTGTTATGGAGACACAAAGCCTACATCCATGCAATTAGACATGCCAAATCGCAGCCTATTGTCAGCAACAGCAATGTCCAAATCAGTGTGATGCCGAATTTGCAGCTCCGCACCAATATACGAAAGTAATTCCTGCACTACTTTTGGCGACTTCCAGGCCGATTTCAATAGACATCTGTGCATGAACCCACAGAGATGTCTTTCAAATCACTGCTGAACTTGCAATGAAATGCAGGTTTGAAATCGTGCTAGTTTAGCTGAATTTGCATGAGTTCAAACCCGCCTTCAGTATGAAGGAGGGCTTAAAGCGGTTTAAACCAAAAATTTAATATAATGCAGCTGATCAATCATTAGATGTGGTGGCTGCAAAAGTTTTATTTTTCCCTACTTGGCTTTCACCTAGTGATCTGGCCAATAACACATCTCCTGTATAAGTGAGATACAACTCTGGAGGGATGAGCACATGCGGCACAGCAGCGCAGACAGTCTGGGAGGGGAGAGGGTGTGGTCAATGTATTAGCAAACTCAAAAGCCAAACTCAAACTCATTATAAGCAATTATAACAGTTTATTTTCCATTTTTGGATAAAGGTTTTGCATGAATAAATAGAACCTGAACATTTTAATCTGAATATGAATCTTAATCTGAAAGTTTAAAATTGGTCTGGTTAGGAAGGGGGTTTAATTGCTCTGTGGGTAAGTGGTTAAACCTTCTTTCACCCCCCCCCCCCCCCCAATCTAAACCCTATACTAACTACCTTAAAAATAAAACCAGAGAATGAAAATGCAGGAAGCAAAAAAATCATAAAATAAACAAAGCAGTAGTCCATCAATAACAGTGTATATTTCTCTATAGTGTATATTCCTCTATGTATACGCCTCCCCCTATCCATGTGTCCTGCCCCCTAATCTACATGCAGGGTGCTGAATGCATGGATTCCAATTGTTTTTCTTTTTTTCTTGAAGCACGTGATTAGAGGCTCTAATAGGCTTCACATGTTTTGCACATGTCCCAGCAAGATGCGCAAAAATGCACACTTCTACGTTCATTTCCAGAACGCACAGGTGTAAATGGGGCCTAACAGGAGCACAGACAGCAATAAATACCTGACAGGTGTTCTCATCCCTCTCCACTCTATCCAAAACTAACATGTTTTTCCTTTAGCTATACTTTAACTCCTTCCTAAATATTACATTTAATGCATAGTTGCCAACATTGTAAAAAAAATTCGGGACACTTTTTTGGCAGTAGGCAGAGTTGTATTATAATTATGGGGTGGGTCATGTGGTTATAGGCGTGGCATAGGAAAGGCGAAAATTTGGCGCAACATATGGGCGTGGTTTACGTAAAACAGTGGGTGTGGCTTGCATGGGGCGTGGCTCAAATGGGTGTGGTTAGAGTCTGCAATGAATGCGGGATGGAGAGGGAAAGGGGGGGGGATGGAGAGGGAAAGTTGGGGAGGGATGGAGGGACAGCAGCCCCCGATCCTATACCACAATAGCAATATGTGTTTTCCAGAGTTTGACAATCAGCAGATAAAGATACTCCAAATACCTGGTGTTAGTGCTTCAATCATCCTGGTGCCATGATTGTTATGGTGTCAGGATGATTGAAGCGTCATTCTGGAGGGATTTCCTTTCACTCCCTGTCTTGGCTATGGGGCATGAAGTGAAGCAAAATTTCCCCAATGGGGCGCATTATTTCTATTATTACATTGTAATATAAAATGAAATCATTCAACTCACCATAATGCAGAATCAGTGGGAGCCATGAGCGCATCACTAGCCACGTTGCCTGCCACCAGATGCCATCAGGTGCCCCCAGCAGAGTCCCTCCTTACATCAGGTGCCCCATCAGAGCAGCCTTCCTTACATCTGTGTCTCCATCAGCGGAGCCCCTCCTTACATCTGGTGTCCCCATCAGTCCCCTGTACATCTGGTGTCCCCATCAGTCCTCCTAACATCTGGTGCCCCTCTGACATCTAGACTGCCCCCGACATCCAGACTGGCCCCTCTGACATCCAGACTGGCCCCTCTGACATCCAGACTGGCCCCTCTGACATCCAGACTGGCCCCCGACATCCAGACTGGCCCCCGACATCCAGACTGGTCCCTCTGACATCCATACTAGCCCTCTCTGACATCCAGACTGGCCCCCGACATCCATACTAGCCCCCCCTCTGACATCCAGACTGCCCCCTCTGACATCCATACTAGCCCCCCTCTGACATCCAGACTGGCCCCCGACATCCAGACTGGCCCCCGACATCCAGACTGGCCCCCGACATCCAGACTGGCCCCCGACATCCAGACTGGCCTCCAACATCCAGACTGGCCCCCTCTGACATCCAGACTGCCCCCTCTATCCAGACTGCCCCCGACATCCAGACTGGCCCCCAACATCCAGACTGGCCCCCCTCTGACATCCAGACTGGCCCCCCTCTGACATCCAGACTGCCCCCGACATCCAGACTAGCCCCCCGACATCCAGACTGGCCCCTTACATCCTCCAGATGCCGTCATTGCCACGCGGAAAGAGTTTGAACTGCGGCGCCGCCCACCTTCCATACACTTCAGACACTAGCAGCGGGGGTGGGTGGTGCTGCAGCATCTCTATTGTAGACCAGCTTCTGGTCTTCTTTAAAATGGCGCGGACCTCTAACGGCCGGCGGCGAAAAACCGGGACAAACCAAACTTCCCGGGACATTTCCTGGGACAAAATTAAATCAGGACAAGGGTCCTAATCCCGGGAATGTCCCAGGAAATTCGGGACAGTTGGCAACTATGTTAATGGTGCACTCCGGGCAGATTTAATGTATAAATAAAGACAAAACTTTTGTTTTGTTTTGTTTTGGATAGAGTGAAGAAGTACTAGAACTCCATCGGGTTTATTTTACTGTATTTGCTCCCACGAAAGTGAAAGAAAATCCTATTTTTGGCTTGACACGTAAAGCAGTAATAGAGGGGAAATTTTCCAATGAGAACACTTGTTCTGGTGACAAGCAGGGGTTCCGTCATTTTGGAGGGATTTCCTTTCACTTCCTGTCTTGGCTATGGGGCATGAAGTGAAGCAAAATTTCCCCAATGGGGCACAGATGGTAAAAAAAATAATAATAATAAAATACAACAGGGATTATAACCCTCCCTTACTCTGTCCCAAATTAAAGGTTTTGCCGTTAGCTCTACATTAAAATACATAAATGAATCTGCTGGATATTCATTACTGCATCTTTAAATGTTTTTTTTTTTTTTTAAATGCAAGCAGTGTAAACACCTATATTCAATCTGGTATCAGCCACTCATAGTCCCGATTGGGAGGGACAAGCAGCATAGGGAGCCAGTCAGTTTTGGGAGGAGAGAGCAAAGTAACAGAAACAAGCTCATCAGACTACAGTATATCTTTTCAGTATCCAGGCAGCAGAGAAAAATCAGATCTACTATACTTCAAGTCTGGCTGTACTGTGTGGCAGAGCTGTGTAATTCTCAAGACTGGCAGAAATACAAATCATTAAGCCCCCATTCACACTGGTGCTGCTTGTCATGTGGTTCCATATCGCATGAAAAGTCTCTGCCTAATGTCGGCAATGGTTCAAATTGGTGTGGTTCCTACTTTGCAGTGCCACATCGATTTGAAAAAAGGTTCTGCACTATTTTTTGCAATTTTTGATTGAATGTACAAAGCATTTTTGTACAGCTTAAGAGCATCTCCACCTTTGTACAACAGCATTGTCATTCTGAGGAAAGGGTAGTGTAATGCCGCATACACACGATCGGACTATCTGGCGGACTTAATCCGGCAGACAAACCGCCGGACTTTGCAGCGGAGGTCCGCCGGACTTTGCAAACGAGCGGACCTGCCCACACATGACCGGACTTTTCCGGCGGGCTAGGTCCGGCGGATAATTCGCCAGACTATGGCGGGAGTCCACCGGACTTTTGAAATTAAAGGACTTGCCCACACACGGAGAAAAGTCCGTTCATTTTGAACGTGGCTCCAGGTAGACAGGACTAGCTAAGGAAGTCAATGTTGCCGCCTCCATCGGCGAGATTTACACCTCGCTGGCCCCATTACCTGGTATGGACTTAAAGGGGAAGCCCTACGCCAAAAAACTGGCGTGGGGGTCCCCCCAAAGTCCATTACAGACCCTTATCCGAACACGCAGCCCTGAGCCGTACCAGGCCGCATGCCCTCAACATGGGGGGGTGCTTTGGGGAAGGGGGACCCTGCGGCCCCCCACCCCAAAGTACCTTGTCCCTATGTTGATGAGGACAAGGGCCTCTTCCCGACAACCCTGGCCATTGGTTGTTGGGGTCTGCGGGCAGGGGGCCTATCGGAATCTGGGAGCCCCTTTTAATGAGATACTGGCCCCCCACCCTATATGAATGAGTATGGGGTACGATGTACCCCTACCCATTCACCCGGTGAAAAAAGTGTAAAAAAAAAAAAAAACACAACACAAGTGTTTAAAATAATTTATTAGACAGCTCCGGTGGTCTTCCGTCTTGAGGGATCTTCTCGCCGGACTCCTCCGCTATCTTCTGCTCTTTTACTAGCTCTTTTACTAGCGGAGGAGCACCCTTTCCTGACCGGCCGGGTGGCATGCTCGGATAAGGGTCTGTAATGGACTTTGGGGGGACCCCCACGCCATTTTTTCGGCGTATGGCTTCCCCTTTAAGTCTATATCAGGTGAGGGGACGATATTGACTTCCTTCATTAGTCCCATCTACCTGGAGTCACGTTCAAAATGAACGGACTTTTCTCCGTGTGTGGGCAAGTCCGTTCATTTCAAAAGTCCGGCGGACTAGCACACAGACTGGCGGATTGTCCGCCGGACTGCCAAGTCCGTTGGACATTTTTGAGTCAAAACTTCTTTCTAAGTCCACCGGACTTTTGGGAACAAAAAGTCAGCCGGAGCCCACACACGGGCGGATAGTCCAATCGTGTGTACGTGGCATTAGATGTACTAGCAGATTTAGATGGACCTGACTAATACATTAAAGGCAAACTTCAGCTAATTAAAGTGGTAGTAAACCACCACAAAAATATCAAAAAGGCCCCCCTGCAGGTGTAAGTCATTATGTACTTGTATGCACTGCATACTAGTACATTATGACAGACTTACCTGCACATGCAGTCCTCTAGCGCGGGGCTGTCATGGGGAGGTTTATGGGCTGTATGGATGCTCTGGGTATGGATTACTGTCTCTTCAGAACGCATGTGCCTGTGACATCACTGACTGCATCCAAAGTGAATTTTTCCTAAACAATGCGAGTTTAGAAGATATTCACTGTACCTACAGGTAAACCTTATTATAGGTACAAGTTAAAAAGTGGACTTTCCTTCCTCTTTAAAGCCTGCCTAGGAAGACCCACTCCTCCAGATTGCCATCCGTGCATCAAGGCATTTTTTCATAACTCAAGAGCCAACACACTGCTTGCATCAGGGCTGAGGGTTGTTAGGAGGAGTACTGAGGAAGGGTGCCATGATGTTTTCAGGAAGCCATGTACAGCTCCCTGCCAGCACCTCGCACCAACCATGATCCGCCTGCATTGCATAAAGAAGCACAGAAACACAAAAATGTAGTATAATGACATCTAAAATAAGGAGTGTAATATAATTTCACTAGCATCTCCTAATGGTGGTCAAGTGTTATGACACAATTCAGAAGCATGTCTGTATTTGCTGGTGATTCCTCTCTATTTCCTGAAATTACCTGGAAAGTCACTTCTCTACCACCTTGTTTCGGGGGGAGGACCTCTCATGATTGTTGATCTTGTTTTCAATTGTGAAACAATCTGTAATCAGTGTAACTTGTGACCGGTTTTAGGTCTTTACTTCCAGTCATATCTGGAATAAATAAAGAATTAAAAAACATGAATTATCATGTCGATGACAGCATACTGGTGCTGTGGTTGATGGAACAGGGACAGAATAAGTCATAAATGTGACAAAGTGAGCAATAAAAAAAAAAACACAACAAAGTTTTGAACTAATCTTCAAACTAAAAATAGAAAGGAAAAGAATAGCTAGAGTTACAGTCCAAAGCGTACATACAATAAAAGCTGCAGTACACCGCGCAGTGTTCTGTTATTGCCATATCATAGTGCCAGGTGCCCTGTGTTCTCATATAAGATGGTCAATCTCTCCACTCTCTTATAAGGGGTTGTGGTGAGCCGGTGTTGTCAATCAATCAAAGATAAATGCATTAGACTCCTTTCACACTGGGGTCACGGGCGCGTTAGCGCTGCTTGTTTTAGTGGAACTTTTATGCCGCTAGCGGGGCACTTTTAACACCAAAGAAGGGGTAAAATCACCCGCGTTGCAGCACTTCCGAAGCGATTTGGAAGAGCTGTCCATTCATTTCAATGGGCAGGGTGTTTTGGAATCGCTGTATACAGCGCTCCCACACCGCCCCAAAGATTCTGCTTGCAGGACTTTTCCTAACGTCCTCTAAACACACCGCCCCAGTTTTCAGGTGCTATTTAGAGGCTATTTCTATCGCTAAACCGATTGAAAACTGCCTCAGTGTGAAGGGGTCTTAATGTGCAACTAAACTCTCTCAATTACATTAACTATTTTAAATATTTGATGCTAGCATGAGTAAATAGATAAGAAGATATATCATATTTACTTGTTTTAATTTTTTCTTTTCTTTTTTTACATTTCTTCAGTTGCTTCCTGGTTTCTGGCCTAGGCTAAAATGATGTCATACTTCCCAGGAGTCTTCATGTGTATTTTCTTCTTTCATCTGGAGGAGGGAAGGAGAGGTTTTCTCAGCTAAGCACAAACTCCTGCCTACATGCCTGAACTAAGGGCAGATGGAATCCAGGAAGTAAATGCTACATGAATCATTTGCCCTTACTCAAGATGGTCATTGCTAAAAATGCTGGGGATGTTTTTCAAAGTGATTTCTCAAAACAAAATAAAGCATGAAGACATGTATGGATGAGTGAGTTTACTTTGAATATTAAAAGAGAAGTATGGAATTGTTTTTATCCCATATTCATACTTACCTAGGTGGATGCAGCATCGGACCGAATGAGCCCAGGCTGGACTTCTCCTTTAACCGCTTCTAGACTGCCCTATACCAGCTTTATTGCTACAGGGTGGCAGCTGTGTGCCGGATCATGTATAAATACAACAGCTCACTTCATTATACACAGTGGAAGCCAATCGGCGGGTGCAAGGTACTAGATGTCCGCCAACCCATCGTCAGGCAGAGAGACAGAACTCTGATCTGCCTATGTAAATAAGGCAGATTGCCATTCTGACAGAGGGAAGGGATGGCGTTTGTGTCCCTGCTACATTCCGTCTCTTCCCCTAGTAAAAGCACCTCACACAGTTCACATAAACACTGGTGAGGCACATAGTTAACCCTTTGATCACCTCTGATGTTAACCCCTTCCCAGCTAGTGTCACTAATACAGTGACAGTGCATATTTTTAGCACTGATCACTGTATTAGTGTCACTGGTCCCCAAAAAGTGTCAGAATGTTCGGCACAACATTGCAGTCCACTATACATTGCTGATCACCACCATTACTAATAAAAAATTAATAAAAATGTCCTATAGTTTTTAGATGATATAATTTTTATTTTAAGCATTTCAATCAATATACGCTTAATGGGATTTTTTTAACAAAAAATTTAGCAGAATACATATTGGCCTACATTTATGAAGAAATTAGATTTTTTAATTTTTTTTTATTGGATATTTTTTATAGCAGAAAGTTTTATATATATATATATATATATATATATATATATATATATATATATATATATATATATATATATATATATATACAGTGGTGTGAAAAAGTGTTTGCCCCCGTCCTCATTTCCTGTTCCTTTGCATGTTTGTCACACTTAAGTGTTTCGGAACATCAAACCAATTTAAACAATAGTCAAGGACAACACAAGTAAACACAAAATGCAATTTGTAAATGAAGGTGTTTATTATTAAAGGTGAAAAAAAATCCAAACCATCATGGCCCTGTGTGAAAAAGTGATTGCCCCCCTTGTTAAAACATACTATAACTGTGGTTGTCCACACCTGAGTTCAATTTCTCTAGCCACACCCAGGCCTGATTATTGCCACACCTGTTCACAATCAAGGCATCACTTAAATAGGAGCTGCTTGACACAGTAAGGTCCACCAGAAGATCCTTAAAAGCTACACATCATGCCGAGACCCAAAGAAATTCAGGAACAATTGAGAAAGAAAGTAATTGAGATCTATCAGTCTGGAAAGGGTTATAAAGGCATTTCCAAAGCTTTGGGAATCCAGCGAACCACAGTGAGAGCCATTATCCACAAATGGCGAAGACATGGAACAGTGGTGAACCTTCCCAGGAGTGGCCGGCCGCCCAAAATTACCCCAAGAGCGCAGCGACGACTCATCCAAGTGGTCACAAAAGACCCCACAACAACATCCAAGGAACTGCAGGCCTCACTTGCCTCAGTTAAGGTCAGCGTTCATGCCTCCACCATCAGGAAAAGACTGGGCAAAAATGGCCTGCATGGCAGAGTTCCAAGGAGAAAACTACTGCTGAGCAAAAAGAACATCAAAGCTCGTCTCAATTTCTCCACAACACATCTTGATGATCCCCAAGACTTTTGGGACAACATTCTGTGGACCGATGAGACAAAAGTGGAACTCTTTGGAAGGTGTGTGTCCAAGTATATCTGGCGTAGAAGGAACACTGCATTTCATAAAAAGAACATTATACCAACAGTAAAATATGGTGGTGGTAGTGTGATGGTCTGGGGCTGTTTTGCTGCTTCAGGACCTGGAAGACTTGCCGTGATAAAAGGAACTATGAATTCTGCTGTCTACCAAGAGATCCTGAAGGAGAATGTCCGACCATCTGTTCGTGTACTCAAGCTGAAACGAACTTGGGTTCTGCAGCAGGACAATGATCCTAAACACACCAGCAAGTCCACCACCGAATGGCTGAAGAAAAACAAAATGAAGACTTTGGAGTGGCCTAGCCAAAGTCCTGACCTGAATCCTATTGAGATGTTGTGGTATGACCTTAAGGCTGGGTTCACACCGCTGCGGGGGGAGAACCGGATGTGATTCGCACAGCAAATCACATCCGATCTCCGTAGCGCTGCGAGTTCAGCCATACAGATAGTATGGCTGAACTCGCAGCGGTCCCGCAGCAAACTCGCACGGGACCCTTTTATGGGTCCGCAACGGAATCGGATCGCATGGGGGTTCACACCATGCGATCCGATTCCTGTGCGAGTCGGCAGATCGCACTGCGATATGCCGACGGATCTGGGGGTGTCATTAACATAACATTGACACCCCCAGCCGTCCGCATAGGGCAGTGTGAACTGCCGGCGGGAGGTATGCGATGCGGGAAAACGCCGCGGATTCGCGGCGTTCCCGCATCGCAGCAATGTGAACCTAGCCTTAAAAGGCCGTTCATGCTCGAAAACCCTCTAATGTAACTGAATTAGGACAATTCTGCAAAGATGAGTGGGCCAAAATTCCTCCAGGACGCTGTAAAAGCCTCATTGCACGTTATCGCAAACGCTTGGTTGCAGTTGTTGCTGCTAAGGGTGGCCCAACCAGTTATTAGGTTTAGGGGGCAATCACTTTTTCACACAGGGCCATGATGGTTTGGATTTTTTTTATACCACTGTATATGTATATATATATATATGTGTATATATATATATATATATATATATATATATATATATATATATATATATATATATATATATATATATATAAAATTTTTGTTTTATTTTTTAATTGTCAGTATTTTTTTGTTTATAGTGCAAAGAATTAAAAATGCAGAGGTGATCAAATTATCAGTGCAATTATCAGTTATAGAGTATACAGGTAGGTACAGTATATATGCGTAGGCTCAATATACACAGTATGCAGTTAGGTATATATGAGTAGGCTCTAATTATATACAGTATACAGTTAGGTATATATGAGTAGGCTCTAATTATACACAGTATACAGTTAGGTATATATGAGTAGGCTCTAATTATATACAGTATACAGTTAGGTATATATGAGTAGGCTCTAATTATACACAGTATACAGTTAGGTATATATGAGTAGGCTCTATACACAGTATACAGGAAGGTAGTAGACATGTGGCTGCTCTATACACCTAGTATACAGGTAGGTATGTATGTTTTAGGGGGCTCTATACACACAGGGGATTATGTAGTACACACAGGGATGAAGTGTATACACCGTTGCTATGGTTACCAGTGACACTCAGCCCTCTCTCAGACATGGAAGGGCTCAGTCACCACACAAAATGAAAGCCAAGCCTGCCTGTGGACAGAAGTGACCCGGGTCCCCTCCATACACAGTACTACACACACAACACAGATATATGTACTGACTGGATCAACATTCAGCCCAACTCCATTCATAACCCATTTCCTGGTCCCCCTACAGCCCTCAGGACCCCACAAAGGATCCCCAGTCTGCCCTTATCACTGCCTGATACCAGAGCAACTGTCACAGTTACTTTATATTATGAAATTATCAAACCCAGTGTTTTTTAAATACCATAATCAAGCTTTATTTGTTTAATAACAATGGAATAAGAGCAATTTCATTTGGGTACTGTGTTGTATGAGCCAGTATATGTTGGGCAAAGGATTGACTAGTGTGAGAAGGGCAGCGCTGTAATTGGTTGGCAGTTGATCTCTGCACGGGTGCCGATGTTAAGGGCTCCTCTAGGGGTCCTGACAGGAAAACGGTGAAGAGGAACTCGACTGAGACGCATCTCTGAAGCCAGACTCCAGTGAATACTGCCATAAACTATTATTCTACATTTCTCTTATTATTTAGTATTAATAGTATTTGTTAATAGTATTTGTTTTTAGGTTAACTTTCATTCACCTGCGATACCATCTGGTACTATCAAGATGCCGCGGCGTCCACAGCGCAACAATCGTGAAATACCACCACGTGACCCAACAGGTATGACAATTGTACTATATTAACCCCTTCATGACCGCACAACACATATATGAGGCATCCAGAAAGTGGGCTTTAAACCTGGACGCTCCATGTATGTGTTCTCACAATACATACTATTGTTTCTTGGCTCTATTATGGGCACAAAAAACAAATCACACACACATATGTGGCATCGCTGTGATCGTCAGGAACAGGAGAATTATTTGTGCAGTTTTTTTTATGGTGATACATTGTAATGTCTTAAAATATACAGCTAAATATAACTACTTCCTGCCTGTAGGACATCCATGGAAGCCCTCAGGTTGAAGTAATTATACCGGGATGATGTCTGCACCTACCGGCCTCATTCCAGTATGGGTTTTTTCAGCCACCAATTCTGTTTGCGGCAGAAGTGAATCAAGTGGCTAAATAGCCACTCAATCATTTCTGTGGGTGGCAGAAGGTGGTCTCCCCTCCCTCTGTCACCTTCCCCAAGTGTAAAACAATAAATTCAAAAAAAATATTTGTTTGTATAGAAAAACCCACTGTGCTTACATGCTCGTTCCACACATGTGAGGTATTGTGGCAAACATCAGTGTGAGAGCACTAATTCTAGCACCAGACCTCCTGTGTAACTCTAAACTGGTAACCTGTAAAGTCAGAGAAAGTGTTGCCTATGGAGAATTTTAAGCACCATAGTTTGCCACCATTCCATGGGCAGATGCAATTTTAAAGTGTGACATATTGGATATCTATTTACTCGACGTAACTTCATCTTTCACATGATACAAACAAATTGGAGTAAGTATTGTGTTTTTTAAAAAAAAGTATTATTATTTTATTAATTCCTCCCCAAAAAATGTGTTTCAAAAACTGCTGCACAAATACTGTGTGACATAAAAAAATTACAACACCCATCATTTTATTCTATAGGGCCTCTGCTAACAAATATATAATAATATATATTATAATAATATATAAATATATTATAATATATAGTGTTTGGAGGTTCTAAATAATTTTCTAGCACAAAAAAACTTAGATTTTTTTACATGTAATTATAATTTTTTTCTACTTTTTTGGACCAGTTTTCCCTTTGATAATAATAAAAATCAGGAGATATCCTTTAACATTTCCCACCTAATGAAAGCTGTCCTAAAAAATAAAACAAGGTACAGTATAATCCACCTGGACACAAGTAGTTGTGATGATATGCACAGATTAACCAACACATGTCAAAGTTGCAAAATTAGGATTGGGCATTGACTCTGGTAATAAGCCCTGGTTTACATTGCAGTGATTTGGCATGTGATTTGACATGTCAAATCGCATGCAAAATTGGTGGCTATTGCCAGCAAAGGCATGCTACACTGCACCAATTCCCGAAAGTAGTTTCTGTACTACTTTTGGGGACTTCAGGGTGCGATTTCAATAGACATCTGTGCAGAAACCCACACAGACGTCTCTGAAATCGCCCCCCCATCGTGACTGACATGCAGTAAAAAGAATTTGATTTAATGCCCGCTGTCAGTGTGAACCTAGGTTAAAGGGGAGAAGAATTCCTTTTCTACACTTGTTAAATAATTTAATTTTGCTACCAGTTTCAAATTGTTTATTTAGAGTTCATATGTTAACCAATTGCCATTCAACATATGTATATGTATATGCACTGTACATTCAGAATGGCAAGTGTTTATACTAGGATTATGGGTGCAGCAGCAGCCATAATCCTGTTATCATTTTTTACAGCTGCCCATTCTCTTTTATTTATTTTTAAAATATGAAAAAAAAAATATAAACCACGCCGTCCCCTGTTCACACACCCAAATGCGCACGTAGGTCTTGGATACATATGTAAACAATGATTGCATCACTCAATGAGGTACCACTGTGAACATCAGAGTGAGAACAATCATTTTAAATACCAGAGCTCACCTTTTATTCTAAATGTATAACTTGTAAAGGCTTTTAAATCATTGCCTATGGACAATTTTAGGTAGCATACTTTGTCGCTATTTCTCATGCCCAAAGCTATCATAGGGGGTTTTGTCCACCCCTTGTAATAGCAATAAAGTTGAAAGAAAAAAAATACATTTCAAAAAAGTTAAAAAAATGTGATAAAAAATAATAATAATCGCATCACACATGTTAGGTATCGCTGTGAACCTCATAGTGAGAGCAATAATTCTAGAGCCAGAGCTCACATTTATCTCTAAACAGATAACCTATAAAGGCTTTTGTGTGTGGCCTATGGACATTTTCAGGTACCTTAGTTTGTTGTCTTTTCAATTTAAAATTTTGGCGTTTGATAATGAATTACCTGACACAACATCATCTTTTATATTTTACCAGCAATATTGGGTATTATTTTGTGCACTAAAATTCATTTAAGTGTATTTTTCATGAAAATGTGCAGTATGATGTATTATAGATGGCTCTGTTCTCTGTGAATAGATTAGGAAGGTTTAATTTCAATTCAACTAGTCATCATTGGACTTATGCATGAATCTGATCGTTAAAGTGATTGTAAACCATTTTTTTTTATCTTTGAAATAACAAACAAGTCATACTTGCCTGCTCTGTGCAATGATTTTGCACAGAGCAACCCAGATCCTCCTCTTCTCAGGTCCCTCTTCTCTCCTGGTTACTCCTCTCTGCAGAGTACCCACAGCAATACATTTCCTATTAGGGCACTCGTGTGGGCCCACTCCTAAGCTGGCTCTGTGTGTCCATACGGCCCTGCCCCCCTGCTCCCTTCTCACTGGCTAGGATTGACAACAGCCAAGAAACAATGGCTCCCGCTGCTGTCTCTGAGCCAATGAAGAGGGAGAGAGCCTCTGCTCTTGTGCATAGCACTGGATCAAGATCAGGAACAGGTAAGTGTAAGTGGGAGAACTGCATGTGGAAGGTTTTTAACACTAATGCAGAAAATTCATTAAGGTAAAAAACCTTCTGCCCTTATGTTTAGTCTGTTTTTATTACATTTTCAAATTTTACACAAGAAAACCAAATAGAGAAACTGCTGTGAAACATAAATATTGCGCTAACAGTGACATTCAAAAAACAGTATGCAATATGTGCATCAAAGTATAAATAAAAATCCAAAGTAATCAACTTTGTAAATATAGAAACTTAGTATTTAATGTAACAGTGTGAAGTGACTATTACACTCAGAACCCCAAATTAAAAGGGATTATGTGACAAAAAAATGTAAAAACAAATAAAACAAAGATAATAGTGGAATCAAAAATATAAACTGGTATCCATTCTATCAGAACACTTGAAATGTGCATAGGATCGCTTGTGGATCTAAACTTTTGGTAAGCAGCCATTTTGTTTGCTTAGAACACGTTGGTGGAGCACTTGTTGTGCACAAGGACACTGCAATACCATGGATATGGATGGACACCTTTAGTGGACTTTTACTCACCTGTTTATGAACATTTTTGATTTCACTATAATCTTTGATTTGCTTTTACATTTTTTGTCACATAATCCCTTTTAATAGGGGTTCTGAGTGTAATAGTCATTTCATACCGAATGTGCTTTTGTATTTATGAACTACTTTTTAAAGGGCTTGTAAAACCTAATTTTTTTTTTAATTACAAACATGTCTTACCTCCACTGTGCAGTTTGTTTTGCACAGAGTGGCCCCCAGTCTTCCTCTTCTGGGGTCCCTCAGCCGCGCTGGTGGCTCCTCCATGCATTGAGTGTCCATGTGGGAGAAGGCTCTCCTTGGTGGACACCCATGCTGCCGTGCTCCCGAGTCTTGCATCTGTGTCCATTCACATAAAATGCAGGACTCGTGCCGCCCCCTGGCGCCGCATCATTGGATTTGATTGACAGCAGCGGAAGCTAGCAGCGGAAGCTAACAGCTACGCTTTTATCAATCTATCCAATCAGGGCATGAGACACCAGCTAGATCTGGTGCGCTTGTTCCTTGCTGGAGGATGACAGCATTCAGGTAAGTAAAACGGGGGGGGGGGGGGGGGGGGCTGGGGGGCTGCAGCACTACAGAAGGTTTTTCACCTTAATGCATAGAATGCATTAAGGTGAAAAACCATGACGGTTTACAACCCCTTCTTTAAGTACATTCAGTTATTAACTCACTAAGGTTTTAGTTGCATGTGTTAAATTCTATACTGATTTATATATTTACAAGGTCGATTACTTTGGATTTTTATTGATACTTTGATGCACATATGCCATACTGTTTTTTGAACGTCACTGTTAGACAGCGCACTATTTACAGTCAAGGCCAATACTGGGACATCGACACAATTCTAATCTTCTTGGCTCTATACACCACCACAATGGATTTAAAATGAAATGAACAATATGTGCTTTAACTGCAGACGTTCAGCTTTAATTTGAGGGTATTTACATCCAAATCAGGTGAACGGTGTAGGAATTACAACAGTTTGTATATGTGCCTCCCACTTTTTAAAGGACCAAAAGTAATGGGACACATTAACAATCATCCATCAAACTTTCACTTTTTAACCACTTAAGCCCCGGACCATTTGGCTGGTCAATGACCAGAGGACTTTTTACAATTTGGCACTGCGCTGCTTTAACTGATTGCACGGTCGTGCAATGTTGTACCCAAACAAAATTTGCAACCTTTTTTTCCCACAAATAGAGCTTTCTGTTAAAGGTAGTTGATTGACTCTGCTATTTTTATTTTTTGTGATATAAACGTAAAAAGACCGAAAATTTGGAAAAAAAATTCTATTTTCTACTTTTTGTTATTAGAAGAATCCAATAAACTCAATTTTAGTCATGCATTTAGGCCAAAATGTATTCAGCCACATGTCTTTGGTAAAAAAAAAGTCAATAAGTGTATATTTATTGGTTTGCGCAAAAGTTGTCACGTCTACAAACTAAGGTACATTTTCTGGAATTTACGCAGCTTTTAGTTTATGACTGCCTATCTCATTTCTTGAGGTGCTAAAATGGCAGGACAGTACAAACTCCCTCCAAATTAACCCATTTTGGAAAGTAGACTCCCTAAGGAAATTGATAAGAGGCATGTTGAGCCCATTGAACATTTTATTTTTTTGCCACAAGCGATTGAATAATGACAAACAAAAAAAAAAGTTTTTTTTACAAAAAGTTGTCACTAAATGATATATTGCTCACACATGCCATGGTTATATGTGGAATTTTACCCCAAAATACATTCTGCTGCTTCTCCTGAGTTCGAGGATACCACATGTGGAAAAGAGAATAGAGAGAGAGAAAGAACAATAAAACGACAACTATTTTAGTTTTTTTATAATAATATATTATATAATATTATATAATTATAAATAATTTTATATTTTTTTTGGTTTTTTATTTTTTACATTTTTTTATTTTTTTTATGTAACTGTAACAGTTCTAACTGTTGTAACGGTTCCAGCGGTTTGGGTCTCTCAAAATGCGATGGCATCTTGGGAGACCCTGTGAACGTGTGCCTAGTCTGTGCAATGCTGTACCCTACTCTAAAACTCAACTAGTGAATGGTAGCGTTCAAATCATTCACCAATGCAAAGACCAGGATTGTCAGGACAGAGGGGACAATAATGACGGGTGTCACGCCTATATCCGCGCTTTCTGCAGACATGACATTTTCTTTGGGGGGCTCGTTGGGTAGGGGTACGCGGGAGGACATAAGGATAATGCCTCTCAGGCAGCCGGCTTACTGCATTTGGTTGGGGAAGGTGAGGTGGAGCACCGTCTGGATACAGAAGGGCTCTGATGATATCTTCCTGGAATTTAAGGAAGGATCCAGTCCGTCCTGAAGCTCTGTGTAGCACATGAGCGTTCAGCATAGCCAATTGAAATAAATAAACAGACACTTTTTTGTACCAGCGTCTGGCCTTACGGGCAACTAGGTACGGCGCCAACAACTGGTCATTGAGGTCCACCCCTCCCATATTAAGGTTATATTTGTGGACACAGAGGGGTTTCTCCACAACACCAGTCACTGTAGGAATTTGGACCGTCGGGTCTGCATGAAGGGAGGTAAGAACGAAAACATTCTTATTATCCCTCCACTTCATAGCAAGTTATTACACTTGAAGCAGGCTCTCTCTCCCCCAGCCTAAGACGAGAATCTACAAACCGCTGGGGAAAGCCCCGGCGATTAGGTTGTACAGTGCCACATGCTCCAATCTGCTGATCAAACAAATGACTAAACAGTGGCACACTAGTGTAATAATTGTCCACATACAAATGGTACCCCTTTCCAAATAAGGGTGACACCAAGTCCCACACAATCTTGCCAGAAAACGTAATCAGGGACTCATCAACGCAGATAACTTGATGGGGAGTAAACAAGTCTGCAAAACGTTGGTTGAAGTGGTTTATGAAGGGACGAATTTTGTAGAGTCGATCGTATGCAGGGTCTCCACGAGGACGACAGAGTTAATTAAGTGCATGAACCGCAAAATCTGCTTGTATCGTGCCCTGGCCATGAAAGCAGAGAACACGTGCATATGATGACTTGGGTCAGTGGACCAATATGACTGCAACTCACTCTTTTTGGTTATGCCCATGTTGAGGGAAAGGCCCATAAAGATCTTAAATTCGGAAACCATAATTGGTTTCCATTGTCTGGCAAGGAAGGACTGGGGAATAGTGGCGATGTGTTGACCAGCGTACAAATTTCTTTGGTGCACAATAGATCTATAGAGATCTTCGGTGAAAAACAGTGAGTAAAAATCAAGTGGCATAAAATCAACTGTTTCCACGTGAATGCCGTGTTGGCCAGTGAATGGGGGAAGTACAGGTTCTGCAGAAGTGGTGGGCACCCAATCAGGATTGGCGAATTCTGCAGGAAGGGCACTATGGGCATGACAGGCCTGTCTTTGTCTTCTTCTTGGTGGCAGTGGGACACTACTTGTGATTGCCACCTCGCCAGCTTGAACTGCACTTATGGGACTCGCCACGTCACCACGTGCTACTGCAGTGCCAGAGCTATCTGTCATGGAGCCGCTCTGCTCTACAGAATCGTATTCTGAGCCTGAATCTGACAGATAAGTGACTTCCTCTTCACTATCTGTCATGCTCAGAAACGTGTAGGCCTCTTCACTAGTTTACCATTCGATTTGCCATTTTGGGCTCTAAATTTAGTGGTACAACTAGTGCAGAGCTCAACAGAGCTCACATGTAACTCTAAATGGATAACCTGTAAAGGCTTTTCAAGTGTTGCCTATGGAACATTTCAGGTACTGTAGTTTGTTGCCATCTCATAGGAGTATGCACTAAATCTTGGCATTTGATATCGATTAACTTGAAGAAACATCTTTTATATTATGTAAAAAAAAAAAATCGGGTATTATACTGTGTACTATAATTAACTTACAGGAGCCTCTGATCTAATGCACAGAGCTGCATTGCGATCAAGCTTAGGTAAGTATAAGGGGAAAGAGCTACATACAATATTTTTTTTTATCTTAGTGCAGAGGACATATTAAGGTAAAAAAAAAAACTGCTTTCAGAACCACTTTAAGTCTTAAATAATATCAAATTTTCTGGTTTACCTATGAGACAGCCACATGTGCAATTTCTTAAAAATTGCCTTCATTTATTGATTAAAACTGTGATAGAATGGGTTACATGCTGAAATCTATGACATTGTTATTTCAGGCATGGATTCACCCATTGCACACCGCACACGGTCTAGGACAGCTCACCGACAGCAACAGGAGAACGCCAGGTCCAATAGAAGTCGATCTCCAAGAGACCGCATCGTTGCTGAGGACCAGCCAGCACCAGCCAGACCACCAGCCAGGGAGTATCGGGTGCTGCCCACATGTACCATCTGTTTAAGTGAAATTGATGTGGGAGAGGACACTACCTTACCCTGCTCCCACCAATTTCATTCAAACTGCATCGATACATGGAGGGCACAAAGCAATACCTGCCCTCTTTGCAGAACAGTAATAGATTCTTTTCCGCCGCAGGATGTCAACAGAAGAGAAATCCGGAGGATCAACTTCTGGGATATACCCTTCCTTCGTGGGGAAGACGCCATCAACTTTGGTTTCTTCTATGAAATTGATGAATTCGGCAATTCCAACTTAGTTTTCTATGCGTAACATCTCTTCAGTTTGTTTAGTTACTAGAAATCAGATGACACCTGCTAAGACTGCTATAAAGAAGAAAACAGGACCACCAACTACCTTACTAATGTGGTGTAGTAGTGTGTACAATATAAAAATAAAATGTATATTTGCTGTTAATAATAAAAATTTATATTTGTGGGGAGGGCAGTGTGCACCCGATTAGGATGGATGGAGCATGACCCGGTGGGGCACCGAGCTGATGGGGCACAGAGCATGTCCCAGTGGGGAACAGAGTCGGTGGGGGCACGAGATTGGCTCAGTGGAGCACAGAGCCAGTAGGGGATTGGGAGAATGACCCAGTGGAGCACAGAGCCGGTAGGGGATCGGGAGAATGACCCAGTGGGGAACACATCCCGTGGGGGCATGGAGAATGGTACAGAGGGGAACTAGGCGTATGGAGCCAGGCCTGGCGTGGCACTAGGCGAATGGAGTCATGAGCGGCAGGTCACTATGTGTATGGAGCCAGGCCTGTAGAGGCACAAGGCAGATGGAGCCAGGCCCAGTGGGGCACTGGGTGGATGGAGTCAGGTCTGGCTGATAGAGCCAGGCCCTTAGAGGAACTAGGCTGATGGAGAAGGGCCCATAGAGGCACTAAGAAGATGGAGCCAGTCCCGTAGAGGCACCCTGTAGAGGTACTAGGCAGATGAGCCAGGCCTATAGAGGCACCAGGTGGATGGAGCTAGGCCTGTAGAGGCACTAGGCAGATGGAGCCAGGCCCATAGAGGCACTAGACAGATGGAGCCAGGCCCGTAGAGGCATCAGGCGGTTGGAGCAGGACCAAAGAGGAACTAGTCAGATGGAGCCAGGCCCGTAGAGGCACTAGGCCGATGGAGCCGGGTCAGTAGAGGCACTAGGCCGATGGAGGCGGGCCCGTAGAGGCACTAGGCCGATGGAGCCGGGCCCGTAGAGGCCCTAGGCCAATGGAGCCGGGCCCGTAGAGGCACTAGGCCGATGGAGCCGGGCCCGTAGAGGCACTAGGCCGATGGAGCACGGCCCGTAGAGGCACTAGGCTGATGGAGCCAGGCCTGTAGAGGCACCCTGTAGAGGAACTAGGCAGATGGAGCTAGGCCCATAGAGGCACAAGGCGGATGGAGCCAGGCCCGTAGAGGCACTAGGCTGGTGGAGCCAGGCCCAGTGGGGCACTGTCTGGATAGAGTCAGGCCTGGCGGGGCAGTGGGTGGATGGAGCCAGGCCCAGCTGGGCACTAGGCTGATGGAGCCAGGCCCGTAGAGGCAGTAGGCTGATGGAGCCAAGCCCATAGAGGCACCCTGTAGAGACACTAGGCAGATGGAGCCAGGCCTATAAAGGCAGTAGGCAGATGGAGCCAAGCCTGTAGAGGCACTAGGATGATGGAGCCAGGCCCATAAAGGCACTAGGCGGATGGAGCCAAGCCCATAGAGGCACTAGGCTGCTGGAGCCAGGCCCGTAGAGGCACTAGGCTGATGGAGCAAGGCCCGTAGAGGCACTAATCTGATGGAGCCAGGCCTGTAGAGGCACCCTGTAGAGGCACTAGGCAGATGGAGCCAGGCCCATAGAGGCACTTGGCGGATGGAGCAAGGACCGTAGAGGCACTAGGCGGATGGTGCCAGACCCATAGAGGCACCAGGCAGTTGGAACAAGGACCGAAGAGGAAATAGGTGGATGGAGCCAGGCACGTAGAGGCACTAATCTGATGGAGCCAGGCCTGTAGAGGCACCCTGTAGAGGCACTAGACAGATGGAGTCAGGCCCATAGAGGCAGTAGGCAGATGGAGCCAAGCCCGTAGAGGCACTAGGCTGATTGAGCCAGGCCCGTAGAGGCACAAGGCAGATGGAGCAAGGACCTTAGAGGCACTAGGCAGATGGAGCCAGGCCCGTAGAGGCACTAGATGGATGGAGCCAGGCCCATAGAGGCACTATGCTGATGAATCAAGGCCCGCAGAGGCACTAGGCTGATGTAGCCAGACCTGTAGAGGCACTACGTGGATAGAGTCAGGCACGTAGAGGTACTAGACTGATGAAGCCAGGCCCATAGAGGCATTAGGCAGATGGAGCCAGGCCTGTAGAGGCACTAGGTGGGTGGAGGCAGACCCGGGTGGGCACTAGGCAGATGGAGCCAGGCCCATAGAGGCACTATGCGGTTAAAGCAAGGACCGCAGCGGCACTAGGTGGAAGTAGCAGCGATGACAGCGGCGATAAAAAACTGTCTCCTAAATGTTGGAACCACGGCTTTCTGGATGGGACAGTAATTCGTCTGAATTTGGCTTTATTCGGGTTATAGGGCAAGGTGAAGGGGATTACGCAGGGTGGAATTTGGCTGGGTTATAGGGCAGGGTGGAGGGGATTAAAGTAGGGTGAACTAGGGCAGGGTGGAGGGGATTAAGGCAGGGTGGATTTGGGCTGGGTTATAGGGCAGTGTGGAGGGGATTAAGGCAGGGTGGATTAGGGCAGGGTTTACAGGGTAGGGTTATAGGCAGGGTGAAGGGGATTAAGGCAAGGTGGAGGGGATTAAGGCAGGATGGATTTGGGCTAGATTATAGGGCAGGGTAGAGCGGACAACGGCAGGGTGAAGCAGACTATGGCAGGGTGGAGCAGACTACGGCAGGTTGGAGCAGACTATGCCTGGGTTAAAGGGCAGGGTGGAGTGGATTAGGGCTCGGTTATAGGGCAGGGTGGAGTGAGTTACGGCAGGGTGTAGAGGATTAGGGCTGGGTTATAAGGCAGGGTGAAGGGGATTAAGGCAGGGTGGATTTGGGCTGGGTCACAGGGCAGGGTGGACTGGAGGACTACGGCAGGGTGGAGCGGACTACGGCTGGGTTATAGGGCAGGGTGGAGTGGACTAGGGCTGGGTTATAGGGCAGGGTGGAGTGAATTACGACAGGGTGGAGAGGATTAAGGCAGGGTGGAGCAGATTAGAGTAGAGTAAATTAGTGTAATGTAGTGTAGTGTAGATTAGTACAGTGTAGTGTAGGGCCTGGCCAGAAAGGGATTACTTTGACGCAGTTGGCCAGCTTAAACATGCATTGCAATGCATGTGAACTAAAAATCCCTATTTTTATGTAAAGTTTGCTAGAAGGGTATATAGCTGTGCGCAGAAGGTTCATTTAGTATCTCTAGCACCTTTAGTGAGAACTTAGTTATAACTTTGTAGTAGTGTATTTTTACTGAAAATTGATAAACAGTTGTGCTAATAGCCTTGTTGCTAGAACGTTGCTAGGGTGATCCCTGGCATTACTGCTTGCACTTACAAATCCCTGCACATGTGTACTCCCTCTTCCTGGTCACAGCAGCTCTGAGCTCAGTGATCTGACTGAGGGAATGATCTTAGCAATATCCTAGCATTAAGGCAGGACAGAGTAGGCGCCATCTCTGAGAGGTACGTAAATGGCCTACACCTTGGGCCCTCCAGCTGTTACAGAACTAAAAGTCCCATCATGCCTATGGCAGTAATTGTAACTGCCAGCCTTGCAATGCCTCATGGCAAATGTAGTTCCACAACAGCTGGAGGGCCCCAGGTTGCCTACTCCTGGCCTACACCAACAGAAGGGGCATAATTCATCTTTAATCGCAGTACACAGTTGGCTTCATCAGATTCTGGGAAAGGTAAACTAAAGTAGGCCAGAGATTTTGCAACTTTCTTTCCTTCCACCACAGTTTGCTAATTTTTCTCCATCAACAATGTCCAAACTTTTTGTTAATTTTGAGTCGGGAGGGATTAGGACACCTGCCAGGTTTTTATTGCTGTCTGTGTCCCTATCAGTTATTACATTATGAGGAAAAATTATGGAAAATACCAGATATATTTAGAAAAGTGATGTCATCCTTATCACCTTTAAGAAGCATGTAGGACAGGAGATCGGACCTGTCTGCCCGCTCATTATAGGGGAGTGATGAGAGAGGAGTAAGGTTCAGGAGGAGGATCACAACCCTGGATCAGTAATGACAGATCACATGAGCACACACGTTATGGAATTGTACAGAGCTCATGCACAGGAATGGACCAAAAGGAGAGGTCTGTATAGGTGCAGAGCTTTGCACACCTCTGCCACCTCCCAATCTGATCACAACTTTTTCTCGGATCAGTCTATTCTACAAAAATGGGGGTGCTCACCACTGCTCCGGACAGCAGCTCACCCAACTCTGGTTGGATAATTGTTAATATCTGCAGAGCAAACGTGTAATGGGCTCTCTGGGAGGAGTATGCCAGGAAGAGAAAGCATGCTGGCTATGCTGAAAGGTTATCAAAGGTTACCAAAACATTATATATTGTCTGAAAGCAGACACCCTAGAGCAGCCTTTCTCAACCTTTTCAACACAGAGGAACCCTTGAAACAGTTCCCTGTTCTCAGGGAACCCCTGCTAAAAATTTGAAATCTACAACTCATGATACAATAGTGTGATGGTCAGTGGGAAGAATGGTCCTTACACTTGTGGTCATTGGGAAGAATTACCTCCTAAAGATAGTTAAGTTCTCACTGACACCATTGATCTTTTTATCTGAGAGGCAGAAATTGCCGAATGATAAAAGAACCCCTAGCAACCTCGAGCAACCTTTTTTATCGCAAATTCAATATGGCTGTAGCCACTGGGAATGTGTAAAATCCCCCCTTGTCAGGTATGTACGACCTGACAGCTAAAGAGTTAAAGATAGCAATTAAAGTGGTTGTAAACCCTTACAAACCACTTTGACCTACAGGTAAGCCTAGATTAAGGCTTACCTGTAGGTCCAAGCAATATCTCCTAAACCTATATGGTTTAGGAGATATTTGCCCGAAAACATTCAATAAAGGAGATCACATTTGTACAATGAAGGTAAAAAAAAGAAATAAAAGGCACGTTTGTTTATTATGAGACACGATTACGCATTCCGCACTACACACAGTACTTAGTCATAGTGACTAAGCACTGTGTGCAGTGTGAAACGCGTCAGTGGTCTTGTTCTGCTGTGACATGCATTTTGTATTTCATGTGTTTTTTTAATAAAAGGCTTTTTTTGGAATGCGACTGTCTAGAACTACTTTCCATTCATTGCTATATGCATTTCCGGCACCTATGGCTTCTTCAGCTGGGCGAAGAGTCTTGTTATTAAACCATCCTCCTGGAGCAGTGACATCCCCTTCCTTACCTAGAAAATTACTTGGAATTACTTTCTAGGGAGGAAAAAGTTGATTTTTACATGTCGGAGTGAAGTGTCAGAATTGGCCCCAATACGAAGTATTTAAATAAACATATTGATGTGACTCTATTTAGTAACTTTGTCCCCTTTTCCCATTTTTGCTATATATTCTGAGCAGGATGAACTTCTTAAAAGGCCAGGAGCCGAAGCAGAGGGGGACCCGAGGAGAACACTGGGGACTTGAAGCTGTGCAGTCCACTTTTTGCTTCTACTAAAGCTGCTCAGGTTAAAAATCAGGGCATTTCATTATGTTGTTACTGCCTAGGTGGTAGTGGTGGCCGTGTGCGAGACAACATCATGGGACATTGTGTGATTTGGAGAAAGCTGAGAGCAAGAAAATTATCTATTTTTGAGCTAAGAATATGCTGTATATCCTATAGTTTGTGGAGACTATACATTTCCTATAGACTAAATAATATACAAATTATAAAAATTGCCATTCAATGTGTGACAGTGCTGAAAATTGCCCTGGGCAGGAAGGGGGTAAAAGTGTCTGGCACTGAAGTGATTATAACCGAAGAGACCTTAGTGGATCTAAATTTCCACCCTTCCTGCCAGCGATGTGATTTGAGCCACACATGTACAGCTCACATCACATTTAGGCTGGTTTCACATTTAGTGCGGATTATGCCGCGTACACACGGTCGAACTGTTTGACGTACTTAGTCCGTTGAAACACATTTCAGCGGACAATCCGCTCGTGTGTGGGCTTCAGCGGACTTTTTCAGCGTGCAGTCCGGAGTACTAAGATTTTCGGTTTTTCCAAAAATCTGTCCGTCGTACTTTGGTTTCAGCGGACAATACGGTCATCAGTATGCTAGTTCGACAGACTAAGAATGGCGCATGCCCAGAAAGGATTTACACGGCGGAAGGGTGTTTTGCTGTGTCTTGAACTTCCTATTTCTAGTCCCGTCGTACGTGCTGTACACGTTATCGCGCAAGCTTTCGACGGACTGTTTGTGTATCCGTGTGTGGTCAAGTCCGTTCAGTGGAAAGTACGACGGACTGTCCGTCGGATTGTATGACGGACTAAGTACGCCATACAATCCACTCGTGTGTAGGCGGCATTAGGTCTGAAATTTGCCTGAATTCAGACCCGAATTGAAGCTAAAGGCTCACAGGACTCTTCTCCCATACGCTCTGCGGCTGCCCTGGAGATGTGTAAACAAGCTCCATTGAGAGCGGTTCACAGTCTCCTGTCATGCGACTTGGATGCAGGGGAAACCTGAATTAAATTCACAATAGTGCATTAAGACTTAACCCTGCAGGGGGACCAGTGTTTTTATTTTTAAAAACATTGAGAGTGGATAGCTCTCATCTACAACCGTAAGTATCCCACCACTCCTCTCCTTCATGCAAAAATCATCATTTTCTTGCTAGGAAATTACTCTAAACCCCCAAACATTATATATATTGTTTCAGCAGAGACCCTAGGGAAGAAAATTACGGTTGTTGCTACTTTGTATGTCACACAGTATTTGCGCAGTAATTTTTCAAACCCAATTTTTTGGGGAAAAAAATCTTTCATGAATACAAAAAATAAAAATAAAAAAACTGTAAAGTTAGCCCAATTTTTTTGTATAATGTGACAGAGGATGTTACGCAAAGTAAATAGATACCTCACATATCACGCTTTAAAATTGCACACACTTGTGGAATGGCGCCAAACTTCGGTACTTAAAAATCTCCATAGGTGACCCATTAACATTTTTACAGGTTACATGTTTAGAATTAAGCCTCGTACACACGATTGGATTTTCCACAGATAAAGCGTCAGACTTTTGTCCAAAGGCCAGGAACTTGTCTTGCATACAAATGGCACACACTTGTCGGCCAACAAACACGAACATAGTGACGTACTACGTGATTTTTCAGCTCTTTAGCGCCACTCTTTGGGCACCTTCTGCTAATGTGTTTGGTGAGCATTGATTATTGTGTACACATGATCGGAAAATCGAACAACAGACCGTTGTCGGCAGAAAATGTATAAGCTTGCCATCCAACATTTGTCTGCGGAAAATCCGACAACAATTGTCCGATGGAGAGTACAAACGGTCGGATTTTAGGCCAACAGTCTGTCAACACACAATTCCCATCGGAAAATCTGATTGTGTGTACGAGGCTTTACAGAGAAGATCCTGGGCTAGAATTATTGCTCTCAGTCTAACGTTTGCGGTGATACCTCACATGTATGGTTTGAAAGTCATTTACATATGTGGATGCAACCTACATATGTGTTCGCTTCTGCCTGCGAACACACAGGGACAGGAGCACTTTATTTTTGAATTTTTTTTATTGTTTAATTTATTTTTATACTTTCTCTTAAAAAAAATATGTTTTTGTTTTATAACTTTTATTCCTATTACAAGAGATGTAAACATTAAGGAATAGTGCGTGACAGGTCCTCTTTATGGAGAGATGTGGGGTCTTATAGACCCCACATCTCTCCTCCAGGCTGGAAAGCCTGAGATCAAAAACAAATAAACAATCTCAGGCTTTCCAACTGAGTCCCTGGCATTGTTTACTTCCGCCGGCCTGGACGTGACCTCATAATGTCGCACCTAGGCCTCCGAGAGTCATAGAGACTGCTGGGGACCATCTGTCCCTCAGTTTTCTCTATGGCTGCCTTCTGGCACTGGCATATTCCTTCTCTGGCTTGCCAATCAAGCGAGCCAGAAGAAGGACCAGAGGGCGGCGCTGCCTGTAAGAATGATCGACAGCCACAATGATAGTTCTTACGGTACAGGGAATCGCCGACTGCAAAAAAGATGCAGATGCCTATAACTGCAGACATCATTCAGATATCCCCAATGAAAGCCCAGATGTCATATGATGTACTGGAAATGGTTAAAGAGGAAGTAAACCCTGATGGGTTTACTTCCTCTTTGATTCCCTGCAAAGGTAAAGCATAATGGACTACTATGCATCGCATAGTAGTCCATTATGTGTCACTTACCTGACACAGGAGCCAGCAAAGTCACCGCTGTCCCCTGTAGTCTGGCGCATCCATCTTCTCGGTGGGTCTCGCTGCTCCGCCGCTGTCATTCAGCAAAGCAGCGGTGATGTCACTCCCGCGCATGTGCACGGGAGCCGCCACACGCGGCATATCGCCGTTGACCGTGGCGCGCTCAGTGCGCCGCTGTCTACGGCGCATGCGCCGTAGACAGCGGTGCCTGTCTTTTGGCAAATATCTCCTAAACCGTGTAGGTTTAGGAGATATTTCTTGGACCTACAGGTAAGCCTTAATCTAGGCTTACCTGTAGGTCAAAGTTGGTTGTAAGGGTTTACAACCACTTTAAAAAAGCCTACCAGAAAGCAATAGGTCAATCTCAGACAGAATTGCTATATTAAAAAAAAACTTTAAAAAGAACGCTGACATTTTTACATTTATTATGAGATATACCTATCACCACTCACAAGTCCGGGATGTTCTTCAAAAATGTAGGTACTTGTTGAGTGGTGATGAGACGGTAGGCAGATATGTACATGATAAGCCAGAAATTGTATATAGGAAAAGTACCTTGATAATAGATAAACTAGTAAAGCTTTACTTTTCAGTCAGAATACTTTAGTAAAGTGATACAAAAACATAACAAAGATGAAACAGCAACCATCTCACAGAGACGTCCAGGCCATCCACGGAAGTTAACACCTGAACAGAAGCGTCTTCTGATGAGAAGGGTTGGAGAAAATCACCATGCAAGTTCACTGTACTTAGCTTAAAAAGTAGAAAGCCAAACTGGGGTTATTTTCAATACAGTGTACACTGCAGAGGAATGGCATGCATTTGTGTCATTCATGAAGGAAGCCTCTCCTAAAGCCCATGCACAAAAAAGCCCACCTAGAATTTGTTGGGGCCCATGCTGAAAAAGAAGAAGACTACTCGAACTCTGTACTCTGGAGTGATGAGACCAAGATAAATGTTTTTGGAACTGATGGCTTCAAAACTGTATGTCATCGAAAAGGTGAAGAGTACAAAGAAAACTGTGCTGGTGTCAAAAAACTGTATTCCATTGATGTTATCATGAATTCACAGATGTACTGCTCTCTATTAAAGAAGTTAATTAGAGAAGATGCTACTATCACTCCGTGCCCATGATCGTCGTGTACTTTTCCAATATAACAATGGTCCGAAACACACATCTAAGGCCACTGTTGCATTCAAGAAGAACAGGGTGAAAATGATTCAGTGGCCAAGTATGTCTCCTGATCTGAACCCAATCGAACACCTATGGAGAATTCTGAAGAGACAAGTTGAGCATCTGTCTCCATCCAGCATCCAGGCTCTAAAAGAGGTCATTCTTGAAGAATGGAAAAAGATAGATGTTTCAATATGTCGCAAACTTGTTCATTTCATACCTAGAAGACTTGGTGCCGTCCTTATAAATCATGGAGGTCATATAAAATAATAGATGTAGTAGTTTTTATTGTGGGGTGTATTCATTTTTGCATCAACTAATATGAGTAAAACTGAACATTTTGTAATCTAAGTTATATTAGTAACCTTACTTTCATGTAATGAGCTAATCAAATGTTCTATAAAACTCAGTTTTGTTAAAATTTTGGAAATCGTTTTTTGTGTTCATTGAGATATTGATTAAAATCTTACTTTTCAAAAGGGGTGTACTCTTTTATGTTGAGCACTGTACATTGACTATATGGCCAAAAGTTTGTGAACACTTGACCATCACACCTATATGAGCTTGTGGGACATTCCATTTCAAAATAATGGGCATGCTCTGTGACTATAACGGACTTGATTCTTCTGGGAAGGTTTCACAGACAAAAGAGCATTTGTGAGGTCTAATACTGATGCAGAACAATAAGACCTGGTTTACATTTCACAACTGATCAAAAGGTGTTCAATAGGGTTGAGGTTAGGTCTCTGTGCAGGACACTCAAGTTTCACCACACCAATTTCAAGCTGGCCATGAACTGTTCTTTTTTTTTTTGTTCAGCCAGCTGTTGAGTGGTGGATGGATCCTTAACTGGAACATTGTATTCTGACAGGGGCACCTGCCTCTGTCGGAATGTACTGATGCAGCCACAGATCAAGAAAAACTTTCTAACATGCCCTTGTGAGGGAAGTTGATCAAATGTGGCAGGGGCAGCCACAAACTAATTGAAATTCAGCCAGTAGCTGCTGAACTAACTGAATTTTGATTAGGGTATGGACAGTTTTATTTGTCTTTGTGGACCTATCTTTGTGCACAGAGACACAAACATGCTGGAACATAAAATTACCCAAATTGTAGTCACAAATCTGTAAGCACACAATTGTCTAATGCCGCATACACACAGTTGGATTTTCCGATGGAAAATGTTCGATGGGAGCTTTTTGTCGGAAATTCCGACCACGTGGAGGCTCTATCGGACATTTTCCATCAGAATTTCAGTCACACAAAATTTGAGATCTGGATCTAAAATTTTCCGACAACGAAATACGCTCTTGTAAATTCTGATTGTGTATACACAATTCCGATGCACAAAGTTCCACGCATACTCAGAATCAAGTATGAGACAGAAGCGCTCGGTCTGGTAAAACTACTGTTCATAATGGAGATAGCACATTCGTCACGCTGCAAATTGTTTAATCTTTTAATGCAGTGCATTGTCTTCTTCATTAAAATGCTAGAATAATGAAGTTGTTTTGCTGCTCATATTCACACAGAGTTCTCACAAATGGATTTCTTCATTATTTCTCATGATCTCTTGAATATTGTTTTTTATTTTTTTTCGTCAGATCTCCATAATAATGTTTAGAATTTTTGGGTTAGAGATTTATTTTTTTTTTTTTTATCTAGGTCTTCTATTTTTTTTTTTTTTTTTATAGTGATCTCCATAATTTTTTCTTTCGATTTGTGTCAAGTTACAACACCATTATTATCTTTTATTTTTTAACCTCAAGGAGGTTGGTTTGTGTTGGTGTACCTTGTTAATTTGACATAGTATTTTTGAAATGTACCTACCTACTCTCCAACAAATTAAAGTAAAACACAAGGGCAAATATTTTTGAAAAATAACTAACCATTTATTCTGGGTCATAACAAAATAAAGAGGAAGGTAAGGGCACACATCAATTATTTTACTGTAAAAATTGGTGGCCTGAGGAGTCCTTATAATAGTGAGCACAATCCAGTCCAGGACTATAAGAGATCAGGAACAGCAGCAGATGACATATCTCTCCTCAGGGTGTGGTCACAGCCTGCATCTTTTGCCAGACCAGACTGAACCCAGGCCAACACTCTTGTCTTCCTTCCACACTTCCTTCCAGGCTGTTTCTCTGGTGTTGTAGTTGTGACAGGAAGTAGAGGATGAGGACCATGGTTGAACTCACAAATGTGGCTTTAGCTTGTGAGTTTGCCCCTCAACCCCTTATTTAGGGCTTGTAAGATCACTTACTCACAGAAGAGGCGCTGGCCCTCCTCCATTTCCAACATTTTGCAGGCTGCCATGTAGGTGTAGATCTGACCCCGAAGGAGCGGCTGGTTTAATGGGTGCTGCTCCATGTGCTTTTATTTACTGTTGTACAGTATAAAATGGCAAGTTTCAGGGTCGTAGGCACAGTAATTGTTCATAGTAAACATTGTTCGTTCGCCCACTAAGACAATGTTTTTGGCAGATGCAGGTTAACTACATTTGGTCATGCCTATTTGTCTTAAAAGAAGTTTAGTACATTGTTGTCTAGATGGGTTTGTAACTAGAATGAAATGTAAACTTGATTCAGTGTAAGGAGATGACACTCAGCAGCTGTTGGCACATCTGGACGCAGGAGCACTTGTGTGGCACACCAGAACAAACTTTTTAGGGTGTCCCACACAGGTGCTCCAGGGGTACTAGGGGTGTCTCCATGTGTGAAACTTTACCCAAAAAGGTAAGTATTCTTACCAGCTTGAAGAAAGGGAAAAAATCATGTGTTCAGCTTGGAACTCTTCACTTCCAAGCAATGTTTCATATTCTTATTTCTTGCATTAAATAACTCTGTGTTAAGTATACCGTATATACTCGAGTATAGGCCGACCCGAATATAAGCCGAGGCCCCCAATTTACCCCCAAAAAAACTGGCAAACTTATTGACTCGTGTATAAGCCGAGGGTGAGACATGCCTGTCCATCCCTGTGTGTGTGTCCGTCCATCCCTGTGTGTCCGTCCATCCCTGTGTGTCCGTCCATCCCTGTGTGTCCGTCCATCCATCCCTGTGTGTGTGTGTGTCCATCCATCCATCCATCCCTGTGTGTGTGTGTCTCCATCCATCCATCCATCCATCCCTGTGTGTGTGTGTCTCCATCCATCCATCCCTGTGTGTGTGTGTCTCCATCCATCCATCCATCCCTGTGTGTGTGTGTATCCATCCATCCCTGTGTGTGTGTGTGTGTGTCTCCATCCATCTGTGTGTGTGTGTGTGTGTGTGTGTGTGTGTGTGTGTGTGTGTGTGTGTGTGTGTGTGTGTGTCCAGCCTACCTGTGTCCCGAGCCTTTGTCCCGAGCCTCCGTCCCGTGCCTTGCCTCCTTGCCTCCGTCCCGTGCCGTGCCTTGCCTCCGTCCCGTGTCGTGCCTTGCCTTGCCTCCGTCCCGTCCCGTGCCGTGCCTTGCCTTGCCTCCGTCCCGTGCCCTCTTCGTCGGCGCCTCGGCGGCCATTGTAAAATTCAAAAGCCGCGCCTCCGCCTTCGCCTGTGATAGGCGGAACACTGAATTTCCCAGCAGCCTGTGTTCCGCCTATCACGGACATCGTATCATCCTCGTCCGTAGTACGAGGATGATACGATGTCCGTGATAGGCGGAACACAGGCTGCTGGGAAATTCAGTGTTCCGCCTATCACAGGCGAAGGCGGAGCCGGAGGCGCAGCTTTTGAATTATAGAATGGCCGCTGTCTGTCTGCTCGACACGCTGATCGAGCGGGCAGACAGCGATGACTCGAGTATAAGCCGAGGGGGGCACTTTCAGCCTCAAAAAAGAGGCTGAAAATCTCGGCTTATACTCGAGTATATACGGTACCTTTATTTTATTAACATAGGATACAAAAGACTCTGGAAGTCTGAGGTCACCAGGGACCCCCAACCTCCTAAAGAAGGGGAAATCCCAAAACCACAACCTCAGGATGTGGAGGAAGGAGAGGTTTATGAAATGGCCCAAATAGTGACCACAACAGGTGAGTGTCTGAGACCACAGCTTCAGGTAATAGATGAATGTCTGCATATTTATAATACATGGTGTGTGGATGTTGTGGAAGAAGAATCTCATTTCACAAGTGCAAGTGCACATGTCCTCATCAGGGAGATCATGGTGTGCAACCAGGATTTACAGAAGATCAAGGAAGACATCAATGATGTGGAAAAAAGGCTAAAAAACATCACTGATGTTTTCGGCAGAATCGAAAACACACCAACATTTCTAAAATTGTTTCTCTTTTTCTAACTTTTCTACAAAATTTTGAAAGCCAGATTTTGAAAATGCACACAGTGTGTCAACATGTGCTATCTGCCATCACAGGATATGAAGGTATGCATTTTGGGGGTGCAATCCCTTCCTTGCAACTATGGTAGCTGAGAGGAAGAGGTTGTACCCCTGAAACACGTCCACTGATCCCCCATGATGGGAGCTAGCACATGTTGACATTAGGCATGGGATCAGGAGGGAAATCCCCGTTTTGACTGTCAATTTATGTGCATGTTCAAAATTTGGCTTTCACAAGGGTGACATCACACTATCTGATGAAGGCAATATCAACACAGTTTGGACATACTAATGTCTGATATTGCCTTCACTTTGTCGAAATTGAACTTTGGAAGTTCCTGAGTTGTGTATTGTTTTACACAATTTTTTACACTGAAATAGGGGTTATTTACTGAAGGCAAATCCACGTTGCACTGCAAGTGCAGTTTCAGTGCAGCTTCAAGTACAGTTTTGCAGTGCACTTGGAGTGCAAAGTGGATTTTCCTTTAGTAAATAACTCCCACTGAGTCCCACAGTGCTTTATAATTTGACACAATCATGCCATTTTCGTGACTCACCAAAATTCATTCATGGTGTTGAAAATGATGTATATTTTTATCATTAATGCATTACTGTACATACATTAAAAACAAAAACAAGGTGTGTGTGTGTAGCAGACCCACAACATAATAATTGTTTGCTGAAAAAGAAATTGTCACCTCATGTATCAAATAAATTGCATTTGCACTATTGAAGAAAATGGCCAAAAAGAAAAGCCCATTGGAGAACCTAGGAGACAGCTAAAACAAACCCATGCAGTAAATCAAAGGAAACCTTCTTTCAGTTAGTTTAAGTAAAAAATGAGTTTAAAAAATGTTTCTTAAACAGTTTCTGGCATATCAATGCCCCCCCTACCCGCAAAGTACTCCAGATATTTTTTTGTGGGGGGCAAGCCAGGACAGCCATTTTCAAGAGCTGTCAGGGTTTCTTCTTGGGTCTGGCCAGACGGTAGATATAAACCCTCTGATCCAGGGTGAGGGTCCTCATGGCTTCAACACGGTCGCTGGTCAGAACGAACTAACAGAAAGTGCCGAAAAACAAAAAGGCCGGAGCTGAAAATCGGAAACAAGCGGACAAGAACGCACTGAAAATCAAATACGTAATATAAATACAAACCCACAAGCACAAACTGAAGAGCAGTAATGATCGGAAAAGCACGAGGCTGAAAAATGTGAATTGTCTGTCACCAAACTTCTACTAACATGAAATTAGCAGAAGAAGCCCAAATGGTGGCACACTTGGTATTGAACTTCCTCTTTCTAGTGCCATCGTATGCATTGTACGTCACCGCGTCTTGACGTTCGGAATTTCCGACAACATTGTGTGACCGTGTGTATACAAGACAAGTTTGAGCTAACATCCATTGGAAAAAGTCTCATGGATTATGTTGTCGGAATGTGTGTGTACGCGGCATAACAGATATTTGCATGCTGCAGCATTTACAGGATGCTTCACTGGAAACACCTGAGCTCAAACATTTTGAGGGGTGTCCATATACTAGTGGCCATATAGTAGGTCTGATGGTCAGGGATCCATAAACTTCTGGACATACAGTGTAGAATCAACTTTAAGGCTAGGTGACATTACTCTTCAACAAAAGGTTCATTGAGACTGTTATGGACATTGCAGTGGCAGTAGGGTTTTACCATCTTTGAGAAATCATTACGAAAATGTCTCGATTTAACCTTGTGCTTGTCAAATAAAAGCCCAGATCTGGCCAATGCATTTTTAGTTTTGGACAGAGTAGGGAAGGGTTTAAACCCATTTCAGATTTTTACTGCTGTTTTTGAAACCATTGGGGAAATTTTACTTTTTGTGTAGGGAAGTGAGGAAAACCTCTTCAACAAAGGATGTATTTAAACATTTTTTTAAAGGTAGAACAGAAAAAATGGTGTAACCATTTGCAACATCTCTTTATTTCCTGTTTGGTCTTCAGGACAGGAAATAAGGAAAAATCTCTTGTTATTACACAAATGCTGATATACACCTAACAAAGGTTATAGCTTTAATCAAAACCAAAATTATGCTTTGGCTGAAGTTTGGTTTCAATTAAGAAATACACTTGGGCAAACCGGACTTTGTTTTGTCAGTAAGCATTTGATAGAAATATTCTGTATCAAGGGAAATAAAACATTCCATAACATAGTCAGCAAAGTTTGTGTCAAATGATAGCCAGAATACCTGACCTAAATTAAGAAAATAGAAGTAGATACTTCCTTAGTACTAGCAGTGTATCACAATTAAATCTTGCTGTGCACCTCTTCTATATGGGCAACAGAGGAGAGTAAATCAGCCAGTCCAATCTGGATTTGGCAGATTCATAGACACCTAAATATAAGTGTAGATTGCCTAATTTGCCAAGTGGTTTGAATGAGTACCCTGTCTTGTTGATGTAAAGGGGTATTCTAAACTAGAGGGCAAAGAATGAGGAGGCAAGGCTTGTGTTTAGGCTTTTAAAAACATAAGATAACAGTGAACTAGAAGGGAGGATTTTTACTGCAATAATATGATTAAAATAAAGAACAAAATTAATATAAGCCAATACGTTGAAAAAAAGTGGGGACAGGACCAATTTGGTGGTTCAAGTGGTATCCCCCCAATATAGGTGGTTTGACCTAACCCAATATCTCCCATCTAAGAAAAGTCAGGGGTCCAAAACTGTTTAAGGCTCGGTTCACACCTAATGCCAAAGCGGCTCCCAGCAGGGGTCCTGTGCGTCCTGGTTCACCGTTTCTGGTCTAATGTCAGCCCAAATTTTGGGCTGAATTCGGACCTGAAATGGACCAAAAGATGCACAGGGCTCCTGTGCAAATTCGCACCGGAGCCACATCAGAGATATGTGAACCAGCTCCATAGAGAGTCGGTCACAATCTCCCGCTATTGTTAATAAGGAAACATTTGACTAGTTTAAGGGTGTAACACCCAATCTGTTAAAGGTGTAGGCATTGTATGAATAGGTTGAGCTGCATGATCATTGGGTGCCTGACAATGTAACACAATGTAACAAATGTAATTTTTGCACAGACATGAATATACTGTAGACATACAAGGTCATATTATCGAAGTGTAGGTATCTACACTGAGTAACCACAACCAGCAGAAAATCCAAAAGTTCAGCCAAAGAGATCCTAAATTTGCTTGGGGTGTTGCTCCAAGCCTAAAAATCCCCCCTGGTCATTTCTTAGTCTGGTCATAATTAGCTGGAAAAGAGGATGATTATCAAATATCTATGGCTGCATTTTAATAAAGCAACATTTGGTATCTTGAAAAATAAATCCCCCATCATGAGCAAACATATCCCATTGTATTGTAAAAAACAAAATAGCATATCACAATGTTGTTTCCGTCATAAGGATAATGATGTACAGATGTTCACATTTTTTTCTCTCCTGCAGGTCTATTCCTTTTATGCCAAGCCTTCACTCTGCCACGACCACCACACGCCAGCCCAGCAGTCTTCTTGAACTGTCATTGCTTTTCTGATAACATTATCTGTCTCACACATGTTTTTCCTCAGGGATGTTTAGCTAGTCATAATTGACTTTCGAACACAAACAAACCCACAGGCAATCCTTAATCCATATGGGTCCACTTCCTCTGGGAAACCAATAACTGCATGGACGTTTAACCTCTTTGCTGCAATGCAGCATGTTACAGGCCGCACTGGATATTAAGCATTTAAGGCTATTTGTCACCCAGCTAGATGGGTTTTTATTATCATTAGTGAAAATGATAGATTCCGTTTTAATGATTAGGGGCACCATATCTCTAATTCAATAGCTGTAGACTTTCAGACGCACAAATCTAAGAATTTCCATTAATTAAAACGTCTGCTTTAAATGTAACCACAAGCTCATTAAGTTCAGTTCCAAACAACATTGCGTACGTGAGAAAGAGGCATGATGTCTCCCTGGATCTCGTTCACCACACTCTCCTCAAGACGTGCTAACACAAGTTCACAATGTCCTGGGAACAATGAATTAGTATGACCACCTTCCTAGCTACACAAATAATAATTCACTTCATTAAAGTCTAAACGCTGTTCCCCAGAAGATTTGACACAGTCAGACTGTGGAATTTTAATTGTTATTCCGTGAAGTAAGGTGTAATAAAAGCCATTTCTGGTTGCCATCTTGCACAGGCTGAGGTAAGTCCTCTGAGTCTTCTTTTACACGTTGACCTAAATAATTACGACTTATTCTACTCCTTCAAGGCCATTTTTATGTCACCACAGCACCACTGGTACTTTACTGAAAAAAATGCATTCTTTACTTCAAGCTCAGGAACAGTACACTACAAAGACCGGTGTAATTGTAGGGTTATATGTACCATAGTGTATATATACTATATATATATATAAATAATATGTATTTATTTTATAATTAACCCCTTCACACCAGTATAACACAAAAATGCGGCCCTGCTAGACTGGGCATTTTTCCTTGGAGCTGCATATCTGCGTATCTCCCTTTGTGCTGGAAGCGCTTCGTGCTCTCAGCACAGAGACCAGTGTCTCACCGTAAGCCCCTAGCCCCGTACTAAGGATCGGAACCAGGAACTCGGGATTCCGAGACACCTGATCGCTGTGATAGCCTCTGATTGGCTTTTACAGTGATCAGTCACTGCAAAGCCCGCCACCATGTTTTCTATCTCTGTGATTGGAGAAGAGAGATGCATCGTATCTCTCTCTCTCCTTGCAGAGAAAAAAAAAAGTGTGTGTGTTTAAAAAAAAAAAAAAAACAAGAAATAATATTAATAAAAATTAAAATAAAAAAATACCTAGATCAAGGTTTGATCTAGGTCAATGCCAGAGTTAGCGTTTGGGTCAAGGTCAGTATTTTTTGGGCAGAATTTTTTATTTTGTTTTAATTAGTATCAGTTAGTTTTAGGTAGGATTAAAAAAAAAAAAGCAAAACATGCACAATTATTTTTAAGTTGTACTACGGGTACATACAACATACACATATGTGGTATCATTGCGATCGTCAGAAACCAGAAATTTAAGTTGATCTCTGGTGGAAGGTTATGGTAGTACCAAGAAATATACAGCTAAATTTAAAATGTATATATATATATATATATATATATATATATATATATATATATATTTTTTTTTTTTTTTTTACTATCTTGGGACAGTTTTCCTTTAATAATAAAAAAAGGAGATATCCATTACCATTTACCACCAAATAAAAGCCCAAATTGTCTGGAAAAAAACAAGGTATAATCCACCTGGATGCACAAAGTAGTTGTGATGATATGTACGGTTTTACCTAGGCTGTTTTCACACTGAGGCACTTTGCAGGCGCTAAAGTGTTAAAAATAGCACCTGCAAAGCACCCTGAAACAGCCGCTGCTGTGTCTAGTGTGAAAGCCCAGGGGGCTTTCACACTGGAGCGGTGCGCTTGCAGGGCGGTCAAAAAAGTTCTGCAAGCCGCATCTTTGGAGTGATGTAGGAGCGGTGTATTTACCGCTCCTAAATCGGCCCTTCCCATTGAAAACAATAATGCAGCGCTGCAGCCGCACTTTGCGGGCGGTTTTAACCCTTTTTCGGCCGCTAGCAGGGTTTAAAACTGCCCTGCTAGTGGCCGCATATCGCTGCTAAAACTATGGTAAAGCACCGCTAAATATATCACTGCTTTACTGCCAGCGCCCACAATGCCCCAGTGTGAAAGTAGCCTAACACATGTCTAGTTGCAAAATTGTGCTTAGGCATTTAAACTTGTTTTACCCTTAGGTGCGAAGGGGTTAAAATAATCTGCAGGTGCAACACATGAGCTCTGATTAGTGGAAAGCTTTGACATAGATAAATGTTTTTTTTTTTCACATATTGAGTATTACTTTATAAAAATGTATTTAGTTGTAAGAAATATCACTGAATATGGTACTTTTATTTTCTTTTCTTTTTTACAATTAAAACTCAGTACTTTCTAGTGGTAATACCCTACATAGTTACAATCCTCGGAGAACAAGAATTATTTATTTATGTGTATGGTCAACATACTGTATGTGTACCACAGTTCTGTTACATTATTAAAGTGAAATTGTGGGAATGAACTATATGGTACACTCAATGTGAGACTCACTGTTAGAATCGATAGACCTTCAGAGGACAGTCGCGTTAGAAAAAAAATATGGATTAAATCTGCAGTTCTTGCACCCAGCAAGCTGATTTCCTAGACCAGCCTTTCTCAACTTTTTCAACACAGAGGAACCCTTGATATAACTTTCTGGTCTTGGGGAACTCCTGATAAAAATGACTATATCTACAACTCATGATGCATAAGTGTGATGGCCAGTGGGAAGAATTCTCCTTACACTTTTGGACACTGGGAAGAATTACCCCCTCACAAATAGCTAAAAACATCAATGATGGCAGTGGGAACTTATCTGAGAGACAGAAATTGTTCATTACTCAAGGAACCCCCAGCAACCACTGGAGGAACCCTAGTTGAGAAACCCTATCCTAAACTGTTACTTAGTGTATGATCATCTGTCTACTTGTACTGTTGTGGAGAATCCCATTTATTTGTTTCTGTTGTATTTAACAGTCCCTTTGTAAAAGACAAAAAAATAAAAAAGGACGTGTGGGAGGGCTTATTATTCATTCCGTTCTTACTGTTGCATGCAATTTTTGCCAAGTTTTAGGAATGACTTAGGGCTTGTTCAAACTATTTGCAGTGACCTGCATTTTTACACACTGGATAAACACTGGTCACTGGTCAATGCCAGTGCTTTGCAGTGCAGAAAAATGAACCATGTTTGCATTTTTCCACACTGCACTGGATGGCACTACTTGTCATAGCACAGCTGTGCAATGCACCATGCTGATTTGCAGTGAGCTGAATAAATAGGCCCTACATGACACTTTAAATAAAGTTGAAAAAAAGGAAAAAATAAATAAATAAAAAATGAATCGCACTGCTCCCTGCTGGAGCTGGCACTGCTATAGCCTGCACCGTAAGCTCTGCTTTTTACTGCGAAACCTAGTGTGAATAGAACCGTATATGAATGTTGAGATGGTCAGTGTAATAGGGACCAAAAGGTGCAAAGTAGGGGAATTATTTGTCAGGGCAGGGAAGTTCTGGATGTCTTTATTGTGTTGTTTGATATCTAAATATACTGATGATAGCTATAGGGACTATTAGGATTTAATGAAAGCTGCTTCTAAATACCAGAAAGCCTCAAGGGAATATATATAGTCTCTTCCTCCTCCCCCACCGCTTAACTCCTTAATTCCCAAAGCACACTCTAGCATAGAATGTGAGTGAGTAACTCCTGCATTACCAAGTCATGCCTCTCAAAGAATAAAAAATAAACCTAATGAATCAAATAACAAAGATGAGAGCACAGTGACGGTTGGGAAGAAATGGTTTAGAATCTTATGAAGATCTTTTGGATGTTCACAGTTATGCATTTTTGATGAACTGTCAATATCATGAACTGATTTATTTCATATTTTTTAACACTTGATGTACAGTTGTGCTCAAAATTTTGCATACCCTGGCAGAAATTGTGACTGTAGCAGCCATAACCCTTTGTAGGGCAGCCTTGACTTAATGGGCTTACCGGTTACCTCCGATTGGCTTGTTCTTCCACGTCTAGGGGTTCCCAGAGTTGATACCCAATGACTTGAACACTCACACCAATAAAGGCCTTTTGAAAGGTTTTATTTTGCAGTGATAACATCCAATAACACAGTCTCTTATAGGAACAGAGGGCACGGGTGAAAAACTCAGGTACCTTGAATTGCAGATATAACAAAGTCTCTAATTCCACCCAGAGAGTAGCCACTCGCAGCTGGGCACTTCAAGGCTAAACAGACCTCTAGCCAGAGATCATGGCAGTCAGCACGTTGATTCAAAACTTGAAACAATCCTTTGAACGTATACGAGTTGTAACCAAGAGTGAACAGGTATCTTTTTCCTCAGTACCTGGAACGTTCTCTGTCTCCTTAATAGTACTGGAAAAAGCGTGGATTTGTCAATGTCCTTCCCAACTCAGTAACCAGGCACTTCTCAGGATGTCACTTGTCGACCCTCCTCCGAAGAGTCCTCCCCCGGTCACTTTCACGAGCTGTGGTGCCCCTCCAAGCCGAGAGCACACCCGGACACCTTGAATCCTCCCTCAGTTACTGCGCCTCGGACCAGCCAGTTCCGAGACTCAGGAACAGACGGATCCCTACCCCAGACCAGACGGATCTCTTGGGGGTAACTAACAGAAACATGTTCCGGGATGTCGAACACCCCGTGACCGGGACCACTCGCGGGGCTACCCCTGTCCTGGAACCAGAACAGACCACACGGGCCTCACAAACTCCTCTCCATAAAAACGTGACCCCCCCAACATCTTAAGTGCCCCTTCCCAGACTCCTCAGCGAGGCCCGGCACAACCACTGATTCCTTTCCGAGAAGGCTGATACCCAAAACGTCCAACGATTCTGGCTTGTTATGTGTACCTCACCACACATGATCAAGCAGAACTTCTAACATAGCCCAGCCAAACTAATGTCAAGGTCAGCCTATATAATTAATCCTCAGAACCCCTACTGTTCTGAGGCAAAAACTAAATTTGCACCTGTATGACACTTTGTCCTAAATGTCATCCGCTACATGAAATTTTGGCATTAATATTGAAAATATGACTGATCATGGCAAAAAACTGTCTTTTATTTAACCACTTCCCTACTCACCCATTGTCACATGACATCCGCAGATGGGATCTCCCATCCTGGGTGGGTGTCATATAATGTCCTCGGCTTCCTGGTGTGCACGCCCTCAGCATCACAGAGGAGCCTATGCGCGTGCCCAGCAGCCATGATGTCCACCAGGTACTCGCGATCCCTCATTAGAGAGCAGGACCGTGGATCTGTGTGTGTAAACACACATATCCACGTCCTGTCAGGGGCGAGGAGACAGATCATGTGTTCCTAGTATATAGTAACACCGACCGGTCTCCTCCCCTAGTGAGTCCCCTCTCCCTACAGTTAGAATCCCTTCTTAGGTAACATGTTTAACCTCTTGATCGCACCCTAGTGTCAACTCCTTCCCTGTCACTGACATTTATATAGTAATCAGTGCATATTTATAGCATTGATCGCTGTATAACTGTCAGTGGTCCCAAAATAGTGTCAAAAGTGTCCAATATGTCCGCCGCAATGTCAAAGTCAAGATAAAAATCGCTGATCGCCGCCATTACTAGTAAAAAAATAATTATAATAAAAATGCCATGAATCGTAAATAAAGTAGCCTATATATACAGTGCATTCGGTGGTGTATAGTTTCAAATACACTCCAGGTGGTGTACACAGTGTCTAATACAGTGTGTGCAGTTTCTAATTGACTTCTGGTGGTGTACACAGTATACAATACAGTGCAGCAATTGTACAGTTTCTAATACAGCGCAAGCGGTGTACACAGTATCTAATACAGTGTGCACAGTTTCTAATACACTTCTGGTGGTGTGCACAGTATACAATACAGTGTAGCTGTTGTACAGTTTCTAATACAGTGCAGGCAGTGTACACAGTATCTAATACAGTGCTTACAGTCTATAATACACCTCTGGTGGTGTTCACAGTATACAATACAGTGCAGCCATTGTACAGTTTCTAATACAGTGCAGGCGGTGTATTATATATATATATATATATATATATATATATATATATATATATACACAGTCTAGTATATATATTCTGCATTCAGTGTAGCTCATATATACAGTGCATTTGGTGGTGTATAGTTTCTAATACAATTCAGGTGGTGTACACAGTATATAATACAGTGTAGTGTGGTGTTGCAAAACAAGAAATACATCATGTCCAGAAGGCCACCAAGGAGAGACAGACACTCACAGGCCACTAAAAGAGGGCAAGCAGCCTCTGTGTCTACAGTCAACAGTGGTGGTCGTGGACATGGTGCATCCTCTGCAGGTGGCGATGGGGCACGCTTTTTGAGCCACAACATGCAGAAGAGTTGGTGGAGTGGATAACAAAGCCATCTTCATCCTCCTCATCCTCTGTTCCCCAGGCTCAGAGTAGTTTGCCTTCCAATGCAGCTGCCAAAGCACCCTATTCTACCGGCTCTTTGTCCACAGTCACTCCTTCCGTAGCTCCACCATCATGCATCGAGGAGTCCCCATAATTATTCTACCATAGTGTCGGTTACATGCTGCTGGAGGATGCGCAACAATGTCACGGCTGCAATGTTGGCTCACAGGTTGAGGAGGGAGTAACATGAGCCTAGAAAGAGGGGGTGCCACAGAAGGGCAAAAAACTGTCATGTTCCCGCAGCTGCAGCATACTGCCAAGTTTGCTCCAGTGACCAGGAGGGAGGGGATGATGAGGTCATTGACTGTACGTGGGTGCCTGAAAGAAGAGAGGAGGAAAGTGAGGAGGAGGAGGCACAACTCCAATGAAGCAGGATGTCCTCTAGGGGGCAGTTTAAGGACAGCCACCATTTTGCATCACACCACAGAGCTTTGCGGGTGCAGGGCACTGCTGATTCCACGCTGACTTTTAAAAGTTCCTTGGTGAGGGCCTTTGCAGCAGATTGCACCATTGCTGTTTGCAACCTATGTCTGAAGCAGATCAAGCGTAGCCAGAACAGCAGCCACTTGGGCACCACATGCTTGACCAGAAATATGACGATCTGCTATGCAGTCCATTGGCAACAGCACTTGAAATACCCACATCATAGACAAAGGCAGACTTCTCCTACTCATCTGGGATCTCCAACCCTACAATACCTCTACCTCTAGCCTTATAAAAAACCTGCACCGAGAGGAATGAAGGTATTGCAATAGGTGTCCCATGTACTTGCAGCCAATCTGCTAGCAGTACATGACCAATTGGTTTTAGCAGACAAAGTTCCCTACCCATGTTGCTGAACCATAAAAAGAAATTCTGTACCAGTCATCCACATGCCCACCAAGTAAATGCTAGCTTGGTCAAATTGCTGCCTTTTCAGCTGGTAGATTCTGCCCCCTTTCATGAATTTGTGAAATGTGCTGTACCTCAGTGGCAGGTTCTAAAACACCATTTCTTTTCACAGAAGCCCATTCTAGCTCTCTACCAGCATGTGGAAGGCAATGTTTTGGCCTCATTGGACAGAGCAGTAAGTAGTAGGGTTCATATTATCGCTGACTCATGGTCCAGCAGGCATGGTTAGGGACATTAGCTTTCCTTCACAGTGCACTGTGTAACTCTGCTGGCAGCTGGGAAGGATGCAGGACAAGGTTCAGTGTTGTTGGAGCTTGTTTTGCCGCTATGCCTCCAAATTGCTAGATCTTCTTGATCCACATTACGAGGGTAAAGTTGCAGAACTCATCCTGCCTTTGCAGAGGGAGCAGAGGATGAAACATCTTCAGAAGGTCTTGAAGAAAGGTTTGTGTAATGCATTTCCAGACCCTGGGAGGTTACCATTTCCTGGTGTTGGACAATGTGTCGCTGAGGCTTCGTTCAGTCAGAGGAAGAGCGGTGAAGAAGGTGGCCAGCTGACCGATGCCTTTAAACAATTTCTCAGTCCTCAGCTCCAAAATCTGCTCGGTTCAAGCGCCAGCGTCTGCATTATATGGTGTAGGAATATCTAGGGGCAAGAGCAGACTTGGACACCTTTCTAACAGAGCATCCATTGGGTTATTGGGTCTTGAGGATGGACCACCAGAACTTGCTCAAAATGCAATGGAGCTACTGGCCTGTCCCGCATCCAGCGTCCTTTCTGAATGCACATTCAGTGCTGCTGTAGGGTTTGTAAAGGATCAAAGAGTACACCTGTCCACAGACTCCATTGATAGGCTCACATTCATAATTGTGAGGGGTTACAGTGTTGTGGCACCACCACCCAAGGCCCAATTTTTCTGCTCCTGTTTAACAGGGGTAATGTAATTACAATTTTGCATATAATATTTCACTGCTGGGGCCGTTCCTGCGCCCAACAAGAGTCTCTGTGAGGGGTTACAGTTTTGTGAACCACCACCACCAATCAGGGCCCCATTTTTCTGCCCCTGTTTAACAGGGGCATGTAATTACAATTTTTCATATGATCTTTCACAGCAGGGCCCGTTCTTGCGCCCAACAAGAGTAACTGTGAGGGGTTACAGTGTTCTGACACCACCAACATCTAAGGCCGCGTACACACGCGCGGACTGTTCGCCCAACTTTGTCCGTCCAACAGTTTCGGCAAACAGTCCGCTCAAACTTAGCATGGACGGACATGGCCACACACGACGTACGAACAGTTTGCTGAAACCGTGCGCGATGACGTGAACGGCACGTACGACGGGACGAAAAATACGACGTCCTATACACTGCATTATAGCTTTCGGCGTGAAAATCCTTTCTGAGCATGCGCGCAACTTTGTTTGACGAACAAGCCTACACACGAGCGGACTGTTCGCTGAAACAAGGTTTCAGCGGACAGTTTTTCGGAAATTCCGAAAAACCTTGTCCGTCCAACTGTCCGCTGAAACTGTCCGCTGAAAGCCCACACACGAGCGGACTGTCCGCCCAAACACTGTTCAGCGGACAAAGTTGGGCGAACAGTCCGCCCGTGTGTACGCGGCCTAAGGCCCAATTTTTCTGCAAAGTACATAGGGCAGGCCGTATAGTATATATACTGCTGTTCAGAGTAAATAGTGCCTGGGGGACCCCCACGCCATTTTTTTTTGAAATGTTGGTGCAGGGCTCCCCTTAATATTCATACCAGACCCAAAGGGACTAGTAATGGACTGGGGGGGGGGGGGCGCACGTTATTTTTTTCAATGATTTTTATCTATATTGCCAGAATCTGACTATACATTACAGCCGCAAGCAGTTTTAAATTACATGTTTTCCTTTAGAAATGTAATTTTGCTGTGGTACTGTTATAAACATGGTAAAGATGCACTACTTTACAGGCAGACTAAGTCCCCCCAGGCATGATATTTAAAGGAATATTTCATTTTTATTGTTTCACTTTAATCATTATTAAAATCACTACTTCTGAAAAAACATCAGTTTTTAAAACTTATTTTGGAATTAATACATGTCCCCTGGGGCAGGACCCGAGTCCCTAAACACTTTTTATTGGAAAAACTTGCATACAAGCCTTTAAAATTAGCACTCTTGATTTTTCACATTCGCGTCCCATATACTTTTCACACAAATGTTTTGCCTGTTTGCATGTACTGCTGCGAACCGAACCATGGGGTGTTCGGCTCATCCCTATTCAAGTTGCCAGCAAAAAAGCCTTTACTGTACAAGTTCCACAAAAAGCCTGGTTACAATATGCCCAACAACACCTTGACATGCCTCATTGGCTGTTTTGTGGCATTGGCACAGTAAAGGCTTCCTTCTGGCACCTCAACCATGCAGCTCTTTTTGTTCAAGTATCGTTGAATTGTGCTCCTTAAAAGCAACCGCACCGTCTTTTGGAGAGCAGCCTGTAGTTCTCCTACACGTACCTGTGGGTTTTTCTTTGTATCCTGAGCAATTCTTCCGCCAGTTGTGGTTGCAATCTTTTTGGTCTACCTGACCTTGGCTTGGTATCAAAAGAGCCCCTAATTTCCCACTTCTTAACCACTTCAATACAGGGCATTTATACACCTTTCCTGCCCAGACCAATTTTTAGCTTTCAGTGCTCTCACACTTTGAATGACAATTATTCAGTCATGCAAAACTGTACCCAAACAAATTTTTTATCAGTTTTTTTCATTCAAAATAGAGCTTTCTTTTGGTTGTATTTAATCACCACTGGGTTGTTTTTTTTGTGGGACATAAGTGAAAGAAGAGCGAAAATTTGGAGAAAAAAACACTTTTTTTAGTTCCAAGATAAAATTTTGCAAATAAGTCATTTTTGTTCATAAATTTGGGCCAAAATGTATACTGCCACATCTCTTTTGTAAAAATAACCTAAATTAGTGGAAATTATTTAGTCTCTGTGAAAGTTATAGAGTCTACAAATCATTGAAAATCAACGGCCTATCTCATTTCTTGAGGCTCTGAAATGTCAGAAACATACAAATACCCCCCAAATGACCCTTTTTGAAAAGTAGACAGTCAAAGGTATTTAGTAAGAGGCATGGTGAGTTTTTTGAAGTTGTAATTTGTTCCCACAATTCTTGGGAAAATTAAGAATTTTTTTTTTCACAAAATTGTGATAATAACATACACACACAGCATATGCATACTTCCAATTACACCCCAAAATATATTCTGCTACTCCTACTGAGTATGGCGATACCACATGTGTGTGACTTTTACACAGCCTGGCCACACAGAGAGGTCCAACGTGCAGGGAGCACCATCAGGGGTTCTAGGAGCATAAATTACACCTCTAATTTTATAATGACCTATTACATTTGTGAAGGCCCTGGAGCACCAGGACAGTGGAATTACCCACAAAATTACCCAATTTTGGAAAGAAAACATCCCAACGCCTATTCTATGAGGCATAATGAGTCTTTTGAATGGTTCATTTTTTTCCAAAAGTCTTCGGAAAACATGGAAAGAAAATGAAAACTTTCTTTTTTTTACACAAAGTGGTCAGTTTATAAGATATTTAGAACTCAAAGCATGTATATAGCAAAAATGACACCCCAAAACACATTCTGTTACTACTCCTCCTGAGTATGGTGATACCACATGCGTGTGACTTTTACACAGCCTGGCCACATAGAGAGGCCAAACATGCAGGGAGCACCCTCAGGCATTCTAGGAGCATAAATTACACCTCTAATTTCCTAACAACCTATTACAATTTTGAAGGTCCTGGGAGCACCAGGACAATGGGATTACCCAAAAAATTACCCAATTTTGGAAAAAAAACACCCCAACGTATATTCTATGAAGCATCATGAGTCTTTTGAATGGTTAATTTTTTTACACAAGTCTTCAGAAAACATCAAAAGAAAATTAAAATCTTTGTTTTTTACACAAAGTTGTCAATTTATAAGATATTTCTAGCACATAGCATGTATATAGAAAAAATTACCCCCCACATTCTGCTACTCCTCCTGAGTATGGCAATAACACATGTGTGAGAATTTTACACAGCTAGTCCACATACAGAGGCCCAACATTGAAGTAGTACCTTCAGGGGCCCGCAGGAGCAGAGAGAAACCGAGGACGTCATATGACGCCCGCCCAGGATGGGAGATCCCATCTGCGGACTTCATATGACTATAACCCAGTATTGAAGTGGTTAATAAGTGATTAAACAGTACTGACTGGCCTATTTGAGGCTTTGGATATCTTTTTATATCCTTTTCCCTCTTTGGAAAGTTTCATTACCTTGTTACGCAGATCTTTTGACTGCTCTTTTATACCTCCTCATGGCTCAGTATTTAGCCTACTTAGTGCATCCATGTGAGAGCTAACAAACTCATTGACTATTTATACACAGACACTAATTGTGATTTAAAAAGAAACAAATGTGGGATATTAACCTTTAATTGCCATTTTAACCTGTGTGTGCCAACGTCTGTGTCTGTACCAAGGCCAAACATTCCAGGGTATGTAAACTTTTTATCAGGGCCATTTGGGTAATTTCTGTTATCATTATGATTTCAAAAGGATCCAAAAACTATGTGATAATAAATGGCTTCATGTGATTGCTATCCTTAAATAAAAGCCAGTTGTTTGGCATGATCGGTCATATTTTCAATATTAATGCCAAAATCTCACAATTTCTGCCAGGGTATACAAACTTTTGAGCACGACTGTATATGAAGGACATTATTATTAATCAGTTGGTACTTAGTTATTTTGTATGATAAAGCACATTTCGATTTTTTGGAGATTGGGAGCATGGCACATTGTTATTGTATTTCACTCTATCACAGACCTTTTTTCTATACAAAGCTCCCACAGTCAACCCGGACACTCTGGGTCCATCTTACATCAGGGTCTGAGTCACCTGACACATGTTAGCTGAGGGGGTTATTGCTCACCATCAAAAGGGCAACTCTGTTCCTTAAATCACCACCAGCTCCATGGCCAACCAGGTTAACTGAATTTAACTATCCCCCTTCTGTAATGCGCTGTTTCAATTTATTGAAACATTGATGAAGCCAGGACTTGCTTGCTTTAACTTTACTTAATAAATTGTAGCAACAAACTACAAACATCCACATGTTGGCAATTCTGCAAGTATAAAAGGTTACCCAGTCCAGACATTGGCTAAACAAGAGGTAACACTATTCTCGCATAACTTGCTTACTGAGTGGTCCTTTTAAGTCTTTGCATAGTTCACATGCAATCCATAAGGGGTGTTGTGGTGCATTCACTGTTCCAGGGCATGCTGTTCATACTCTCAATAGACCAGAATCATCCACTGGTCCTCCTTCTGGCATCATCTAAGACACAGGGGCACCAACCAGTTTAGAGGAAACTACTCTTTCCTCCTAGCACTGCTGACTTCCCTGGAAAACGACCCAGAGTAAACTCCTGTCAACTTCTTTATAGGCAGAGAAGGAGTCTACTCACACAATGTTACCCACAAAACATGGAGTGTACTAAGACAATACAAGAGAATACAAGTTCCGAGTGCCTACAAGTGTAAGAACACACATTACTAACTTTAAACCTGACACCACCTAATAATGACGCCAGAAGAGGTATTGGCTTTCCTGATTGCCACCATCTAATAATGAAACCACAAGAGGCATTGGCTCTCCTGATTGCCTAAATAATATATACAGTTTTGCTTTCAAGAATGTTAGACTAGATAAAACTGGGGACAAAAAAACACTGGGTGGAGATCAAGGATTCCCTGACAGGAAAACCTCCAAAAGAATTCTATGGCCCTGCACCAGACATAACAATCAAACTGTGGAGTAGAAATAGCTAGCTAATAAATATACCTCAAATGCATGTAGTACATTGTTTGTATTTTCCTCCAGGTTTAGATAGGGAAGTCCATATTCAACCTTCGGGAGGATGTTGTCAAGGCGCTACCAAAACTCCTCTGGGTGGTAAATGATCTCTATAGCTCAGAGATGTTGTTAAAATAATGTCCTTCCCACAGTGTATCTATGTTGTATTTTATGTTTCTAAAGTTTTACTCAGAAACTCTTCTAAAAAAAATATATATTTCTCCCTTGTACAGCTACCTTCTTACCACTTTAAGACCAGGACTTTTCCATCACTGTTTGTTAAAAGTAGTATTTTTTTGCTGAACCATTTCTTAGAACCCCGAAACATTATATATATTTTTCAGCAGAAACCCTAGAGAATAAAATGACAGTCATTCCAACTTTTTATGGCACACAGTGTTTGCGTGGCAGTTTTTCAAATCCAATTTATTTAGAAAATATACATTTTAATTAATTTTAATGCAAAAAAACACACTATATAACCCAATTTGTTGGTAGTATATAAAAGATGATGTTACACCGAGCAAATAGATACCTAACATGTCACGCTTTAAAATTGCACACACTAGTGGAATGGTGCCAAACTACGATACTTAAAAATCTCAATGTATTTTATTGGGATTTTATGTGAAAGACCAACACAAATAGGCGCATAATTGTGAAATGGAAGGAAAATGATAAATGGTTTTCAATTTTTTTTTACAAATAATTAATATGAAGAGTTTGCCATGCATTTGTATTCAGCCCCCCTGAGTCAATACTTTGTAGAACCACATTTTGCTGAAATTACAGCAGCAAGTCTTTTTGGGGATGTCTATACTAGCTTTGCACATCTAGAGAGTGAATTTTTTGCACATTCTTCTTTGCAAAATAGCTCAAGCTCTGTCAGATTAGATTGAGAGCTTCTGTGAACAGCAATTGTCAAGTCTAGCTACAGATTCTCAATTGGATTTAGATCTGGACTTTGATTGGGCCATTCTAAGCCCTTGTACACACGGTCGAGAATTCCGACGGAATGTGTCCTATTGGACCATTTTGTCGGATATTTCGACTGTGTGTGGTCTCCATCGGACTGTTTCAGTCGGAGTATACGACGGACCAAGTTTTCCATCTTGTCCGTAAAATTTTCCGACAAAATGCTCCGATCTGACATACTCCAATCATGTGTAGCCGACTCCGACGGACAAGGTGCCACGCATGCTCACAATCAAATTCGGACACGGAAGCGCTCGCTCAGGTAAAACTTCCGCTCGTAATCGATATAGCACATTCGTCACATTCGTGCAATGTTAAAAATTCTTTCATGAAGCGCATTCTCTTGTTCTTTACAATGCTGCAAGAATGAACTTCTTTTGATGCTCATAGTCACACACACTTCTCCCGAACGTATTTCTTGAGTCTTTTTTACTAATTTCAGCAATACAATATTTTAAATTGTCACATCTACACAATTTTTATAAATTTTTTTGGGGAATTTTGTGGTTGTTTTTTTTCATCAACATCTCCTTTTTTTCAGTTTGCTCATCTTTGCATTTTTTGGGGTGTGTTTTGGGTTTCAACTTACCACAACACCATTATCATTTTTGTATTTTGTTTTTCTTTTTTAATCTACAGGAGGTTGTTTAGTGTTGGTGCCCCTTGTTATTCATTTCACTTTGTATTTTTGAAATGTACCTGCCTGCTCACAAATAAACTGTCCTTTTTGAAGTAAAACACATACGCAAATATTTCTTCAAACAAAAAAAACCTTTATTTAGGTGTCAGTAACAAATAAAGAGGGAGGCAGCGCTGGAGAAATTGGGGATATTAGCGAAGCCTTTGGCCCCCAGGGCACATATCAACTATTTAAATGCAAAAATTGGTGGCCTGAGGAGTACATGTCTGAGGGAGAGAAGTCTGGTCCTGAAGTCCAAGAAATCCAGAACAGCAGCAGATGACATCTATGTTCCCAGGCTGTGGTACTACAAGAGGCTGTATCTTCTGTCAGACCAGACTGAACCCAGGTTCTCACACTCTGGTCTTCCTTCCACGCTTCCTTCCAGGCTGTGGCTGTGATGCTGGAGGTGTGGCAGAAGGAGGAGGAGGAGGAGGGGCATGGGCCAAATCACACAAGTGTGTTGCTTGTGGGATTTGGCCCAACAGACCCTTTGTGAGGGTGTGGAGAATTAGCTCCTCACACAAGATCTTTTGCCCCTCCTCAATTTGCTCGAGTTTACATGCAGCCAAGGCGGCAAAGGCCTCTTGATAGGTAGGGGTGGCTTGGAGGGCCGCTGAAGCCTCCCCGATGAGCCTCAGAGCCGACTCCTCCACATTCCCCCCCTTTCTCGCCCTTTTGTGTGGAAGGCGGAGGGAAGGGACCTGGGATTCTGTCAGGCTCCTCCGCCTGCCCACCGCCTGGCTGCCGCTTACCCCTGCCTCCTCCTGGCTGCTACTTTCCACAGCCACCTCCTGGCTGCTGCATTCCACACCCTCCTCCTGGCTGATGTCTTCCTGTGTATGAAAAAGGGACATAGTTTTCATTTTTGGTTCATCCAATACACACAATTTTCACATCAAGACTGTTGCAAATTGTTAACCAATAGAAAAGACTATCATTCTGAGCCCAGTATTTTTCATTCTTGGCCCAAAGGTTTTGGCCACTACTGTCTATTGATATGTGAAACACTTTCTAAAATCAGAAATTAGTGAGCAAAAATCAAGTTAATATCATTCATTTTTTACTCCCAAAATATGTACAACAATGCTATACCCGGCTCAAGCTGGGCTCCTCCAGTTCTTCCTGCGTGGAAGGCCCAGGTTGGGCATCGGAACACTCAGCGGGTGTGGAATGTAGCATAGAAGGACATGTGGAAGGAAGGGTAGAGAGGGATTCCCTGACCTCAGTCTGGTCTGACAGAAAATGCCTCCTCTCATAATACCACAGCCTTCATCTGCTGCAGCTCCAGATTGCATGGACTTCAGCACCTTCTTCCTCTCCTTCAGATATGTACTCCTGAGGCCACCAATTTTCACTTTTAAATAGTTGACGTCTGCCCTGGGGACCACCGGCTTCACAAACTCAACCAGTTTCTCCAGCACTGCCTGCCTCTTTAGTTTGTTTTTGTAATGAGGGAGTGTCGATTGCCACAGGCAGGGCAGCTCCCTGTATTTATCAATGAACAGAGAGAGGAAACTGTGGTCATTGAAACCGTCCATAATCTCGGCAAGACACAACACAAGACAAATCCTAATGTCAGGCTAAACTCCACTAATTTAGGCCTCAATCTAGAAGCAGTATAGGCTAGTGATGTACCAAGTTCAAAATTTTACCTTCGTTTGCACGATCATCACGTCAGCTTTTCCCTCTGTTCACAGATCGTACGTACGACACACGCGTGTTGCATTTTATATACAGTGTGCATGCGTGAAACTCCGCCCGCCCCTGACGTTCTTTCTAGACTATACCCCGCCCCTTCTCTTTCGGCGCAGTGGGGAGAGCACATGGCGGAGAGAACGCAGGTGCGCAATCAGAGTTCCACTAACGAGGAGGAGGGTGATGAAAGCCCGGAGCCTGAAACGTCCCGATCCTGGAAGAGAAGATTTAAGGCCTCAAATATGTCTTTTGGAGAGATGTTGGAGATGGTGGACATATTGAAGAGGACCAACTATGATGGGAAGTATGGACCTTACCCAAACCCAAATATCAGAAAGGCCAAGATCATGACTAAAGTTGTGAAGCGTTTTCAGAAGAATTTTGGGGTACAACGATCCAAGGATCAACTGAGAAAATGCTGGTCAGACCTGAAACTGAGGGAGCACGATCAGTACAGAAGGATCAAGCGTGTTCTTCAAAAAAGTAAGTAGTTGTCGTGTGTTCGTATGATCGTCGTATGATTATTCTTGCTTGCATACTGCTCCATGTGCTTTGATTTAATGTTGTACAGTTTAAAATGGCCACTTTCAAGTTCATGGGTTCAATCATTCATAAGAAACATCGTTCTGCAGGTAAGTATTCCAGCTTAACAAGTGTCCAAAATAATGTTCTCACCTTTGAACTCGACCAAAAAACACAATTGTACCACACTTCCAAGCAATTTTTCATATTCCTATTTCTGCCCTCTGTGTGCTAAGTATTCCTTTTTTACATTCTCATAGGGGAGAGAAGACTTGGGAAGTCTGAGGACACCAGGGACCCCACACCTCCCAAAGAAGGCGAAATTACAACACCAGAAGCAGAGGAGCAGGAGGAGGAGGAAGGAGAGATCGTTGAAGTTGGACAAATTGTCACCACAACAGGTGAGTGTCGGAGACCACAGCTTCCGGTAAGCTCATCAATGTATGTCGGTATATTTATAATACATGGTGTGTTTTTTTGCTTTTTTTTGTAGGTGATGTGGAAGAAGAATCACATTTTACCAGTGAAAGTACCCAGATCCTGATTGGGGAGATAATGGGGTGCAATCGGGATTTAGAAAATATACAGAAAAACATCAATGATGTACAAAATAAAATGAAGAACATCATTGATGTTTTGGGGAGAGTCTGAAACACCCCAAACTAGCTAGGGTTTGATTTATGTGTTTTGAAACAACAACTTTTGTATTTTACAAAAAGCCAAATTTGGAAGATGCACACAGTGTGTCAACATGCCCTATCTCCCATCAAGGGGGATCAATGTACGTGTTTTGTGGAAAGTGGCTGAGTTGAAGGGGTTGCAGCCCCAAAACATGTACATTGATCCCCCATGATGAGAGATAGCACATGTTGACACACTGTGTGCATCTTCCAAATTTGGCTTTTCCAGGGGTGACACCCCATGTGATGAAGGCAATATCAGCCCAGTTTGTACATACTCATGTCTGATTTTGTCTTCACTTTTCAAAGTTGAACTTTGTAAGTTCCTGTGTTCTGTATATTACGCTTTGATACATGCCTTGGTGTTTACACAAAAACACCAAGTTACAAAAAAATTACCTTAAATAATGTTTTTGATACACCCCAATATGTTGGTTTGTTGTAAAACCCTTTTCTAAACGCACATGTGAATGTGCTTTGATTAAAAAGTTAAATTATCACAAATGTGTGGCTTCCTTTTTCAATGCGCAAAAGCAGTATTTGGAGTAAAATTGTTGTTTTCGGTGACAATGGGTGTTATTTACTAAAGGCAACTCCACTTTGCACTCCAAGTGCAGTTTCAGGTGTACTTTTGCAGTGCACTTGTAGTGCATAGTGGATGCGCGTTTAGTAAATAACACCCACAGTGATGTGTAAATTTTCATAATCATGCCATTTTCCTGACCCCACATATTTCTGCCATGGTGCTGAAAATGAGCAAGATTTTTGTCAGTAATGCACTACATACATTAGTTAACAAAAACAAGGTGTGTGTAGCAGACCCACAACATAATAAGATTATCTGAAGAAGAGACTGTCCCCTCATCTCGCTCAGAACTTGGGTTTGCACTGTTGTAGAAAAAGGCACAACAACAAAAATCTAAAATTTACCTAGGAGACAATTAAAACCAAGCAGTTAATGAAAACTAAGATTATTGTAGTTTCAAAGAAAAATGTATTACAAAAATGCCTCTCAAACATTGTCTGGCATATCAATGGCCCCCCTACCCATAAAGTAGTCCATGTATTGGGTTCGGACCTCACGGGCGCTTTGGGGGGGCAAGCCAGGATGAGCAGCTTCAAGGGCCATGAGGTTATCATTTTCAGGCAAGTCTGCATCTTGGCCAACTGAGACCACATAGTTTGCTGAATGTCTTTTCAAGAAATTGTGCAGAACACAGCAGGCAAGCACTATGTGATTGATTTTATATTCAGCCATGTGGATAGGCGTTAAAAAAAAAATGCGAAACCGGCTGGCCAGTATTCCAAAAGTGTTCTCCACGACTCTTCTGGCACTGGCCATCCAGAAATTAAAGATCCTCTGGTCCAGGGTGAGGATCCTCATCGGGAAAGGCCGCATCAGATGGTTTGCCAGGCCAAACGCCTCATCCACGACGAAGACGAACGGGAGTCCTTCCTGATTCTCCTCTGGGGGGAGGCAAGCCCAGACTGCCAGTCTGAAGACGCCAGTAGAATTCCATCCATGAGAACACTCCACCATCCGACATCCGGCCATTTTGCCCCACGTCCACATACAGGAAGTCATAGGTCGCTGACACCACCGCCAACATCACAATACTATTAAACCCCTTGTAATTTTAATAGTAAAACCCCGAGTTGGGGGGTGGGAGGATGTGGACGTGTTTCCCATCAATTGCACCTGCACAATTGGGAAAGTCCCAATGACTGGCAAAGTGGGAGGCCACAGTCTGCCATTCCTGTGACGTTGAAGGAAACTGTGGAGTGAAACAAGACAAAAAAATTGTAATTTTGCTAATCAACATTGCAAGCAGATTAGACACCAACATTTTTGGCCAAGATCAGTATAACATTTTGGGAAATGAGTATTTAAAGCCTAAAGTATAAGATCCCCTTATCAGAGTCATCACCCCCCCCCCATCCCCCCCATCTGATGGGCCCTTGCAAAAAATGATGTTTTGGACAGGTAACCCTCTCCACTTGATTGAGAACTGAATGCCTAAATAATGTGTGATACTTTACTTACTTACTTACACTATTGGCAGCCCACCGGACAGGTAAGAAGTGTCATAATACCAAAAATCAAACAAAATGGAAGCACATTTTGACATTCTGCTATTACCTATCAAGCTAATAAGGTAAAAAAATAAAAAAATATAGCATTTGAAAGTATTGAGGCAAGCCCTTGCACTACATGCTTTGGTGAATTCGTCCATAAATGTGACCATAAAAAGGTAGGTAGAGTGTGTATTGGGTTTGGTAAAGTCAGCAGATAGAGGATTGCTATCAGCTGACCTAGCAGTTGGGGGGAGGGGGGTTCCTAAGGAGTTTGGCCCAACCAAAAAAAAAAATGTCACTCTGCATGAATTGAAGCACACACATAACATTTGTAGACATTTTAGGGGGTGTTTAGGGGAAAGCAATACTATGGAGCTGACAAAAGACATTGCTAAGTGACTAGACTATAGTTTTATGGGCAAGAGCATGGTGGGGAAGTTAGTGAGGCAAATATGCATTAGGACAAAGGGGCAGAGCATATGAATTAGAGCATATTGCAATCATGGTAATTAGGGAATGAGGAAAGAAATCCAAGACATTAGCAAGCATTAAATACATAGAATGTGATGTTAAAGAATAAAACTTACCTTCATATAGTCCTTCTGCAGGACCTGAATGATGGCAGAACAGGTCTCTGGAATAATGATCCCCAGAGCCTGGGGGGAGATGCCTGTGGAGAACTTCAGGTCCTGAAGGCTTCTCCCTGTCGCCAAGTAGCGCAGCGTGGCGATGAGCCTCTGCCTCGGAGTGATGGCTTGCCGCATGCAGGTATCCTGCCTGGTGATATAAGGGGACAGCAAAGCCAGCAGACGGGGAAAAATGGGGTCCATCGTCCGGAGATAATTCCTGAAATCATCAGGATTATTCTCCAGGATCTCACGGAGCAAAGGCATGTGCGAGAACTGGTCACGCTGGCGCAACCAATTCTTGGTCCACAAACGCCTCCTCGCCCTGTTCATGGACTGGGCTTGTGTGAAAGCTAAAAGCCCAACACCAAGCCCCTGCACAGCACAAACTCTACGACGAGTACGTACACAAAACATGGTTTGAAAATGGTCGGCTGGTCAGAACATACAACAGAAAGCACCGATAAACAGCAATGCCTGAAAGAACGACCTGAAAAGCAGAAGCAAGCAGACAATAAGCAATGCAAATCAAAGCGTACTATACCAAGATATAGTCCACAATGAGAAACAAATGCTTACTGACTACACGCACTGATAATCATGTACGCAAAGACAAGCAGAAACTGAAGCACAAATCTGAAAAGCGCGAATCGTCTCTCACCAAACTTCTACTAAGACGCGATAAACACGAGATCAGCAGAAGGAGCCCAAAGGGTGCCGGACGTGGTGCTAAACTTCCTTTTTCTAGTGCCGTCGTACGCGGCTTACATCACCGCGTTCTTGGCAACTGAAACTTCCGGCAACTTAGTCTGACCTTGTGTATGCAACATCACTTCCGGACCTCTTCCGGAATAAATATGTTGGAATTTATCCGACGGATTTGGTTGTCGGAATCTCTGACCGCGTGTACAAGGGCTAACACATGAATATGCTTTGATCCAAATCATTCCATTGTAGCTCTAGTTGTATGTTTAGGGTCATTGTCCTGCTTGAAGGTGAACCTCCGCCCCAGTCTCAGGTCTTTTTCAGACTCTAATGCCTCATACACACGATCGGAATTTTGGTCGGAAAAAGCTCTGATGGTTTTCTTGACGGAATTCCAAAGGGATTTCGCTCAAGCTGTCTTGCATACACACGGTCACACAAAATTCGGATTGTCAAGAATGAGGTGACGTACAACAGGTATGATGGGACTAGAAGAAGGAAGTTCAATAGCCAGTAGCACTAGCCAATAACTTCTGTCTCATTGAATCTGAGTATGCGTGAGTTTTTGCACGTCGGAATTGCACACACACGATCGGAATTTCTGATAGAAACTTTTTCCGTTTAAAAAATTGAGAGCCTGCTCTCAATCTTTTGCTGGCAGAAATTCGGCCAGCAGAATTCCAATGGAGCATACACATGGTCGCATTTTCTGACGAAAAGCTCTCATCTGTCTTTTGGTGGCCGAAATTCCGACCATGTGTACTCGGCATAACAGGTTTTCTTCCAAGATTGCTCTGTATTTGGCTCCATCCATCTTCTCATCAACTCTGATCAGCTTCCCTGTCCCTGCTGAAGAAAAGCATCCCCACTACATGATGCTGCAACCACCATGATTCATGGTGGGGATAGTGTGTTCAGGTTTATGTGCAGTGTTAGTTTTCCACCACACATATCATTTTGCTTTTAGACCAAAAAGTTAAATTTTGGTCTCATCTGACCAGAGCACCTTCTTCCAAATTTTTACTGTGTTCCCCACATGGTTTCTCAAAGACTGCAAACAGGACTTCTTATGGCTTTCTTTCAACAATGGCTTTCTCCTTGCCACCCTTCCATTAAGGCCAGATTTTTGGAGTGCACGACTAAGAATTGTCCCGTGGACAGATTCTCCCTCCTGAGCTTTGGATCTCTGCTGCTCCTCCAGAGTTACCATGGGCCTCTTGGCTGCTTCTGTGATTAATGATCTCCTTGCCTGGCCTGTCGGTTTAGGTGGACGGCCATGTCTTGGTAGGTTTGCAGTTGTGCCATACTCTTTCCCTTTTCAGATGGTGGATTGAACAGTGCTCAGTGAGATGTTTAAAGATTGGGATATTTTATTTTTATAACCTAACCCTGCTTTAAACTTCTCCACAACATTATCCCTGACCTGTTTTGTGTGTTCCTTGGCCTTCATGATGCTGTTTGTTTACTAAGGTTCTCTAACATGAGGGCTTCACAGAACAGATGTATTTGCACCGAGATTAAATTGCACACAGGTGGACTCTACTTACTAATTAGGTGACCTCTGAAGGCAATTGGTTCCACTAAATTTTAATTAGGGGTATCAGAGTGAAGGGAGCTGAATACAAATGCACTCCACACTTTTCAAATATTTATTTGCAAAACATTTGGAAAACCATTTATCATTTTCCTTCCACTTCACAATTATGCACTACTTTGTTTTTTGTCTATCAAATACAATAGCAATAAAATACATTTATGTTTTTGGTTGTAAAATGACAAAATGTAGAAAATTTCAAGGGGTTTGAATACTTTTTCAACGTACTGTACAAATGTGTGTGCGATCTACATATGTGTGCGTATTTTTTTGTACCTGTAGAATATAATGTATATATGGATGTATAAATTTAAACCTGTATTTTGTCCTGACACACTTTAAAACTACCATAGCAGAAATTAATTTCAAATTTCTACAGCGTTCCTAACCACTGTGTTGGAGAAGATATGGAAAAAGGGGCTGGTTTATGAGGGTGTATCTCCGTATGAAGTATGTTAGGAAACTTGACTTTCAAACCTTTTATTATACTTGGGCAGGCTGGTTAATCTTCAGGAATTCGGAGGAATTCATTCAGTAGATGTCACTAGTATTATCTGACTCTGTGTGATCCTGGCATTCTTCTTTACTCCCGTGTCCAGTGGTGGATTATTCCTGCTGTCCTCACATCCTGAGCCTGTCTATTGGCCTGATGATACCAGAAACAGTCTCCCGCACAAAATTGCTAGACCATGGGGGAGCAGGAGTGGCAGGGACCATTCTTGGAGAGGTAAGTATATCTCCACTTTCCTCGCCCCTTGACAAAAACATGCAATTAACCCATGCAGGATGGGAATAGCTCCAATGCATAGGAGAAAAAAAATCCTAGAATTCTTCTTTAAGATACACTTTTACTTTGACATGAAAGAGTATAATTCTGTTGAGGAGTGTAAGTATACATTATAGGCCATCTAGCTGCCTAGATTTTTAAGAACTGTCCACAGTTTTAATGCTAAGAAAAGTCTTGATTAATGAAATGGTCAGATGCCATGGTAAAAGTGAATATAGTAATTAATGGATGCACTGCATTGGCAAATATCTTGGCAGAACTGTTTCAATTATACAGGACAGGACATATACAAGAGAGTAAATACATCAGTGCAAATATTCAAATGGAAAAATTATAGATAAAAAAAAAGTTGGGTGGGATGACAGGGATTTGATATGCAAGATGAAAAAGAAGAAAGAATTAGATGGAGCGCATAGAAAATAGGAATAGAACAGTAAAAACCAGACACAATGTCAAATATAAGTATGGGTGGAAGAGAGGAATATTTAGACAAACCAGACTAAGCTGGATATAATGACTGGTGCTAAGGAAGGTAAGCAAGACAACCAAAGGAAGACAATACTAATAAACAAAGATGAGACTAATAAATAGCATGGTTAGAAGACAAATAAGGCTAAGAAATGGTGTGGATGAAGGAAGACTAGGGCTGATAAACAAGACACTGGAAGGAGGACAAGGCTGACAAATAGGACAGATGAAGGAAGGCTAGACTGCCAAAGTGGATAAAAAAAAAATTACGGCAATAAGAGTAAGGGGAGAAAGATGACACTGACAAATGAGATGGGTGGAGGAAAGTGAAAATGAAAAATTGTACAGATGAAAGAAAGAAGACAAGTTAGATAGATGGAGGAGAGAAGACTGAAAACGAATGGATGAAGGAAGACAAGAAAAGAAAATGGGCGAAGGAAAGCAGGATTGACAAAGAAAGGCAAGACTAAAAAAAACTGGATGTGCAAAGGAAGATCAAACTGACAAATTGGAGAGGAGATGGATTGGAAGAAAAATTAAATTGTGTGGACACAGAAAGAAAAGAATCACAAACTAGACCGGTGAAGAAGGCAAGATTGACGACCATAAACGTAAGAGAAAGGTGAGACCTATAAGCAGTAAGCGAGAAGAACGATGTGATAGATAAACAGAAGAGTCAGGAAAATATGACATTTGGAAAGGACACAGGTGAAGGAAGACTAGGCTTACAATTGGGACTGGTGCAAAAAGACAAGGAAGAAAACAAAGACAAAGACAAGCCTGATTGAGCAGACCTTAAGAAGCCTAAAGCCTCATGTACACTGCTGCTTGTAAACGGACGTTTAGGAGCAGTTGGGCATTTTTTTCAACTGCTCCTGAACTTTCCTCTATGTTATCTTATCGGTTCATTTACACTGGGTTTTTTACAGTAATTTCTAGGCGGATGAGTTTAGAGGCTTTTTTTGGAATGCAAAAAAATGGGTTCAGACGCTGAGTTTAGAGGTATTTCAAGCGCCAAACCCTTCTAAACGCGGCTAAACACGGTAACTCGCATTTAGCTGAATTTCGTTTACAGGCGTTTTTCATTTTTGGCTATTTTGAAAAAAATATTTTTTTTTTCAAACGCTTCTAAATACAAACACGGCAAAATGCAGCTAAACGTGTCATGTAAACGCAGCAAAACAGATGTTTTAAACGTGGGTTACTATCTGTCAAGTTAAATCGTTCAGGAAAGGTTGTAAAAACGTCCCGTGTACATTAAGCCTAAGTTTGCCAAACAGGGCAAGCAAGGCTTAAATAAAAGTAATAGGCAATATAGAGTGAGTGAGGTTGTGAGTTAGTGTAGCAAGCAATTGACAAATAGGCCTAAGATCTGGTAAAAGAGTTGGAGAGTAACGTGGCAAAATGAGTGTGGGAGTTAGCAGAATAGGAAAATGCAAGGAGTGGTAAGTAAATGGAGGTAGGTAAAATATCTGTTATTGGGGAAATAAATTACTAAATATGTGAACAGACTGAGAAGTCAATAACTATTAAATGCAAATATAGTAGATGAATACTCATGTAACATTCATATGGAGGAAGCAATTAAAATGAGTCAACAGAACACATAGGTGGACCATGAGTGTAGCAACACATGATTACAAGTCCTATAGAAGTGTTGGACCAAAAAAAAGTGTAGGAAAAACATAGAACGAGCAGGGAAAGAAGGGCCTGACAACAATCACAAGTAAAAGAAAGACCAGGACAACAAATGAGATGAGCAAAAAGGGGAAGGATAATGAGCGCAACAGTAAAACAGAAAGGGGAGGTCAACAGACAAGCAGGAATTGCAGAGGAAGTCAACACAAAGAAATAAACCAAGCAAGGGAAGGCAAGACTATTAAAAGGGTCATATAAATCAGTGTTTCTCAACTCCAGACCTCAAGGCGCCCCAACAAGTCATGTTTTCAGGCTGCCCCTCAGATGAAACAGCTGTGGTAAATACTAAGGCAGTGAAACTGATCAAATCACCTGTACAAAATAACGGAAAGCCTGAAAACATGACCTACTGGGGCACCTTGAGGACTGCAGTTGAGAATCACTGATATAAATGGTACAACACCAACAAAGAAAGAATAGACAAAAAAAAAACAGAAAAATAAGAAGGAAGATAAAACAGACTAATGTGACTCAAGATGTGCATAGAAGAAAGGTCTAAAAAGGAAAGTGAAGCTTGCAAAAGGCAAGTGCAAAGACAGACAAAATTACAATTCTGTATGTTACAAGAGCTAAAAGTGATGAGTTGGATGGGCAAAGGCAGAAGAGAGTGGCACACAAGATTGGAAGAGAAGGTGTGACTATATTATGGAATGAAAGGAGGATAAACAGATGACTGTAAGGCTCGATTCACATCTATGCATGATGCTTTTGAGCGTTTCTGCAGTGCTTTTTGCCTGTGCTTGCCGTGTTTTTGGACATGCGTTTTTACAGCGATTTTACCACATTTTTTTTTCACACTGTATCTAGCTGGTTGCTAAGGAGAGTGCCGGGAAGCTGGCCGCTGAGTCCTTAGCAACTGATGAGTTAGTCAGCTGACTTCTCGCTGAATGTAAAAATTCAGAAAAATTCAGTAACATTTTTTAGCCGGCATTTTTTTTTTTACAATCAGGGGGAAGTCAGCTGAGAGCTGATGACTCATCGGTTGCTAAGGATGTGGCAGTCGGCATCCTGGTCCTCTCCTTAGCAACCAGCTATATACAGTGTAAAAAAAAGAAATAAAAAATTAAAAACGCAAATCGCGGCAAAATCACGGTAAAATCGTTGTAAAAACGTGCTTCTTGCGTTTTGGATGCGGGTCCATTGAATTCTATTACATGCAAAATGCTGCATTTTGCGGGAAAAAAGTCCCCGACCCTTTCCCAAAAAGCAGAGGCACTAAAATGCATTGATGTGAACTTGTTCCGTAGGAACCCATGTTAAAAAATGTCCCCTCATTTCTGCAAAATGCATCAAAAAACGCATTAGTGTGAATCTAGCCTAAAACAGGAGAAGCAATGTAAGTTTGGCAAAGGAAAGAAAAAGCCACAAAGTGGTGGGCTTCAGGACTATTTCTTTAAATTTCTGGTTTCAGTACCAGTCCAGCTGGGTTGCACTGGGTTCTCCTTGACCGAAGGTGTCGCTGTCACCACCAGCAAGAGTAGAAACGTAGTCTAGCTGGGTGCATTGAATGCCACTTATCTCTCGGAACCAGCCCAGTGGGAATGTTTTCCTGCTGTGCAATCTGGGGGGTGGTATTTACTCCACCTTGGCGGGAGATTTTTTCTGCCTTTTTGGTTCTGGTGGTCCTCCTGACCCAGCCCCATGGTCCTCCTGGCCTGGGGTGCGGAACTATGCATCCTGAGTGTCTGGGCCGGCTGGCCCGAAACGATGCAACTGCAGGGACAGGCCCGAGTGAATTTCGGGGCCTACTGATCCAAGGGCGGTCCGGTGCCGTCTCATCTGAAGGGAGAGGCCCAGCAACTGAAGAACCCCAGGGGAGGACTCTTTCAGGAGAAGACCGTGCGCAAGGCTGGTTTTTCTGAAGGAGCCTGGAGGCTTAGTTGAAGGACACAACCTGGATCAACATTCATATCGTATCACCGGATCGCCTGAGAGAAACTGGTACCGTATGTTAGTTCTTTAAATATATCCACATCCCTCAGTAACGCTCAAGTGTATCTCACAAGTCTGTGGCAGAGACTTTGTCGAGCACCCCACCGGCTGCTAGGCCTAGTGAGAGAGGTCTATCCGGGGTTGTTAAATCCAGTTGTGAAACAGTTTTTATTCTCTGGATTTTCTCTCAAGATTTTCATCTTGCAATCTAAGTACCTGAACTCACTCCTAACCCTCTACCCTCTATTGAGAGACTTTTTTTTGTTCTAAATAAATAATCCAAAAGAGGATTCAGTGTCAGTTTCCACATTCTTGGGCCATCTACCACGGGAACCCCAAGACAGAGAAGCAAGCAAGTGAGGTAACGGTAAGCCCAAATAAAACCAGCAGCTCCTTCGGGGGTCAGTGCTACATGCATAAGGCATGTATAAGGCACGGAAGGCACAAACAGGATGGTTAGGGAGGAATGAGACTGACTAAGCAGGGAGGTGAAAGAGAGAAACAAAACAGACAGGAGACTAGGCTGACAGATAGAATGGGTGAAGAAGCACAGAACTCAAATACAAGAAAGGTAAAACAAGACCAACAAATGCAAAAACACAAAGGGGTTGATTTACTAAAAATGGAGATTGCAAAATCTGGTGTAGTTCTGCATAGAAACCAATCGGCTTCTAGATTTATTTTATTGTCTGAGTTTAATTGAATAAGCAAAAGTTAGAAGCTGATTGGTTACCATTAGGGATGAGCTTCGAGTTTGAGTCGAACTCATGTTCGACTCGAACATTGCCTGTTCGCCTGTTCAGCGAACAGTGAACAATTTGGGCTGTTCGCGGCAAATTCGAAAAGCCGGAACACCCTGTACAAGTCTATGGGAGAAATCTAAAGTGCTAATTTTAAAGGCTAATATGCAAGTTACTGTCCTAAAAAGTGTTTGGGGACTTGGGTCCTGCCCCAGGGGACATGGATCAATGCAAAAAAAAGTTTTAAAAACTGCAGTTTTTTCAGCAGCAGTGATTTTAATAATGATTAAAGTGAAACAATAAAAGTGTAATATTCCTTTACATTTCGTACCTGGGGGGTGTCTATAGTATGCCTGTGAAGGGGCGCATGTTTCCCGTGCTTAGAACTGTCCCTGCACAAAGTGTAATTTCTGCAGGAAAAAAAGTCTTTTAAAATCACTCGCGGCTACAATGAATTGTCGGCTCCCGTAATACAGAGAACACTCAGCCGACAAATTCATTCATTGATAAAAAATAAAAAAAGCGTGGGGTTCCCCTAAATTCAATTACCAGGCCCTTTAGGTCTGGTATGGATATAAAGGGGAATCCAGCGTCAAATTAAAAAAAAAATTGACGTGGGGGCCCCCATAAAAATCCATACCAGATCCTTTATCCGAGCACGCAACCTGGCAGGCTGCAGGAAAAGAGGGGGATGACGAGAGAGCGCCCCCCCTCCTGAACCGTACCAGGCCACATGCCCTCAACATTGGGAGGATGCTTTGGGGGTCTGTGACCCCTCAAAGCACCATGTCCCCATGTTGATGGGGACAAGGGCCTCATCCCCACAACCCTGGCCGGTGGTTGTAGGGGTCTGCGAGCGGGGGGCTTATCAGAATCTGGAAGCCCCCTTTAACAAGGGGACCCCCTTGTCTGGTATGGATATTTAGGGGGAACCCCACATCAATTTTTTTTTTATTTGACACGGGGTTCCCCTTAATATCCATACCAGACCTGAAGGGCCTGGTAATTGAATTTAGGGGAACCCCACGCTTTTTATTTTATTTTTTATCAATGAATAAATTGTCGGCTCCCGTAATACAGAGAACATTCATTGAGTGTTCTCTGTATTACGGGAGCCGACAATTCATTGTAGCCACGAGTGATTTTAAAAGACTTTTTTTCCTGCAGAAATGACACTTTGTGCAGGGACAGTTCTAAGCATGGGAAACATGCGCCCCTTCACAGGCATACTATAGACACCCCCCAGGTATGAAATTTAAAGGAATATTACACTTTTATTGTTTCACTTTAATCATTATTAAAATCACTGCTCCTGAAAAAATGGCTATTTTTAAAACTTTTTTTTGCATTGATCCATGTCCCCTGGTGCAGGACCCAGGTCCCCAAACACTTTTTAGGACAGTAACTTGCATATTCGCCTTTAAAATTAGCACTTTAGATTTTGAACGTTCGAGTCCCATAGACTTTAATAGGGTTCTAAAGCTCACACGAAGTTTAGGTCTGTTCGCAGGTTCTGGTGCGAACCGAACAGGGGGGTGTTCGGCTCATCCTTAGCTACCATGCACATGACTAGTAAATTAACCCACATATATGTTTTAAGGGCGAGTTCACACCAGATGCAGTTGTGTGCTCTTTTTTTCTGCACTAAAAATGCATGCATAGTGGTTTCCATGTACAGTTGTGCTCATAAGTTTACATACCCTGAATTTATGATTTCTTGGCCATTTTTCAGAGAATATGAATGATAACACAAAAAACATCTCTTTCATTCATGATTAGTGTTTGGCTGAAGCCTTTTATTATCGATTACCTGTGTTTACTCTTTTCAAATCATAATGGCAACAGAAACTACCCAAATGACCCTGATCAAAAGTTTACATACCCTGGTGATTTTGGCCTGATAACATGCACACAAGTTTACACAAAGGGGTTTGAATTGCTATTAAAGGTAACCATCCTCACCTGTGATCTGTTTGCTTGTAAATAGTGTGTATGTAGGCAAGGACAATGAGTTTCTGGACTCCTGACAGTCCATTGCATCTTTCATCCAGTGCTGCACCGACGTTTCTGGATTCTGAGTCATGGGGAAAGCAAAAAATTGTTAAAGAATCTGTGGGAAAAGGTAGTTGAACTGTATAAAACAGGAAAAGGATATAAAAAGATATCCAAGGAACTGAGAATGCCAATCAGCAGTGTTCAAACTCTAAACAAGAAGTGGAAAATGAGGGGTTCTGTTGAAACTAAACCACGGTAAGGTAGACCAACTAAAATTTCAGCCACAACTGCCAGGAAAATTGTTTGTGATGCAAAGAAAAACCCGCAAATAACTTCAGATGAAATACAGGACTCTTTGAAAACATGTGGTGTGGCTGTTTCAAGATGGACAATAAGGAGGCACTTGTAGAAAGATGGGCTACATGGTCAAGTCACCAGAAGAATGCCATTACTACACAAATTTCACAAAGTGTCCTGCTTACAATATGCCAAACAGCACAGAGACAAGCCTCAAACCTTCTGGCACAAAATCGTTTGGAGTGATGAGACCAAAATTTTGCTTTTTGGCCACACCATAAACGCTTTGGAGAGGAGTCAACAAGGACTATGATTAAAGGTACACCATTCCTGCTATGAAACATGGAGGTGGGTCGCTGATGTTTTGGGGATGTGTGAGCTACAAAAGCTAAGGAAATTTGGTCAAAATTGATGCAGTCACTTCCAGTCAGTTTCTGCACCAGAAACTGACTAGAGCTAAGTGCATTGGTGTGAACTAGGGCCATTGGAATACATGGAAAACACTGTGCATGCATTTGTAGGGCCAGTTCACACACAAAAAATGTACTTATACGTTCGGGAATAGTTTTTGCTTACAGTTCACACCACACGCAGTTCCAGTGCAGTTCCAGTGCGTTTTTGATACAATTTGCTAGGTTCCAGTAGAAATGGTCTGTGCAGAAAAATGCAGTACGCTCTACTTTTTTTTCTGCACCAAAAACTGACCGGAAACTGACTGCACTGGTGTGAACTTGGAATACATGGAAAACACTTGATGCATTTTTAGTGCAGAAAAAAAGTGCACGGAACTGCATGTGGTGTGAACTAGCACTATGTGGTACTTAAGATACACTGTTTAATTTACATTGTTCTTTATATTTCTGAATGTGGATAATGGCACTGAAATTATTTTAATAAAAAAAAAAATCGAAGTACCTTTCTCTTATGTGATACACAGCTGTCACATGTCCCAGATGTTTCCCAGCTTGTCTGCAGGGAAACATAAGGAGGCTGAGCTTTTAGTCCTCTACTACTGGTCACATGTTTAAAAAAAAAATGCCTTTGGAATACTGGATAAAAATAAATAATTTATATCAATAAGCTGTTTTAAATTGGCATATAAATATATATTTGAAATTAAATCTTTATGATTTTGTATAAATAACAAGGTGTGGGTGGACTTCTGCCATTTACGGGCAGCCCTCCAGCCTGTATCTTAGAATAAAAAGGAAATGAAGCTTCCATCAAGCTACATGTAATATTCCCCATTGTGTTTAGTTGGTCAGTAGGCAGGAAAGTGTAGAGATGGAGTGGGCTGTCACTTTCCACTGTGAATATGCCGTATGTGTGACTCTATAGTCACATGGGATGCTCAGATGTGATAGGGAGGAAATGCTCAGCGTAGAAACTCACTGAAAACTGAGCATGTGCAGAGTTTCCCCTAGCTGAATTGGGGACATGAACAGAAGGGGGAAATAGAAAACAGCAGGATCAACCAGGTTTTTTGCAGAAAACAAATCTCATAGTGACCGAGTGAGTATGAACAGCATGTAATACAGCATTTATTGATAGTTTTTTATGATGTGGGTTTATTGACACTTTAAGAGATTAGTTAAGGAGAAAAAAAAAGCGATCAAACTAAAGCATGTGAGTATAGACCCCCTAAATATACAGGGATAAAATTACTGTACAGTAAATGTAGACAAAGGAGGGAATTTAAAGGAGGGGAAATTAAAGGGTACTGGAGATACTGGGATTGATTTACTAAAGGCAAATAGGCAGTTCAATTTGAAAGAGAAGTTGCACTTTGCAAATGCATTTGGTCCAAAGCTTGGCGAATGTGGTGAAATTTCCCTCAAAAAGTACCCAATCATGTGCAAAGAAGATTTTAAAAAACTGCATATTTGATTGCACATGCTTGGATAATGGAAGTCAGCAGAGCTTCCCCATATGTATTAAGCAGTGGGCAAGTTCCATTGCAAAGTACAACTTCCCTTGCAAAATGAACATTTTTTTTTGCATTTAGTATTTCAAACCCACAGTATCTGTATAGTAAAAGAAAGGAGACTGCAAAGTAGAAGCCAAAAATTATTAGCTGACTGTTGAGTTCACTTAAACAAAGAATTTCATAAAATATGCTCAGATGTAGTAGCCAATTATTATTGTCAGCCAGTATCCACTTGTCTTGGGCAGGTGGAATAGATTTAAGTATATGCAGTCATCTTCTAATGGTTGATCGGATCACAATCTTGCACTGCACAAAGAAAATGCAGTCAGAGGAATTGTGGTACCTTGTAGGTAGACAGTTTAAAAGCTGTTCAGAACATCATATTAGTGCCTGATCAAGCAGTTTCTGCATATGTAACCCCTCAACTTGTGAAACAACCCATTCAGTTAAACATATGAATGAAATAAAAAAATATATATAAAACATTTTTTTTGCCCCTTATTTAAAAGTGATCACATTCCCGCTATTTTCAGCTGCAAATGGGTTGGGGGGTGAGAAACAGCAGTGGATAAGTCTGATTGTTGGAGGAGAGCAGGCTGAGAACTGACCACATTGTGTTCTTCTGCTTAGTGTGGTCAGTTTTTAATAGGAAAGCAAAGGGACTGACAAGGACACCAGGGATTTCACACAAAGGAAGCAATATAAAGAGAAGAGAATAGTTTTTCATATAAGTACTGTGCATGATACAGCAGTCACATACTAACAATATGAAATGTTGGGGTAACAAATTCTTTAGCCATTTTACCATAATTGCTGATTTGGTTGTCCATCTTCTGTCTTTACGTCTGCTTATTTTCTTTACACCATTGTTCATTGAGTCCATTGTCCATTGTTCATCTGAGTTCATTGATGGACACAGCACTTCTAATCTTGACCTTAGGGTTATATCACCACCTTCAGGAGGAGGACTAGGCAGAAACAACAAAACAAGCACAGTACCGCCCAGGGGCGGTCCCCACTGGTAGTAACCTCCCACTCTTCTACAGGCAGCTCAGTTTGTTAAAAGCAATACTAACCCAAACAGGAGGGGTGGGTGCTGTGTCCATCAATGAACTCAGAGAAAGGGATTTTATGGTGAGTAGAAAAAAATCCAGTTTTCTCTTTCCTTCATTGACGGACACAGCACTTCTAATCTTGACCTTCGGGACATCCCAAAGCAGTGCCACAACGAGGGGTGGGAACACAAAACCAAAAAGAAATAAAATAAACAAAAAAAGACTACAGGTCCCAGCAGGGAGCCAGGTCCTTCTCCTAGACTAGGCAGAAAAAAACTGAGCTGCCTGTAGCAGAGTGAGGGGTTACTACTAGTGGGGACTACCCCTGAGCAGTGCTGTGCTTGTTTTGCTGTTTCTGCCTAGTTCTACTCCTGAAGGTGGTGATATAACCCTAAGGTCAAGATTAGAAGGGCTGTATCTGTCAATGAACAAATGAGAAAATAGGATTTTTATAACAGCTTACCTGTAAAATCCTTTTCTTTGAAGTACATCATAGGACACAGAGCCATAGTATTTACTATGTGGGTTATAGTCCACCTTCAGGTGATTAACACTAGCACGCTCTAAATTAAAAAGTGCACTCCCTATATAGCCCCTCCCACCCGTGGGAGTACCTCAGTTTTGTAGCAAAGCAATACACATCTATACCAAAAAAGGGAGGGACCTCTGTGTCCCCTGATGTACTTCAAAGAAAAGGATTTTACAGGTAAGCTGTTATAAAAATCCTATTTTCTTATTGTACATCACGGGACACAGAGCCATACTAGTTACTATGTGGGATGTCCCATAGCAATGCCAACTGAAGTAAGGAAGACACAACAAAAGTAGGGCACCAAGAGACTAGAGTACTAATACTGCAGCCTGCAGTACACTGTGCCCAAAGGCGATATCCTCATGATCTTTTACATCTACTTGATAGAATCTGGTAAATGTATGGACTGAAGACCAAGTTGCAGCCTTGCAGATCTGAGCCATAGAGGCTTGGTGATGCACTGCCCAAGAAGCACTAACAGCCCTGGAGAAGTGCGCTTTAATATGAACAATTACTTGATGAATTAATTTAGAAATAGTAGATTTCGACACTGCCTGTCCTCTTTCAGGACCGTCTGGCAACACAAAAAAAGTCTGTTTTATGAATCTTAGCAGACACTTTCAATAGACTTTGACCGCTCTCACTGCATCAAGAGAATGTAGTGATCTTCCTTCCACAGAACGAGGTTCTGGAAAAAATTAAGGCATAACAATATCCTGGTTTAAATGAAAAACACAATACTACCTGTAACGGCACCCCTAATATAAAGGGGGTTAACGCCGTTTACGATGTTCCCTCTCCTAGACACACATCCACTCGCTACCAATATCCACAGCTAAACGACCCTTTCCTATAGGAGCCGACCCCTCTGGCAAAAAGACGAGACACACTCTGTCTCTTCTGTAGTAGGAATGACTTTATTAATGAGAAACATTGTAACTTTATACACAATTCAAGGCACATGCTTTAACATGAACAAGGGCCCAGCTCCACCCACACATCCCAAGACTCAACACCTCATCCTGACGTTTGCTAGGCTTCAAACGATCCCACCCAATACACATCTTTTCACAAAGGGTTGGCAGCCAGTCTGTCTGGCACTTTACAATACACACAAGGACAGACTTAAATGAACACTAGAAATGCAAAACAACTTAATTCCTCACAGCAATGATACTTAACCCCCATATACAGTATACATCCAATCTATATACAATGTATATACAGCCTTGAATATGGCTATCACAGACCATATCGGGGGTTTCTTTTATTCACCCTGTGTCCAAAGTGACCCCACTGTCACACATCTCCCCTTTCGGCAGGGGACTAACAGAGGAGGGGACCCCAGACGGGTTGACTCCGCAGTTAGTCCATGGGTCCATTCTTCCAATACTGGATAACCCATCAACATTGCACTAGGAGCCCGGGAGGGCGTCGGTTTGCCGGGACAACCCATCAGCATTGCCGTTTTGCTTACCGGGTCGGTAGCTGATGGTGAAGTTGTAAGGTTGTAGGGCTAAGCTCCACCGCAGCAACCTGCCATTATCTCCGGAGACCTGGTTAAGCCAGACCAATGGGTTGTGGTCGGTGACCAGTGAAAATTCCTGTCCGTATAAGTAGGGGTTCAGCTTTTTAAGGGCCCAGACCAGGGCCAAACACTCCTTCTCCACTGCCGCATAGCTCACTTCCTGGGGTAATAGTTTTCTACTCAGGTATGCGACAGGGTGTTCTCCTCCATCCTCCCCAACTTGGCTCAGCACCACCCCCAGTCCAAACATGGAAGCATCGGTGTGGACAAGAAAACGTTTGTTAGGTACTGGGGCAGCCAAGACAGGGGCATTTACAAGTGCTTGCTTGAGGGCTAGAAACGCGGATTCATAAGCTGGAGACCAGAGGACTTGCCTAGGTAAATTCTTTTTCGTCAGGTCAGTCAGGGGTTTGGCGATAGCACTATAATTAGGGACAAAACGTCGGTAGTACCCTGCAGTTCCCAAGAAGGCCAATACCTGGGTCTTAGTACGGGGCGTGGGCCAGTTAGCTACTGCCTCTACCTTGGCTGGCTCGGGTCTCTGGTTCCCACACCCCACTCGGTGTCCCAGGTACTGCACCTCCGCCATCCCTAGATGGCACTTTTCTGGTTTCAAGGTCAGGCCTGCGGCCCGAATTTTGTCCAGAACCACTCCTACGTGAACCAGGTGCTCCTCCCAAGACCCACTGTAGATCGCAATGTCATCCAGATATGCACATGCAAAATCCTGGAAGCCATCGAGGAGCCTATCCACCATACGTTGGAAGGTCGCCGGGGCATTTTTCATTCCAAATGGCATGACCTTAGACTGGTACAGGCCAAATGGGGTAACAAATGCCGACTTGGGGATAGCATCCTCGGCCAGGGGGATCTGCCAATAACCTTTACACAGGTCTATTGTAGTTAAATAACGTCCCCTGGCTATACGATCTAGTAGTTCGTCTACCCTGGGCATCGGGTAGGCATCGGTGGTGGTCTTCTCGTTGAGTCGCCTGTAGTCCACGCAGAACCGGGTAGTCCCATCTTTCTTAGGCACTAGGACTACAGGTGAGGCCCAAGGGCTGTCAGAAGGCTCAATGACTCCTAACTGAATCATCCCCTGTATCTCCTTCCGCATTTCCTCTCGGACTGCTTCAGGGATACGGTAGGGGGGCTGGCGGAGGGGTGCTTGTCCAGGGGTCTCTACCTTATGTACAGCCAAGGTCGTATAGCCCGGTCTTTGGGAGAACGTCGCCTGTTTCTCCCACAGAAGCCGCTTAGCCTGTTCCTTCTTTGTGGGGCTTAACCGGTCTCCTAGCTGTACAAGGCTAATGAGGTCAGTCTGGGGCTCTCTCTCTATTAAGTCAGGGAGGGGTAAACCTTCTGAGTCGTCCGCAGCAGGGGCACATACTACAGCAACATCCTCCTGCCGTTCCTGATACTCCTTCAGCATGTTCACATGAAAGGTTCGCTGGATTCTTTCATCTGCACAGCTGGCAATGACATAGGTAGTATCACATACCTGGGCTACTACTTTATACGGGCCCTGCCAAGATGCCTGCATCTTGTCGGTCTTCACAGGCTTGAGCACTAAGACCTTCTGCCCAACCTGGAAGACCCGCTGTCGGGCCCCCCGGTCGTACCATCTCTTCTGTCTTCCCTGGGCCACCTGGAGATTCTCTCTTACCATCAGAGACAGTTGCTCCATGCGGTCCCTGAGTTCCAGAACATAGGGTACTATGGGGGTCCCTTCTTGCTCTGTCTCTCCCTCCCAGTGTCCTCTGATGAGATTGAGGGGTCCGCGGACCCTTCTCCCATAGAGCAACTCGAAGGGCGAGAACCCAGTAGATTCCTGGGGTACCTCTCTGTACGCAAATAACAGGTGAGGCAGGAATCTCTCCCAGTCTCTGCAAGAGTCCGAAAAGGTCCTCAGCATTTGCTTGAGGGTCCCGTTAAAGCGTTCACAGAGACCATTAGTCTGGGGGTGGTAGGGGGAGCTCAGTAAGGGCTTAATATTGCACACCTTCCACAACTGCCGGGTGAGTACCGCGGTAAACTGGGTTCCCTGGTCAGAGAGAATCTCTTTAGGGAACCCCACTCTGGTAAAAATCTTAACCAGGGCATCAGCTACTGTCTCTGCTTCAATGTTGGACATAGCTACTGCCTCTGGGTAACGGGTGGCGTAGTCCACCACAGTGAGAATATACTTCTTTCCGGATGGACTAGGCCGGGCCAGGGGACCCACAATGTCAATGGATATGCGGTAAAAGGGCTCCCCAATAATAGGCATGGACATGAGTTTAGCCTTAGGGTGGTCCCCCCTCTTCCCTATCCGTTGACATGTGTCACACGTTTTGCAGTATTGTCGCACATCCTGGCTAAAATTGGGCCAGAAGAAATTCTGTGTGATCCTATGGGCCGTGCGACGGAACCCTAGATGTCCTGCTAGCGGCACATCATGCCCGATTCGCAGAATCTCCAGCTGGTATTTCTTAGGTACCACCAGCTGTCGTTTCTGCGAAGGGGCCTTACTTCTCTGAGATGGCTTAGGGATCCTATACAGTCTATCCCCATCCCATTCAAACAGCTCCCCATCTATTCCCCTTTCCTGAGTATCTGCCTTAGCCCTATACTTGTGTAAGGTCGGGTCCTCCCGAGTTTCCCTCCCGAATGCTTCTGGGGTATCCCAGCCTAGGCGCACCTGATCTAAGGTATGTGTCGGGGAGGATAGTCTCACCTGGGTCTCTGCAGCGAGCGGGCCGGTTCCAGCAGTACGTGTCTGTGCACGGGTAGTCACAGGGTTGACTTCATCGGGGCCCATCGGGGTGTAAGCAGAAAGGAGGGGGGCCAAATCATTCCCCAGTAGTACATCCGCAGGCAAGTCCTTCATCACCCCCACATTCACGTGTCCCGAACCAACCCCCCAATCCAGGTGAACACGGGCCACGGGTAGCCGGAAGATGGTACCTCCCGCTACTCTTACGGCTACAGTGTCTCCGGTGTGTTGGCTCTCTGGGATGAGGTTCTTCTGTAGTAGGGTCATGGTAGCGCCGCTATCACGTAAGCCATTGGCTACCGTTCCATTAACCCGGACCGTCTGCCTGTGTTGTTGCCTGTTGTCCCGGTTAGCTGCTTGTATTGGATCAGCCTCGTGCAGGACGCCCCAATGTTCTTCCTCCTCAACGCAGTGGGCCGCAGGCATGGGTGTGCGGGGGCTCCCCCTTGCTGGTTGTCTCCATGACTTGGACTGGATGGCTGGATTTAATGGACAGTTTGGCTTTTTGTGCCCTAGCTGTTTACATCCGAAACACCTGATGGGTTGTGCATAGTCCTGGGAGTTGAACCTGGGCTGCTGAGGATAAGTGGCCGCTGGGGTTGGTGCTGAAGCTGTGTTAGAGGCTGATAAACTGGGCCGAGATGGTGGATAGCGCTCGCTTCCGTCTGACCTTCGAGAGTCCAGATATTCATCGACCAAAGTAGCCGCTTGCTGTACAGTCCGTGGTTGCTTATCTCGTACCCAATCCCGTAGTACCGGAGGGGTGTGGTTAAAGAACTGTTCTAAGAGTACTAGTTGGGTGATGTCCTCTATGGTATGAGCGTGGCTTCCCTGGATCCAGCCCTTAAGGTCTCGCTGCAGACGATGTGCCCACTCCACGTATGTTATGTGGGTTTGTTTCCGGGATTCTCGAAACTTAATCCGGCTGGCTTCGGGTGTAATGGCAAATCGGGCTAGCAGAGCTTCTTTTACCCGGTCATAGTCTTTAGCGTCCTCATCCTCCAGGGCCCGATACGCATCCGCCGCTCTGCCAGTTAAATTACTTGCCAGTAAGGCGACCCAATCTTGGGGCAGTACTTCATGTATCTGGCATAGTCTCTCAAAGTCCTGCAGGAATGCTTCAATTTCCTCCTCTCCCTCCTTAAATAGTTTGAACGCCCGAAAGGGCAACTTACGGACAGGCGCTGCATCTTTAGGTGTTGTCTCCGATTGCCGTATTTCTGCCATTCTCTGCTCATGCTGCCGCTCTAGTTCTCTCTCCTGTCGCTCATCCTGCAGCTGGATGTCTCTAATGGCATTCTGTATGGCGGTCTCTGATGGGTTAGCACCATATAATGAATGAATGAATGAATGAAATACTTATATAGCGCACAATGCGAACTGAATCGCCTCTAGGCGCTGTGGCGAGCTTTGATCATCTGCTAAAAGAGGAAGGTCTTGAGTTTTTTCCTAAAAGCCAGGTGATTTTCTTCCAGGCGGATGTTGATTGGTAGAGCATTCCATAGCCGAGGCCCTTGGACAGCGAATCTCCGATCACCCTTGGATTTATACCGGGCTTTGGGCACGAGGAGGAGGTTTTTGTTGGCTGATCGAAGACTGCGGTTTGGTGTGTAATGATTTATTTTCTCCATTAGGTATTGCGGAGCTTCTCTATGCACGCATTTGTGGGTGAGGCAAAGGGTCTTGAACGTGATCCGATTTTTTACGGTTAGCCAATGTAAGCTCCTCAGTGAAGGAGAAATGGATTCCCAGGGTTTTTTTCCTGTTATCAGCCTTGCCGCCGTGTTTTGGATCAGTTGTAATCGCGCAAGTTGATATTGTGGTAATCCTATGTAAAGCGAGTTTGCGTAGTCCAGTCGTGAATTAATGATTGCCACCCGCTGTCGAACTCGTTGCTGAAACAAGTCTTCAACTGACCGGGGTCCTGCATCACCATCCCTCTGATCCATCTCGGTTAGTTCCCTGATCAAGGTGGCCTTGTTCTTTGTCCCACTGGTCTCTCCACGGCTCTCAAGTAAGTCTTTTAGTGTGGCTTTCCTGCAGGCTGCATAGCTGGTCATTTACTGTGGTGGTTTGAAGTGTCCCAGTAACTGAAGAGAAGATCCCACTGCTGCCACCAATGTAACGGCACCCCTAATATAAAGGGGGTTAACGCCGTTTACGATGTTCCCTCTCCTAGACACACATCCACTCGCTACCAATATCCACAGCTAAACGACCCTTTCCTATAGGAGCCGACCCCTCTGGCAAAAAGACGAGACACACTCTGTCTCTTCTGTAGTAGGAATGACTTTATTAATGAGAAACATTGTAACTTTATACACAATTCAAGGCACATGCTTTAACATGAACAAGGGCCCAGCTCCACCCACACATCCCAAGACTCAACACCTCATCCTGACGTTTGCTAGGCTTCAAACGATCCCACCCAATACACATCTTTTCACAAAGGGTTGGCAGCCAGTCTGTCTGGCACTTTACAATACACACAAGGACAGACTTAAATGAACACTAGAAATGCAAAACAACTTAATTCCTCACAGCAATGATACTTAACCCCCATATACAGTATACATCCAATCTATATACAATGTATATACAGCCTTGAATATGGCTATCACAGACCATATCGGGGGTTTCTTTTACTCACCCTGTGTCCAAAGTGACCCCACTGTCACACTACCTTTGGTAGAAATTCAGGATGAGGCCGCAGTACAACCTCCTCCTTATGAATAAACCAATATGACTCTTTACACAAGTTAGCAGCCAACTCTGATACTCTTCCTGCAGAAGATATGACAATCAAGAAAATTATTTTTCCTTGTCAAGAGGACCAAGGGAATATCTCGTATAGGTTCAAAAGGCTGCTTCTGTAAAGCCAACAGGACTAAATTTAAGTCCCAAGGGTTCAGGGGTGACCTAACTGGAGGATTAATCCATGTTGCCCCCTGAATAAAGTAAGTGGTCATTGAAAATACACAGATAAAGCCGACATCTGGCCTTAATAGTACTCAAGGCCAGCTTCATTTCTAATCCTATTGGTAGGAATTCAAGAGTCCTACCTATGAAATATTTCCTGGGGGGCCAACCCCTGGATTCACACCAGGGGACATATACCGTCCAGATTCTATAGTATATGACTCCGGAGGCTTACTTCCTAGCATTAACCAAATAGAAACTACTGAAGCTTACAGCTCATGAGCTTTTATATTGTGGGTCTCAATAGCCAAACCGCTAAATTTAGCGTTTGTAAGGTAGGATGGAATACCGGACCTTGTGAGAGAAGGGCTGGCCATAGCGGTAGGGTCCCCTATTGTCATTTTTACGATCTCTGCAAACCAAGATCTCCTGGGCCACAAGAATCCCCTCCTTTCCTTCTTGCTTGATCCTGCGAGAAGGCGCAGAAGCAGCAGAACAGGAGGGAGCGCATAGATCAGTGAAGAAAGGATCCCTTTGTCCTTGACACAAAGTTGTCAATCTTGTTGTTGAACCTGGACGCAAATAGATCCACGTCTGGAGCTCCCTATTTTTGGCATATTGACAGAAAGATGTCGAGGTGAAGGGAACATTCTCCCGGGAATAATTGTTGGTGACTCCAATAGTCCGTCTGCCAATTCCCAGTCCCTGGAATGAAAATTGCTGATAGGCACGGAATGTTGTTTCCCAAGATAGAATATGATTCACCTCTCTCCGACTTCTTGTGACCCCTTGGTGATTTACATAGGCCACAGCTGTGGCATTTTCGGATTGGAACCTGACAGGACAATTCCGTAGTCTGAGCATCCAGGCCTCCAGGCCTCCAGGGCCAGGGGTACTGCTTGAATCTTTAGAATATTGATGGGCAAGGTCATCTCTGATTTGGACCATTCCCCTAGGACAGACTGCTTCCTAGCCACGAAGGCTGGCATCTGTTGTTACCACCTTCCAGGTAACTGGTAGAAAGGATTTTCCTTTTTGAAGATTCTTGGATATCAACCACCAATTGACGCAGTTGGAAATCACACCCCTAAATCGCCAATCACATGTCAAACCAGGGCAAAACGTCCATGTATATGCCCCACTACAGCCACATTCAGACTCATATAAGATCAAAAATATGATGAGCTTGTTGAAAACAAATTAATAAACCAAATGGTATAGAAAGCAACCTGGTCAATATGTATAACAATTACCCAATATAACCAAACCATACAGTGGATACAAAAAAATAAAAGATAATAAAGATACCTAAAATAATGATATTAGACAAATACAATGATCCGGTACACATCTTTTCCATTCAGCCCTGTAACGACCATTAGTATGCACATCAGTAGTAATATTCTTAAAGTTCTAATGTATTCCAGGGAAAGTGAATAGGTTGCAAAGCAAAAATTCAAAGGGATTGATTTACTAAAACCAGAGAGTGCAAAATAGAGTACAGTTCTGTCTGCGTTACTTCCAGTTTAATGCCATATAGTTCTGTGTGCATTACTGCCTGTTTAACGCCATTTACTTCTGTGTGCGTTACTGCCGGTTTAACGCCATATAGTTGTGTGTGCGTTACTGCCAGTTTAACGCCATTTACTTCTGTGTGCGTTACTGCCGGTTTAACGCCATATAGTTTAGTATGTGTTACTGCCAGTTTAACGCCATATAGTTCTGTGTGCCTTACTGCCAGTTTAATGCCATTTACTTCTGTATGCATTACTGCCAGTTTAACGCCATATGGTTTTGTGGGCGTTACTGACAGTTTAACGCCATATAATTCTGTGTGTGTGTTACTGCCAGTTTAACGCCACATAGTTTTGTGCATTACTGCCAGTTTAACACCATTTACTTCTGTGTGTGTTACTGCCAGTTTAACACCATATAGTACTGTACATTTGGCGCATTATATTGCCGTATATTATAGAGTAACCGTGGAGTGTGTCTGTGTAGTGTGAGTACTCAAATTAAAGTGCACCAAATTCCACTTTACATAAATTAAAGTGCATCTACGTACAGATTTCCACTTCTTCTTTACATTTGCTTATAAGCACCGCACCCTCCCAATAATGTCTGGGAGGACAACAAGGAGAGGCAGACGTTCCCTTGGCACTGTAAGGGGGCCAGCAACAAATGTGTCCACAGGCAAAGGTGGATGTCCCCAAGCAGGGCATAATTTCCTCTGTTTAGTGAGTTTGCCCATGCTATCCAGCCACAGCATGCAGAGGAGGTGGTGGAGTGGTTTACTAAACCTTCCTCATCCTCCTCATCCTATGTCACACAAGCAGAGACAGGTGTGTAATCCCATGCAGGCACCACAGATACAAAAAGACCAATTTCTATGCACCTGTTACTTCTATCCAAAGTCAAAGTGACACCAGAATGTATCCAAAAAATCTCTAATCTTGTTCCCAGTGCACTACATTGTTGCTCCATCATACATACTGGCTCCCCAGCTGTTGCTAAGCAAAATAAAGGCAGCTTGCAGGAAAAATGTCTTTTTGTTGGGCTTTATAAATGCAATTATTGCTGCAGCAGATTCTAAGCATGGTACAGATCTGCCACTTTACAGGTAGACCAAGGGGACCCCCAGACACTATATTGGAAGTTGTTATGCTTTCACTTTAAACATAAAAACATCACTGCTCATTTAAAAATTACGTTTTTCACAAACTTTTCTTTTATTGATACATGTCCCCTATGGCAAGACACGGACCCCTATAACCATTGTATGCCCAATAACTTGCATATTAGCCTTCAAAATGGGCACTTTTGATTTTTGATGTTCGGGTCCCATTGACTTTAATGGGGTTCGTTATTCGGGTCCGAACTTTTGCGGCGTTTGAAAGTTCTTGTGCAAACCCAACAGCGGTCCGTTCGGCCCATCCCTACTCCATAACCTACATTGGAAACCCGATACCCTACATTGGAAGTAGAAGCAAAGCAATGAGAATCACAGTTCAGGGAAAATGAAGAAATAAAATATTTTATAATGTTAAATAAATAAAATTTAAAATAATGAAAAAAGAAAAAGAAAAAAAAAAACTTTTAGAAGAACAGCCAACATAAGTTTAAGAAGAGTTGACTGGCTGAAGCGTATTCAATGAAAGGGGAATTGAGCTGCTTGTAATGAGACAGGGCTGGTGACTTCAGAGCTAATAGCAGCAAATACAGAGTTAACTGGCAGAAATCCATGCAGTGAAAGGAGAAAGAAATGGCTGAATGATAGAGAGAGACAAGGGAGCTGACATCAGACAGCGGTGTAATCAGAGCGATTGCAGATACTGGAAGTTGCAAAGAAACAGCTAAAAGAAGGACATACAGAGAGGCTGGGTGAACTGATACCAACAATTTGCAGCAGAGGAAGAGTTCAGGTGCGTGACTAGGAGGTGATGCTATGCTGACATACAGATCTCTGCAATATCTGATGAAGAATGCCAGGGGAAGTAAGTGTACGTAATACAGTCTATGGTAGTGGAATAAGGCCCAGAGGACAGACTACAGATGAATATAAATAATATTAACTAAATCCTAGGGCTTCGAGCAAAGTCCAGACACAGATGGCTGTTAAATTAGGAATCATGCACAATGGATGTTTTTTTCAGCTGCTCCTAGGGGTGTCAGGCGTTTTTTTTTTTTTTTCTTTTCTTTTTTCCTGCCTTTAAATGCTCCTACATGTTAGTCTATGTGTTCATGCAAACATAGGCTTTTAGAGGAGTTTAGAGGTAGAGGCATTTAGAGGCAGAAAAAAAAAACACTGCGAGTGCATCTAGGAGTAGCAGAGTTTAGGTAGTAAAAGTACTTGTCGCTTCTAAACGTGTGTAGACACATCTAAACGTGTGTTAATGCCATGCACTTTTAGCACTTGAGAGTTAATTAAATTACATGGCCAGAATAATAATTTATTTATTATTTACAATTAAATGAATTAACATGCAAGCGCTTGACACCTGTAAAGGCTGATAAACACGCCTAAATGCACACTTATACAAGCGTCAGGTGTTTTTTCTGCTAAAACGCTGATGCTAGGAGAGTTGGCAAAACGTGCTGTGTGCATGATGTCTAAAGTGATGCGAAACTACACTATATTGTGAAAAGTATTGGTATGCCTGCCTTTACATGCACATGAACTTTACTGGCATCCCAGTTTTAGTCCATAGGGATCAGTATTGAGTTGGCCCACCCTTTGCAGCTATAACACCTTCAACTCTTCTGGGAAGACTGTCCACAAGGTTTAGGAGTGTGTTTATGGGAATGTTTAACCATTCTTCCAAAAGTGCATTTGTGAGGTCAGCCACTGATGTTGGACGAGAAAACCTGGCTCACAGTCTCTGCTTGAATTCATCCTAAAGGTGTTCTATCGGCTTGAAGTTAGGACAGTCAAGTTCTTCCACCCTAAACCCGCTCATCCATGTTTCTATGGACCTTTCTTTGTGCACTAGTCCAAATCATTTGGTGGAGGGGGGATTAGGGTGTGGGGTTGTTTTTTTTAGGGGTAGGGCTTGGCCCCTTAGTTCCAGTGAAGGGAACTGTTAAGGGGTCAGCATAACAAGACATTTTGGACTATTTCATGCTCTCAATTTTGTGGGAACAGTTTGGGGATGGCCCCTTCCTGCTAATAGCTAATATTAGCTAATAGCTAATATTAATTTGCTATTGTCACACAAATGGGTGGGTTCAGGGCGCAGTGCTCTGTGCCCCAAGCCCACCCTTTTATGAATACAAAAAATGAAATCCAATGAGTCCCTCACCCTGCATGTAGATTAGGGGGGGTGGTGCCCCTGCACTCCTAAGGCCCCTTTCACACGGGGCGGATGATCCACCGTGATGATCTGCTAGCTCAGCGGGGATCGCTCCGTTGTCCCCACTGAGCCGGCGGCGGACAGGGCGGTCTCCGCACACTGTGCAGGGACCGCCCTGTCAGCTCTCCGTTCTCCTTTTATGGGGATCGGATGAGCACGGACCGTCTGTCCGTGTTCATCAGATCCGCTCTGCAGATGGATAGAAAAATTGGATTTTCCTCCGTCTGCAGAATCGGACAGTAGCGGAGGCAGACAATAGCGGGTGTCTTCGTATGTTTATCCGCAGACACCCGCTATCCCATAGGGATGCATGTATGTCCGTATTTCATCCTCAAACGGATGGATGAAATACGGACATACTGTCCGCATGTGTGAAAGGGGCCTAAAGGAGTGGCTGCCACTGTCTGAAACCCATGTGACAGATGGACAATACAGGGCCAAATCATTGTCACTCTATAAGAGGGAATGTCTAGATAAATATCTTCATGGTAGGTTTAAAGGGTATTATTAAAATGAGAGCTGCAGAACTAAAAATTACTTTTGAAAAAACCTTAACAGGTTAAGCCTATATGAGATTTAAATGATTGGGTTTACATATACTGTATAGTATAATTAAAGGCAAAACTTTTTTTTCTAGTTTTGCTTAGGCCGCGTACACACGGGCGGATTGTCTGGCCAACTAAGTCCGTCAGACAATCCGACAGACAATCCGTCCTACTTTTGAATGAACGGACTTGACCACACACGATGAACAGACAGTCCGCTGAAAGCTTGCGCGATGACGTGTACAGCACGTACGACGGGACTAGAAATACGACGTCCAATACACTGCAATGCAACCTTCGGCCATGTAAATCCTTTCTGAGCATGCGCCATACTTAGTCCGTCCAACTTGCCTACTCACGAGCGGACTGTCCGCTGAAACCAAGTTTGGACGGACTGTATTACGGAAATTCCGAAAGACTTAGTCCGCCAGACTGTCCGCTGAAAAAGTCAGCTGAAGCCCACACACAAGCGGACTGTCCGCTGAAACACGTTTCAGCGGACTAAGTTGGACGGACAATCCTCTCGTGTGTACGCGGCCTTGCATGAGCGGACTTGCCCACACACGAGCGGACTGTTTCAGCGAACTGTTTGCCAAACAGTTCGCTCAACTTTTGAAATGAACGGACTCGCCCACGTAAGGCGGAGGCAAGTCCGCCCATTTTGAGCGCGTGTACAGGTAGGCGGGGCCCTCGAAGGAGACGTCGCGGGCTCCGCCGCCTGGAATGGACTTAAAGGGACACCCAACGCCGAAAAAAATCGGCGTGGGGGTTCCCCTTTAAGTCCATTCCAGGCGGCGGAGCCCGCGACGTCTCCTTCGCGGGCCCCGCCTACCTTGACACGCGCTCGAAATGAGCGGACTTCCCTCCGAGCGGGAACAGTTTGCTCATTTCGAAAGTAGCCTACACACGGGCGGACTGTTCGCTCAAACAAAGTTTCAGCGGACAGTTTTTCGGAATTTCCGAAAGACTTTGTCCGTCAAACTGTCCGCTGAAACTGTCCGCTGAAGCCCCACACACGGGCGGACTGTCCGCTGAAACACTGTTCAGCGGACAAAGTTGAGCGAACAGTCCGCCCGTGTGTACGCGGCCTTAGAGTGTAGAGGGATTAGAACACCTATTCGATTTTTATTGCTGTGTCCCCGTTAGAGAGATTCATGCTCTCCATTTGTCACGATTACTGTTCTCATCGAAAGTAAAAGCAAATCATAAATATTAGATTGTCCCCAGAACAGTAGAGGGGATATCTTCCAGTGGGGATACTAATTCTTGAAACCTTGGTGACAACATGGAATTTCCTCATTTTGGAGGGATTTCCTCTCATTTCCTGTTTTGGCTCTTGGACAGGAAGTGAAGGGATATCTCCCCTATGGCAAAAAAACAGGCAGGTGTTTCATCCCTCCCTTACTCTATCCAAAAAAAGGTTTTGCTTATAGTTTTACTTTGAGGACGCAGATTGTGTCAGTCCCTTCACTGCTGCTGCAACTCCCTTCCAAAATGTTGGGCAACCAAGTAAGTCACCTGCTACAGGAGGAGAAAAAGAAGAGAAGCAGCATCTTTCAGCAACCTGTGATGGACTAAAGTAGGTAAATATGCATATACTCACATATCTATAACTCAGTTCCCTCCCACAATGACAAAGCCTTCATTTTTACAATTCTCACACCAAGAAGACACATGATTTTTGGAAATCAGAGAAAGATAATTACATTTCTTTGATGTATATGGTATAATGTTGACAGTGACTAGGGCCTAATTATGATCTGAACAACTGTCACACAGCTGCTAGTTAACTATACAGAGGGAGGAGACTGTATATCCCCCTTGTAGCTGTTCCATCTGCACCCCTTGCCTGAGAAAGGAATCTGTATCAGATGCTTATAATCGGTGGTGCTTCAGCTGATACAACATTTCCACATGAGATATTATTATCACCAAACTGAATTCAATCAATAGCAAACTGTAAAAAAAAATCTGCATATGGTTTATTCTTTTCATACTCAATAGAGGATTAATTTATAGCATTTAACATCTTAGAGCAAACCCTTAAAGCTGAACATTGATTTAAAGTTGAATTTTATCGATAGCAACTTGATAAAAATAATGTTCTTTAGTAAGGAACATACATTCCACATTGATAATTATGCTACCAAAATGAAGTGCTGTTAATTGCCTCCAGCATTGTTACTGTTCCATCTTGCTGGAGTTGCCATACTGCCGAAGCCCAGAGCCCCTGAACAGCAGTAAATATTTAGGCTGTCAGCAGATTCAACTCTACAAATGTTGCAGTGCCTAAAATTAGAGAGCAACTGAGCATGTGCAGGGCAGGGAGAGACAGTGTATTATTGGATTTTAAACAGTATAGGTACTTATTTTAATTGTTTTACATAGCTATACCTGCAAAAGGGGCCAGCCTGAAGTGATCTGGAAAGATTGAAAGGTGAAGGGTGGTGACCACCTATGGGATTGTGGCAGACAATGGAAACTGCTGGAAGCTGTTAAGAAATTTGAAAATAAATACTTACCAGTGATCAGTGGTGGCTGGTGCTCAAAATTTTTGAGGGGGGCGCAAATGGAAAAATACTGCCCCCCCCCCCCCCCCCATCAATTGCAGCCTCACTGTGCGCATCAAATGCAGCCACTGTGCCCATCAAACGCAGCCACTGTGTCCATCATATGCAGTCACTTGTGCCTGTCAAATGCAGCCAAATGTGCCCATCAAATGCAGCCACTTGTGCCCAGTATATTTAATCACTTGTGCCCAGTATATACAGCCACTTGTGCCAATCAAGTGCAGCCACTTTGCTCATCATATGCAGCCATTTGTGCCCATGAAATGCAGCCACTTGTGCCCATCAAATGCAGCCAGGCTCGGCTGTCACTTCACTAACCCCCCCCCCCCCCCCCGGCCAGTCCACTCACCGCTCCTCTACTGTTGTGACAGGGCACTCCTCCTCGGTGGGAAGCGGCGGCTCTCCTCGGTGGCTCTCCTCCTTGGCAGCTCTCCTCGGCGGCTCTCCTCCTCAGCAGTTTTCCTCCTCGTGAGAAGTGGCGGCTGCGGCTCCTGTGTCCGCTCGTGACCAGCGTGACCAATTCTCTCACATGCCTTTGCTGGAGATCCGTGAGAATAATCCTGATGATTTCAGGAATTATCTCCGGATGATGGACCCCATTTGTTCACCATTTGTTGGCTTTGCTGTCCCCTTATATTACAAAGCAGGACACCTGCATGCGGCAAGCCATCATTCCCGAACAGAGGCTAGTCGCCACGTTGCAGTAATTGGCGACTGGGAGAAGTCTGCAGGACAAGTTCTCATCAGGCATCTCCTCCCAGGCTCTGGGGATCATTATTCCAGAGACCTGTTCTGCCATCATTCAAGTCCTGCAGAAGGACTATATTAGGGTAAGATTTCTCCTTTAACATCACATTCTATGTATTTCATGTTTGCTAATGTGTTGTATTTATTTCATCATTCCCTAAATACCATGGTTGTAATATGCTGTGAAGATGCACCCAAATTGAGAATCAAAGTAGGGATTTCCCTCCTCATCCCTTGCCGAATGTCAACATGAGCTAGCTCCCATCATGGGGGATCAATGGACGTGTTTCAGAGGTGCAACCCCTTCCTCTCAGCTACTTTAGTTGCGAGGAAGGGGTTGCACCCACAAAACGCATACATTGATATTCCGTGATGGCGGATAGCATATGTTGACACACTGTGTGCATCTTCAAAATTTGGCTTCCAATATACTTTTAAAAAGTTAGAAAAATACTAAAAATTTAAACTATTTGGATAATTTTGGTGAGTTTTAGATTCTGCCTAAAACATAAAATGATGTTTTTTAGTCTTTTTTGCACATCATTGATGTCTTCCTTGATCATCTGTACATCACAATTGCACACCAAATTGCACACCATGATCTCCCCGATGAGGATCTGTGCACTTGCACTTGTGAAATTAGTTTCTTCTTCCACAACATCCACATCACCTAAAATTAAAAAACATACCATGTATTATAAATATGCAGGCATACATCTATTACCTGAAGCTGTGGTCTCAGACACTGACCTGTTGTGGTCACTATTTCACCCAATTTATAAACCTCTCCTGCCTCCACATCCTCTGGTTGTGGTGTGGGGATTTCGCCTTCTTTAGGAGGTTGTGGGTACGTAGTGTCCTCTGATGTCCCAAGTCTTTTCTCCCCTATGTGAATAAAAAAGGTATACTTGGCACACAGATATTTGAGGGCAGAAATAGTAATATGAAACAAAGCCATCTAGACAACAATGTAGTAAACTTCTTTTAATACAAATAGGCATGAACAAATGTTAACCTGCATCTGCCAAAAACATTGTATTAGTGGGCGAACGATCGTTGTTTACTACAAATGATTATTGTGCCCACGAACCTGAAACTTGCCATTTTAAACTGTACAATAGTAAAGAAAAGCACATGGAGTGTAATAATTATAATAGGCACATGCAACAAAATACTTACTTTTTTGCAGCACTCTCTTGATTCTTCTGTACTGATCCTGCTCCCTCAATTTGAGGTCTGACCATCATTTCCTCAGTTGATCCTTGGATCACAAATTTACTCATGATCTTGGCCTTTCTCACATTTGGGTTGCTGTACGGTCCATGCTTCCCGTCATAGTCTGCCCTCCATTTCTACAAAGGACATATTAGAGGCCTTAAATCGCCTCTGAAATCGGGATGTTTGTTCCTCCGGGCTTTCGTCATCCTCCTCATTGCTGTTCTCTTCTGCATCCACTTGCACTTTCTTTGCCATGTGCTCTCCCACTGCGCCAAAAGAGAAGGTGTGGGGAATAGACTAGAAATAAGGTCAGGGGCGGGCGGAGTTTCAGGCATGCACAGTGTGTTTAAAGCATAACATGCGTGCGTCGTACGTATGATCTTTGAGCGGAGGATGGATTAGCATAAGCGCCAATCATGATAACGAAGGTACAATTTGAACTTGGGGCATCGGTGATCTATACTGCTTCTAGATTGAGGCCTATATTGGGACAAGATTAGAAGAGTTTAGCCTGACATTAGCATTTGTCTTCTGGTGTGTCTTGCAGAGAAAATTGATTGATTCAATGATCATGACTTCCTCCCCCAATTCATTGATATATACAGAGAGCTACTCTGTCTGTGGCAGGTGAAACTCCCCTTTTATACTAATAAAAGAAAGAGGCAGGCAGCGCTGGATCAAACATCAACTATTTGAAGGCCAAAATTGGTGGCCTTAGGAGCACTTATAATAGGGAGCGCAAGATGGTCCAGGATTCCATTAGATCAGGAGCAGATGACATTTATGTCCCCAGGCAGTGGTACTACGACAGACTGTGATTTTTGTCAGACCAGACTGAAATTAGGCCATCACTCTTAACCATTCCTTCCACACTTCCTTCCACTCTTCCTTCCACCTCAGATGAGACTTCCGGAGTCAAACCTGGACCTTCCACCCACGGAAGAAGATGTGGAGGAGCCCAGCTTGAGTCAGGAATAGCATTGTTCAACACATTTCTCAAAATTGTGTTTGATTGATGAATAATAAACTAAAACTATGTCCCATTTTCATACACAGGGAAGCCTCAGCCAGCAGGAGGCTGTGGAAAGTGGCAGCCAGGAGGTGGCAGGGGAAAGTGGCAGCCAGGAGGTGGTGGGGGAAAGTGGCAGCCAGGAGGTGGCCAGGCCCAGTAGCCTGACCGAATCCCAGGTTCCTCCCCTCCGCCTTCCAACAAAAAGTACCAGGAAGGGGAGGAAGATGAAGGAGTCATCGCTTTCTTTGATTCGGGAGGCTACTGCGACCCTCAGAACCACCCCCAATCTTCAAGAGGCCTATGCCTGCATGGTAGCCGGCAAAATGCAGGAAATGGAGCTGGGCCAATGCCTATGTTGTGAGGAAGTGATCTATCTGGCCCTAAATAAGGGGTTGAGGGGCGAAATCCCAAGCAAACCCCACCTGTGTGAGTTGGACCATCCTCTTCCTTCACCTCCTGCCACAACTCCAACACCAGAGCCACAGCCCGGAAGCAAGCGTGGAAGCAAAACAAGAGAGTGATGGCCTGGGTTCAGTCTGGTCTGACAAAAGTCACAGGCTGTTGTATGACCACAGCCTCAGGACATATACAATATGTAAACTGCTGCTGTTCCTGATCTCTTGGAGTCCTGGACTGGATTGTGCTCCCTATTAAATGGACTCCTCATGCTACCAATTTTGTCTGTCAAATAATTGATGTGTGCCCTGGGATACAAAGGCTTCACCAATTTTACCAGTTTATCCAGTGTTGCCTTCCTCTTTATTTTGTTATGAAATATAATAAATGCCTAGTTTATTTTCATAAATCCTTGGCTATGTGTTTTAGTTCAAAACTGACAGTTTGTATGCGAGTAGGCGGGTACATTTCAAAAATACAATGTCAAATTAACAAGGGACACCAAACAACCTCCTCGAGGTTAAAAAATACAAGATAATAATGGTTGGTAAAATGATAAAAAAATATTACGGAGATCACTAGAAAAAAAAGGAGATATTGATAAAAAAATAATTTAAAAAATCACTAGAAAAATACATTTGAAACATTATTATGGAGATCTGACGAAAATAATAAAAAATATTATTCAGGAGATCACCAAAAATAATAAAGAAATCAGTTTGTCAGAACTCTGTGTGAATATCAGCAAAAAAAACTTCATTATTCTAGCATTCTAAAGAAGAAGAGAATGCACTGCATTAAAAAATAAAAAACTTTGCAGTGTGACGTATGTGCTATCTCCATTATGAACGCTTGTTTTACCAGACCGAGTGATTCCATCTCATACTTGATTCAGAGCATGCATCGGACTTGTGTACACACGCTCAGAATTTATGACAACGGATTTTGTTGTTGGAAAATTTGAGAACCAGCTCTCAAATTTTGTTGGTCGGAAATTCCGACAAAAAATGTCCGAAGGAGCCTACACACGGTCAGAATTTCTGACAATAAGCTCAGATCGAATATTTGTTGTCAGAAATTCCAATCGTCTGTACGTGGCATAATGGTAAATCCAAAGCACAATTTTTAGCTGCTTTAAGATAGTTGGTTGCTACCTGTGAATTTGGTATTCTAACAGATGAATTTATTACTAGTATACAGGATTTATATACCGTATATACTCGAGTATAAGCCGAGATTTTCAGCCTCTTTTTTGAGGCTGAAAGTGCCCCCCTCGGCTTATACTCGAGTCATCGCTGTCTGCCCGCTCGATCAGCGTGTCGAGCAGACAGACAGCGGCCATTCTATTCAAAAGCCGCGCCTCCGGCTCCGCCTTCGCCTGTGATAGGCGGAACACTGAATTTCCCAGCAGCCTGTGTTCCGCCTATCACGGACATCGTATCATCCTCGTACTACGGACGAGGATGATACGACGTCTGTGATAGGCGGAACACAGGCTGCTGGGAAATTCAGTGTTCCGCCTATCACAGGCGAAGGCGGCGGCGCAGCTTTTGAACTTTACAATGGCCGCCGACGAAGAGGGCACGGGACGGCACGGCACGGGACGGGACGGGACGGGGGCAAGGCAAGGCACGACACGGGACGGATGCAAGGAGGCAAGGCACGGGACGGAGGCAAGGAGGCAAGGCACGGGACGGAGGCTCGGGACAAAGGTAGGCTGGACACACACACACACACACACACACACACACACACACACACACACACACACACACACACACACACACACACACACACACACACATGGATGGAGACACACACAGGGATGGATGGATGGATGGATGGAGACACACACACACAGGGATGGATGGATGGATGGATGGAGACACACACACACAGGGATGGATGGATGGATGGATGGAGACACACACACACAGGGATGGATGGATGGATGGACACACACACACACAGGGATGGATGGACGGACACACAGGGATGGACGGACACACAGGGATGGACGGACACACAGGGATGGACGGACACACAGGGATGGACGGACACACACACAGGGATGGACAGGCATGTCTCACCCTCGGCTTATACACGAGTCAATAAGTTTGCCAGTTTTTTTGGGGGTAAATTGGGGGCCTCGGCTTATATTCGGGTCGGCCTATACTCGAGTATATACGGTACCATAGCACCAACAATTTGCACAGTGCTTTACAACATAAAGGGAAAAAGTACAGTTACAATACAATAAAATACAAGAGAGTTAAGAGGGCTCTGCTCATAAGAGTTTACAAACTTATAGGGTGTGGCAAGTGGCACAAAAGGTAATAACTGTGAGGGATGACCTGAGAATTAAAGCAGTTGTAAACCCAAAAGCAAACATGTATTATATTGCAGCTTACCAATACTTAAATGTGATTGCTGCATTTGTTTCCTTTTTTTAGGTTTTCTTTATTCTATTTTTATCTGGTGATCCAGGCTGCAAGTCTGTTGTTTTTTTTTTAAAGCACAAACTCTTCAATAGAATGTATCAGTTTACATGGATGAGACAAATCACTTAACACTGGTAGGGGTAAATAAAATGATCAGGTTTTATTTATTTATTATTTATTCATTCAAAACCTTTATTCCAAAAGGAAAAAAACTATTCTCTGTAATAGCTTATAAAGTGTTAGCTGGAGCTAACCACCACCACCACCCCCCAGACTGACAATGGTGCTGTCTGCTGTGCCTCCTATGCACATTCCTCCAGGTTGTGTCTTACTAATATGGGGATTGTTTTATTGGCCAGATTACCAGATGAAAACAGAAGGGAAAAAAAACTGATGCAGCCACCACATCTAATGATTGGTAAATACCATGCTTCCATTGCAGATAAACCTTTGTGCAATGCAGTAATTTCTCCTGCCTCTATTAACAAGGGCTGCTCCATTATCCAGGGCCGTCTTTAAGGCAGGGCAAAAGGGGCAGCTGCCCAGGGCCCTGTCATTGTTGTGGGGCCCAAAGTAGCTGCCTCATACTTGCCAACTATCCCCGTTTACATTCCCTTGTCCCTTGAAGTTTTAGTCCTGTGCTGCTACTAATGCTGCCCAGCTCTGCCCTATTGTTGTGTACAGATGACTCACCTGCAGACCTGTGTTTACATGTAAATACTGGCATTAATATGTAAATAGCAGTCACATGCATATGTAAATAGCTGAGGCCAACGGCATTGATATGTAAATATAGGCAACATTCATAGGTATATCATGCCCCCCTGAAGTGAGGAGAAGATGTGCTGTAACCTATCGGCACCAGTGAGCAGTATTACTGTACAGTAATCTCTAGCAGCCAATCAACAAGCAGAAATGTGCTGTAACCCCTAGCAACTAATCAGTAAGCCTTAAGAAGTGCTGTAACCTCTAGCAACCAGTCAGTAAGCAGTAATGATATACTGTAACCTCTGGCAACCAATCGCAATCGCTGCCTGATCTGATATAGTAAACTGATTGTAAGTCTAGCTGCTATTTATTGTATGTCTCAGAGAAGGTGGAGAGCGAAATTGCATGGTGGGGGGGGGGGGGGCCCTAAGAAAATTTTTGCCCAGGGTCCAATCAATATTAAAGACGGCCCTGCCATTATCCTTATACTTGTTAAAGGATCTGCTCTCTCCATACTGCCTGAGAAAGTCTACTGGAAGTACTCCACTTACTCCACCTACTCTGAAATGTATTTGTTTTCTTAGAGACCCTATGTCTATGCTTGGTTACCTGTCAGTGAAGTAAGATGCAAATCAACTAGTGTGCAAGCTGTGATCTCTACATGCAATGCAATCTACAATTAATGAATGGTCTTATCACAACAGCCTTAGTTGCCCCTATGCTATAAGTTTATTTGAATGTATATATTTATATAGCACTGATAATTTACACAGCACTTTACATTTACATCAGTCCCAGCACTCAAGGAGCCAACAATCTAAGGCCCCTATCTCACATGCATGCATATACAGTATATATATGAGCCAATTAACCTACCAACATATATTTGGAGTGTTAGAAGAAACCTGAGTACCTAAAGGAGACTCATGCAAGCACAGGTAAAACATACAAACTCCATTTAGGTCATGTCCCAGTTGGGTTTCAGACCGAAGACCCTAGTTCAGCAAGGCAGCAGTACTAACCACGAAGCCACTGTCCAAAGTTTCACCAACAAACTTCACTGCTGGATAAGAAGAGAAGGAACCCCACTGCATTTATTACCTATAAGCAGGGCTGGACTGGGACAAAAATTTGTCCCTGGACTTCATCCAGATGGGCCCACTTTAATTTTGCAAACACGCACAAAAACAGTATATAAACTATACACAATTGCACAAAAAAACATAAGTAAAAACATTCCACTATTGGGCACATGACAGACCGTATATCTGTCCTCCAAGTTTGACAACATTTATTTTTCTGTATGAAAATGTCTTAACTGAAAATATACTCTAACTCCGTCCTCACTAACCTCTTTTATCATTTTACTTATTCTCCTCTGTATTTTTCTCCTCCTTCTCACATTACTGTGTGAAGTCAGAGGGCTAACGTCATGCAGGAACATTGTTACAGCCTCATTGGCTGGAATTTCAGAAACCAGCATTGCTGCACAGCCATTGACTGCCTTCCAGCAATGGCAGCGGCACTGAGGCTGAGCCAGGTTCCACACTATGAAGTGAGGTGATGGGCAGTGTGGATGACAGGTCTCTCCCATACTGGCCGACCAACCCTGATGGCCCTGATGCCCACCCCCCCCCCCCTTGCAAACGAACAGTTGCAGCAAGGAGGTGCAGGTTTTTAAGTATAAAATCAGATGGTGAGGATGCAATATAATGCTTCCTTGCCATCTGTTAGACACCCTCTGAAAAATGACCTACTGTGGTTCACTCTTCAGAGGGCAACACCAGTGTACCCTAATCTACAGCAATGCTAATCCTAAGGTCACAGGAACCTGGGTGCAGAAATATTTCTGGCGCTCCCACATGGGTGGGGTCATTTTACTACTCCCCTTTACAAATGTTTCTATGGCAATGAATGCAGCCTCATCAGTGCCCATCAATGCAGCCTCACCAATGCCCATCAATGCAGCCTCACCAATGCCCATCAATGCAAACTCACCAGTTCCCATCAATGCAACCTCACCAGTGCCCATCAATGCAGCCTCACTAGTGCCCATCAGCACAGCCCTATCAGTGCCCATTAGCGCAGCCACACTAGTGTCCATTAATGCAGCTACACCAGTACCCATTAATGCAGCCACACCAGAGCCCATAAGCGCAGCCACACCAGTGCCCATCAGTGCAGCCTCACTAGTGCCCATCAACGCAGCCACACCAGTGGCCGTTAATGCAGCTACACCAGTGCCTATTCATGCAGCCACACCATTGCCCATCACCGCAGCCACACCAGTGCTCATCAATGCAGCCTCACCAGTGCCCATTAACCGCTTGCCGACCAACCGGCGCAGTTGTATTGAGGCAACATGGCTCGGCTGCGCGAATCGCCGTTATGTTACGTCGGTAACATAAACGACCACTAGGGCTCGCTCCGCGAGTCGATGCGAGTGCCTGGCGGTCTCGATCAACGCCGGGCTCCCGCAATCGCTCGGGGCACACGGAGAACCGGGAGCTGTGTGTGTAGACACACAGTTGCCAGTTCTCTATGAACAGACGATCTGTCAGTTTCCCTACACAGTCCCATCCCCCCTTCAGTTAGAACACACAATAGGACACACATTAACCCCTTCACTGCCCCCTAGTTTTAACCCCTTCACTGCCAGTGACATTTTTACAGTAATCAATGCAATTTTAATCACACTGATCGCTGTATTAATGCCAATGGTCCCAAAAATGTGTTAAAATTGTCTGACGTGTTCGCCATAATGTCGCAGTCACAATAAAAATCGGTGATCACCGCCATTACTAGCAAAAAAATTTTTATAAAAATGCCATAAAACTATTCCCTATTTTGTAGTCGCAATAACTTTTGCGAAAACCAATCAATATATGCTTATTTTGATTTTTTTTACCAAAAATATGTAGAATACATATCAGCCTAAACTGAGGGAAACAAATGTTTTTTTATATATATATTTTTTATGGATATTTATTATAGCAAAAGTTAAAAAAAAAAATTTTTTTTTCAAAATTGGCGCTTTTTTTGTTTATAGTGCAAAAAATAAAAACTGCAGAGGTGATCAAATACCACCAAAAGAAAGCTCTATTTGTGGGGGAAAAGGATGTCAATTTTGTTTGGGAGCCACACCAGCCAAACAGTCCGGCGCTTAAGCGGTTATGCAGCCTGATCAGTGCACATCAGTGCAGCCACACCAGTGCCCATTAATGCAGCCTGATCGGTGCTCATCAGCGCAGCCACCCCAGTGCCCATTGATGCAGCCACACCAGTGACCATTAATGCAGCCTAATCAGTGGCCATAAGCGCAGCCACACCAGTGTCCATTCATGCAGCCACACCAGTGCCCATTAATGCAGCCACACCAGCGCCTATTAATGCAACCACACCAGTGCCCATGAATGCAGCCACACCACCTCGCATTAATGCAGCCACACCAGTGCCCATTAATGCAGCTTGAACAGTGACCATCAGCGCAGCCTCATAAGTGCCCATCAGTGTTAGTCCCCCCAGTACCTGGTCTGCACAACTTCTTCTATCTAGGTCCCAGGTGCAGTGCTTGTCCTGCAGGTGTTTCCTCTGCAGCTGGGAGCCTGGGACCAGCTGTGCACTGCTGGTACATCAGGTCCTCTCCCTTCCTCCTGGGCACCACAGAGCTGGGTAACTAGGGCTGGAGGATACTGGGTGGGGGGGGGGGGTGAGGGGAGTGGGAGAGGACTCACAAATCCTGTCCACTAATCAGTTAATGTCCTGACTCCCGCTGTTTAGAAGAAAACTTCTCCAGGCCCCCTGTGTTCAGTGGGGGCCGGGGAACAGAAAGCGGACTATTTCATCACTTTTAGCTTTAGGCGGATTAATCCGCAGCTGCGCTTGCGGCTGGCTCCAGTATACTGATATAGCACAAACCAGCCTTCAACTGCGTAGTGTGCTGCTGCGGATTGATCCGCCCAAAGCCGATGAAATTCGCTTTCTGTCCCTCAGCCCCCCACTGAACACAGGGGGCCCAGAGAATTTTTTTTTTCTAAACAGCTGCACGGCAGGAGTTAAGCTTATTGGTGGACAGGGTTTGGGAGTAGGGAGTCCCCGTCCGCTATACCTCCGCTGTCACTGAAAGCGGCCCACTGAGCTATCGGCCCACCAGAAAACTCCCGGGAGTCCCGATGGCCAGTATATGCCTGCCTAGAAATGCCTGTTCTATTTCAATTGTGAACCTTATTTTCAGCACCCAATTGTTTTCAAATACTGATATTTTCCATCCTTAGTAATGTAACTCATGTACAGTGCTGAAGACCCAACTTTGGATTTTAATGACAAGTCCCTTAAAATTGCTCTAAAGCACATTGAATCTGCAGGTCTGTAAATTAATCTTCCTAAAATTCATCTGTCATTTCTGGGTCACATTATATCACAAGAGGGACTTCTGGCAGATCCTGATGTGTAAAAGTTGTTATACAAACATCTGCCCCATCGGACTTTCAGACCTTATGTGCTTTATTAAAGTGGAGTTCCACCCCAAAAAACAAAAATGTATTAATGTGCTTAAAAAAAACATTTGGAGAAAAAAATGTTTTACTCACCTCTAAATGCCTGTTGCTAGGGGGTCCCTTGTACTCTGCCTTCTTCATCGCCTGGGCTCCTGACATCACTTCCCTCGGCACAGGAAGGGAGATCGCCTCTCCCCCTCCCTCTTGCCAATCATCTGGGACACGTGCCAGGTCCCAGATGATTGCACGCCCAGTGACGGCACACGGTGTGGCTCGCGCATGCGCAGTGGGTGCCCAGCTGTGAAGCCACAGCCGGGCACCCACAGTTAAAATGCCAGCGCCGCAGAGCAGAGGGCAGAGCAGAAGGGGGGATGAACGGGGTTTTGATCCCCCGCATCGCTGGACTCCAGGACAGGTAAGTATCTGATTATTAACCCCCCTAGCGGTAATCCCGAGTCTGGCTCGGGTTGGGATTTTAATTACAGGAGCGGTAACCCCGAGCCAGACTCGGGATCGCTTCGCTCGATGCAGGGGAGGACACAGGGAGAGTTACTCACCTTGTCCCCTGGATCCAGCGATGTCCGTCGCGCTGTGTGATCGAGCCGTCCTGCGCTCGATTCACAGTGCCGAATGCCGCCGAGCTCCGTTCCCTGCGACGTTACGGCGCACGGGAGCGGAGAACGGCGGCAAATTCAAAAAAGTAAAAGTACACAAAACACACACAGCACTGTAATCTTACAGATTACAGTGCTGTATTAAAAAATACACACCCCCTTTGTCCCTAGTGGTCTGTGCAGTGCCCTGCATGCACTTTTATATTATAAAAACTGTTTTTTTCTGCCTGAAATTTGGAGATTGTCCATAGCAACAAAAGTGTCCCTTTTTCAGTGTTTTAGGATTTGATTACATTATTGAATATTTTTTATTATTCTTTATTATATTATAAACTTTATCATACCCGGGATGTCTGCTAGACTCTGGTTTGAAAAGATTTAAGAGCGTTATTCCTAAGAATTACAGGACTACAAAATAAAACACCAGATTTCCATGCAAAATAATTGTACCGCTTTCAGCACCTTATTCCAGACTGAATCATACCGCCAGGGAGGTTAAAAGTCAGCAGCTGCAGTATTTGTAGCTGCTGACTTTATTTTAAATTTTTTTTTTTCTTTTTTAAGTGGGAAACCCTCTTTAAAGTGGGATTCCACTGTCTTGATCCTTTTTTTTTTTTTTGGCATACCGGCAATCCTTATTAAAATGAAATCTAACACTTACTTTTTCCTTTTGTACATCCAGCAGCATGTTGTTTTGTTATTCAAAACGATTTTATAAAACCGTCTCCTGACGGTTGTCATTTTGCCTGTGGGCATGTGAAGCCCACAGGCATCCTCTTCCGGGAGAGTGCGCTGATAAAAGACCAGCATGCACCGCCCGTTCGATTAAATCTCGCGCATGCGCAGTAAGCGCTATATCGAGCGCCGTCTTCTGCTCCGGTTGCCATGACAACGGTTGTTGTCGACGGAAGTCCCGCACCAAATTACACATGCAATCGCGTCACTTCCGGTCTCGAAATAACGCGATTGTAGCCCTCGGCGATGCCCAAGGCATCCTGGGAAATGGTGTCATACTTCTCCCAGGAGCCTCAGCGAGCCGGGCTGCCGAGGGAAGTGACGTTCTTAGCCCGGGCAATGGAAGAGGCAGATTTCGTGGGACCACCTAGCAACCGCAAGAAATAGGTAAGTAAAAAATTTTTTTATTATCCAATTAATTTTAAGAAGACCATTTGATGCACATACGAGTTAGGTTATATTTTTGGTGGCAACACCACTTTAAGTTTAACTTTATGGTATTTCAAATGTATTCCCAATAATGCTTCAGTAGTGCAGCCATTCAGAACGTTACCACAAAGAAAGGCACACATGGTTGGGTTAGAGACTGTCCAGTGCAGCTTTAAAACAGTTAAATGGCTCATTGTGAGTCAGGGTTGTCAACTGTCGGCAAACTCGGACAGTTTGCAAAATCTGTGATTTTTACATCTGTTGATGAATGTCCATTATCATACCTCCCAACTTTTTGAGATGGAAATGAGGGACACCTATCAGAAAAAGTATGCAGGCATAGGACACAACCCCTGCCACGCCCCTTAAAGGAGAATTGTACAAAAAAAACAAGATTGGTTAAACTCGCAAGTGCTTTTTTTTTACCACTACTATTGCTTTTATAATGGCTTTTGGAATTTGAATAATGCAGCAATTTACAAATTGGATGAAAGGTTTAGTTATGGAAAACACTTTGATAGATAACGTGCATTTTATATACATCTATATAGATCAGACCAAAATGAGGGACAAATAAGGAGGAAAGAGGAACAGAGGGCCGTTGTTCCAAATCAGGGACAGTCCCTTGAAATTAGGGACATTTGGGAGCTATGCATTATGGACTTTACATGGACAGATGTAAAAATCATGTATTTTACAAACTGAATTTTATGATGATTGGCAACCGTGTCACGAGTTGTCCAGCCCTAGGATTATATGATTGTTCTCTACTTACTAGTGTTGCCATGCGTAGATGTTTTAGACTTTATCCTTGGTGCCTTGGCTGGATTCACACCTATACATTTTTTGTGCTTTTTGCATTTTGCAGATATGCACTACAGAACATGTTCCATAGGAAACCATGATAAATGGACTGTAGGGCAAATCTGCAAAATGCACTAAAACTGCATAAGTGTGAATCCACCCTAAGGCTGGATTCACACCTATGCATTTTTAGTGCTTTTTGCATTTTGCAGATTTGTCCTACAGAACGAGTTCCATAGGAAACCATGGTAAATGGACTGTAGTACAAATCTGCAAGAAGCACAAAAAATACATAGGTGTGAATCCAACCTTACATGACCGTCTTGCTATCTATTCCTGCTCACCATGGTTTCAGTGAATTTTACGGTGGATTCACACTCATGCAGTTTTAGTGCATTTTGTATTTTGCAGATTTGCCCTACAGTCCATTTATCATGGTTTCCTATGGAACATGTTCTGTAGTGCAAATCTGCAAAATGCAAAAAGCACAAAAAATGCATAGGTGTGAATCCAGCCTTACAGCATATGACTTCAAACAAGCTTGTCTTGCATGCCTAGTAGAAGTACATTAAGGCTGGATTCACACCTATGTAGTTTTTGTGCATTTTGCAGATTTGACCTACAGAACGTGTTCCATAGGAAACCATGTTAAATGGACTCCAGTGCAAATCTGCAAAATGCAAAAAGCACTAAAACTGCATAGGTGTGAATCCAGCCTTACAGGACATTCAACAAAGCAAATGGCCAAACGCAGAAAATAAATTAAGCCCGGTTTACAGTTTTATCAATGTAATAAACGTGAATTTTCTTAGTTACTGGCTATATTGTCTGTGGATTTCATTGCTTACTGGTATCAGAGTCCTTGAGAGAAAGCATTATACATTAATACTTCTACACGAGAATCACCAAGGAATTGTAAGAACAAAGCAAAGACATGAACTATACTTGTAGCCAGTCATGGATGCCTATGTACTAATTACCATTCAGTCTTGCGTTACTTGTCAGAGTCGTGACAAATCGGCTGTCACATACACTCCACCATTCCAGACAGTGCCATTTCCCGATTCTGCTTGGAAGAAGCTTGCTATAGATATTGTAGTATGTCCTTTTACAAGGGTACCTGTGGACTGCCAATTTGATAGAACATTATTGAATTATTACAAGAAACATAGAGAAATTGCATTTGGCTCAAATATAACATCAGCTGCTGTAATTAAATTTCTCCCACCAGTCTTCAGCAGGAAAGGTAACCCAAAGGAACTAGTGTCTGACAATGAACCACAATTAGTTTCATCTAAGTTGGAATCCTTCCTGAAAGAGTGAAATCATTTGCATAGGAATTCCTCAGCTTATTACCCCCAAGGTAAAGGAGAAATTGGCCGATTCCACAGAAGTCTTAAAGAAGCTCTTTACATTTTCCTTAAATGGGGATCTTGGATAGTTTTTACTACTTCTTACCTGTCTATAGAGTGACTAGACATGCAACTAAGCAAGCCTCACCAGCTGAACTACTACATGGCAGACCAATACAAACTCATTTATATGTTGCAAACATACAATTCCAACAAAATACATTGGGGTTGATTTACTAAAGGCAAATCCACTCTGCACTACACTTGGAAGTGCATTCGCTGTAGATCTGAGGGGAAGATCTGAAATGAGGGGAAGCTCTGCTGATTTTATCATCCAATCATGTACAAGCAAAAATGCAGTTTTTTTTTTTCCCTTGCATGTCCCCCTCAGATCAATTGCAGTTCCAAGTGCACTTACAGTGCATTTGGAAGTGTACAGTGGATTTGCCTTTAGTAAATACCCCCCCCCCCCTTAAATTTTTTGTTGCTAAGAATATTAAAAATCAACAGGATTTGTTAACCACTTGCTTACAGGGCACTTAAACACCTTCCTGCCCAGACCAATTTTCAGCTTTCGGTGCTCTCACAATTTGAATTACAATTACTCAGTCATGCAACACTGTACCCAAATGAATTTTTTGTCCTTTTTTTCCCACAAATAGAGCTTTCTTTTGGTGGTATTTGATCACCTCTGGGGTTTTTATTTTTTGCGCTATAAATGAAAAAAGACCGAAAATTTTGAAAAAAAACGCATATTTCTTTGTTTCTGTGACAGAATTATGCAAATTATTAATTTTTCTTCATAAATTTTGGTCACAATTTATACTGCTACATGTCTTTGGTAAAAATAACCCAAATTAGTGGATATTATTTGGTCTTTGTGAAAGTTAGAGAGTCTACAAGCTGTGGTGCGAATCGCACAAAATTGATCACATCTGATGTACTGGTGGCCTATCTCGCTTCTTGTGACCCGAACAAGCCAGGAAAGTACAAATACCCCCCAAATGACCCCTTTTTGGAAAGTAGACATTCCAAGGTATTTAGTAAGAGGTATAGTGAGCTTTTTGATGTTGTCATTTTTTTCCCACAATTCTTTGCAAAATTAAGATTTTTCATTTTTTTTTTCTCCACAAAATTGTCATTGTAATAGGTTATTTCTCTCACGTGGCATGTGTATACCACAAATGACACCCCCCAAAAAATTCTGCTACTCCTCCTGAGTATTACAATACCACATGTGTGGGACTTTTTCACAGCCTGGCCACATAGAGAGGCCCAACATGCAGGTAGCGCCATCATGTGTTCTAGGAACATAAGTTACACATCTAACTTGTTGACTATTTATTACACTTTTGAAGCACCAGGACAATGACACGTGACACTGATGACAGATGGCACTGATACGTGGCAATGATGACAGGTGGTACTGATGACAGATGGCACTAATATGTGGCACTGATGACAGATGGCACTAATATGTGGCACTGATGACGCGTGGCACTTATACGTGGCACTAATACGTGGCACTGATGACACGTGGCACTGAAACGTGGCACCGATGACAGATGGCACTAATACGTGGCACTAATATGTGCCACCGATGACAGATGGCACTAATACATGGCACCGATGACGCGTGACACTGATGACAGATGGCACTGATAAGTGGCATTGATGACACGTGACACTGACAACAGATGGCACGTGACACTGACAGGTGGCACTGATGACAAATGGCACTGATACGTGGCACTGATGACAGATGGCACTATGTGGCACTGATGACACGTGGCACTGACGGCAGGTGGCACTGACGGCAGGTGGCACTGACGGCAGGTGGCACTGGGGGCAGGTGGCACTGGGGTGGATGGCACTGGGGGCAGGTAGCACTGGGGTGGATGGCACTGGGGGCAGGTAGCACTGGGGTGGATGGCACTAGGGGCAGGTAGCACTGGGGTGGATGGCACTAGGGGCAGGTAGCACTGGGGTGGATGGCACTGGGGGCAGGTAGCACTGGGGTGGATGGCACTGGGGGCAGGTAGCACTGGGGTGGATGGCACTGGGGCAGATGGCACTGCTGGGGGCGGATGGCACTGCTGGGGGCGGATGGCACTGCTGGGGGCGGATGGCACTTTTTATTTCATTTTTTTTATTTATTTTTTTTCCACAATCAGAACGGCTGCCGCTGCAGCCGTTCATCTCTCCCCTCTCGCACTGTCTGTGCGAGGAAGGAGAGCGGCGCTGCGAGATGATCTCATATGTTTACATATGAGATCATCTCCCATTGGACACGCCGATCACGCTGTAAACGGCCGCTGTGATTGGCCGTTTACAGCGATCTGTGTTTGCCTGTCCCCGGGGGACACGGCGAACACAGAACTTCCGCGATGCGCGCCCGCGGCGGCGCGCATTGCGGAAGTAAACATCAGGCCGTCCAGGGACGACCGCCCGGACGAACGCGCCTGCTCTACGGCCGTCATTCGGCTATAGGGCGGGCGCGAGGAGGTTAATAATGCCCTTGTAAACAGGTGCAGTCTGTTTTCTCTACTGCAGGTGGTGCTTGTCCTCAACAGTAATGCATGTAGAGGAGGAAGTGGAGACAACCCTCATTCCTCTATGATCTCCTCTGTCACTAAGAGGCGGCATCCGATTGGATGCTGGCTTCCTATGGGACGTTGGCAGCCATCTTGGGTCAGGTAGAGTCTATTTAAGATCCTGGCTCCCAAGTTTGGCGAGCATTCCACGTGTGAGTAGTTTAGGGACAGGTCTTCTGTCTGTAAGTAGTGTAATAGTGTCAGGGACAGTTTCCAGATGAGTAGGGAAAGTGTAGAGAACGTTCACCCTTCCTAGAAAGCCTCCTTACATGGGTATGGACCGGCTAGGCCGCAGTCCGCCCCTCGAGGCAGACGCTGACAGCACACCTGGGACCTACTGCCCTACTCATCACTGTAACATTTTGTGAGTGTTCTCAGTCAGGTTGCCTTCTCTGCTTTACTGAACTTTGGCTTCAATACAGTTCTGTTTCTGCAACTGCACATCCCCACAGAATATAACTACTCTGCCTCCCAGAATACAAAAATAAAAAATAACAGTCATAGAGACATTTTGTGAGAGAGCATTAATTATGTTATCATAATATAAAATATCATAATTATTTTTAATATTATTATTATTATTTTTTATTAATACTACAACTATAATTTTTGTCCACAGCATTGCTCCCTAGAAGTGTATATCTATGCAGAAGTTCTCCTGCTACCTGGATAAATACAAAAACTATTTTTTTTATTGAACTTAGTTGGTGTATAAAGTAAAATTCTTATGTTCTCCTGGCAGCACATTTAAAGTCCTTATTTTGGATGCAGCTCTATTTTGGTACTCTCCTGCTACTTTATATTAAGATAAGTAACATGTATTGTCACAGTTGAAACTGCTATCTTTTTTTCTATAGGGTTCCATTACTGGAGCCGTAATCATATCATGCAGATTACAATTTAACACCCCTATGCTAACCCTATGCTTGGGGAGGCTGTACCCACAGCATGAGATGAATAGCCATGATCTGTTTCAAAGATATTTGCAAACCTTCTCTTCTCCACATCCTCACATCTGTCAATTGACAATCACCTATATTTTACAAGCTAAGATTGTGGTTCAAAAAAAAAGTTTAAAATATTTTTTTTTCTTTTGAAAGGATTTGGGAAGTGTTGAAACCCTTGTCAGGTTTTCATTGCTGTGTGTGCCCCTGTTGAGGAGATCGACCCTCACTATTTGCATTACCCCCAACCATTCTAGATTCCAGAGGACTGTCCTGGGATTTTAGGAAACCTCAGCACTCCATGGATATAGGCTGCATCTCAGAGTCGGCCAACTGCCAGAATGTGTTATCATGCTGGTAATATATCGAGGTGGGTGATGCCCCTCTCCTATATTATTATTATCATTATACAGGATTTATATAGCACCAACGGTTAGCACTTTACAATATAATATGGTGGCAATGTACCGAGGTGAGGGATGCCCCATGTGATGCTAACTCAGTCTTCATCTCTCTTCCAGGACAGCCAGTGTTCTCCCTCTACTATGATCGATTGGAGCTTCGGCCTGAATGAACAAGGAGGTCCAAGATGCAATCTGAACAGGGAAATGTCAGGATCTTGGGGGCAACCTGGACACCCCTCTAAAGGATGGCATACAGAGAAAGATTACTTTGGCATCGTCACCCCAGCAGCTTGGGCCATTTTCTTTTACTTGAGATGAGACCCAGATGCAGTAATTCTTCTACAGGGGCATCTTATGGAGCTGGGAGCTCAGGGGCCAGCCAGAAGCCAAGCACCACCAGTACCTCTCCTCTTTCCTCTTCATGCTTGGAAAAGATGTGGGAAACATCCCCCTGGTAGGGGCCACAGGTTCAGAGGGCAAGCAGATCCTGGGTTAGCTGCAGAGGCTGCCCAGGGTCGAGAATGACAATTGGCAGGCAGCGTAGCTTGAGTTGCTGGAGGAGAGTCAAAGAATGAGGACCTTTTACAGCTGGCAGCGATAAACTAGGCCGAGCCCAAAGCAAATGGCAAGGGCTGGCTTCTTCTGCACTGGTTTGTACTGGTATACTTTGTGACTTTGTGCTACCTTACATCTGGCACCCATACAGTGTTCATAAAATAGTACTGTGCTAAGCAGTAGTGGTATGTACTGTCTCCGGGTATATATTTCCACACTTTGCTTCACTGACTGTAATCTTTTTTAATAATAGTTATTGCATGGAAACATGATGGAGGTGCTCAGGCCAGTCGCAATGTTAATCATCTGCAGTATTAGAATAATAATAGTAATAATAATAATACTGCAGACATAAACCCACTGACTAATTAAAATAAATAAAAAACTCTCAAGCAACATTTACCTATTTTTCTGCTGCTGCTGAACACTGCTCTGATTCTGAGAAATCAGAAAAAAAGTCCATTGGGAAAACCTACACTTCCTGGTCAATTTCCTTGGACCCTTGCAAGGCTCAGAGGTTCCTCCATGTCATTATTGAGTCATGGAGTCCCAGAAGTGTTGGTATCCCAGGAGACTTCAGGTGAAGATTCCTTGACATCGGAGCACCTTTCAGCAATGCAGGCAGCAATACCTTTTCACGTTCTTGCATGTGGTAATGTGCATTTTACCAACACAATGCATGTTACATGTGTTATTGCTCTGGGGTGCCAGTCATTTTAATGGTATCCCAAAGCACTAAGTCTACGCACCTGCTTTACTGTGCTGTTAAACCTCCCTCTGCGATAAATTGGCAGACAGGCAGAGGAAAGGAAGGATGTATGTGCTGTGAGCATAATATTGGACTATGTTACATACTCCTGACCTTTGCCCTCAGTATATTGTGCTTTGTGTTCTACTTCTGATTTCTGCATTTATAAACCATGTTCTACATCAGGGGTGGCCAACCAGTGCCCCGGGGGCCACATGTGGCCCGTGGAGTCCTCTGATGTGGCCCGTGACCTCCTGCTCTGGAATGGCGGGTTAGCAAGCCCAGATCACAGGTTGCTGACCCGTTATACCACAGCATCAGTGTTGTGAATGAAGCTGGTGGTAGAGGAAGAAAGCGGCTGCAGAGCAGAGTCACATAAGCCAATGCTTCCTGTACAGCGCTGGCTTTTGCCACAGGCAGAGTCTTTGGCAAAGTTCAGTTAACCCAAAGGATAGACACAGGTGCACTACCCTGCACCCACGGTGTGGGTAAACCACAGCACATCAGTGTGAAAGCAGTTTTGGCCCTTTTCACATGATTGGCCCTACCCAATCGGACCCTCAATTCACCTCTAGAGCGGCAGATATAAACTGACTTTTGACCATTTACTCCCACCTGCCTTCAATCCTAAAAATTTGATTAAAAAAAAAATAGAAGGGAATTTGTCCCCTTCCATCTAGGTGGATCGGATCAGAGGGCCTATAGAGTAGCCGTGACCTGTCATCCACCCGCTCCGCTCATTGTGGCCCACGACTTGTTACCAAGTTGCTTAAGTGGCCCTCACTCTTAAAAAGTTTGGGCACCCCTGTTCTACATACTACTGCCTGCTGCATATGTGATTTATATTACACATCCTGACCGCTACAATCTGTAATTTATGCTGCACATTACAAACGCCTTATTATTATCATCTCAACAGTTGCTGAATGCTAAATACTCCAACTGTTTTAACCACTTCAATACAGGGCATTTATACACCCTTCCTTCCCAGACCAATTTTTAGCTTTCAGCGCTCTCACACTTTGAATGCTAATTACTCAGTCATGCAACACTGTACCCAAACAACATTTTTATCATTTTTTTCATACAAATAGAGATTTCTTTTGGTGGTATTTAATCACCACTGTTTTTTTTTTTTTTTGTGACATAAGTGAAAAAAGAGCGAAAAGTTTCTATGATAAAATTTATTAAATAAGTCATTTTTGTTCAATACATTTGGGCCAAAATTTATACGGCTACATCTCTTTGGTAAAAATAACCCAAATTAGTGGATATTATTTAGTCTCTGTGAAAGTTATCCAAGCTATGATGCAAATCACACCTGATGCACTGATGGCCTATCTCATTTCTTGAGGACCTGAAATGTCAGGAAAGTACAAATACCCCCCAAATGACCCCTTTTTGAAAAGTAGATCATCCAAGGTATTTAGCAAGAGGCATGGTGAGTTTTTTGAACTTGTAATTTTTTCCCACAATTTTTGGGAAAATTAAGAATTTTTATTTTTATTTATTTTTTCACAAAATTGTCATAATAATAAGTTATTTCTCACACACAGCATATGCATACTTCCAATTACACCCCAAAATACATTCTGCTACTCCTCCCGAGTATGGCAATATGACATGTGTGACTTTTACACAGCCTGGCCACACAGAGAGGTCCAACATGCAGGGAGCACCGTCAGGGGTTCTAGGAGCATAAAATTACACCTCTAATTTCCTAACCAACTATTATTACATTTGTGAAGGTCCTGGAGCCCCAGGACAGTGGTATTACCCACAAAATGACCCCATTTTGGAAAGCAGACACCCCAATGTCTATTTTATGAGGCATAATGAGTCTTTTCAATGGTTCATTTTTGTCCAAAAGTCTTCAAAAAATGTAGAAAGAAAATGAAAACGTTTTTTTTTTTTTACACAATTTTTTTTTTACACAAAGTGGTCAGTTTATAAGTATAATTTCTAACTCAAAGCATGTATATAGCAAACATGACATCTCAAAATACATTATGCTACTCCTCCCGAGTATGGCGATACCACATGTGTGAAACTTTTACACAGCCTGGCCACATACAGAGGCCCAGCATGCAGGGAGCACCATCATGTGTTCTAGGAGCATAAATTATACCTCTAATTTCCTAACAACCTATTACATTTTTGAAGGCCCTGGAGCACCAGGACAATGGAATTACCCACAGGTACAGTACTCAGGTACAGGTACTCGGGTACTCAGATGGGCTGTGACAGGTACTCGGATACTCAGATGGGCTGTGACAGGTACTCAGGTACTTGGGTACTCAGATGGGGTGTGACAGGTACTCAGGTGGGCTGTGACAGGTACTCAGGTACTTTGATGGGTGGTGACAGGTACTCAGGTACTCAGGTACTTAGATGGGCTGGTACAGGTACTCAGGTACTTTGATGGGTGGTGACAGGTACTCAGATGGGCTGCGACAGGTACTCAGGTACTTTGATGGGTGGTGACAGGTACTCGGGTGGGCTGTGACAGGTACTCAGGTACTCAGATGGGCTGTGACAGGTATTCAGGTACTTGGGTACTCGGATGGGGTGTGACAGGTACTCAGGTATTCAGGTGGGCTGTGACAGGTACTCGGATACTCAGATGGGCTGTGACAGGTACTCAGGTACTTTGATGGGTGGTGACAGGTACTCAGGTACTCGGGTACTCAGATGGGCTGGGACAGGTACTCAGGTACTTTGATGGGTGGTGACAGGTACTCGGATGGGCTGCGACAGGTACTCAGGTACTTTGATGGGTGGTGACAGGTACTCGGATGGGCTTCGACAGGTACTCAGGTACTTTGATGGGTGGTGACAGGTAATCGGATGGGCTTCGACAGGTACTCAGGTACTTTGATGGGTGGTGACAGGTACTCGGATGGGCTGTGACAGGTACTCAGGTACTCGGGTACTCAGATGGGCTGGGACAGGTACTCAGGTACTTTGATGGATGGTGACAGGTACTCTGATGGGTGGTGACAGGTACTTTGATGGGTGATGACAGGTACTCTTTATTGGTGGGGCAATCAGTGTGTTTTGGTGTGTACTGTAAGCGGTAACGATATGTTACCGCAATCTCCTTTTCACACGATCGGTGTGTGAGGAGGAGAACCCGGTAACATCTCGTTACCGCAGTTTGTTTACATTCCGTGACCGGCTGTGATTGGACACAGCCAGTCATATGGTAAAGAGCCAATTTCATTGGCTCTTTACTGCGATCGGCATTGGGTAACAACCTGCATCCCCGATCGTCGCTCTGTGCGCGCCCTAGGGGTGTGCACGAGCACCGTGCATGTGGGCAATGCATGTGACTAGCTGTGATTGGACACAGCCGGTCACATGGTAAAGAGCCATTTGTTAATGGCTCTTTACCCGGATTAGGGATGGGCTGTGTCCAAGTAACACAGCTCATCCATGATCGCCGCTCTGAGGGATCCCGGGGGCCCGCAGGATCAGCGAGATACCGAGGACGTCATATGACACTCGCCCAGGATGGGAGATCTGACTATATCCCAGTATTGAAGTGGTTAAGGAAGTTTTTCTTTAGCCACTTCAATACTGGACACCCCCCCCCCCCCCCTCCTGCCCTGGCCAATTTTCAGCTTTTAGTGCTGTCACCCTTTGAATGACAATTGCGCAGCCATGCAACACTGTACCCATATGACATTTTTATCATTTTTTGTCATGCAAATAGAGATGTTCTTTGGTGGTATTTAATCACCGCAGGGGGGTTTATTTATTTTTTTGCTAAATAAATGAAAAACTTAAAATTTTATTTAAAAAAAAATATTTTTTTTAGATTCTGTTATAAAATTTTGCAAATAAGTAATTTTTCTCCTTCAGTGATGTGCACTGATGAGGCTTCACTGATGGGTACCGATGAGGCTTCACTGATAGGCAATGATAGGCTGCATTAATGGGCACTAATGAGGCAGCACTGATATGCGGCACTAATAGGTGTCACTAATAGGTGGCACTGATGGGAACTGATAGGCGGCACAGTTGGGCACTGATAGGCAGAACTGATGAGGATGCTCTGATCAGTAGCACTGATGGGCACTAATAGGCGGCACAGATGGGCACTGATGGCGCTGGAATGATAATCAGGGCACTACTCATCAGTGCCCTGATTATCTGTGTACATGTCCCTTGTCACACTTACCGGTTACCAGCTCTGCTTTCCTCATGCTGTGACAGTGTGTGAGGAAAGTACTGCCAATAACCAGCAAGTCTGTTTACATCGTAATCAGTTGTGATTGGACACAGCTGATCACATGGTAAAGGGCCACTCTAATGCCCCGTACACACGATCCGAAAATCGTACGGAAAATACCGCTTTCGAATCGATCGTACGATAATCGGATCGTTAGTATAGAGCTTTCGAGAGCCGATTAGGACAGTACATCCGATATTATTGGACATGCACGGAAATTTTTTTCGTACGATGCCAGATCGTACGATTTTCGTTTAATCAGTACAGCTATCGTTCGAAAATGCAATACAAATGCATTACAACACATGACATCACTTCCGAATTTTTTTTCTGTCGTGCGGGAATTTTCGTGACTTTAGTAAACTCATCAGATTCGATCTGAGATTAGCATGCAATAAAAAACGGACGATCATTCGTCCGATAATCTCATCGTGTGTATGGGGCATAAGTAGCTCTTTACCATGATCTGTGATTATATCACAGAGTGCGCCAGATACCCTCCCCAGGGGGTGCGCGGGGGAATGGTTCTGGGAGGAACGCCCTCCCAGGAACAACAGAGCTTGCGCTGTATAGCCTTTTCGGCTATAACGCAGTTATGAAGTGGTTAATATACAAACAGACAAAGTGTTAACCTATTTTTTTAACTATATTCTATGCAGAGAAAGGCAGGTGTAATTGTAGCACTTACTCCTGTGGGAGCCACTGGAAATTTGCCCAGGTTATTCCCCAGTGGATTGCCTCACAGCCAGGCACAAGGTCACAGCCACACTTCAGTAACCAGTCTAGGGGTGTTGTTTTTGATGTTTTTATTTTTGGAGAACTTGGATAGGGTTGAGGGAATTGAGTGGGGTACTACAAAAACAGAAACTATATACAAGTTGAGGGCAGTGAACTCCTTTCTGCAAAGCTGAAGCAGAAGTCCTTGCATATAGCAAATTCGATTTGGCTTGTAGTGAAAACAGTTCAATCTAGAGCTGAAGCAGAAGTCCTTGCAAATAGCAAACTGTGAACTTGGCTAGGAGTAGAAACAGTCAACATCACACAAGCTTTTTCCTTTACAGCAATAAGAGCAGCCCCACGCAGCTAACTCTCTAGCACAAGAGGCATGGCAGCAGCCCAAACTCTCTAAGCTCTCTCACTAGTCCATACTCACAAAATGTCCAGGGACAGTTGATTGCCTCCTTCCAACTTCCAAGTAACACTTTACCTTCAGTGATACCAGACTAGATCTTCAGCACACAGCCCCATAGTCAGCATTTGACATGTACGCAGCTGTATTAAAAAGGAAGCGTAGGACATACATGGCAGGGTGCAAGGAACTTAGTGGAGATAACAGGTTAAAAGTTAGTGTGGGGTTAGTTAGAATGTAGTCGTACTTACCCCATTGGAGGATGGTCACAGAGGGGAGGAGTGTGGCAATTCTTCCATGTGCTTGGGTGGAGCAAGGCAGCAGTTGGGGGTCAGCAAGCGAGGAGAAACCTTCCCGCCCTCCCTCCCTATTAAAAGGTTAGGTTTGTTAGGCTGGATTGCAGCGGGGAATGGGGGCGTCGGGTCCTTGATGACAGGTATATATATATATATATATATATATATATATATATATATATAGAGATATATAGAGATATATGTAGAAATACATGGGTCATTTGAAAAGATTGGGACCCATTATGGTTGGTCTGGTGTCAGTCTGGATTAACGGCTAATAAGTTTTGGGGGGTCTGTTTGCGAGTCCTCGAGGCGAGTTGGCAGCTGGGGACAGATGCTAACGAAGAGGGATCAGAGGCTCAAAGTAATAAGGGGTCGTCAAGGTTTGAAAATTGTTTAAAATATTTAAAATAAAATTAAGTTTTTTATTGATTGTTAATAAAGGCCGTTGAGGCCATTTATATCCAAGTAGGTGTCCGTGTATTCATTTAGCAGTAAGTGCATGCATGTATTGGTAGGGCAGTAAGGTATCTGGTTACCCTAGTCATGTAACTTCAGCATCCAGATCCCCAGGTCACCCTCCTGAGGCCTCACATACTGCAAGCACATGGCAGAACTGCCCTGGGTGGCAGTAAACCCTCCAAGCTGGACTAATCCTCTCCAGCAAAGGAGTCAGAGCTCAGTGTGTGATCAAAGAACATATACAGTTACCCAGCATGCCATCAAGATCCAGCTCCCTGGTATTGGCCAGGGCTGTATAAATATTCATACTGCCACCTGCATAACTCCACACCTATGATCCAGAAAGTTCTCACAGCTTCCTGAAAAGCAGAGGGAGAAAATAGACTAGCAGCAGCTGAGAACACTGAACTGACCCAATTAATCTGCAGCACTGTATGCAGGTACCAAACTAAATTTATCTAAAACAATATTCACAGTCACACTGATTACAGCAAAGCAATTTAAATATACCTATCATAACACATCCAGTTCCATTGAACAAAGTGAACCAGAACTAAAACAAACAAATCCTAGAACCTACCTAGGATAGTGCTACATAACGAAAGAGTTTACACTTTTTAAAATGATCCTTCGTGCTGAGGGATATGTACATCTGTAGGGCCGCGTACACACGGGCGGACTGTTCGTCCAACTTTGTCCGCTGAACAGTGTTTGGGCGGACAGTCCGCTCGTGTGTGGGCTTTCAGCGGACAGTTTCAGCGGACAGTTGGACGGACAAGGTTTTTCGGAAATTCCGTAAAACTGTCCGCTGAAACCTTGTTTCAGCGAACAGTCCGCTCGTGTGTAGGCTTGTTCGTCAAACAAAGTTGCGCGCATGCTCAGAAAGGATTTTCACGCCGAAAGCTATAATGCAGTGTATAGGACGTCGTGTTTTTCGTCCCGTCGTACGTGCCGTTCACGTCATCGCGCACGGTTTCAGCAAACTGTTCGTCCGTCGTGTGTGGCCATGTCCGTCCATGCTAAGTTTGAGCGGACTGTTTGCCGAAACTGTTGGACGGACAAAGTTGGGCGAACAGTCCGCGCGTGTGTACGCGGCCTAGGACTCTCATTTGTGCCACTGTAATTGGGGAGAGTATTTTGCATGGAATTTGTCCTCTTTTGTCTAAGTTGTTCCTATTCTAAATTTTTTAAGACTAAGTTCACCTTTTTGAAAAAATAAATAAATAAATGTACATATTGTTTGCCGAAAAAAATGTGCATTTATTATTCCTTTCACAGAAGCCTGCGGGTGGATCACAGGTGCAATGCCAGGCTCCTGCAAACACTGCCTGCAGCTCTGTTGCCCACACTTCTGTACAGGTTTCTGTTACAGAGCTGTAGGCAGTGTGAACGGATTATGAGCATGCTGATCAACACACTTATGGACTATTGAGAACTACAAGCCATGGCAGAACTACAAGACATTTACAAGACATGGCAAAGGGGACCTGTAGTTCTCTCATTCACAGATCCCTATGAATGAGAAATATGACAGCGGGTGTGAGGAGAGTATCTACTGTTGGGGGGAGGTGTAAAATCCGGCATGCGGGGCACAGGGGCACATTACAACCTAAAAATGGGTGTAATATGTATAACATGCTCTAAAAGGTGAATGTATCCTTTAAAGTTTGAGAGGTATGTATTTGTGCTGGTGACCATTGTGGCAAAGTGATGTGAAATCTAAAAATGTACAGCTGTCACGTGAACAGAAGGTAAGGAGAAATATTACAATGGGAACATCTTTTTGGATAAATTATCACTATCTGTTGTGCCTTTGAGATAGAAAGTGAAGGGAAATTTCTCTTATGCCTCGTACACACGATCAGATTGTTGGCCAACAAAGTGTCAGACTTTTGTCCAAAGGGTGTGTGCCAGGAACTTGTCTTGCATACAAACGGTACACAATTGTCAGCCAACAAACACGAGCGTAGTTATGTACTATGAGGAATTTCAGCTCTTCTGCTAATGTCATTTTTGGTGAGCATTGATTCTGAGCATGCATGTTTGTACTTTCAATTTTTGTGTGACAGACTTGTGTACAGACGATAGGAAAATCTGACAACAGACCGTTGTCCGATGAAAATTTAGCCTGCCATCCAACATTTGTTGGCAGAAGGTTGGACAACAATTGTCTGAGTGAGCATACTAACGGTCGGATTTTAGGCCAACAGTCAGTCATCATAAAATTCCCTGCTGAAAATCCGATTGTGCGTACAAAGCTTAAGAGCATCAAGCTTTATTAAACTAATACCTGGTAACCTTGCAATGAAGATCCTTGTTGAGGGCTGTTCTCTGCAACATTCACCTTTGAGTCCAGGCCTTGATGATGCAGCCCCAGGGGATGTGGACATGATGTCCTTGCTTTGGGCTATATTCACACCTAAGGGTAGCGCAGCAAGTTTATGGGGTTTTTTTCCGCTTTTTTTCTTGTTTTTTTAGTGGATCGTTTTTGGAGCGGCACCATTCATTTGAATAGGCCTACCTCTGTTCCAAGAAATCTCATGTGCCAAATCTTGGCACAGAACCATAAGCATTTGCGGTTGCGATTTTTGCCACGATTGTAGCACATTTTGTCACTCGACAATCATGGCAAAATCACACTGCGTTTGGGTTACATTAAGAAATAATGGCATTGCAAATGTGTTCTGAATCTCAGCAATTCTGCCCACAATCCAATCTCTCAGATGTGAATGGAGCCTTACAGTAAGGGAGTTGAATGATACTGAGCATCACCCAACCTGTAAAAGAACTGAACCTAGACCTCAGAATAAGCAGTAAGCCTGTGGGGTCAGCAACAGAGAAAAAGTGATTATTGTAGCAAGAGCTAGTACAAAGTTATTTTTATATTTTTTACCTGCCACTGGGCTTTACACGGGATATGTGCTTTACCCACTCAGATGTGCGTTAATGAGGACCCAGATGTTTTTAATTTCCCTTGGATCCCCTGTCTGTAGGGCATTATCCTGAAACGTTGCTCTGTTGCTGATCCTTGGCCATTGCTGATATCAAGCGGTGACAGGGTCACTTTTATTTGCACAGGTTTGCTTTAGGCCAAGTTACTAGAGTTACATAAGTGGCAAAACAGGATTATGCTAGCAACAATTTAAATCTAAATATCAATATTGCAATTATTGCTTTCCCATTGTTTTCTGATTCAGAGACTGAAAAAACTGAGATCAGCAGCATTTAATATGAATAATGTATCTATAGTAACAGCCATTTCTTAAGCATAATGACTCTGCGGCAGTCAGTAAGTGTCTAAAATTTTTTTGCAACATTCAATTAGCTTTATAACTATTTACATGTATTTATTAATGAAACCAATATTTTATTCTTTAAAGAAAATATTTCAGCATAACACCATGTTGTATATTTTTTATTTTTTTTTGGCAAATGCTTACATTTATGTTACAGATCTCTGCTCAAATCCCACAAGGCCAATATTATACAGAATGCTAAATGTCAGTTATACATTTAGTGTCTAGCCTTGTATAGTTATAATAGGGGATCTGATTATTGACATAATTTACAACTGGATAAATTCAAGATAACCTGTTCTAGGCAAATGATTCTGCAAAGTATTGTCACTCCAGTCAAATATGGAGTAGGACAGAGCAACACATTGCAAGTTTTCATTTTATTAAAATTCCTGTGAAAATTGGAGAATTTTATTTTTCTATTTTTTTAGTAAAATGCATTGGAGTCATGAAAGTTGAAAATTAAAGTGGTTGTAAAGGATGAGACTGAGTTCACACATGCTGTTGCCGTGGCTCACAACAGGGGGTCCAGTGCATCCCTGTTCACCGATTCAGGTGCGCATCTGGTCTGGATTTTTGCCTGAATTTGCATCTGAATCGGAACCAAAGACACGTAGGACCCTTTCCAAATGCGAACCATTGAGAGCCGGTCACACTCTCCTGTCATGTGAATTGGATGTGGAAAAAGCCTCATCCAATTTGCATATGTATGAACCCAGCCTGAAGGTTTTTGAGCCAATTTTACCTCATCATATTAGCCTCATTAATTTTAAAATTTTCAGAAAAATGCAGACATAGAAAAAATAAAAATGGTGAAGCATCAATAAAAGGAATAATAATCAAACACACAAAGAACATTAAATGAAATAAACTAAGCAGCCCTACATACCCCCTTCCTAAAAAAACGCCCTCTGAATAAATTTTTTGTTTCAAGCAAATGTCACCTAAGCAGGTCAATGAGCAAAATTAAAAGATTCCACTGCTGCAAAATTTCACCAACAGCAAAAATGTCATGACAATCTTACAACTCATCCTTAACCACTTGACCACTGGGCACTTAAACCCCCTTCCTAACCAGACCAATTTTCAGCTTTTGATGCTCTCACACTTTGAATGACAGTCATGCAACACTGTACCTATATGAAATGTCTGTCCTTTTTTTCACACAAATAGTTTTGGTGGTATTTAATCACCACTGGGTTTTTTATTTTTTTTGCGCATAAATCAAAAAAGACTGAAAATTCGGTTTAAAAAAATAAATAAATTCTTTGTTTTTGGTAAAATGTATTGCAGAGTATTGGCGGGTATTGGCAGAGTATTGCAAAATATTGGCAGAGTGTTGCAGAGTATTGCACAGTATTGGCAGAGTATTGCACAGTATGGGCAGAGTATTGCACAGTATTGGCACAGAGCAGCACTGTGGGCACTACACAGCCAGCCCACAGTGCTGCTGCAATCTCTCTCCCTCTGCCCTCGCACTGTACTGATTTGTTTACAAGTGATCGCTCTGTCATTTGTCATTTGTCCTACCAGCGGCCGTTTATCGCGATCCATGATGCGCCGAAGGGGGGGCACGAGAGCAATATTCTGGCAAGACATCCATGGATGTCCTCCCAGAAAAATACGACCGAGCTGTAGCCGTCTTTCGGCTATGGCCCGGTCGGCAAGTGGTTAATAGTAAGTACAATTGCATGGTCGGATCCACAGTTACTAAAGAGAAGATTGCCTGTGACCTCGTGGTCTTGAGCTCTGTGGTCGGACATTCCGGCAACCAAATCCGTCGGATTAATTCAGACGGATTAATTCTGGAAGAGGTCCGGAAGAGATGTTGCATACATGCGGTCGGACTAAATTGTCAGAATTTCCGGTTGTCAAGAACTCGGTGACGTAAGCCGCGTATGGCGGCACTAGAAAAAGGAAGTTCAGCACCACGTCCGGCACCCTTTGGGCTCCTTCTGCTGATCTCGTGTTTATCGCGTGTTAGTAGATGTTTAGTGAGAGACGATTCGCTCTTTTCAGATTTGTGCTTCAGTACTGCTCTTCAGTTTCTGCTTGTCTTTGCGTATCTGATTATCAGTGCGTGTAGTCAGTAAGCATTTGTTTCTCATTGTGGACTATATCTTAGTATAGTACGCTTTGATTTGCATTGCTTATTGTCTGCTTGCTTCTGCTTTTCAGGTCGTTCTTTCAGGCATTGCTGTTTATCGGTGCTTTCTGTTGTACGTTCTGACCAGCCGACCATTTTCAAACCCTGTTTCGTGTACGTACTCGTCGTAGAGTTTGTGCTGTGCAGGGGCTTGGTGTTGGGCTTTTAGCTTTCCCACAAGCCCAGTCCATGAACAGGGCAAGGAGGCGTTTGTGGGCCAAGAATTGGTTGCGCCAGCGTGACCAGTTCTCGCACATGCCTTTGCTAAGTGAGATCCGGGAGAATAATCCTGATGATTTCAGGAATTATCTCCGGATGACGGACCTCGTTTTTCACCGTCTGCTGGCTTTTCTGTCCCCTTATATCAGCAGGCAGGATACCTGCATGCGGCAAGCCATTACTCCGGAGCAGAAGCTCATTGCCATGTTGCGCTACTTGGCGACAGGGAGAAGCCTTCAGGACCTGAAGTTCTCCACAGGCATCTCCTCCCAGGCTCTGGGGATCATTATTCCAGAGACCTGTTCTGCCATCATTCAGGTCCTGCAGAAGGACTATATGAAGGTAAGTTTTATCCTTTAACATCACATTCTATGTATTTAATGATTGCTAATGTCTTGGATTTCTTTCCTCCTTCCCTAATTACCATGATTGCAATATGCTCTAATTGATATGCTGTGCCCTTTTGTCCTCATGCATGCTGGAAGCTTTTCAAGTTCCTTTTTTGTCCTTCATGCATATTTGCCTTCACTAACTTCCCCACCATGCTCTTCTGGGCCCATAAAACTATAGTCTAGTCACTTAGCAATGTCTTTTGTCAGCTACATAGTATTGATTTCCCCTAAACACCCCCTAAAATGTCTACAAATGTTATGTGTGTGCTTCAATTCATGCAGAGTGACATTTTTTTTTTTTGGTGGCCCAAACTCCTTAGGAACCCCCCTCCCCATAACTGCAAGGTCAGCTGACAGCAATCCTCTATCTGCTGACTTTACCAAACCCAATACACACTCTACCTACCTTTTTTATGGTCACATTTATGGACGAATTCACCAAAGCATGTAGTGCAAGGGCCTGCCTCAGTACTTTCAAATGCTATATTTTTTATTTTTTTTTACCCTATTATTATCTTGATAGGTAATAGCAGAATGTCAAAATGTGCTTTGTTTTATTTTTGGTATTATGACACTTCTTACCTGTCCGGTGGGCTGCCAATAGTGTAAGTAAGGAGGGGCTTCCCAAAGTATCACACATTATTTAGGCATTCAGCTCTCAATCAAGTGGAGAGGGTTACCTGTCCAAAACATCCCCCCCCCTTATTTTTTGAAAGGGCCCATCAGATGGGGGGGGTGGGGGTGGGGGAGGGATGGGGGTGTGATGACTCTGATAAGGGGACCTTATACTTTAGGCTTTAAATACTAGACATGGGCGCCGTCAATAAATTTGTTTCGTTCTGTTCCGTTTCGATTCGTAATAAAATTAATTCGTACTTCGTATTTCGTGTCCGAAATTTTGTTCTGTTTCGTACGAAATACGAATTGTCGTTAGGTTCGTTAACGTGTACGAACGTTCTTTACGATGAATTTAAAGGCAAAAATATACCTCAATATGACAGTCGATGCTGATGGAAGTTTGGTTTTTATCCGAAATACGAAATTCCGTTGAAGAATTTCCTATCCGAAATACGAAGTTTCATTAGATGAGAAAGAGAGAAGCGGATTGTCTGCCATGCACCGCTGGTCCAGTTTGCGCCTGCTCCTCCTGGGGCTGCTTATTATGAGGGGCTCCCACCACCCCTGTGCTGTGCTGACTTCCTCCTGGGGCTGCTTATTATGAGGGGCTCCCACCATCCCTGTGCTGTGCTGACTTCCTCCTGGGGCTGCTTATTATGAGGGGCTCCCACCATCCCTGTGCTGTGCTGACTTCCTCCTGGGGCTGTACCTCTGCTGTGCATATTATGAGGGGCTCCCACCATCCCTGTGCTATGTTCATTATGAGGGGCTCCCACCATCCCTGTGCTGTGCTGACTTCCTCCTGGGGATGCTTATTATGAGGGGCTCCCACCATCCCTGTGCTATGCTGACTTACTCCTGGGGCTGTAGCTCTGCTGTGCATATTATGAGGGGCTCCCACCATCCCTGTGCTATGCTCATTATGAGGGGCTGCCACCATCCCTGTGCTATGCTCATTATGAGGGGCTCCCACCATCCCTGTGCTATGCTGATTATGAGGGGCTCCCACCATCCCTGTGCTATGCTGACTTCCTCCTGGGGCTGCTTATGGGGCTGGTGTCAGTGCTGTATATCACGGTGCTGGTGTCAGTGCTGTATATCACGGTACTGGTGTCAGTGCTGTAGATCACGGTGCTGGTGTCAGTGCTTTATGTCACGCTGCTGATGTCAGTGCTCTCTATCACGATGCTGGTGTCAGATCACTCTATCACAGTGCAGGTGTCATTGCTGTATGTCACGCTGCTGATGTCAGTGCTCTCTATCACGGTGCTGGTGTCAGATCACTCTATCACGGTGCAGGTGTCATTGCTCTATGTCACGCTGCTAATGTCAGTGCTCTCTAGAGGTCGACCAAAAAAAAGGGCTAATTTGCGTTTGAAGGACCTCTGCGCAAATACCGCGTCACATAAAATATTGCAACAACCGCTATTTTATTCCCTAGGGTCTCTGCTAAAAATATATATATATATAATTTTTGGGGCTTCTGAGTGATTTTCTAGCAGAAAATACTGGCTTTTTACTTGTAAGCAACAAGTGTCAGAAAAGATTTAGTCTTTAAATGGTTAAACTGAGAACTTCTACACAGGGAGTTCAGCCCATTGAAGAAGAAACATTGTATCACTTTGATCTTTTCTTGGCAGCCTGCCCAGAGAGGAGGAAAGTCCTTCACTGATGTCTTCAGGCAACTTACATTGACTTCTATTACAGAAGTCTTTTGCAAGTTATAATAAGCATAATGACTGAGTCGTCGTCGATTCGACGACAACTGATCCGAAATTGGTAAACAAAAGTTCGTATTCCGTACATAATTCGGACGCACAGCAATTCGTATTTTGGATCCTCCCGAACATACGAATTTTGGGAATTTGAGATTCATACGAAACGAATCGCACATGTCTATTAAATACTCATTTCCCAAAATGTTATACTGATCTTGGCCAAAAATGTTGGTGTCTAATCTGCTTGCAATGTTGATTAGCAAAATTACTAATTTTTTGTCTTGTTTCACTCCACAGTTTCCTTCAACGCCACCGGAATGGCTGACTGTGGCCTCCCACTTTGCCAGCCTTTGGGACTTTCCCAATTGTGGAGGTGCAATTGATGGGAAACACGTCCGCATCGTCCCACCCCCAACTCGGGGTTGTACTATTATAATTACAAGAGATTTCATAGTATCGTGATGTTGGCAGTGGTGTCAGCGACCTATGACTTCCTGTATGTGGACGTGGGGCAAAATGGCCGGATGTCGGATGGTGGAGTGTTCTCACGGACGGAATTCTACTGGCGTCTCCAGAGTGGCAGTCTGGGCTTGCCACCCCCAGAGGATGAGGCGTTTGCCCTGGCAAACCATCTGATGCAGCCTTTCCCGATGAGGACCCTCACCCCGGATCAGAGGATCTTTAATTTCCGGCTGGCCAGAGCCAGAAGAGTGGTGGAGAACACTTTTGGAATACTGGCCAGCCGGTTGCACCTTTTTTTAACGCCTATCCACATGGTGGAATATAAAATCAATCACATAGTGCTTGCCTGCTGTGTTCTGCACAATTTCTTAAAAAAGACATTCAACAAACTATGTGGTCTCAGTTGGCCAAGATGCAGACTTGCCTGAAAATGAGAACCTCATGGCCCTTGAAGCTGCTTGTCCTGGCTTGCCCCCCCCCAAAGCGCCTGTGAGGTCAGAACCCAATGCATGGACTACTTTGTGGGTAGGGGGGCCATTGATATGCCAGACAATGTCTGAGAGGCATTTTTTAATACATTTTTATTTGAAACTACAATAATCTTTGTTATCATTTACTGCCTGGCTTGGTTTTAGGTGTCTCCTAGCTAAATATTTGATTTTTGTTGTTGTGCCTTTTTCTACAACAGTGCAAACCCAAGCTCTGAGCGAGATGAGGTGACTCTTCTTCAGATAATCTTATTATGCTGTGGGTCTGCTACACACACACCTTGTTTTTGTTAACTAATGTATGTAGTGCATTACTGACAAAAATATTGCTAATTTTCAGCACCATGGCAGAAATATGTTGGGTCAGGAAAATGGCATAATTGTGAAAATTAACACATCACTGTGGGTGTTATTTACTAAAGGCACATCCACTATGCACTACAAGTGCACTGCAAAAGTACACCTGAAACTGCACTTGGATTGCAAAGTGGAGTTGCCTTTAGTAAATAACACCCATTGTTACCGAAAACAACAATATTACTCCAAATACTGCTTTTGCGCATTGAAAAAGGAAGCCACACATTTGTGATAATTTAACTTTTTAATCAAAGCACATTCACATGTGCGTCTAGAAAAGGGTTTTACAACAAACCAACATATTGGGGTGTATCAAAAACATTGTTTAAGGTAATTTTTTTGTAACTTGGTCTTTTTGTGTAAACAGGCATGTATCAAAGCGTAACATACAGAACACAGGAACTTACAAAGTTCAACTTTGAAAAGTGAAGACAATATCAGACATGAGTATGTACAAACTGGGCTGATATTGCCTTCATCACATTGGGTGTCACCCCTGGAAAAGCCAAATTTGGAAGATGCACACAGTGTGTCAACATGTGCTATCTCCCATCATGGGGGGTCAATGTACATGTTTTGGGGCTGCAACCCCTTCATCTCAGCCACTTTCCACAAAACACGTACATTGATCCCCCATGATGGGAGATAGGGCATGTTGACACACTGTGTGCATCTTCCAAATTTGGCTTTTTGTAAAATACAAAAGTTGTTGTTTCAAAACACAAAAATAAAACTCTAGCTAGTTTGGGGTGTTTCAGACTCTTCCCAAAACATCAATGATGTTCTTAATTTTATTTTGAACAACATTGATGTTTTTCTGTATATTTTCTAAATCCCGATTGCACCCCATTATCTCCCCAATTAGGATCTGGGCACTTTCACTGGTAAAATGTGATTCTTCTTCCACATCACCTACAAAAAAAAGCAAAAAAACACACCATGTATTATAAATATGCCGACATACATTGATTAGCTTACCGGAAGCTGTGGTCTCCGACACTCACCTGTTGTGGTGACAATTTGTCCAACTTCAACGATCTCTCCTTCCTCCTCCTCTTGCTCCTCTGCTTCTGGTGTTGGAATTTCACCTTCTTTGGAAAGTGTGGGGTCCCTGGTGTCCTCAGACTTCCAGAGTCTTCTCTCCCCTATGAGAATGTAAAAAAGGAATACTTAGCACACAGAGGGCAGAAATAGGAATATGAAACATTGCTTGGAAGTGTGGTACAATTGTGTTTTTTGGCCGAGTTCAAAGGTGAGAACATTATTGTGGACACTATGAACTTGAAAGTGGCCATTTTAAACTGTACAACATGAAATCAAAGCACATGGAGCAGTATGCAAGCAAGAATAATCATATGAACACACGACAACTACTTACTTTTTTGAAGAACACGCTTGATCCTTCTGTACTGATCATGCTCCCTCAGTTTCAGGTCTGACCAGCATTTTCTCAGTTGATCCTTGGATCGTCGTACCCCAAAATTCTTCTGAAGACTCTTCACAACTTTAGTCATGATCTTGGCCTTTTTGATATTTGGGTTTGGGTAAGGTCCATACTTCCCATCATAGTCGGTCCTCTTCAATATGCCCACCATCTCCAACATCATTACAAAAGACATATTTGAGGCCTTAAATCTTCTCTTCCAGGATCGGGGCGTTTCAGGCTCCGGGCTTTCCTCGCCCTCCTCCTCGTTAGTGGAACTCTGATTGCGCACCTGTGTTCTCTCCGCCATGTGCTCTCCCCACTGCGCTGAAAGAGAAGGGACGGGGAATAGTCTAGAAAGAATTTCAGGGGTGGGTGGAGTTTCACGCATGCACACTGTATATAAAACGCAACACATGTGTCATAGGTACGATCTGTCAACAGAGTGAGGAGCTGACGCGACGATTGTGCAAACTAAGGTAAAATCTTGAACTTGGTACATCACTAGACTAGACTGCTTCTATCTAGGCCTATGTTGCGACAAGATTAGGAGGGTTTATCATGGCATTATTAGTATTTTAGGGTTTGTCTTGTGTTGTGTCTTGCAGACAAGATGGATCCCTTCCAAAACGCTAATTTTAGGGGGCTATTCATTCAACTGTTCAGGGAGATGCCCTGCCTGTGGCAGATCAACAACCCGTTTTATCATGACCGAAGAAAGAGGAAGGCAGCGCTGGAGAAACTTCTTGCTTTGGTGTGGATAATGGTCCCCACGGCAGACATGACCTATGTGAAGTTAAAAATTGGTGCCATCAACCCTAACACCTTTGAAATTTTGTGCTCACAAGGCCCATGCCAGAAAGGACTTATATCCTCTATTTATAGTGTCCTCCACAATTCAATCTCACCCACCACAGACACACATCTCTACATGAGAAGATGGGCTACAATTTTACCATCCCCCCTAACCATTTCCCAATGGCAGGACATCTGGACCTCTACTTCTAGAGTCTCCAGATGTGTGGAGCAGAGAGAGACGGCCTACAAGATACTAATGTTTTGGTACAAAACCCCTGAAATGTTACATAAATATGATCATTCCGTATCTAAGTTGTGTTGGAGATGCCAACGAGATGAGGGCACCCATTACCATATTTTCTGGAGCTGCCCTTTGATCGTGCCTTTCTGGTCCATGGTCCAATCCCTACTACAATCTGTTTTGGAGGTAGATATTCCATTAGACCCTAAACACTACTTGTTAGGCCTGCCTATCGCGGCGTTATCTAAACACGCCAAGAAATTGACAGCCTATATTCTTCTAGCTGCTAAGAGAGCGATTCCTGCTCTTTGGCTGCCCACCTCCCCCTCGTCCCAATCGCAGCTAATCTCTGCTATTGCATATATACGCAGAATGGAACGTATGACTGCGTTGGTACAAGATTCTCTACCCAAGTTTTCTAAAATATGGGATAAGTGGGACATCTCCACGGTTAACCCTGAGACTATACCTTAACTTTTTTGGCCATTTACTCTAGGGAATGTTTTTCTCAGGTTTGGTCTTGAGATTCATACTTCACAACCCCTCCCACACTGATATATATATCTTTTGGTTTCTCTATGTATCTTTATTGGTAGATTCGTGGTGTGTCCTTTTTTCTTTTTTTTTTCTTTTTACCTTTTGATGTGCTGTATTGAAATGTTAACAGTCTATTTCCCGCCTGCGGCTGTTTTGTTTGATGAAGTTACATTATCAATCTTGACTATTTGTATCGATGTATACGTATTCATCTATTGTACGAAAATCTTTTTTTCTTCAATAAAAATACATAAAAAAATAAAATAAAAATTGGTGCCATGAAGAGTACATATCTCAGAGAGAGAAAGAAGCACCTGGAGTCCCTGAGATCAAGAGATCCAGATGCCATTTAGTACCCCAGGATGGTTTACTTAGAGAGGCTGCATTTTCTGGTAGACCAGGGGGTACCCAGGCCACCACTCGACCATCTTCCTTCAAGGCTTCTTTCACCCCCAGCTGAGGCTTCCAATGTTCAACCTGGGCCTTCCAGGCAGCAACATGTGGACGGACCCAGCTTGAGACAGGTATTGCATTGTTGAACATATTTCTTGTCATACATTTAATGATGTTAACTAGATGTCATTATTGATCAGTAAGTTGTGATTTTACAAAGTAGTTTACATCTCAATAGACAGTAGTGAGCAAAAATGTTTGGGACGAGAATGAAAAATGCTTGGCTCAGAATGATAGTCTGTTCTATTTGGTAACATTAAATTTGCAACTGTCATGAGCACCAAATTGTGTGATTGATGAGCAAAAAACTAAAACTATGTCCCATTTTCATACACAGGAAGATCTCAGTCGGGGGGGAGGCTGTGGCAAGTGGCAGCCAGGAGGTCGACCAGCGCCCTCCTTCTCCTCCTCCTGCCACAACTACAGGAGCCCAGCCACAGCCTGGAAGGATGCCTGGTGGGAAGTGCCTAAGGAAGACGAGAGAGTGATGGCCTGGGTTCAGTCTGGTCTGACAGAAGATGCAGCCTCTTGAAGAACCACATCCTGGGGACATAGATGGCATCTGCTCTTCATGATATCTCGGACTTCTGGACCAGACTTCTCTCCCTGAGATATGTACTCCTCAGGCCACCAATTTTTCTTTTTCAAATTAGTTCATGTCTGCCCTGGGGGCCAAAGGCTTAGCCAAATTGACAAGTTTCTCCAGCGCTGCCTCCCTCTTTTTAGTTGTTTGACACCTAAATAAAGGTTTTTTTGGTTTGAAGAAATACTTGCGTAAGTGTTTTACTTAAAAAAGGACAGTTTATTTGTGAGTAGACAGGTACATTTCGAATATACAAAGTGAAATGAATAACAAGGGGCACCAACACCAAACAACCTCCTGTAGATTAAAAAAGAAAAAACAAAATACAAAAAAGATAATAATGGTGTTGTGGTAAGTTGAAACCCAAAACACACCCCAAAAAATGCAAAGATGAGCAAACTGACAAAAAAGGAGATGTTGATGAAAAAACCAACCACAAAATTCCCCCCAAAAAAATTGTGTAGATGTGACGATTTAAAATATTGTAGTGCTGAAATGAGTAAAAAAGACTCAGGAAATATGTTCAGGAGAAGTGTGTGGGACTATGAGCATCAAAAGAAGTTCATTCTTGCAGCACTGTAAAGAACAAGAGAATGCGCTTTATGAAAGAATTTTTAACATTGCAGTGTGACGAATGTGCTATATCGATTACGAGCAGTAGTTTTACCTGAGCGGGCGCTTCCGTGTCCGAATTTGATTGTGAGCATGCGTGGCACCTTGTCCGTCGGAGTAGGCTACACATGATCGGAGTATGTCCGATCGGAGAATTTTGGCGGAAAATTTTACCGGCAAGTTGGAAAAGTTGGTCCGTTGGATATTCCGACGGAAACAGTCCGATGAAGACCACACACAGTCGGAATATCCGACAAAATGGTCCGATAGGACACTTTCCGTCGGAATCTCCGACCGTGTGTACAAGGGCTTATAGTCTTTAGCTGTGAGGCCTTAGACTGCCCCATTTCTTCACAAATGCTGAGGGGAAGATTATATATACCAAAGAGACGTGCCTTATGGTCCTCAGCTCTGGGGTTTTAGGCTACATAGAAAGTCACCCCATGTTCTTCCCCCATGGGGAGTCCAGGGAAAAGACTGTCCTCCAACTGTTATGTAGTAAACGTTTTGGAGTATCCCATGCTCCTAAACCCTCTCCTGTTACAAGTACTATCAGCAATAAATTACAAAAAGACAACCCCTAGACTGTTTATTGGAGATAGTGAGTGAACTGTTGCTTGAGTGACTGGTAGCCTCTATACTGTTTGGGGAAGAACCAGTTAATGTTAGTAGCACTGCGCTAAGGGGTGGACGGGATGTGAGACAGAGGACGTACAATGCCTGAGCACTGTTCCTGCTGTTATCCTGACGGTTGGACGTGCAGTGCCCGAGCTCCGTTCCTGCTGTTATCCTGATGGTTATTTGGACTCTATTTTCTTCCACTATAAGCTTCCATTAGGACACCCTGGGTTCCAAGAAGTCACTGAGCACCCCATGGGTCCCTCCGCTGTCACTGGGCAAGCTGAGATCCTCCCTTAATCCCGTACGTACCGCGCAGAGACAGAGGATCGTATCTCTCAGCTAGAGGACTCCACTAGCGTGTATTAGAGGGAAGTACCTGCCTTACAAATCCAGGTTAAAGCATTACAGGACAAAGACATTGACACTGAGAACAGACTCAGATGGAACAATATCCGAACCTTGAGCCTACCTGAAAAAGTGGAAGGCCCTAAGCCGACGGAGTTTGCTGAATCCTTCCTTATCCGGCTGCTGGGCCTCCCTGCAATGCCTTCAACGTTCATGGTGGAAAGAGCCCATAGGGTCCCCCCTGGGCTGCCTATTCCAGGGGCACCACCACAACCTTTTCTTCTAAAACTGCTCAATTATCATGACTGAGACCGGATTCTGGCGGCAGCCAGGAGGAAACAAGAATTAAGGTATGAGAGCGCCAAGATACTTCTCTTTCCGGATTACTCACCGGAGGTTCAGCAGAAGAGTCCCTCCTTCACAGAGATCTGTAAGAGGCTCAGGGAGCAGGGCCTAAAGTTCAACCTTCTCTAACCTAGCAAGCTTCGGATTATAGATGGAGACCGTACCAAGTTTTTTGAGACCCCGGTGATCTAACCAATGCAAGTATCTGAGCATAGGCCTTAGGGGCCCAGTTGGCCTTAATTTTCATAGATTTTTCCAATTTTTTGTTATCCTGGACTCTGCATAAACTTTCCTCCACAGTGCCAAATGTCCCTGGATCTACATACTATGCTTAAGCAGTACACTGTTTGGGGCCAGGCTGCTACACATTTTCAAGTATCTGTTTCAGCTTGTTTTTCAATTTGTTACAGGCTGCTGCCTCTCCTTTTGACTGTCTACCCCTCGGAGGCCCCCTCCACAACACCCCCCCTCCCTTTTCCTCCCCCAGACTCAGCGATTGCATGGCCACTGACCGCGGTTTCCCATCTGAGATTGTACCCCGTACAGTCCCATACTCTGCCTCCTTCCTGGAGTGTACATTGTTAGAGACTGCCAGTAATAGCACTACTGAGTTGAGCTTTCTCAAGTCCGGGTTACACTAAGGTGCTCCGAGTTCACTGGGCATACTGTATTGCTTGAGGGCTCTTTTATTTTATTTCAGTATGTCAAACTGTGTGTAATCCACAAATTTTGATTTTACAGGAAATGCATCTGATGGGCTGCACCCATGGCCTTAAAAATGCCATGGGTGCAGAGGGCTTTCCATTCCATTTCCATAACACTTTGATCCATAAATCCCTCCTTTGTGTGGTTGAAGCAGGACACTCTGATTCTCAAGGCAGGTAATATTGTTGGCACTCATGATATGGCAGCGGAGGTTCTAGCTAGTATTTATCTCCCTCCTCCATTTAGGGCTGATGTTTTTTTTATAGTATTCTGGAGAGGATCACCCCCTATTGTCCTGCTAAGCTGTAGCTGATGGGTGACTTTAATGTCATCTTGTCCCCGGATCTGGATAGACCCATACCACCCAAGTCTTGCTCTGGGGAACTACTAAACTGGGCTGAGTCAGCAGGTGTAAAGGAGGTCTGAAGGTGGAAGCATCCTTCCACTAAAGTATATAATCCTGTTACTCCACCTCCTACAAGACTTCCTCTAGAATTGATTTTGCATTTGCTAACCCTGCCATGCTGACAGATATTTCTGAGGCCAGGTATCTCCCTTCCAGTCTTTCAGACCATCCCCCCTGGTAATTAAGTTCAAAACTCATTCCATTTGTAACAGTTCCCTATGGCAGTTAGACTCGCAATGGATTTCTCATGGTGATATAGCAGAACATACTCCACAGGTTATGCATGAATGGGGGTCTAATGCAGGGTCGTCCTCTCCAGAAACGGTTTGGGATGCCTTTAAAGCCTTCATGAGGGGCCACTATATCTTGGCCATCAAGGCAGTAAAAACAAAGCAAGCTACCACTATGTTGGTGCTGAAAGGAGAAATAGAGAAGGTGTCTGTCCGTTATGAGCCTGACACGTCTGTCTCCAAATTCAGGCATCTAAACAAGATCTCCACTTACATATCGCGGAGATTACTAGACTGGACTTATTCCACAAGAAGCAAAGGTTCTTTGAACAGGTGGATAGAAATGGCAGACTGCTAGCGATGATATCTCACCATGATATCCCTTTCATCCTGATTCTGAGCTTACCTCTCCCATGACGTCTCCTGAAGCCAAAATGTCTCCTGAAGGCATCCTGAAAGAATTTCAGGATTTCTACCAAACATTATATACTACTACCTTGCCATCATGATATCATAGCGTCCCTCTTGGACCCAATAGCTCTGGGTTGGCTGTCAGACCCTGGGAGATCGCAACTGGTCCGCCCCATTACTACTAATGAGGTCCTTACAGTAATTAACTACCTCTCTACAGGTACGGCCCCGGGGCCGGACGGGCAAACTCTAAAGTGCACGCAGATATACTGGCCCCCCAACCTGGCTTCCCTGTTTACTTACTGCCTGGAGGCTGGAGTTCTCCCACCCTCTATGACTGAAGTGCACATCATCCTTTTCCACAAACTCAATAAAGATTCCAAACTGTGTGCATCCTATAGACCCATAGTACTCTTGAATAATGACCTAAAAATTCTCTCTAGAATTAGAGATAACAGAGGCTTAGACTGAACCCCCTGTTACCGTCCATTATAGACGAGGATCAAACCAGTTTTATGGCTCACAAATCCATGGATATCAACCTCCATAGACTATTCACCAACCTGCATGCAAACCATGATCAGTAGGGCACTAGGGTAGTGGCCTCATTAGACTTCGAGAAGGCGTTTGGTTCGATCGAAGGGCCTTTCCTGAGGGAGATACTTAGGAGAATGGGATTTCCTCTGATATTTATCTGATGGTTACAAACCATCTATCACTCGCCAGCAGCTGCCATACGATTAGGGGGTCAAGTGTCATCTACCTTTACATTGTCTAGAGGCACGAGGCAGGGCTGCCCTTTCTCCCCAGCACTGTTTGCCATAGCCATGGAGTCTGTGGCTGAGGCACTATGCGTCTCCCCACTCATTAAGGGACTCAGACTGTCCTTGCTTGAGGAGAGAGTAGCCCTGCATGCAGACAACCTCTTGCTCTTTTTAAATGATGTGGATTCCTCCCTGAGAGAGGCGCTCTTGATTCTCACTGAATTTTCTAAAATAACAGGGCTTATGCCGCGTACACACTATCAGAATTCTCGTCGGAAAAAGCTCTGATGGTTTTCCTGACGGAATTCCGACGGAATTCGGCTCAAGCTGTCTTGCCTACACACGGTCACATCAAATTCCGATCGTTTATAACACGGTGACGTACAACACGTACGAGTGGACTAGAAAAAGGAAGTTCAATAGCCAGTAGCCAATAGCTTCTGTCTCGTAGTTGAATCTGAGCATGCGTGATTTTTGGCATGTCGGAATTGCATACACACGATCGGAATTACAATAGAAAGTTTCTCCGTCTGGAAAATTGAGAACATGCTATAAATTTTTGGCTGGCGGAAATTCGGACAGCTAAATTCCGATGGAGCATACACACGGTCGCATTTTCTGATGAAAAGCTCTCATCAGTCTTTTTCTGGCCGGAATTCCGATCGTGTGTACGCGGCATAAGGGTGACATTGTCTAAGTCACAGATTCTTGCTATAGACCCCGGAGCCCAATCTGGGGCCACATCAAATATCCAGTTATAATGGGTGGGGAAGTGTACTTATCTGCGGGTCAAGGTCTCAAGACATGCTAAGAGCTTTATCCCCCTAAATCTGAATCCTGTAGTTCAGCAGGTTAGAACTAAATTGAAAGCATGGGAGAACCTCCCACTATCCCTCCTAGGCCGCATAAATCTCATCAAAATTAAAGTTTATCCAAAATTCAATTAACTATTCCGGAACTTCCCTCAGTGAATACCCCAATCATTCTTTTCTCATTTAAACAGACTTTTTTCCTCCTTTATTTTGGGTCCTCGCCCACCTAGCTACAAACTAACTATCCTTATCCGCCCCACCTTGCAAGGGGGGTTGGCGTTTACAGACTGCCAAAAATATTTTCCAACTGGTCACTGTGGCCTGATGGCTGTCGCTGGATATGTCAAACTCTGCAGTAATTGTGGAGGCTGCAGTGGTCGAGTCTGTGGAAGCACTGTCCAATTTTCCCTTTAGGGGGTCCAAAGCTCCTTACGACATAACTCCCTCCATGCTCACGACTCTCAGAGCATAGAAGCAGGGCTGGCCTGTGAGCGATATCCGAGAACAGCAGTTTCTCCAAACGCCCCCCTGTGGAATAACCCTAACTTACCACATTTGTTCACGATCCCTGAACCCAAAGTGTGGGCCAAATATAACATCAAACGGCTCTCGGATGTTGTCACAGACAGCTCTATATGCTCCTTTGACCATCTAGTACCACAGCTTAACGTCCTGACTTTGCACCTATTTCGATACCTACAGTTGCCCCATGCTTTCAAAAGTCAATTCCCCCCTACAGAGAGACAATTGGTACAACCTGACCTAGAAAGAATTACATGTTACGAATGCGCGGGAAAAAACACTTCAATCTTGTATGCTCATCTCCTCAGAGTCTCCGCTCCAGAGCTGTCCACACTTCGGCAGCACTGGTCCCAAGATGCTCCAGAACTTGACTCTGAGGACTGGAAGGACATATGGGATTTCTCATTTAAAATTCTGATCTTCCTGATAGACCATCGCATACAGGATAAGATTGTCCACGAGGCATACATTACTCCATATAGGTTACACAAAATGATTTCCTCCCTGTCCTCGGAGTGCTGGCGACGTAGTCACCCCCAGGGAGACTTCATTCATGTGTTTTGGACCTGCCTTGTGATCAAGATGTATTCAATACAAATAGTCTCTGTGATTAATTACCTCCTGGATATCTCAATAGCCCCCTGACCACAAATCTGTTTGCTGGGTCTGGTTTGAGGAATTGGTACCTAGAGTGGCAGACAGGACCCTGATATATCTACTACTGTTTTATGTCAGGAAAATTATTCCCTTATTTTGGAAGGAGTGGGCTCTGCCCTCTCTCTCATTATGGCAGACACACGTTAACAATGTAATTCCCTTGTATAAAGACATCTACTATCATCATGGCTGTCCCAAGAAATTCGCCAGAGTATGGGCCAAGTGGCTTGCTGAACCCTCCACAGCACCGACTAATTAAGGAGGTGGGGTCCATCTCAGACCGCCCTGCAATAACAAAGTTACCTTTCTTATTGTGATGCTTCATATTAAATGAGAGGCTACTGTACTGTAGATGTTTCTACCTAGTGTTTCTGATCCTCCTAGTGCACAAGCCAAACTAGTTAATTACTTGGTACTGCCAAGACCAGCATGCGATTTTGCATGTTTTTCTGCTATGCCTTGCAGAGACTCTTGCGTGGGTACATGCTGATTTCCAGTCTGGATTAAGTCAATCTTTGGCTTTTTTGATTGTTTGTTTCTATCTGTGTATGTCTAAGTTTTATATACAATAAATAGATTTATAAAAAAAATTTAAAAAAATAGTTGGTAGCACTGCAGAGTTCAGAGTGGGGCCTGGCCAAAGGAGTCAACCTTTGACTCCCCATAAGGTAACTAGTGGCAAGATCTTGCTTCTGTAGTCCCTGACTGTGTTTCTGCCTACCCTGGGGTGCTTGATGTTTCCTTTCTTGAAAGTTTTGGAAGGTTGAGGACAGATCCTAATGGGAGAGTTGGCTATAGCTTTAAACGAGTTTTTTAGCAGAGATAACAGTGTTGATGCTACAAAAAGCTTGTTTAATACGACAGCTGGTACTCCATTTACGATCTATTTTTACCCTGCTTCCAGTCTGGTACATAATGGAGCTTTAAAGAATCTTACTCACCCTAACAAACTGGTCTAAAGTCTTTAGTAAGTGAACAGACTACTGCTAACTTTAGACTGTATAACTTCCAGCATCCCACAGCCTCTTCTTGTGTAAACAGGCTCCAGGGTTATGTAAAGATGTTGGCACTGCTGTCATTGGGGATCACAAGCAGCAGAGCTCTGTTCTTTCATACTCCACACTATGCCTAGAAAACAACACTATAGTACACCCATCACTGTGGAACCACAATGCCTTCTGGAAACATGCCTTGCACAATAAAGCATGTATCTGTGTTAAAGCAATACATAGTGTAAATGGGCTCTTCAAAGATTGATTAGATTTGTAGATTTCCCATCATGCCTCAGGCTTTAGGAGTCATGCTTGTAATTGTCAGCCTTGCAATGCCTCATAGGACTTGTAGTTCTGCAACAGCTGGAGGGCCACAGGTTGAACACTCTTGCTTTTAAGTGTCTCTAAACCCACAACAGTAAAATCAGTCTGTATACTGTATCTATGTATGTACAGTATATGTGAACCATGTTTGTTATACTCACTGTGGAACTTAAGGAGTTAATCCTGCACATTTTGTGAAAAGCCTGTTTGATCCTGTCTTCCTTTCTTTCATCCCCCAATCCATCTCCCGATAGTACAGAGCCTTGGGGGCACTCTGCACATGCTCAGTTTGGTGTGTATTGCTAGAGTTTGTTTTTCTTGGGAGGGTGCATGTGATCGGCACAGGGCCAATCAACACTGTCCAAACAGAAAGTCAGAGTCCTGCACCCCATAGGACCATCAGGAAGACTGGAAACTCCTACAAGCTTTAAGCAGTGCTCAGCCAGACACTGATAGAAGTCATAAGACTGCTATATACTGCTGATGAAAAAGGTATTTAGCAGTTTATTTACTAAAATAATTGCATTCCTATGTTCTGTGTACTGTGGGAGACCAGATATAGTGAATGCAGGGTCCTGGGTTTAGTAATACTTTAAGGTACAGTTTAAATGGGTTATGAAAAAACATTTAGGCTGGCTCCAAATTTGTGTTGTTAAAGGCAAAATAGTATACAGTACCTCACAAAAGTAAGTACACCCCCACATTTTTGTAAATACTATATTATACCTTTTCATGTGACAACACTGAAGAAATTACACTTTGCTACAATGTAAAGTAGTGAGTGCACAGCTTGTATAACAGTGTAAATTTGCTGTCCCCTCAAAATAACTCAACACACAGCCATTAATGTCTAAATCACTGGCAACAAAAGTGAGTACAGCTAATTTACACTGTTATACAAGCTGTAAACTCACTACTTTACATTGTTACAATGTGGTACCATTGATTGCCACACCTGCGATACACACAAGCTGCAAAAATGCTGTGGGTTTTTTTATGTGTTAAGGTCCATTGATATTCGTCCCTGCAAAATGAATGAGTTGCCTTATCGCAATACATCTCAGTGCACAAAAATATGTGGGGCTTTCTGTTGGAATTTCTGTACAGACCTATACAGAGCAGTGAGGAAGGGAAAGAAAACAATCACTTCTCTGACTCAGCTGTGTGTGCAATTTGAGCTTTAAAGTGTATGTAAACCCTCACCTTGTAAAACAACCCATTCAGTTTAAAATATAAATGAAAGACAAAGCATGTGTGTATGTATAAAATATAAATTAAAAAAAATGATATACCCTTGTTTCCCTTTTTTATAAGTGATCATGTAAACCTCTGTTCTCAGCCGCATAAGAGCTTGGGGGGGGGGGGGAGGAACAGCAGCACACTGATCTTCGCAGTAAATGGCTGAGCAGGGGGGTTACCTGGATAAGTCTGATCATTGGAGTAGAGCAGGTTGAGTTCCCAGCATAGCTAGAGAACTGACTAACGTGTTCTCCTGCTTAGTTTTTTTTTTTTAGGAAAGCAGAGGTACTAGCAGGGACACCAGGGATTTCACACAAAGGAAGCAATGCAAAGAGAACAGGATACTTTCTCACACTAGTACATGGTACAGCAGGCACATATCAGGAAAATTATATTTTTTACCTAACTAGCTTATTAAGCATTAAAAATTAAAAAATCCAGTGTTCAAATCTAGTTAGAACTTATATAAATTGATAGTTATAATTGATTATGGCACACCTAGCTGCCCAGCCCCTCACAAAGAATGCCACCTAGGATTTTTCTTTGCTGGTGGTCCAGAATAGAGAATCTAAAAAAAGGAAGGCTGTCATTTTTAAATATTTTTTCTTTGCTATGGGAATGTGGACATTTACCACATATAAAGTAGGTTATCCTATATTGACTGCAAACGTGGAAATACACTTTAAAGTGGAGTTCTAGCCTGGGGAAAAAAAATAAAAGTCAGCAGCTACAAATACTGTAGCTGCTGACTTTTAATATAAGGACACTCTGTTCAGGGAGCCCGTGATGTTGGCACCCAAGCCGATCCGTCCATCGCCTTCAGGTGCAGGCGCCGGCATTGCCATAAGGGAAACTGGCAATGGTGCCTTCAGGCTCATGCGCGAGTCGCTCAGCGCTTTCTGAATGGTCCCGTGGTCTTCTAGGACATACACATGCCCAAGAAGGCATCGGGGGGAAGTAGGAGTGCCGGATGCAACCGCTGAAGTGATGTACTACTCTACAGCGACATAGGCCAAATGTCCCAAAGAAAAAAATGCAAAAAAGGTACCAAAAAGAAAAAAATATATCCAAAAACAATTGGTCAATTGTTTGAGACCTAGTTGTCTTTTTGCCTGGAAATCAGCTTTAAGAAGTCAGTGCAAAACACAATGACACATAGGGGTCCAGTTATTAAACACAAGCATTCGTCTAGGCTGCACAAATATTCTGGGTCATTTCTATAGCATTATGACTTCCTATGATCGTCAGCTCCATCTAGTAGAAAAAATGTTGTACACCTTGAAGTATTTTAGAAAAAAAAAACTAGATGAAACAGATGATCATAGAAAGTCATAGTATTAAAGTATAATTCCAGTCAAACTCTAACTAAGCTAAAGACTAAGCTAAAGAATGCTCCAACCCCCATTCTAAGCCTATTCAGTCTACCCTGTAATATAAAAGATGTCTGTGCTTACCTATTCTGAAGTCACTTGGGTCAGGTCATATGATCATCTCCCAAGCATAGAGGAGGGACAGCTGACAACAGATGCCCCATAGTAAGCCTATGAATGACAGTACCCCCCAAGGCTCTGCCACCGTTGTCAGTATCTGTCCTCTACACTGAAGCTGACGCTGGAGAGATCATGTGACTGGACCAGAGCAATTTCAGAATAGGTAAGTATAGCCATCTTTCCTTTGCATGGCAGATAGAATGGGCTAAGAATGGGGGTAGGAGTAGATTTAAGCTTACTAAAATCTAAAGAAGAGAGAAAGATTCGTGCAGCCTGGATGGATGCTTCTGATGTTAGTCCAATGAATGTTTTATAAATACATCCTATAGTGGCCCATTTAGACAAAACTAAATTATATGATTTGCATTTTATCCCCAGAAAATACTTATTCTGATTTTTAGGACCTGTTTATAAATCTGCTCAAGGCAATAATAATGCTCTCCCTCGCCATAACTCAAGAAAGTAAAAACAACCGGTAACATCTTTGTACAAACCATATATTTTGTCACTTTAAATATTTTACAGCTGTGTGTCCTTGCCATCTCAGCATAATATCCTACTGTTAATAAAGAAAGTACATTTCTTCACATTTCACATGTTTCTGCTACTTTTTTTTCACCCCTACCTTGCATTTTTTTTCACTTGCTTTTAACACTGCTAAATCTTTTTTCTATACGGATGTAAACAGGAACAAAACAACATGCCATTATTATAACCATCTTTTTAAACAGAGTCCAAGCCTACAAAATAATAGGCAAAAAAATAAAAAATGTTTCTGATTGGTTAGTATGATTTATTGCCCTTTGCATTGTGGTTTTTGATAAACTCTTTGACATTTTTGGATAGAAAAGGCACTGCAACATTCAATTTATAGAGCATCAGAAAATGTAACATTTATTTGGGTTAAGGAAAACCAACAGCTGAGTATAATTTCTTTAGTTTATTGCAGCACATTAAGTGGTAATTTAAAGGCAGCACAGGTGACCCTAAAAGGGGAGGTCAAGATACCCCTAGGGTAGTTAGGAGGCACAGAGCACTTGCTCCATCGTGGCTTCCTGAATGTGAACAAAACTTGATTAGCATGGCATAAAGTGCTACATCAAAAGAAGTTTTCACAGTAGGCAGCAGGTGGAGCACTAGCCAAGATCTAATTAGGGGATCCCATACAACCAGAGCCTCAGGGGGTGCCTATAGGAAGATAACCCACATTGAGCTGAACTTAGACATCAGCGATAAATCAGCGTTTGCAGCTTCACCGGGCCTACATACATGAATTATTAAACAGCAGAGAATCCAAAGGACAGCAGAGAACACCTTCAATTTCAGCAGGTACTCTGTGATTGTATTATACAGACTCTATTTTTTTATTATTATTAAAGCAAACATCAAGCCTGCATGTAATTATCATGCCAAGGTTTAACCAACCACAACAAAATAACATGCATGTCTATGAAACAAAGAATTGGAGCGATAACACTGTGATATCCGACACACAGCATGGAAATGTTTTTTCATGCTTTGTCCATACTTGAAAATGATATTTGCTGAGAAAGGTGAAAATCCCAGTAGAAGGCTGTATTAACAACTAAGCAGAAATCAGATTTTAAAATTTAGTGTGGAAAGATTGTTAAATCAATCAAGAATCAGCCAAGTTGCCTATTATAATAATAATAATAAAAAAATATTGTAATCTGAATAAATGTGATCAATGAATTTAAAGGCTCCCGAACAGAGAGGGTGGGGTAATTTTACATCTCTGTAAAGTCAGATTGTTAAAGAGGAGGAGGCTGCAAAAAATAGAACCCCCTGTATTCCTAGGGATCCCAACAGTGGCGGCTGGGGAAGTTTTATGATGGGGGGCACCAGACCCGACCATCCTTTTTGACCCCCTCCCACTTATAGCATACACCCACTCCATCCCCTGTATTCCACTTGCTTCCACTCATAGTATCAGGAGTATACAGCTCAGCATAACAGGACAGAGTATACAGCCCCAGAATCACAGGACAGAGTATACAGCCCCAGAATCCAGGGCTGTCTTTAATATAGATTGGACCCTGGGCAAAATTTTTCTTGCCCCCCCCCCCCCCTCCCAGCAATTTCCCTCTCCACCTACTCTGAGACATACAATAAATAGCAGCTTGACTTAAAATCAGTTTTCCGTATCAGATCAGGCAGCAATTGAGATTGGTTGCCAGCAGTTACAGCATATCATTACTGCTTACTGACTAGTAGCTAGAGGTTACAGCACACATTACGGCTCACTGATTAGTTGCTAGAGGTTACAGCACATCACCTCCTCACAGCAGGGGAGCATGATATACATATGAATGCCGCCTTTATTTACATATCAATGCCACCAACCGCAGCTATTTACTCAGTATTGTCACCGCTATTTACATATGAATGCCAGTTTTTTACATGTAAACACAGGGTCTGCAGGTGAGTCATCTGCACACAACAATAGGGCAGAGCTGGGCAGAATTAGTAGCAGCACTTCACACTGAGATATTGGGACATAGCACAGGAATAAAACTTCAAGGGATAAGGTTATTTAAACCTGGATAGTTGGCAAGTATGAGGCAGCTGTTTTGGGCCCCACAACAATGACAGGGCCCAGGGCAGCTGCCCCTTTTGCCCTGCCTTAAAGACGGCCCTGCCAGAATCACAGCAGAGTATACAGCCCCAGAATCACAGCAGAGTATACAGCCCTAGATTACAGTAGGGTATACAGCCCAAGAATCACAGCAAAGTATACAGCCCCAGAATCACAGCAGAGTATACAGCCCCAGATTACAGCAGAGTATACAGCCCCAGAATCACAGCAGAATGTACAGCCCAGAATCATAGCAGAGTATACAGCTCCAGAATCACAGCAGAGTATACAGCCCCAGAATCACAGCAGAATGTACAGCCCAGAATCATAGCAGAGTATACAGCTCCAGAATCACAGCAGAGTATACAGCCCCAGAATCACAGCAGAGTATACCGCCCCAGAATCACAGCAGAGTATACCGCCCCAGAAGCACAGCAGAGTATACAGCCCCAGAATCACAGCAGAGTATACAGTCCAGAATCACAGCAGAGTATACAGTCCAGAATCACAGCAGATTATACAGCCCCAGAATCAGGCCCGGACTGGGACAAAAAATAGGCCCGGGCATTTTGCATTGAGCAGCCAATGACAGGTTAAACGGCCCCTTCCCCACTGTCCTTCCTGACAGATCCCCTGAGAGGGGGAGGGGGTGAGGTGGGACCAGGAAAGAGCATGGGGGGTTGGAGAGCACAGGGAAGAACCTTGAGAACATGGGGTGAGGTGAGTGCACAGGGGAGAGGCAGAGAATACAGAGAGGAAGAGGAGAGCACAGGGGGGCAGCGTAGAGCATAGGGGGAGGTGGAGAGCACAGGGGGGCAGTGGAGAGCATGTGGGGAGGTGGGGAGAACAGGGAGGGCAGCAGAGAGCACTGGGGGGTGGGGGAGAGCACAGGGGGGTGGCGGAGAGCACGGGGCATGGGCAGAGAGCACAGGGAGGCTGGGCAGAGAGCACGGGAAGGGTGGGCAGAGAGCACGGGGGAGGTGGGCAGAGAGCACAGGGGAGGTGGGCAGAGAGCACGGGGGAGGTGGCGGAGAGTATGGGAGAGGTGGAGAGCATGGGGGGAGGTGGAGAGCATAGGGGGATGGCAGAGAGCATGGGGGGATTGCAGAGAGCATGGGGGGTGGCGGAGAGCATGTGGGGGTGGCGGAGAGCATGAGGGGAGATGGAGAGCATGGGGGGGTGGAGAATATGGGAGGGTGGCAGAGAGTATGGGTGCCGTGGAGAGCATGGGGGGAGGCAGAGAGCATGGGGAGGTGGCGGAGAGCATGGGGGGTGGCGGAGAGCATGGGGGGAGGCAGAAAGCATGGGGGGTGGAGGAGAGCATGGGGGTGGCGGAGAGCATGGGGGAGGCGGAGAGTATGGGGGAGGCGGAGAGCATGGGGGAGGCGGAGAGCATGGGGGGTGGTAGAGAGCATGGGGGGGTGGCAGAGAGCATGGGGGGTGGAGAGCATGGGGGGTGGAGAGCATGGGGGGAGGTGGAGAGTATGGGGGGTGGCAGAGAGCATGGGGGTGGAGAATATGGGGGGATGGCAGAGAGTATGGGTGCCGTGGAGAACATGGGGGGAGGTGAAGAGCATGGGGGGGGTGGCAGAGAGCACGGGATGGCAGAGAGTTTGGGTGCGGTGGAGAGCCCAGGGGGAGCAGCAGAGAGAACCAGGATAGGAGGAGGGCTGGAGACGGCTGCATATAGAAGAAGAATTCATTCCATCTTCCTCCTGCAGTCTCGGGATGCTTCTCCTCTCCCTCTCACAGGCATTCCGCTACTGCAGGAGGAAGTTGGAGAGAATTATTCTTCTATATGCAGCCGCCCCCACCGTTCCTCCTATGCAGTTTACGGGGAGGCTAAACTCACATTTTCATCGGCTCCAAGGTGTCGCTTCGGCTCCTCCTCCCGGCACCAATGGCTGACCTATACAGGTGGCAGAGGCCGAAGGAGTCTCATCTAGCTCCTCCCCCCGGCGCCGATGGCTAAGCAGCCGGGCGGCCGAGGAGAGGCTGGATGAACGGCGCCAGCTCAAGCCCCGCAAGGACTTGCAGCCTGGCAGGCCTGGCGGCCCTGGCGGCCGCGGCCCACCGGGCAAGTGCCCGGTTTGCCCTATGGCCAATCCGGGCCTGCCCAGAATCACAGCAGAGTATACAGCCCCAGAATCATAGCATACTGATCATCATCACTGTTCACATCATTGATTATCATCACATTGCATCACTGATCATCATCCCATTACTGCTCACCAATGATCACATCATCAATGAACATCACATTGCTGGAACACAGTGTTCCCTTGTACATCTTGTACCCCTAGAGTCCATAAGGTTATATCTATACAGGCTCTTATGTGACAGCCCAATGACCTGTTGTACATAGACAGGACTTGTCAGGGAAAGCGTGACTGTGCAGCAGGAATTGCATGACAGATGCGCACATTCAAGTCGCGTTGGCACGCACATCTGCATCCACGCACACACTTGCGCGCACACGTGCGCCTGTCACCAATGTTGGCGCCAAAGGGGCTATTTAAAGTGAATACACCAAAGACTCCTTGTTGTTTGGTCTGCAGCTTCTTTGTGCCCTTAATCCTGTTATCCATGCTCTGATCCTTGACCCAGCTTGCTCCTACTAACCCTGTCTGCTTGATACCCAGACTCTGGCTTGTTTCTTGGACTTCTCTTCTGCCTGCTGCTCTGCCTGATCCACCAGAACGTTACCGACCCAGCCTGTCTGACTCTGCATCTACTCCTCCAGCCTGCTGCAGCTCTGCTCATGCGAATCGCACCTGTTCCTGTTCCATCTGTGATCCAGTCTGCCACGGTTCTGGTCTACCAGTCTGCCTGCTGCACCGCCAGCCACAAGCATCCAGCCATACCGATACTGGACCGATACTAGGCACTCCTGCCTCACTGTGCTTCTGTGGCTGCTGTTCCAACCTCAGGAGCTCACAAGCCGGTGCGGCAAGAGAGGCTCTCCTCTACACGTTAGGCCGCGTACACACGGGCGGACTATCCGTCCAACAATCCGTCAGACAATCCGACAGACAGTCTGTCCTACTTTTGAATGAACGGACTTGATCACACACGACGAACAGACAGTCCGCTGAAAGCTTGCGTGATGACGTGTACAGCACGTACGACGGGACTAGAAATACGACGTCCAATACACTGCAATGCAACCTTCGGCCGTGTAAATCCTTTCTGAGCATGCGCCATACTTAGTCCGTCCAACTTGCCTACTCACGAGCGGACTGTCCGCTGAAACCAAGTTTGGACGGACAATATTACGGAAATTCCGAAAGACTTAGTCCGCCAGACTGTCCGCTGAAAAAGTCAGCTGAAGACCACACACGAGCGGATTGTCCGCTGAAACACGTTTCAGCGGACCAAGTCCGTCAGACAGTCCGCCCGTGTGTACGCGGCCTTAGGCTCACAATTCAGGTACATGACAGGACTGTACTCACCACCCGCACTCCTGATCAGAGGACTTGTCTGCTATTGCTGGGCTGAGGACAAGGACTTGGGGGGAGTTCTGAGTCTAGACTGTTCCGCACCCTGTCCACCTTCTTCTTCATGTGCAGTAAACACAATAAAGAATATTTTCAGTTTACATTTACTTTAAAGCCCTCATTTAGTCAATTGGAACAGATACATTGATTAAACAGCACAGGAATACAAACACCCCCCTCCCCTGTGATACAGGTTTGTGTATGATGGGTCACAAGTATTCCCCTCATCAAGCTCTATACCTGTAGATAGTGTGAGCTGTTAAATAGGAAAACATTATGTGTTAGGCCTCTTGCACATGATACTCTTGTTTGAGCATCTACTTTATTTTTTATTGTTTTATGTATTTTTGCGGATTTACACAAACGCTCATTTTCAGACAACTCCGTAAAAACATATTCTCATGTTCTCGTTCTGCACAATATGTATTTGTATGCATGAGATGTAAAATACTGACCAAAAAAAGCAGATTTTTCTTTTTTACTGAAGAATGCATGGTGTTTTTTTTTTTACGTGTCTGTGTGCATAGGCGCATTACACTTAATGGGCTGTATTTCAAGCTGCAGTGTGCAGCGGGCCTTAAGGTGAATTCAAAAAGCTGTAAAAAAAAATCCTGTATCCAGTTTACTCAAAATGAGGCGCCTATTTATAATGACTTCACACGAGGCATGCCAAAATAAAGTATTTCAAAATCAGTTAATAAGTTTCAGAATATACATGTAGACTAGTGGTCTCCAAACTGCAGTCCAGGGGCTGGAGGTAGGGTGCCCACGTGTCCCGGATTGCCCGGGACTGTCCCGCAATTGCAATCTCTGTCCTTGGTCCCCCTTCATTCCCGGACAATACAGTGTCCCGGAATGAAATTGAGGTCACAGCCACCACCTACTAACTAGTAATTAAATTGCTCCACACTTCCGGAACTGGTTGCTAGGGTAGGCCCACCTGGTGTCTAGCAACCAATGACATCACAGATTCTCAATTTTAGAGTAAAGGCCGGGAGCGAGGCCCACGCTTAGTGCTGCACTGCTGTATCCACCCACAATCGGCACCTCCTCCTTCTCCGGCACCCAGCAGTAAGCAACAGGGACTGACATTATATTCACTCTCCAGGCAATATCTCCTCTCTACCCACCTCCTTCCTCTGCGCCCTTCGCCCGGCAGCATGCAGAGGGAGTGACAGCAGCAGGGACTAGTCACCTGGTGTCTGTTCTGTGTGCTGCTGCTGGATCAGATCAATGGCTGCCCGAGTGCCCGACTTCTCCTGCATCTGGTGGCAAGCTATGGGTGGCAAGTGGCACACTGCATCTGGTGGCAAGCTATGGGTGGCAAGTGTCACACTGCATCTGGTAGCAGGCTACGGTTGGCAAATGCCACATTGTATCTGGCTATGGGTGGCAAGTAGCACACTGTATCTAGTGGCAGGCTATGGGTGGCAAGTGGCCACTGCATCTGGTGGCAGGCTACGGGTGGCAAGTGGCACACTACATCTGGTGGCAGGCTATGGGTGGCAAGTGGCACACTGAATCTGGTGGCAGGTTATGGGTGGCAAGTGGGCACATTGCATTTGGTGGCATGCTATTCGTGGCAAGTGGCACACTGCATCTGGTGGCAATCTATGGGTGGCAAGTGGCACACTGCATATGGTGGCAGGCTACAGGGGGAATGTGGCACACTGCATCTGGTGGCAGGCAACAGTGGCAAGTGACGTGCTGCATCTGGTGGCAGGTGACGGTGGAAAGTAACAAGCTGCGTCTGGGGACAGGCGATGGTGGCATGCTGCATCTGGTGTTAAGTGACAAGCTCAGGGTTCCCACTGATTCTGCATTACAATGTGGTAATATAATTAATGTGATTTGACCATCCTGACACCTAGCATGATGTCGGGATGCCAGCCATTTTCCCGACAAATCATTTTGCCGCCAAATTCCCCATCAACCCTGAGACTACATTGCCACCCTCATCTTTTTTAGAGAAGAGGGGTGTCCCTGAAGGGCAATTTTGAAATGTGGTCACCATAGCCAGAGATGGCCCTTTGTTTACCATTACTTGGCTATTGGGGCACTATTCCTCCCACTGACGTTAACAATGGGGCATAATTTCTGCCCCTGACACCAATAGTGGGGCACTATTCCTCCCGCTGACACCAACGATGGAGCACTATTCCTCCCACTGACATCAATGAAGGGGCACTATTCCTCTCACTGACACCAATGATAGAGCACTATTCCTCTCACTGACACCAGTGATGGGGCACTATTCTTCCCACGGACACCAGTGATCAGGCATTGTTACAAACGCCAGGACATTTTCTACCCCTACTGGTCACAGTAGGGGTAGAAAGTTTGAAGGATAATAAACTGGCCCTTTGTTTAGAAAGTTTGGAGACCCCTAATGTAGACTGTCCAAAATGGTTGGTAATATATTGTATCCCTTACATGCCATAGTATCCTTTTAACATAGGAACAGAAGTATTCACTAAATAATTTACTAGCATTTTGAGTAAACCAACCTATCGAGCAAATGATTTGTCTACCTGGGTAGTTAACAACAATATCTTTATGAGTTTCTGCCAATGTATAGAATTGGGAAACAGGGTTAACAGTTCTCAGAAAGTCAGCAGTTTTATTAATTAGAAATTAGTTGATTTTCCAGGATTTCATCTATGATAGTAAAGAGCTCTTTTGGACAATTCTCTAATTTAACAGTTGGTATTTTCCTATATCGCAGTTTATTATCCAACATTTTAAAACACGTCTTCACATATCGATCATTTTATTCATCATAATGATATGCTTATGCCTATGGGACTAATAATGCTTATGAAACTGTAATCCTTTCATTCATGTCTCAAATCCTGAGCACTTTCTGCACATAACATTAGTTTCAACACGTGCAAGTTGCAATATATAAATTCTTCAATATCTCATTTCAGAGCACATCACTTTGAAGATAAAACTCATAAAGCAACGAGGGCTCCTCCAAACAATAAAGCTTTTAAAACACCAAATGCGGTTTGTGTATATATAACTGACCTTAAAGTAAACCTGTATCCAAACTATACTATAATAATAATAATATACTATACAAACGATACTATACTATAAGATTATTAAAATTTTTGGGAAAATTAGTAAGGGCAGATTAAAATAAGCCTTTATTGATTTCTGTAGTTGTAGCCATAGTAAAGAAAATCCTATGTGAAAGTTCACAACAGAGGCAGTGAAATCGTAAATCCCTGCCCCTTAATTTAAACTTCTATCTGGCCAGTTCAGTAATTTGCTTAAAAAAAACTAGATAAATTGTGAAAGTCACACATTATAATCAGATATTAAAATGTATAGGAAATAACCCTAGAGATTGTTGATCTAGGGAATATCCGATTGCCTCCTGGGGGATTAGGAAGGATTTTTTTTCCTCTGCTGGAGTACATTGAACCATGCTTCGTAGGGGTTTCTTTCCCTCCTCTGGGTCAACTGTGGGGATAGAATTGTGTATATGGAGGTTTTCTATTTATTTATTTTTTCAGTTAAACTAGATGGACGTGTGTCTTTTTCAACCTGATTATGTAACTATCGAAGTCTGTCTCCACTGGGTAAAATGTGGACCATTTCCACTGGAAAAGGAAATCCAACATTTTGAGTTGTCATTGGTACAGCAATAGAGAGCAAATATTTAAAAAGGAACATTTGTTTTGGTTGACAGTTTTCTAAAAGTGTATTTTCTTAATTTTGAAGTGGCTTCCTCTCACTTTTAGTTGTTTCTACAGGGCAGAAAGGAAATAGAAATCTCCTCAAAGGGACACAGGTGGCAAAATTCCAAGGATTTTAATGATTCCCTTCTTCTTCCAAAATAAAAAAATAATTGCCACAGTCCTGCCATTTAGGAGCTGGCTTTACCTCCAAGCTCCAGCCGCTGTCATTCTCAGCAGAGGAGGAGGTTGTACAGTTCTAAAGGTTGGGCTGGAGCGGGAGTTGCCAGAGTTACATTTTAAGTTAACCAGCAGTAGGGATGAGCCGAACACCCCCCGGTTCGGTTCGCACCAGAACTTGCGAACGACCCCCGCGTTCGGTACGAACGTTAGAACCCCATTGAAGTCTATGGGACTCGAACGTTCGAATTGGAAAGTGCTAATTTTAACGGCTAATATGCAAGATAGTGTCCTAAAAAGGGTTTGGGGACCTGCCTCCTGCCTCAGGGGACATGGGTCACTGCAAAAAAAAGTTTTAAAAACGGCCGTTTTGGCGGGAGCACTGATTTTAATGACGATTAAAGTGAAAAAAAAAAAGTGAAATATTCCTTTAAATATGGTGCCTGGGGGGTGTCTGTAGTATGCCTGTGAAGTGCCACGTGTTTCCCGTGTTTAGAACAGTCCCTGCACAAAATGACATTAAACGGAAATAACACCATTTAAAACTGCTTGCGGTTTTAATGTTATATCTGGTTCCTGCAATATGGTTGAAAATTATTGAGAAACATGGCATGGGTAGCCCTCCCTGCCCATTACCAGCCTATTTGGGTCTTGTACGCATATTAAGGGGAACCCCGTACCCATATTAAAAAAAGGAAATGCGTGTGGCCCCCAGGCCCTATATACTCAGAACAGCAGTATACAGGCGGTGCAAACAAGACAGGGACTGTGTAGGTTTATTGTGTTAAGTTGAATCTGTTTGTCATTTTCAACCGGTACATTTTTAAAGTGTAGCTCCAGTCAAAAAAACTATCTTTAAGCTTTTTGGAAAACATAGGGAAGGGTTATCACCCCTGTATAATTTGTTTTGTCGTCCATCTTTTTTCATCTCACTTGCTGCTGTCTCCTTGCGTTTGCAAGTAGGAGATGTTTGTAAGTTGGATGTTTGAAAGTAGGGGCCTGCCCTATATTATAGCGGTATGTACTGGGTACAGAGCACGCAGACAGCACGCACTATCTCCTAACACTACTGACTGCAAGCTCTATTATTAACCACTTGTTAGCCCAATGTTTGCATAAAGTGAAAGATGAAGTTATGCTGAGTAAATAGATATCAAACATGTCACTCTTCAAAATTGCACATGCCCGTGGAATGGCGCCAAACGTCGCTACTTAAAAAATCCCCATAGGCGACACTTTAATTTTTTTTTTACTGGTTACATGTTTTGAGTTGCAGAGGAGGTCTAGGACTAGAATTATTGCTCTCGCTCTAACATTCTCGGCGATACCTCACATGTGTGGCACATGCGAGCACATGGGGACATGGGCGCTTTAATTTTTATTTTATTTTTTTATTGTTCATTTTACTTTATTTATTTTAGTTTGACATTTTTTCCCCCAAAAATATATTTTTGATCACTTTTATTCCTATTACAAGAAATGTAAACATCCCTTGTAATAGGAATATGGGGTGACAGGTCCTCTTTACAGTGAAATCTGGGGGGTCAATATGACCCCACATCTCACCTCTAGGCTGGGAAGCCTGAAATAAAAAATAAAAAAAAGATTCTGGCTTTGATCGTACTGGCGAGTTGGTAGAAGCACCGGAGGGCGGTGAGGGGTGGGGGGCGTCTATGGCTGGGTATTTCAGGGTATCACCGAGTATGGCTGGGTATCTCTGAGTATGGCTGGGTATGGCAATTTATGGCAGGGTATTACAGAGTATTGGCGGGGTATTGGCGGGGTACTACAGAGTAATAGCAGGGTACTGCAGAGTATTGGGGGGTACTACAGAGTAATGGCAGGGTACTGCAGAGTATTGGGGGTACTGCAGAGTAATGGGGGTTACTGCAGAGTAATGGGGGGTACTGCAGAGTAATGGCAGGGTACTGCACTGCAGAGTAATGGCAGGGTACTGCAGAGTATTGGGGGTACTGCAGAGTATTGGGGGTACTGCAGAGTAATGGCGGGTACTGCAGAGTAATGGCGGGTACTGCAGAGTATTGGGGGGTACTGCAGAGTAATGGGGGTTACTGCAGAGTAATGGGGGGTACTGCAGAGTAATGGCAGGGTACTGCAGAGTATGCACTGGTATTGCAGAGTATTGGCAGGGAATTGAGGGGTTAAATTCGGTGAGCAGCGATGTGGGCACTGCAGATGCAGCCCACATCGCTGCTGACACCGATCTCTTTCCCCTCCGCTGTACCGATCGGTACAGAGAGGGGAGGGAGGAACAGGCGTCATAACATGACGCCGGTTTGTTTCCAAGTGATCACTCCGTCATTTGACGGAGCAATCACGTGGTAAACAGCCGCTATGAGCGGCCGTTTACCGTTATCCGTGATGCGACCCGGCGGTCACGGATGCTCTCGAGTGCGCACACCTCGGGGCACGCGAGAGCAGAATTCTGGGAGGCCGTTAATTAACGGCCTCTCAGAGTTAAACAACCCCCCTGAAGCCGTTAATCGGCAATGGGCAGTTGTTAAGTGGTTAAAGCTAGATCACTAGCTATATAGGTGAGGTGAATATAGTGGTGTATACTGCAGTCAGGGCACAGACAACAACCACTACACAGCAGCAAGATAGGAAATCAGCCAAAAATGATTGGTGTGTACTGTGTTGAAGGTACACAGAACACCCACTGCTTCAGATGCTAAGTAACACACTACACGAGGTCGCCTCAAAGGCGGCCTTATATAGTGTGGGGCGTGCACTACACAGCCTGAGCTATGATTGGCCACAGGCAGGATGCCTGTGGCCAATCATGGCTCTCCTCGCTGCCGGCGCTGCGATTGGCCAAGCATGCGGGGTCACAGTGCATGCTTGGCCAATCATCGGGCAGCAATGCACTGCGCCAACGCAGTGCATTATGGTCCGCGCGCGCGTCACTCGAATTTTGACGCGAACGGCCAAAACGTTCGGAATTCGCCAAACGCACGAACAGCCAATGTTCGAGTCGAACGTACGTTCGACTCGAACACGAAGCTCATCCCTAACCAGCAGGTGACAGGTCTAGAACATAGAGCAATCAAGCAACCAATCATCATCTTGTTAATATAAAAAGTTAACTCTGGTAGCTCCTGCTCCCGCTCACCATTCAGAACTGTACAACCTCCTGCTCACCTCTGTGTGTCCAGTAAGTAGAAGAGTAAAGGGGCAAGGACACTGCTGTGAAGGGAGAGAGTGGATAAGAGGACACCTCTATGAAGTGAAGGAGGGTAGTGGACAAGAGGACACTGCTGTGAAGTGAAGGAGGGGTAAGGGGTAGGGGACAAGAGGACACCACTGTGAAGTGAAGGAGAGGTAAGGGGCAGTGGACAAGAAGGCACCGCTGTGAAGTGAAGGGGGGTAAGGGGTAGCGGACAAGAGGGCACTGTTGTGATCTGATGTGGGGGGGCAGTGGACCATAGGACACTACCGTGATATGAAGGGGGTCAGTGGACCAGAGGACATGGCTGTGGGAACTGAGATATGAGGGGGGCTGAGTACACCGCTGTGGGGGATAAGATGTAAATGGGGCTGTGGACACCGTTGTGGAGGCTGAGTTGTGATGGGGGCACCACTGCGGGGGCAGTGATATGAAGGAAGGATGAGGTTACCGTTGGGGGGGCTGTGATGTGAAGGGGCAGAGGTCACTGCTGTGGGGGGGGGGGGGGGGGTGATGGGGAATTAAAGGTCATGGCTGTGGGTAGGGGTTGTGTGAAAGGGAGGCAGAGGACATTACTGTGGGAGTGGAGAGGTAAGTGATGTGAATTGGGGCAGAGGGCACCGCTGTGGGGGCTGTGATGTGAAGTTGGAGCAGAAGATACCCCTGCGGGTGCTGTGATGTGAAGGGGTAAAGGTAACCACTGTGAGAGCTGTGAAGTAAAGGGAGCAGAGGTCACTTCTGTGGAGAGGGTGGGTGATTTGAAGATGGGACAGAAGCCACTGCTGTGGGGGGGTGAGTGATGGGAAGGGGGCAGAGTAGGTGATGTAAAGGGGCGGCAAAAGACAACGCTCTGGGGGCTGTGATGTAAAGGGGGACAGAGGTTACCACTGTGGAGGCTGTGATGTGAAGGGTCAGAGATCACTACTGTGGGGGGGTAGGTTATGTGAAAGGGGTAGAGGTCACCGCTGTGGGGGGTTAAGTGATGTGAAGGGGGGCAGAGAACACCTCTGGGGGGGCAGTTAGGAAACATCATATACATTACATGTGTAAATTAGCTTCTGCAATTCCACTTTATTATACCATTTAGGGTACAAGAGATGTCCTATAGGGGATACTGTAGGCAAAAGTTTTAGAATAGGATCAAGCCCACATTTCTTATGGAAAGAAGTACCATAAAAGCAGACATTTTAGACAAAATAAAATAGAAGTACATTTTATACTTGCAAACTGATCACTGAATGTACCAGTGACCTCTTTAACGATGGATTAGAATGGCAATGTTCCAATGTTCTATTCGCATTATTTCTTAGCTTGTCGTTCAGAGCCTGCATGGAGTAAGGCAATATCTCACCCGGAGAGAGGAGGCAGGAAGTCTGCAAATGAAGCACATGGCAGGCAGAATGATTTCACTCTGTGTAGAGAATCTTCTATAAAAGGTACCAGAGCAGAACCAAAGACCATTTCCTATCATACTGAATTAATTTTGCCTGTTCTCTGAGGTATTACATTCCCACCTACTGAAGCTCTGAAAGATGGGAAGTGTGAAAACCAAGGTTCACACACTGGAAGGTCTGCTTCATTAAAAAGCTAAAGAAAGAACAAGCAATCTGCAAATACTTGCAGCTTTCTTGAGCATTCCATGCAAAGTCATTTTAATTGCACCATCTTTTGTGATGAGTCTCTGTGCGCACCTGGGGAATTTTTATTTGCATGAAGCTGCAAGTACAGTACACATGCTGGGTTGGAAGCGCCATGGTTACAATACAGATAGTTTTTATTGTTATACATTAGACACAATGGCCATAAAAGATAATCCAAACTTGTACCCAAGGCTGTGTTCCTCTAAACCTGCTGACATTGTGGGTAAACAAGGCATTCTTGGACCAATGCCTAATACAGCAAGGTTAGAGATGGCTTATTCATCAATAGAACTTTGAAGGGAAGTATGTTAAAGTCAAACTATAATGGGTCAATTTCCTTTTTTCAGAAGTGGACATGAACTGTTAATAGTTCCAAAAAGTGCCCTTAAAATTGCACCTATCTTTAAATTCCTCCTAAAGGCTGAACTACTGGTCAGCTGTTAAAAGTCCCCTTTTTTATTCTCCACCCCCATAAAGTAAGAAGCTAATGCCTGTTTAGTCCAGGGAGCATGAAATATAATTAGTTATCTTGTTCTTTGCTCCTACAAGCTTTGCTTTCACCAGACAACCAGTCTCACAAAGCCACACTGTGTTACACCCCACCAACAGAGAAAGGATTCCTGGCTGTCAGTGGAGCAAAGAAATAAGGTAAGTATTCCTCTCTGTTACTGTATACCCCCTAGCCTGTATAAGCATTAGAGCCTTAAATGTTTCTTGGACCATTAACAGGTCTTTTAATCAATCTCTTCTAATAGGAGAAGTTCTCAATGACTGGTGGACAGCTAATATTGTACCTATCCACAAGAAGGGTAGCAAGGTAACAGCTGGCAATTACAAGCCAGCGAGTTTAACATCTGTTGTAGTCAAGTTAATGGAATCACTCCTGAAAAGAAGGAAAATTGATCACTTAAAAATATCAAATTTGCTGGACCCAAAGCAGCATGGCTTTAGTAAGGGTAGATCATGTCAGACCAATCACTAATGTTTTGGACCAGGGTGGTGCAGTAATCACAGCTTATCTTGATTACAGCAAAGCATTTGATACAGTTCCACATACAAATCTAATAAAAAAGTTAACAAGCTAACCTTTGGATGGTTCTGTGGACATGCAGTTGGCTAAAGGATAGATGCCGGAGTGTAGTTGTAAATGGGGTTCGTTCATAACAGAGACCCATTGCTAAAGCTGTACCACAAGGCTCTGTGCTAGGTCCCATTCTATTTAATCTATTTGTAAGTGATAAAACTAAATTGTTGAGGGGTAAGGTATGTCTGTTTGATGATGGCACAAAGGTGGGCAATAGTGTTGATATCCCTGGAGGTGTCTGCAATATGGAACATGAGCTGGCATCACTAAAAGATTGGTCAAAGCAGTGGAAACTGCAGTTCAATGTTTCTAAATATAAAATAATGCATCTAGGCAAAAAGAATCCCTTTATAGATTACAATATTGGGGGTACAGTGATGGCCAGCACTTCAGAGGTAATAGATTTGAGAGTACTTATTTCAGATCATTTTTAGATTTAGGGGAGTGCTGGGGTGGGCTACACCCCCCAGATTTCAGCTGTGCCCCCCAGGCCAGGCCCCCAGAACATTCTGCCTGGCCCACTAAGCTCTTCTTTCCATCCCAACACTCAGAACCAGAACAAGGAGGGGCAGACAAACACAGTGAACTCCTAAAGTAAACAGTAATGTCTAGACAGGAGTAATGACAGTGGCAGAGAGGAGTACTCCAGGAAGAGGTGAAGGCTGTGCTGTGCTCTCCTCCCTCCTGTAGAGAACAGTGCTCCTTCATACAGTAGATGTGAGAAAAACACACACATAGCAACCAAAGACATTCAAAGAGATACATGTCACCAGCACACCAAGGATCTCCCAAAATATTCTGTACTATGTTTTGATTACTGAATACAGCTTTGGACCCATTCGGGAGATCCTTGTTACATAGTAGGTTACATAGTTACATAGTAGGTGAGGTTGAAAAAAGACACAAGTCCATCAAGTCCAACCTATGTGTGTGATTATATGTCTGCATTACATTGTATATCCCTGTATGTTGTGGTTGTTCAGGTGCTTATTTAATAGTTGTTTTAAACTATTGATGATCTCCGCTGAAACCGCTGCCTGTGGAATGGAATTTCATATCCTTACCGCACGTACAGTAAAGAACCCTCTACGCAGTTTAAGGTTAAACCTCTTTTCTTCTAATTTTCATTACTGGCCACGTGTCTTATTAAACTCCCTTTTGCAGAACATTTGTATCCCTATTGTGGGGGTCACCAGCATGGTATTTGTAAAATGAAATCATATCCCCTCTCAAGCGTCTCTTCTCCAGAGAGACTCAGTTCAGTGCTCGCAACCTTTCTTCATAACTAATATCCTCCGGTCCCTTTATTAGTTTTGTTGCTCTTCTCTGTACTTGCTCCATTTACAGCACATCCTTCCTGAGGACTGGTGCCCAGAACTGGACAGCATACTCCAGGTGAGGCTGGAACAGAGTCTTGTAGAGTGGGAGAATTATCACTTTATCTCTTGAGTTAATCCCCTTTTTAATGCATGCCAATATTCTGTTTGCTTTGTTTGTAGCAGCTTGGCATTGCATGCCATTGCTGAGTCTGTCATCTACTAGGACCCGTAGGTCATTTCCATCGTTGATTCCCCAGAGTCCCCCCTCCCCCCCCCCCCCCAATGAGTAGATTGCATTCATTATTTTACCACCCAAATGCATTATATTACATTTTTCCACATTAAACCTCATTTGCCATCTAGTTGCCCACCCCATTAATTTGTTCAGATCTTCGTGCAATGTTTCCACATCCTGCAGAGATGTTATTGCCCAGCTTAGCTTAGTATCGTCCGCAAATACAGAGGTTGAACTGTTTATCCCATCCTCCAGGTCGATTATGAATAAACTAAATAGGATTTGTCCCAGGACAGAACCCTGGGGGACCCCACTTTCCACCCCTATCCATTCCAATTACTCCCCATTTATCACTACCCCCTGAACTGACCCTTGTAGCCAGTTTTAATCCATGTAGTCACCCTATGGTCCATGCCAACTGACCTTACTTTGTACAGTAAACATTTATGGGGAACTGAAAATCCAGATACACCACGTCTATGGGCCTCCTGTTATCTAGATGGCAGCTCACCTCCTCATAGAAGGTTAATAGGTTGGTTTGGCAAGAACGATTCTTCATGAATCCATGTTGATTACTGCTAATGATACAGTTTTCATTACTAAAATCTTGTTATCTTGTCCCTTATCCCCTCAAAGAGTTTGCATACTATTGACGTTAGGCTAACTGGCCTGTAATTCCCAGGGATGTATTTTGGTCCTTTTTTAAATATTGGTGCTACATTGGCTTTTCTCTAATCAGCTAGTATCATTCCAGTCAGTAGATTGTCAGTAAAAATTAGAAACAATGGTCTGGCAATTACTTGACTGAGTTTCCTAAGGACCCTCGGGTGCAAGCCATCTGGTCATGGTAACATATTAATGTTAAGAGTTTTTCAAATCTAATTCTAATTCTGTCCTCTGTTAGCCAAGTGACGTGTCATTAGGATAAGCACTGCGGTTTTGGTTACTGAACCCCCCCGATTCCCTCGTGAAGACCGAGGAGAAGAATAAATTCAATACTTTCTCCAACTCACCATCCTTTATAACCAGATACACTTCCTCATTCTTTATGGGACCAAAATGGTCTGGCCTCCCTCTTTTACTGTTTCTTTACTTAAAGAATTTATTGGGATTTTTTTTACTCTCCTCCGCTATGTGTATTTTGTGTTCTATCTTAGCCACCCTAATTGCACCCTTACATTTCTTGTTGCATTCTTTGTAATGTTTGAATGCTGATGATGATTCCTTAGCCTTGTATTTTTTGAAGGCCTTCTCCTTTGCTTTTATATGCATTTTTACATTGGAGCTAAGCCACCCAGGACTTTTATTCGCTCTTTTAAATTTACAAAAGAAAATAAAACCGTGCTGAGACCCCAAAAAAAGGGAAATTTCTTTTCTTACTTTATCAAGTAAGAAGAAAAATGTCAAGTAAGAAAAGAATATTTTTCTCAGATAAATATCCAAGAAATTAATCTTAAAGACAAATACAAATAGTCAAAAAAAAGGGGAATAATCAAAAAAGATTACAAATGAATGTTTCACAGGATATAAGGATGCTGCTCCACAGTGGGATACACACACATAAACATAGAAAAAAAAAAAAAAAAAAGAGCTGCGCCAAATAATATGAATCAATAAACCATACAACTATAAAGAAAAGTCCATGGAAACTTTATGTTGTCCAAAGAAGGAAGACGATCGCACCACAGTGATTCCACACTTCCTTATCACTATAGTGTCCCACCACCGACAAAAAAGTGCGCTTACCAGACGGTAAAAGCACAAGGAGCGTTTAGAGTACCAAGCCACCGACAGCTCCTCGCCTTCACCAGACACTTTGTCCCTCAGGAACGAACGATCCATACACTGAAGCCGCTCCACATTTTCATTAGTAACCCAGTTTCACGTTCATAATGTAAAAAGAAAAGAAGCCTCGCATAGTGTAAAAAACTTCAATGCTCTTTTAATTAATAGAAATGCACTTACATAAAAACGAACGATTTCCGCATGTAAAAACAAGCCGGCCGGCAAAAAACGAGAGCCCGTCCTCCTCTCGTAACACGTGGTGACGTCACAGCGTGCCCTCCCATACGCGTTTCGTCATACGTGACGTTTTCAATGGGGAACGGGCCCGCCGCAACGCACCACCATTAAATAGGGCCAAACCTCGTTCTGAGACATAGAGGTCAGGCAAATAAAACCATCTTAGTTGTGGGCAAAACAACTAAATCTCCCAACAGAATGTAAGGGCAAAAAATAAATAAATGAATGAATAAATGAAAGGAACATTGTAACACGGATGTCACTCCCCAAACTGTTCCACAAGTATTAGCACCTAAAAATTTTTTTATTAAAAAACAAAAAAATATTTATATATATATATATATATATATATATATATATATATATATATATATATATATATATATATATATATATATATATTAAATACCCGAATTGTATAAATATTGTATCCCATACAGAACAATGATGATACAATACCAAAATTTCCCTCGTATCCCTATGTGTCAAAAATGATAAGATACAAAAAAAAATTCTTAAAGCTATACTGTACCCAAATAAACTTTTGATGCCTAAAAAATAAAAAATAAAATATACAAAAAATATATACATATATAATATTTCTGTATTCTCCATGTATATATACATGATATACAGAACACAAAAAAAATTCTTATATAAAGTGAATAGAAACACCCTAAAAATAGGGCTTAAATATGTGAACCAAAATCGCTTAAATGTGCTATACTAACCTTATACACACATGTCATAATTACCCCTCTTATAAATAAGTAAGAATAGTGATGGCCAATAGCCAAAATAGTGCCACCCAATAATTACTTTTTTACTTTTTTTGAAACAAAACCAAAAAGACCCCAAAAAATTACGCAAAAAAATGACTATTTATATATAAAAATAAAATAATACTGATAATGAAGAATATTAAATATTAATAGTACTAATCTAAAAAAAAATTTTTTTTACATATAAATAAATAAAAATAAAAATAAAAAATAGGAATGAAAAAAATGGATTTACCAAATCGTTTATTTCATCCACACAACCCCCAAAGATTTTGAAAATTGGGCCTTTACTGAAAGAAAAAAGCCAACCTCCATGTCTCAGAAAAAGTTTACAAAATACAATGCTCATGAACATTAAACCAATCAACTACATAAATTAATAAAAAATAGTTTAACCAGTAGATAAATAAAACTTTATACCTAGGAATTATCTATAAATGCGTTCACATCTGTATCTATATTAAGTCCATAAGGGACATAAGATTTCAACCGATGGATCCAGGACATTTCAGATTTAGATATTTCTCTAACCAATGAGCTTCCTTCCTTGTGGTTTGAATTTGTCAATGCCCAGAAATAAGGTTTTAGAAGGATCTTTGTTGTGTTTGAGCAAATAATGTTTGGATACCGAGTGATTGGGGAACCCTATAAGAATATTTGTGATGTGCTCATTCAACCTTACTTGTAAGGGCCGTTTGGTCCGCCCCACATACTGCAGCCCACATGGGCACTGCAGCATGTAAACGACACCCTTTGTAGAACAGGTAATGCAGGGTTTGATAGCATGTTCCCTTCGTGTTACTGTAGAAGTAAACATGGTGGTACGTCTCTGAATACATATATTGAGAGAGCAAACCCTACATTTTCCACACCTATAATACCCAGTTAATTGGTCGAAGAAGCCCTTCCCCATCTTAGGCGGATCAATCGCATTGGGAGCCAGTTGGTGTCTCAAAGAGGGGACACCCCTAAAAATAACTCCAGGCCTGGCCGGTAGAATGTTCCCCAACACAGTATCACCCGTGACAATATGCCAATATTTCTCCACCAGATGTTTTACACTCCTATGCTGTACGGAATAAGTGGTGACAAAAGGAACATTCTCTCGAATATCAACATTATTTATAGGGCCTCTTTTGCTCAATAAATCAGCTCTGTCAAGATTGAGAACACCCTCCAAGGTAGAGACCAGAAACTCATGTTCATACCCTTTTTCCAGAAATCTAGACGTAAGGACACCTGCCTGAGTACAGAATTCCCCTGGCTCTGAGCCAGGGGACATGATGACAACTATCTGTGGGGATAAAATAATTTCTGTCCGTCTCCTTAAAGTAGGTAGACGTCACAAAAACCTCATCCTTCACAGAGATGTTCAGGTCAAGAAAGTTCATTCTGTCCTGACTCATCTCATAGTTCAAATGAATACCCCTCTGGTTGTTATTGAGGGATTGCAGAAAGTTAGAAAGGTCACACAAATTACCCTCCCAGAGGAGGAGGATGTCATCTATGTATCTTGCCCACAGGACCAACTGTGGGACCTCCTGGGCATAGATGGCATCCTCCTCCCACCTGGCCATAAACAAATTGGCCAGGCTCAGGGCATATTTGGCCCAATAGCAACTCCCCTAACTTGTCTATAAAATTGTTGGTTGAACCAAAAGTAGTTATGGGAAGCTGCAAATCTAAGTAAAGTCATAAGAAAACCAATTTGTTCCTCATGGAGATTGGAATCCCAAACCAAAAATCCTTGAATAGCTTCCATACCCAATTCATGTGGGATAACCGTGTACAGGGAGGTAACATCTGCTGTTACCATCCATATACCCTGTTTAGCAGAGATCTCAGCCAGAATATTGATCACGTGCCTGGAATCCTTAATAAAAGAGGGCATCTTGCCCACAAGGGGCTGTAAATAGAACTCAATATATCTGCCCACCCGGGACGTGATGGAATCAATTCCACTTACTATTGGACGTCCCGGGGGGCAGATAGGATCCTTATGCACTTTGGGCAAGTAGTACAGCACAGGAGTACGTGGGGCTTTAGGAATCAGATATAACCTTTCCTTAGCATTAAGAATCCCTGCTGTATATCCCTCCATAACTATTTTTTCCAATTCTTTAACATTGGATCTTCGGATCAGAAGGTAGAACAATATAGGTGTCATGATCGCTAACAATTCTCTTCATTTCCATCATATAGGCTTCTCTATCTAACACAACAATAGCACCCCCTTTATCAGCGGGCCTGATGACCAGGTCTCTCCTCTCACAAAGGGACTCCAACCCATCCTGTAGTGTTTTATTCATTCTAACCTTTTTACTTTCTAAAAGATCCAAATCTTTCAAAACTAGATCTCTGAACACTCGCAAAGGAGATATTTTGCTCTTTTAAATTTATTTCCCAATGGGATGCACTGGCTAATACCCTTATTTAATATGCTCTTAAAGCAAACCCATGCCTCCTCTGTGTTCTTTGTTCCTAAGATTTTATCCCAATTAATATCTTCTAGCAAGGTTCATAGCTTAGGGAAGTTGGCTCTTTTGAAATTCAGTGCCTTTGTATTCCTCTTATGTTTCCTATTTGTGTGATTTATACTGAAACTAATTGACCTGTGATAGCTGTTTCCTAAATTGCCACTGTAAGGGATCAGTGGGTGACAAGCCGGCTCAGTCAATTCAGTCAACTTAAAAGGCTTTATTTAGCAAAAAGCAACAGAAAATTTACAATCTTTGTCTTTATAGGCATTCAAACAACACAAAAACTCTTCTTAGAAGTATAAGACAGTCCTTTTAAATAATGCACAGCATCCCAGCCACAACATATAACATAGCAAAGTCCCAGTTCACCTCTCTGACATTTTCAACTCATCTGGCAATAAGCAGGTCTGAAGGGGTAGTACCTGCCCTCTTCAATTAACCCCTTCTTAATCCTGCCCCAGACTGACTCTCCACACCCCGTATTTCCACATCTGTGATCAGGTCTGTATTGTTGGTAATCAGAAGGTCTAGTGATGTTTTGTTTCTAGTTGGTGCGTCTACCATCTGACCCATTAAATTGTCCAAGACATTTAGGAACTGGCGAGCCTTGTATAAATGTGAAGTTCATTCCACCCAGTCTATGTATGGATAATTAAATTACCCCGTTATGATGACCAAAACTGCAGTGTTTATCCTCATGATACATCACAGGAAGCACCTCCGTGGTTAACAGAGGACAGAATTAAAATTAGACTTGAGAAACTTAACATTAATAAATCATCAGGATCAGACAGCTTGCACCCGAGAGTACTTGGGGAACTCAGTCAAGTAATTGCCAGACCATTGTTTCTAATTTTTACTGACAATCTACTGACTGGAATGATACTAGCTGATTAGAGAAAAGCCAATGTAGCACCAATATTTAAAAAGGGCCCAAAATGCATCCCTGGGAATTACAGATCAGTTAACCTAACATCAATAGTATGTAAACTCTTGGAGGGGATGATAAGGGACCATATACAAGATTTTAGTAATGAGAACGGTATCATTAGCAGTAATCAGCATGGATTCATGAAGAATCATTCTTGCCAAACCAATCTATTAACCTTCTATGAGGAGTTTCCATCTAGATAAAGGAAGGCCCATAGACGTGGTGTATCTGGATTTTGGAAAAGCATTTGACACAGTTCCCCATAAACATTTACCATACAAAATAAGTTCTGTTGGCATGGACCATAGGGTGAGTACATGGATTGAAAACTGGCTTCAAGGGTGAGTTCAGAGGGTGGTGATAAATGGGAAATACTCGGAATGGTCAGGGGTGGGTAGTGCGGTCCCCCAGGGTTCTGTGCTGGGACCGATCCTGTTTAATTAGTTCATAAACATCCTGGAGGATGGGGTAAACAGTTCGATCTCTGTATTTGCAGACCATACTAAGCTAAGCAGGGCAATAACTTCTCTGCAGCATGTGGAAACATTGCAGGAAGATCTGAACAAATTAATGGGGTGGGCAACTAGATGGCAAATGAGGTTTAATGTGGAAAAATGTAATATAATGCATTTGGGTGGTAAAATAATGAATGCAATCTACTCACTGGGGGGGGGGGGACTCTGGGGGAATCACCGATGGAAAGGACCTACGGGTCCTAGTAGATGACAGGCTCAGCAATGGCATGCAATGCCAAGCTGCTGCAAACAAAGCAAACAGAAAATAGCCATGCATTAAAAAGGGGATTAATTCCAGAGATAAAATGATAATTCTCCTGCTCTACAAGACTCTGGTCCGGTCCCACCTAGATTATGCTGTCCAGTTCTGGGCACCAGTCCTCAGGAAGTATGTACTGGAAATGGAGCAAGTACAAAGAAGGGCAACAAAGCTAATAAAGGGTCTGGAGGATATTAGTTATGAGTAGGGATGAGCTGGGTGTTCGAGTGGTGCTCGTGGCCCATAATGCACTGTGGCATCGCAGTGCATTGCTGGCTGATGATTGGCCAAGCATGCACTATGACCCGCATGATTGGCCAATCACGTCAGCGAGGAGAGCCATAATTGGGCACAGGCAGGATGCCTTATTTTCGGAAGCTGGACGTGTTGAGTGGATGACCAAGCCCTTCTCATCCTCCTCATCCTCTCTCACCCAGGCTCAGGGTACTGGCAAAGCAGCTGCCAACACGGCCTCTTCCCTCGTCTCAATGGCATCAGTCACTCCTTCCCTAAACCCACCATGTTCTCCTGAGGAGTCCCCCGAACTGTTTGAGCACAGTGTTGGGTACATGCTCCAGGAGGATGCCCAGTGTGTTGAAGGTTCTGATGATGATACCCAGCTAGAGGAAGGCAGTAGTGTGACCCCGAGAGAGAGGGGAGGCCCAAGAAGGACAGCAATCTGGCAGTCATGTTCCACCAGCTGCAGCATACTGCCATGATGATGAGGTCACTGACTCCACGTGTGTGCCTGATAGGAGAGAGGAGGAGGAGGCACATCTCCAACGAGGCAGGATGCCCTCCAGGGGCCAGCTTAAGGGCAACACACTGACTAAATCACACCGCAGAGTTCTGCCTGTGCAGGGCGCTGCCTCTGCATGTTATTCCAAAAGTTCTTTAGTGTGGGCCTTTTTTGAGACGAGTGCATCAGATCGCACCGCTGCTATTTTCAACATATGTCTCAAGCGTATCTCGCATGGCCAAAATATCAGCCGCTTGGGCACCACATACTTGACCAGACATATGTTGACCTGCCATGCAGTTTGTTGGCAAGCGTACCTTTAAGACCCACACCAAAGAACAAAGCGGACCTCTCCTTGCTCCTCATCAGCTGGGATCTATAACCCCACTATGCCTTCAGTCCTCTCTGAAACCTGCACTGAGAGGAATGAAGGTGTAGAATTAGGTGTGTCACAGCCAAGTACTTGCGGGCACTCTGCTAACAGTACACCGAAGTCCGATTGTACCAGGTAAATTTCCCTGACCCAGCTGTTGGACCATCAAAAGAAGTTCACTCCCAGCCATCCACATGCCCAGCAGGTTGAATGCTAGCTTGGTTAAATTGCTAGCACTTCAACTGCTGCCTTTTCAGTTGGTAGACTCAGCCCTCTTTCGTGAGTTTGTGCAATGTGCGGTTCCTCAGTGGCAGGTTCCCAAACACCACTTTTTCTCACGGAAGGCGATTCCGGCTCTCTACCGGCATGTGGAAGGCAATGTCCATGCCTCGCTGGACAGGGCAGTCCGCGGTAAGGTGCATATTACATTTAACGCTGACTCATGGTCCAGCAGGCATGGACAGGGACGTTATCTATCTTTCATGGCGCATTGGGTGACTTTTCTGGCAACTGGGAAGGATGCAGGACAAGGTGCAGTAGTGTTGGAGGTTGTTGCGCCACCACACCTCCAAAATGCTACTACTGGTTGTGACACACTTCTCTCCTCCACCCCCTCTTCTTCTTCTTCCTCCATGGCCTCTTCCTGTGCTTTGTCCTCGGAAACCAGCGGTGCTCCGAAGGCGTTCAAGGGGCTATGCAAGTACGCAGGCAAAAAGATGCCATGCCGTGCTTGCGCTGGTGTGCTTGGGGGACAGGAGCAACACTGGGGCAGATATTCTGTCAGCTCTGCAGGGGCAGCCTGAGAGGTGGTTGACGACCAATGCCAGCTTAAGCCAGGAATCGTGGTTTGCGACAATGGCACCAACCTCCTCTCCGCCCTCTGACAGGGACAACTGACCCATGTGCCCTGTGACGCTCACGTCCTTAACTTGGTGGTGCAGCAGTTCTTGGGCAGGTACCTGGGCTTACAGGATGTCCTGAAGCAGGCCAGGAAATTTTGTGTGCATTTCCGCCGGTCATATAATGCCAGTGCTCGGCTGGCTGAGCTCCAAACGGAACTGAACCTGCCCAAGAACTGCCTAATCTGTGATATGCCCAAGAGCTGGAACTCAATGTTGGCCATGCTGCAGCAGCTACACACGCAGAAGAGGGCCATCAATGAGTACCTGTGTGACTACGGCACCAGGACAAGGTCAGGGGAGCTCATTTTTTTTCCCCACGCCAGTGATCCATGATTTGGGATGCATGCACTGTCCTGTCACCATTTCAGGAGGCCACGAGGAGCATGCATCAGTGACACTGTACCTCTTGTCCACCTGTTGGAGCACACGCTGCGTGGAATAATGGACAGGGCACTTGAGGAAGAACAGTGGCAGGAAGAGGAGTACTTCCTTGCCTCTCAAGACCCCCTTTATCCGTGGACTTGTATGTGGCTGGGAGGAGGTGGCTGCGGATCATGTCATCCTTAGTGACCCAGAGGACTCTGGACCGAATGCCTCAGCTAACCTATGCTGCATGGCCTCCCTGATCCTGCAAAGCCTGCGGAAGGATCCTCGTATTCTTCGGATCAAGGAGAGGGATCATTACTGGCTGGCAACTCTCCTTGATCCACGGTACAAGGGTAAGATTGCAGACCTTATCTTGCCGTTGCAGAGGGAGCAGAGAATGAGACATTTCCGGGGGGCCTTGCAGAAAGGTCTGTGCAATGCGTTCCCAGAGACTGGGAGGTTACAAATTCCTGGTCATGGTGTTGCTGAGGCATCGGTCAGTCACAGAAAGCATGGTGGAGAAGGTGGGCGTCTGACCGATGCGTTCAGACAATTTTTTAGTCCACAGCCCCAAGGTATGATCAGCTACAGCAACCATCGCCAGCATCTGATTTACATGGTGCAGGAATACCTAGGGTCAAGGTCAGACTTGGACACCTTTCCCACCAAAAATCCTCTGGGTTACTGGGTCTTGAGGATGGATCACTGGCCAGAGCTTGCACAGTATGCAATTGAGCTACTGGCCTGTCCTGCATCCAGCGTTCTTTCGGAACGCACATTCAGTGCTGCTGGATGCTTTGTAACCGATCACAGGGTGCGCACCTGTCCACTCGGTTGATCGACTGACCTTCACAAAGATGAATCAGTCTTGGATCACCACCAGCTACTAAGCACCTATGTAACTGAATATTCAAGTCCTAAGTCCCTAAAATCGTTCTTTAGGACACCCAATCTTCCTCTGACCTTGTCATTGGTGCCAACGTGCACCACGACAGCCAGGTCTTCCCCAGCCCCTCCCAGTAATCTGTCCACCAGATCTGTGATGTGCCGAAACCCAAGTGCCCGATAGACAACATACAGTTTGGCGCTTCAGGTCTTTGTGACAGATTGCCCTCTCTGTCCTTCTAAGAATTGAGTCCCCTACCACCAGAATCTGTCTTTCCTTTCACCCCCCCCCCCCCATTCTCAGTGGAGGAGTGCTTCCTCTAGCAGCTAGGGGAGTCGCTCAACTCCAGCAGTGCTGGTCCCTGACTGATTTCACCAATATCACTCAATGGGGTGTACTTATTGAGATGTTCCAGCTCAGGATCGGCCCCACTGGCACTTTCTCCTCTGCCCTCTCCCAACTGTCACCCATCTACTCTTTTCTAGTGCCTGCACCTCTTTGTCTCCACCCGTCTCTGTGCTGGCCCCTGCCGCCACCTGCCAGGTATGTTTCCAGCTCTCCTTTAGTATGTAGGGTCTTCTCAGTGCTGATAGTTGCTTCCCTAGATTCAGAACCTGGGCTTCCAGGGAAACCACATTCTTACATTTTGCACAGCACCATTTGCCCTTGATCGGATGGTCAAGGAACGCATACATACCACAAGATGTACACCGTGCCGCATCTCCACACCCGCCAGTCATCGCTGTAATGAGGATTGGGGATTATACCCTGTCCAAATTAACTAAAAACTAGCTTCCTGACACTAATACTCAACAATACTCAGGTACTCAACAATACAATACACAGGTACTCACAGCCCACGTGCACTCACAGCCCATGTGCACTCGCAGCACATGTGTACTCACAGTCCAAATGCACTCGCAGCACTCATAATACACAGGTACACACACTACTCAGGTTCTAACAATACACACACACTAAATACCCAGCATCCCAATACCCAGCATCCATGCTCGACACAGTCAATCAGTTTTTCTTTTCTTTTTTTATCTTAACTGTTTATGACTGCTCTGCTCAATCGCCCATGCAATCTGACACTTGCAGGGCTTGTCAGTGCCTATGGTCACCCCTGGTCAGCCTGCCTGTTACTGTTCCCACTGCTCCCCTGTCTGCCTGTCACTCTCCCCTCTGGACTGTGTCAGCCCCCCCCCCCACTGCCTCTCACAGTCCCTCCCGGGTCACGCGCAGCCACTTCTCCTGGCCTCAGGGGGGTATGATCTGGTCTGCAGCACACTCACTCACTCACTCACTTCCTTCCCTCCAGACACCACCCTGTTCTGTGAATTTGCACCAACAATAAAACAGCGCAACAGCACCCCCTGCTCAGTTTGGTGTGCTGGTGACATCTCTCATTTCCATACAGACAGTAGATGACAAAACATCGCTCTAAGCAACAGTTTGATTACCCCTCTCCCTTATCTCCTTCAAGGGCTGCTCATCGCCTGACAGCAGGAAATTTGGGTGGGGGCAGTAAACAAACACCGTACAGTCCAATTATGTGTCATCTGCTGTATGGAGGAGCACCTTTCTGAAAGGAAGGAGGAGAGCACAGCTCTTTTCTCTCTACAGCTGTCACTTCTCCTGTACCTAGTTCCCATCTGTATGTTTTGGGTAGGGGGGAATAATTGTACTGGGAACAAAATGTGAGTAACAATTATTTGTGCTTGGGATGAAAGTTTTGTGGAGAAGGGGGATTTTGTACTGGGGGGTTTGAGGGGAAGAGAATGTGTGCTAGGAGGGGAAATTAGGGGGATTTGTGCTAGGAGGGGGAATTAGGGGGATTTGTGCTAGGAGGGGGGATTGGGGAGGGTGTTTGTGCTATGAGGGGGTATTTGGGGAGGGTATTTGTGCTAGGAGGGTTTCGGACTTATGCTGCGTACACATGAGCAGACTCTCCGGCAGACTAGGTCCGATGGGATCAGTCCTTCGGACAATCCAATCATGTGTGGGCCAGTCCGTTCGTTTTTCGGAAAAAAAATAGATGGACCTAGAAATTGAAGATGTTTCAAATCTATTCGACGGACTAAAAATCATGAAAACCGTTCGTCTGTGTGCTAGTCCGACGGACCAAATACGACGCAAGGGCAGCTATTGGCTACTGGCTATTGAACTTCCTTGTTTAGTCCCGTTTACGTCATCACGTTCAAAATGAACAGACTTAGCCCGTTCGTGTGTGGCCAAGTCCGTTTGTTCGGGAAACTCCGCCGGACCTCCGCCGAAAGTCAGTCGGGAAGACCGTTGGACCTAGTCTGCCGGTCGTGTGTATGCGGCATAAGAGGGGAAATTGGGGAGATTTGTGCTATATTGGAGATGGGGGGGATTTGCACTAGAAAGGGGTGGTGGATTTGGGTTAAGAGGGAGCATTGGGGTGTATTTTGTGCTAGGAGGGATTGGGAGGGATTTGTGCTAGGAGGAGAGCTTTATGGTTGGAGGTTGGATTTGCAGTTGAGGATGTGTGCTGGGAGGGGGATTTTAGGTGATGATTGATGATTTGTGCTAGGATGAGAATTTTGAGGGGAAAGAGGATGTGTGCTAGGAGGGGTTATTATTTTTGGGTGGGGAAGATGTGTGCTAGGAGGGTGAAATTGTGGTGGGATTAAAACTGGGAGGCGGGATTGGTGGGGGGGGGCAAAGATGTGTGCCTCGAGGGGGGATTTGGACTGGGTGGATGGGGAAATTTAGCATTTTCATTTGGGGAGAATTTTGGCTTTCAGGGGGAATTCATGTTTATGGTGTGCTGAATTGAGTTGAATAGATGACCTTGTTCCAGTACTGCCCACAATGCACACAGCACACTCTGTTGATCAACTCCCCACACAGCACATAGCTGAGATCAGATTCCCTTACAGACTGGCAGCTATGTTGCAGTTCTGGCTTGTGAAATTCTGGCTTGTGAAATTCCCAGGTCAGAATAGCAGTACAGCTTTAATACCAACTACACACTGTGCAGATCAAGGCTATGTCTGCCAGGGAATCTAACCTTAGCTTTGTGCTGTGTGGGGAAGACAGGAAGAGCTCTGCTGAGTGCCCTGCTTATTATTGTCCTCTGCACTACTGACCCCTATCCTGCTGACCCCAATCTTCCATCCCACTGAGCCTTGTCCTCTGCACTGCTGCCCCTATCCTCCATCCTGCTGACCCCATCTTCCATCCCACTGATCCTTGTCCTCTGAACTGCTACCCCTATTCTCCATCCTGCTGACTCCTGTCTTTCATCCTGCTCACCCCTGAACACTGCCCTGCTGATTTTTCTCCTCTGCCCTGCAGACCGCCATTCCTCTGCCCTTCTGAACTCTGTTCTCTGCTCTTGTGATCCGTCTCCTCTGCCCTGCTGACCCCCATTTACTCTGCCCTTTTGAAGCCTGTTCTCTATTCTGCTGATCCTCGTCCTCTATCCAGCTGACCCCTTTTCTCTGCCATGTTGATCCCTGTTCTCTGTCCTTTTTAACTCTGTTCTCTGACCTGATTACCCATGTCCTTCGCCCTGCTGACCCTTGTCTTCTGCTTTTCTGACCCCTGTATACTGCCCTAATGACCCCCTGCTCTCTTCCCTACTGACCCATGTCCTCTGCCCTGATAACCCCTGTTCTCCACCCAGCTGACCCCTGTGATCTGCTCTGCTGACCCCAGTCCTCAGCCTTGCTGACACCTATTGTCTGCCCTATTCATCGCCTGTACACTGCCCTACTGAATCTTGTACATTCCCCTGCTGACCTCCCATCCTGACTCATTGCACACTGCTATGCTGACCCCTGTCCTCTGTCATGATAACCCACTGCACACAGTAGAGTCCTACACACTAATGGCCCCGCTACACTGCCCTACAAACTGCTGAACCTAATCTCTGCCCTGCTGACCCCCTTTAAATTGCCCTACTGACTCTTTTACACTGCCCTGCTGACCTTGCATCCTCTGTTCCCTGACATTTTTTACTGCACTCCCACATTAAGCAGGCTAGACCCTGTTTCAGATGACTGCAAAATTAGCAAATGAGTGTGGCCATGCCGTGGGAAAAGCAAATAAAACTCCAGGCTGCATCACTAGAGGGGTTACGAGCAGGAGGAAGGAGGAAGGACCCCCTGCTCTCTGCCCTACTGACCCATGTCCTCTGCCCTGATAACCCCTGTTCTCCACCCAGCTGACCCCTGTGATCTGCTCTGCTGACCCCAGTCCTCAGCCTTGCTGACACCTATTGTCTGCCCTATTCATCGCCTGTACACTGCCCTACTGAATCTTGTACATTCCCCTGCTGACCTCCCATCCTGACTCATTGCACACTGCTATGCTGACCCCTGTCCTCTGTCATGATAACCCACTACACACAGTAGAGTCCTACACACTAATGGCCCCGCTACACTGCCCTACAAACTGCTGAACCTAATCTCTGCCCTGCTGACCCCCTTTAAATTGCCCTACTGACTCTTTTACACTGCCCTGCTGACCTTGCATCCTCTGTTCCCTGACATTTTTTGCTGCACTCCCACATTAAGCAGGCTAGACCCTGTTTCAGATGACTGCAAAATTAGCAAATGAGTGTGGCCATGCCGTGGGAAAAGCAAATAAAACTCCAGGCTGCATCACTAGAGGGGTTACGAGCAGGAGGAAGGACCCCCTGCTCTCTGCCCTACTGACCCATGTCCTCTGCCCTGATAACCCCTGTTCTCCACCCAGCTGACCCCTGTGATCTGCTCTGCTGACCCCAGTCCTCAGCCTTGCTGACACCTATTGTCTGCCCTATTCATCGCCTGTACACTGCCCTACTGAATCTTGTACATTCCCCTGCTGACCTACCATCCTGACTCATTGCACACTGCTATGCTGACCCCTGTCCTCTGTCATGATAATCCACTGCACACAGTAGAGTCCTACACACTAATGGCTTCGCTACACTGCCCTACAAACTGCTGACCCTAATCTCTGCCCTGCTGACCCCCTTTAAATTGCCCTACTGACTCTTTTACACTGCCCTGCTGACCTTGCATCCTCTGTTCCCTGACATTTTTTACTGCACTCCCACATTAAGCAGGCTAGACCCTGTTTCAGATGACTGCAAAATTAGCAAATGAGTGTGGCCATGCCGTGGGAAAAGCAAATAAAACTCCAGGCTGCATCACTAGAGGGGTTACGAGCAGGAGGAAGGAGGAAGGACCCCCTGCTCTCTGCCCTACTGACCCATGTCCTCTGCCCTGATAACCCCTGTTCTCCACCCAGCTGACCCCTGTGATCTGCTCTGCTGACCCCAGTCCTCAGCCTTGCTGACACCTATTGTCTGCCCTATTCATCGCCTGTACACTGCCCTACTGAATCTTGTACATTCCCCTGCTGACCTCCCATCCTGACTCATTGCACACTGCTATGCTGACCCCTGTCCTCTGTCATGATAACCCACTACACACAGTAGAGTCCTACACACTAATGGCCCCGCTACACTGCCCTACAAACTGCTGAACCTAATCTCTGCCCTGCTGACCCCCTTTAAATTGCCCTACTGACTCTTTTACACTGCCCTGCTGACCTTGCATCCTCTGTTCCCTGACATTTTTTGCTGCACTCCCACATTAAGCAGGCTAGACCCTGTTTCAGATGACTGCAAAATTAGCAAATGAGTGTGGCCATGCCGTGGGAAAAGCAAATAAAACTCCAGGCTGCATCACTAGAGGGGTTACGAGCAGGAGGAAGGACCCCCTGCTCTCTGCCCTACTGACCCATGTCCTCTGCCCTGATAACCCCTGTTCTCCACCCAGCTGACCCCTGTGATCTGCTCTGCTGACCCCAGTCCTCAGCCTTGCTGACACCTATTGTCTGCCCTATTCATCGCCTGTACACTGCCCTACTGAATCTTGTACATTCCCCTGCTGACCTACCATCCTGACTCATTGCACACTGCTATGCTGACCCCTGTCCTCTGTCATGATAATCCACTGCACACAGTAGAGTCCTACACACTAATGGCTTCGCTACACTGCCCTACAAACTGCTGACCCTAATCTCTGCCCTGCTGACCCCCTTTAAATTGCCCTACTGACTCTTTTACACTGCCCTGCTGACCTTGCATCCTCTGTTCCCTGACATTTTTTACTGCACTCCCACATTAAGCAGGCTAGACCCTGTTTCAGATGACTGCAAAATTAGCAAATGAGTGTGGCCATGCCGTGGGAAAAGCAAATAAAACTCCAGGCTGCATCACTAGAGGGGTTACGAGCAGGAGGAAGGAGGTCCTGATTCCCCTATATAGATCTTTAGTTAGACCTCATTTAGATGACTGTGTCCAGTTTTGGAGACCTCACAACAATATATTGATAAGATACTGTAGAACATGTAGTATAGACCCCAGATCAGGTTGACTGTTTTGGTTCCAGGTTCCATTCCCTGATAGGCACATGCCAGCCACGCAGTAGTTCAGTCACTCAAGTCAGAAAACAGCCCTTGCATGTCTTTTTGCTGTTTATTTGCTGGATTAACTTGGATGCGGTGAGGGTAAGCTTTGGGATACTCCAAAAGGAACTAGCAAAAGTGCAACAAAAAATACAAAAAAAATGAATTGCCTCTTCAGTGTGTAACCACACTCTTGAATACGAAAGTTAAATTAACTCAATGCAGGAACTCCTCAACAGGAGTATAGTCCTGAATGAACTGTAATGAGCTCTCCTGAAATTGGCAGGGAGAGTCTCTAGGGTCCTTAAGGCTAGAACTCACTGTGCCCTGGGTACTGTAAAGCCACCTGCTAGTAACAGAAAGTCTCTGTACTTGGCGTCTGCAGCCTGATTCTCCTGTAGGGTTTTCTGCACTGTCTTGAATGATCTGGATGAAGGTCCCTGATCCCTAACTGAAGCTGGGACCCCAAAAAGGATTTCTTCAGCGCTGTAGTTGGCCTTCCAGGGGTGCCCTCAGGCTGGGTCTTTCTCCCCCAGAAACAAGAGAAAGTTGTTCTAGGCCCCAGACTATTTATATCCCCCTCAGCCCCTCGCTGGTCTCTCACTTTCCTGACCAGGGAATGGTTGAAAGGGCATGAATAAGCAGGCTCCCCCCCCCCCCCACTATAGCAGCTGAGCCTGCACCAGTAGAAACCAGAACAGACACAGACAATCACTGTTCTCCCTAGCTGCAGCGAGGCCAAAAACTAAATTTACCTAAACACTAGCAGCCTATTAGGGGGTGCTACAAATGGGTCCAGAGACGGGCAACAAAAACCGTGAAAGGTCTGAGAGATAAAACATATCAGGAGAGACTTCAGGAACATAATATGTACAGTCTCGAGGGAAGAAGGAAACGGGTTGATTGAAACCTTTAAATGCATGAAGGCTGTGAACAAGGTTCAGGAGGGCATTATTTTCAATATGATGCCAATATCAAGAACAAGAGGACATGACTGCAAACTAGCAGGAGGGAAGTTCAAAACTAATCTTAGAAAGTATTATTTTACTGAAAGAGTAGATGCATGGAATAGAATTCCAACAGAAGTAGTGAGTCAGTCAACAGTAAATGGATTCAAACATGCCTGGGACAAATATAGATCTAGTTTAATTTTTTTTTATAAATATTTAAAAAAATGGTGCAGACTGGATGTGTTTCTATTAATATTTGGGTGGGGGGGGGGGGGGGGGGCGCTTAAAAGATATAAAGATAAAAATATTTTTGAATCGACTGAAATTCGACCGAAATTCAACTGTAAAAATAGTCATGCACTTCATGTCATGTGACTCCTGTGCTTTAAGCCTCACAGCGGTATATCTGCAGCATGAGATCCTCTAAGGCAGTGATGGTGAACCTTGGCACTCCAGATGTTTTGGAAATGGCTTGCCACTGGTCTAAGGCATTGTTGCCTGCAGCTGCTAATTTCCAGAGATTTAAAATGAGATTTGGTGATGTCACTATTGTGATGCCTTTTGTTCCCCTGGCTAGACAGAATGCTGTACAAGGACCTCCGTGTTTCATCCATTTTGTGGATCTCTACCTTCTCAATCTCCCTTGCTGCTTCTTTATTATTACCCAATCAATCATCAGATCACCAGTAGCTGTGCACAGGACCGTATGATGTCTAAATGCAGACCTGCTTGTTCAGTGTTGTCTTCATTTCACCTAGAATTACCAAAGGAACTACATTGTAATGTAAATTTTTTTTGTTTACAAGCTATTTATTGGGTACAAAAGGAGTGTCATATATCAAAAGAAATGCATTACATAAGGTTTACAGGTATGGCAAATGTCGTTAATCTATACAGTATGTGATAGATGTACATTATAATGGTTAACTAATATGCTAACAGAAGTATCTTTCAGTACAATCAACTTCTTAAGTTTTTCAATGATCTGTGATACATTTTTTTAAAGGGTCTGTTCGCTTACAACTTGTGTTTCAGGATATTACAGAGAGTAGAAAGTTATATCATCTTATGGTTTCTTTTGCCTAGTCAGGAATGTTGTTGAGATGCATGTTCTCCTCTATAAGCTGTCCCCTACTACTCTACACATAGTCAACCCCAACCACACCCTTTTAACTAATCACTAGCATAAAAAAAAGAAGAAAAAAAACGACTGAAATATCCCTTTTACTCATCTAAATCCATAGCCATACGACAACCAGTTCAAAAGTCTTCTGCCTTCTTACCAGCATAGGAGGAGTTGTCCTCCTTTGGGAGTCACCACATTACCGAAAAATGTCCTAATGGTTGTCCAGCTACAGGGTTCTCTCAGGATCCAGAAGCTGCACTGGAGTAAAAGGGTCCGTGTGTTAGTTCCTTGCACAAAGCAGTTTAATCAGTATGTTGTGTGTGGATGGAGTAGTAATATATATTTTTTTTTCTGTATAGATTTATCTCCTTATTTTTTCTTTATTTTTGCAATAGGCATATTTCTTTTTTGCATATCTTGTATTTGCACTCATTCCCTTCAAAGTTGTACCGTATGAATTAAATGAACAGTTGTTTAGGTCCACAAATCTGAAATATGACTTTGGGGTGGACTGGCCTTTTAAGAAAATAAAAGTATAAAATCTAGGTTCATTGCACAACAGCCACCCATGGTTATTCTTATATTCAGTTTTCAAAGCCATTGTCATCCAAATCTCCTCACAGGACCTAATGTAACCACCAGCATGAAACATTATAAAGATACACAATTCTCTCCTGATTAATTTGTGGTCTGTACTAGTTCACAGGCTAAAAAGTTAGCAGTTGTGCACATTTCCTGGATGCAGACGGGTAGGTTTCACAAAGGCTATGATCTGTGAACTGCGGGGCATGGGGATATAAGGAGGATGGCTCAGCCTTAGAGGTTGAGTAATAAAAGTATTCACCCAGTGAAAATGCATGTACATTTGTTCTGTATAAATGGGGCAAAAAACAAATGCAAAAAGCCTTTATCCTCTGATTTCAAGTGTTATTAATTGATTTTAAATGGAAAAGACTACATTTGGCAACTGGATGGAGCTAAGTATTATAGGAAACTCATATGGTACTTAGCACAATCTATTGGAAAAATTAAGATTTTTTTTTTAAATTTTAAATCAATAATTTACTTACTAACAAACTCAGGTTAAATCTTATTTAGATTTTATTTATTTATTTTTTTCTCCATTTGCGCAGAATGAGCGTACTTTCACTAGGCAAATGGCTATGCAAATTCTTTATAAATCAACCCTTTAATATAATTGAGATCTGAAACAGATTTATAAAATAAATCAAAGCAGGTCATTAGTAACTGCTATTGTTTGAGGCCTAATATATAAAGGTATACCTTGCACAGTTTCACAAACATCTTAATAGATGCAGCATGGCATTAGTTACTCTGATGACCATTCATATTGGACTTCAAAAAATGAGCAACAAAATGAGGTTTCTAAAGGAAAAATTGTAATTCAAAACTGACCGCGACTCTAATGAATTGTCGGGTCTCAGCAATATAGAAAAAACTAATTGAAAAAAAGGGCATGGGTCCCCCCCCCCCCCCCGTCCATTACCAGACCATTAAGTGAAACCCCAAACTAAAATTTAGAAAAAAGAATTGCAGAATTGCGTGGGGGGGGGGGGGGTCCCCCTAAAATCCATACCAGGCCCTTCAGGTCTAATATGGAAATTAAGGGCAACAATGCACCAATTATTTTTTTAACAAGGGCGTAGGGGTCCCCCCAAAAATCCATAGGTCTGGTATAGATTTTAAGGGGAACCCTGCACCAAAATGTAAAAAAAATTGCGTATGGGTCCCCCCAAAATCAATACCAGACCCTTATCCGAGCATGCAACCTAGGCCATATGAAAAGGGGGACACCTCCCCCCTTCTGAACCATACCAGGCCACATGCCCTCAACATGGGGAGGGTGCTTTGGAGTAGCCCCCCAAAGCACCTTGTCCCCATGTTGATGGGGACAGGGGCCTCATCCCCACAACCCTTGTCCGGTGGTTGTGGGGATATGCGGGCAGGGGGCTTATCGGAACCTGGAAGCCCCCTTTAACAAGGGGACCCCTAGATCCCGGCCTCCCCCCTGTGTGAATTGGTAACGGGGTACATTGTACCCCTACCATTTCACAAAAAAAGTGTCAAAAATTTGAAAAAAAAGACAAGAGAAAGCTTGGGACAAGTCCTTTATTAAAAAATAAAAATGTCCATTCATCTTCTACGGGGCTTTCCCTGGCTTCCCTGTGGCATCAGAGGGGGGCGGGGTCACACATTTGCGTCACCGGGTGGCCCTGCCCTCAGCTTTATAAGAACTGTCACCCATGGAGGCGGAACGATTGCAGCTTTTTTTTTTTTTTTTTTTGGTCCATCGGGGCAGCATGATAGAAGATGAATGGACATCGCTGGACATTTTTATTTTTTTATTTTTTAATAAAGGACTTGTCCCAAGCTGTCTCTTGTCTTTTTTACCATTGTGACACATTTTTTTGTGAAATGGTAGGGGTACAATGTACCCCATTACCAATTCACATGGGGGGAAGCTGGGATCTGGGGGTCCCCTTGTTAAAGGGGGTGTCGAGATTCCGATAAGCCCCCCACCCGCATACCCCCACAACCACTGGGTAAGGGTTGTGGAGATGAGGCCCTTGTCCCCATCAACATGGGGACAAGGTGCTTTCCGCGAACACTGAATATTGTTCGCTGTTTGGTGAACAGGCGAACACCCAATGTTCGACTCAAACATCGGGCTCATCCCACAGTTACCAGCGGCTAATGGAAAGATCATGATCACTTCTTGCAATTGGGAGTCTTCCGATCATGTGATCACGTGACACCCAATTACAGTGGTCACATGATCATAAGCCCCACCCCACCTCCCAGCATCTGAAACTTTCTAAAGGGCTGGGAAGGCGCTGGTGCAAAGAGGTTAACTATAGTCCTTATTTTGAATCCTACTATTAATCTTTGCTTGATAATAAAATACCCTAACCTTTAATACCACTAACCCTTTAACATCATCCCTAATCCCTAACAAAATACTACACCTCTAAAGAACAGTATTTACTTTAACACAGCGGTCTCAAACTGGCGGCCCTCCAGCTTTTGCAAAACTACAAGTCCCATGATGCAGTGCAAGGCTGACAGTTACAGGCATGACTCCCACAGGCAGAGGCATGATGGGACTTATTATATTATTATCTTACTATATTGGAGGTTATTGAAGCACATATGGCCAGTCAAATTTAACAGCTTTAGAATGCGTTAACTTTACAAGACTAAATTGCCTACCTAAATACCTTTTTTTTAGGCTTTTATTAGTTTACCATTTTCATAAATACCTTACAAATGTTGTTAATACATACATTATTGTTTTAAACCTTTTTTTAACCTCAGCTGTCAGTGGGCCTCTCTCCTGAAATTACTATTATTGGTTGATAAGTTGACCACATGATTGGGAACCACTTTGGTTCCAGATCATCGGTGTAGCCCAGAACCAGGGGCGGACTGACCAGTCGGTCACTCGGGCGCCGCCCGAGGGCCCGAGGTCATTAGGGGCCCGGTCACTTGAAGCGGCTGTGCCCGTATCACATGCCGCGATCATGCCGATTACAATACGGCGTGCTGCTCCCCGCCGGCCCCTCCTTCCCTCCTGTCCGTCCCAGGTGATGTCACAACGCATACAGTACAAGCACCTGGGACGGACGGGAGGGAAGGAGGGGCCGGCGGGGAGCAGCGCAGAGTTAGCCGTATTGTAATCGGCATGAGATACGGGCACAACAGAAGAGTGCAGGGGCCAGCGGGGAGCTGCGCCGTTAAAAGTATTATCGGCGTCCGCCGGTAAGTGAAGCCTGGGCCTGCCACAAGTGATGGGGGGGTGGCGGTACAGATGCATGGGGCCCCGGATCCCCCCAACCCAGTGTCCCCCCTGTGTGTGTCCTCCCCGTGCCTGTGTGTGTCCTCCCCTGTGTGTGTGTGTGTGTGTGTGTCCTCCCCTGTGTGTGCCCTCCCGTGTGTGTGTGTCCCCGTATGTGTGTGAGTGTTCCTGTATGTGTGTGAGTGTTCCTGTATGTGTGTGAGTGTTCCCGTATGTGTGTGAGTGCCCCCGTATGTGTGTGAGTGTCCCCGTATGTGTATGTGTGTGAGTGTCCCCGTATGTGTGTGTGTGTGTGTGTGTGAGTGTTCCCGTATGTGTGTGAGTGTCCCCGTATGTGTGTGAGTATGTGTGTGTGTCCCTGTGTGGTGTGTATCCCCGTGTGTGTGTGTGTGTGTGTATGAGAGTGTATCCCCCTGTGTGTGAGTGTGTGTGTGTCCCTGTGTGTGTGTTTGAGAGAGTGTGTCCTCCTGTGTGTGGTGTGTGAGTGAGTGTCCCCCCCCTGTGTGAGTGTCCCCCCCTGTGTGTGTGTGTGAGTGTATCCCCCTGTGTGTGTGTGTGAGAGTGTGTCCCCCTGTGTGTGTCTGTGAGAGTGTGTCCCCCTGTGTGTGTGTGAGAGTGTGTCCTCCCCCCTGTGTGAGTGTGCGTGTCCCCCTGTGTGTGTGTGTGTGTGTGTGTGTGTGCATGAGTGTATCCCCCTGTGTGTGTCCCCCCCATGTGTGGTGTGTGTGTGAGTGTCCCCGTGTGTGTGTCTCCCTGTGTGAGAGTGTGTCCCCCTGTGTGTGGTGTGTGAGTGTCCACCTGTGTGTGTGTGTGTCTCCCTGTGTTTGTGTGAGTGCGTGTGCGTTCTCCCTCCAGTTTCCCCCTGTGTGCTCCCCCCCTTGTCTCCCTGGCAAGGTGTGGCACCCAAGGGGGCCCCATGAGCTTCTATTGCCCGGGGGCCCCATTAGTTGTCAGTCCGCCCTTGCCCAGAACTGTCAACACAGGTACTGTATATGCTCCTACAGTGATATGTAGATTAACACTCTCTCAGCACAGATAACGGTGCCTGAGCGCGTTAATCTGCAGACCGTGGGTTTGAAGGCATAAATGCAGGCTGGAGATAATATTGCTAAAACATAATATGCCAAATAACAAATGTTTGAGGATGTTCCTTGAGCTTCTATAGAGCTATTTCAATGACCTCGGAGGGTATTCTCCACTGCATCAGAAGTAACTTGAATTTGTCTATTCACTTTTTTAAAGTGATTGTGTCGCTAATAAAAAAATAAAGCACAGCCAGTAAAAGAATGTTAATGGTACTTGACAGTCCAGCCACCTATGATTTCAGTCGTTGCTCCATTGCTAAGCTACAATAAGCTATCAGAAACACAGTGGTGATGTAACAGCTGATGGTTGGAACCACAGCATGTAGTGGGGGACGCAAGCATCTAACGTGATCGGATGTGTTAGATGCTGAAGATCCTGCCGGCCTGTATAGAGGCAAGAAAGCAAAGATTACATGAGATTTGTATGCATTATTGAAATTCACTTTAAATATCCCACCAGAATATGTCAGCACTCTCTCTTTTTTATGTTCACTCCTTGCAGAAGACATTAAGTGATCAGTGTCTTAGCAGAGGATGACCAGGGTGGGGAATGAGCATGAAAAGAAACAACAAGGACCAAAGACAAGATTCTCTCTGAGATCACCATAAGAGAGACAATGCTGTTATCCTTCTGTTATTATACAAGTTATGTCTGGTTTCATTTCTTATTTCTGTCTACCACAGTTCACACATCATGTTCGCTTTATTTTTTTAATCTTCTCTCATTCCCGAAAATCACAGAACTCCTTCTGTTCACCAGCACACGTTTTTTTTTTTTTTTTTCATATTTCCATTTCCCCAATAATCTGTTATTGTTTGATGAGGTTTAAATCTGTCATGGAATAAGAACAATACTTTCATTATACATAAAGTATATTTCACAAGACTAAAGTGTTTTAATTTGTTTTATAAGTGTGTTATGGATTTCCCTACTTAGTTCTTGTCTGTCTGCCAAAATAATTTGTCCACTGGGAATCTTTTCTCAGTTTTTGACTAAACCACAGACCCAATTTCTTAAACCCCTACAAGGAATTTCTCCTATTTGGTCCCTTTTGGTCTGTTAACGGTATTCCATGGTCACAGCATACATTTTCATTCTATAACATCAGCATTGTAATAGCAATGCGACAGTTGTATTAAAAAAATCTTATATAAGCATACTTGATAAATCCCCTTTCATGTTTTGTGTTCTGCCTGTCTGCTGGACATCTCTTTCCTCCAGTACCTGGATTCTATGCATGCTTTCAAGCTTCTCCTCTGCTGTTTATTGTCAATGTCTAAGCACTACAAATCCCATGGTACCTTGCTGCCTGCAAGCTGTGATTCCTGTACTGACTCTGCCTTCTGAAACTCCTCCATAAGTGCCTGTGTAGTTTAGAAGGCAAGCTCTGTGAAATGTTGTCATGCACATTGGTTAGAAACCAAGTTGACGAGAGGGATCCCATTGCTGCTCTGGTCCAATCACCCCTGAGTGTGTGTGACAGAGGTACAAGGCTCAAAGAAGCGTGGGTGCTGGTAGCAGGTAATTGCCATGGACAGAGATGTAGTCAAGGTGAACCAGGGTCATACACGGTGAGGGAGCAGTATGGACAAGAACCAGGCAGAGCAAGATTCAGTAGCAGGCCAAGGTCAATACCAGGGAAGCAGGCAGAGCAAAGTCAGAGGCAGGCCGAGGTCAGAATCCAGAATCCACAGAGCAAAGTCAGGAATGAGCCGGTTCAGCAACGGAAGATCAGTCAGCAAAAGCAGGAACACAGGTCACAGGAAAGCTGAAGAGCATCCAGGATCTCCTTTAAATAGACAGCTTGGAGCCAATATGCATGTACATGCACACCAATGCGTGCTTGCACACACAAATGTCCCTATGTGTCAGTGCACGCTGAATAATAGCCCAAGCTCGTCTGTGGGCTCATCTGCAATAAACACCCCCAAATCTTTTTCTACTGTAGTACTGGCCAACACTGTACCCTCAACATTGTACTCATTGTAATCTTTTTTCCCTGGGTGCATTATTTTTCCCTAGGTGCATACATTTAGAAACGCTGAACTGCAATTTTAATATAGATGTTTATTACAACAAGTTTAACCGCTTCCTGCCCAGCCTAAAGTAATATTGATGGCATGAGCTTTATGTTTCCTGGTGGACATAAAATTATGTGATAGGATCAGTCCAGGTTTCGGCATGATCTGTCATCTGCTGTGTCCGACAGACACAGCAGTTGACAAATCAGTGTGACGCGGTGGTGCCAGTACCATGTGATTGCTGTGACCAATCACTGCAAGATGAGGGCAGATTCTGTAGTCCTGTCATGTTTCTACTGTCCTGATACAGCAAGTAGAGTGAGCTTTGTCACTCCAGGACAAGAAGTCTATTACTGGCAGACTCCACTAGTGAAAAAGAAAGGAAAACAAGAAGAGAAAAAGAAAAGGAATGCAGACACCACATCTAAGGGCTGGTAAACTGCTATAAATAACATTTTTGGTTTTAGTCCTAGATATGTTTTAAAGCCCAACACTAGTCCAAATCTTTGTATACTATTACTCAAAAAATTGTTTGTTGCAGAATGGTACGACTGGAGAGATTTCCTATCACATTACCAATACAAAGAGAGGGAATATTTCCCCAACGGGTACACAGCCCACATATAAAAAAGCAAAGGTTCTATCTGACATACCTAACAAATTTCAGGCACTTTCAATCAGCAGTGATACTAAAAGAACAGTCAAATAGCCCCTTAAAGTTGGGTAGGGGTAGAGTGGTTATCCCTTTCATATTCTGTCTAAATCTAAACTTTTTGGCTATAGTTATATTTTAATGGTGATTCTTAAACCTGGTACACACTATGAGTAGTGACAGCTCCGGTCGGAGCCACTGTACTCACTATGCAAAGTTAGTACAGGGATCTCGCGCTGAGCTGTTGTGTTCTGACAGGGGGACAGCCCCCTGCCAGAACACTTCGATCAGTGCTCTCTGCCATTGGCTGAAAACACTAATTGGGGATGTCAGACAGACCAACGTACACACGGGCCGAATGCTGGACATTTCTTTTTAACCGAGCGATGTCTCCCAACACATTCAACCCCTTGTGTACCAGGTTTAAGGGTCATTCATATTGGTGTTAGATGTAAAAGAGTATTTAACAACGGGTGCGTTGAAATGTCATGCCACCACATTTCACTCTTCCAGTGGGGAAACAAAACATAAAGAGTAGGTTTTGCATTTATCCAAGAGATATAACACATTCTTTCAATCATATATAGTATTTAACAGCCAATACAGGAAGTACATTGTAGGGTCTAGTAACACTTTAAGGGCAATTCTTTCTGTTGCTAATATTTCTATTGTTAGCTTTGGCTGATGCAGATGGGTGGAATTACATGCTGTTATTCTACATCTTTTAGACTCTGCATGAAATAGGTCCCCACCAGATGTCACAAAACTACTTATGTACTTCTGTCCATTTCTGTATGCCTTCCACAATGAAATTAGGCAAGTTAGGCTGCATTCTTCTTTATAGCAAATAAAAAAAAAATTCACTGATGTAATCAGGTGGGTGGAGCCAGAAACATATTGATTGATGTATTTGTTTTTATCACTTATGCATATATATTTGACACTTTTTTATGCCTTATATTTTGTAAACACAAAAAAGGCATTTTCCCAAAATACTACTGTGCAAACTGTGTGAAGCATGACTTCTTTCTCAGTAATCCTCTTAATAAGTTAGGAAATTCATGCACAGTAAAAAATAATCTGCAGCATACGCTGCCTGTGCGTGGAGCAGAGCTGCCTGACCTCAAATTGACTTCACAGATACAGCCTACGGGACTTGAAAATGTTCCGGGAAACAGATGAAAAAATGAGGCTAGACCATGAAAACCCATTTGGCTTCTGTGTGCATACTACTAACAGATTTTACACTGCGCTAAAACAGAAAGGAACAACTAATTCAAGAAAAGCTTGTAATGTAAAAATCTGATTCTCAATATGCTACTGTGTTTTGGAGATATTAAAAGCTGATATGAAATGTTAAAGCTGAATAAAAATTATTTGGGTTCGATAGTTACACTGTATTTTTTTTTTTTTATATTCTTTTACATACAAAAATTTTTTGAACATTTACTGCAATTCTCTTGCCCGTTTTTGCCTTTGAATTTATGAAGATTCTTGTTATTTACAGCACTGGTCTAAACTAAAGTCCATGTACTTGTTTTGCCACTATCTAAGATGAACTTGGTTATGTAAATGAAGATATAAAGAGACATCTGATTAATTACACACCATGGGTGCCCCTTGTAATAAGATTTTTTGCACTGAAAATTTGTTTTTTTCTTGTTAAAGAAAAAAAAAGTTGCATCAGGAGACTCTTTACAGAAGACTTTTGATAATATGCTCAAATACAATTTGACTCAAATACATTTATGATTAAACTACAACTGTATGTAGAAAGCATGTAGATTGAGATAAATGTTGTTCTGGCAAATGAAACTTAACGTCCTTGCAGTATCACATCAAAGCACCAAAGTGCAACTTCTTGCAGACCCCTTTGTTGTTACATGGCTGACTAAGGGTACTGTGAAGCCTCAAGACAATGCACTCCTTCGCTGTCATGTAATCACTTTGAATACATGTTTTTGGACGTTATTTGAAGAGCCACCGTGTGCTGGCAAATATGTACATTGAGTTTTGTGATCCAGACATATCTGTCAGACAACATGGTCACATCCTTGACCTTCACTGAAGCAGGAGCAAACCTTGGATAAGAACATGGGGTCAGTATACTGTATATGCTCCTGGTTTGCTAGCTGGATAGTGAAGAACACCAGAATCCTGATAAGTATATCTCTCTGCTCATGATGCTCCCTTCCCCTATCAACATACCACCCTTTAAGCACATGTGCATGCAGTAGAACCTATTTGGCATCCAGTGTTGCAATCCCCTTTACTCACCTTAGACACAGCAGGAGGAGACAAATGGTCTGAATATTTGCTTCTATGGCTCTTCACAAATTCTGAGTAAATTAGCTAATTTAATGATGCCAAGGGGGGGAAAGGAAGAAATATCCACTTGCATTTTCCCACTTCAGCAGGTATGGTGCAATTCTAAGAATAAATGGAGCTTCTGGTTGACACAATATGGGCTCTAAGTTTTCATAGTAGTGATTATTCTTGAGAAATGTTATGACTTAGATAAGCTGCACCTAGAAAGGCAAGAGCAGAGGCATGCGGAGAACGGGCTGGTCAAGAGATAGTAGTTGATCTGTGCAAACCTGGAAACTTTGGTCAGTAAGCCTGAGATTGGGGTGGGGAGCAGGGCAAGCAGAGAGGTAAATAGTGGCACACATGGAGGTAAAAAAGGCTTTCTTGACAATACGGGGGCAACAAACAAGCAATTATTAGAATACTTTGCCAATAACAATGATAATTATTACAAAATGTGGGAAACAAACCAAAAACCATTACAATACATGTGTAACAAACATTTGCGATTCATTAAATATATAGTCCTACCCACTCTGTACCCTATTCATTGCTGTTACTGTAATGTCTTACCTCTTCACCATAACAGCTCACCCTGTTATCTGTGCACACAGGCTTTGCTATCTTCCTTCTCTTCCCAGGAGATATAGACACTGTATCAATGGGGGCTGTCCCCTGGACTGAAGTCACCCAGTGCTGATCTTGCTTAGGGTTGGTTCTTTTACTAAATTCACTGCTGGCTAAATGCAAGTGGGACACGGCACAATGGGAGGGAGGAGTAAAAAACATTGAGCAGTTTCAAAGGCTTCCACCAACAATCCAATTTCACCTCTCTCTACTGCTCCTAAGACCTTTGGAACAGTAGGGAGGCAGGTCGGCTGGGTGGACAGTGTGTGGGCCTATAAAAAATGTTAGCAGGCACACATTTTTAAGTTTACCAGGTGGTCCAGAGACACACTGATGCTGTCACCCTAGGACCAGAAGTGTGTTACTGGCAAAATTATCAGGTCAAAATAAATAAAAAATTTAAATGCAGTGACCACATCTATGGACTCGTAAGCTTCAGTATATTATATATGGTTTCCCAGCATTAAATTCTCCCTGTCTTAGTTTACAGCTTTACTCTTCCTATCTCTTGCTCAATGTTATTCTGAATAAAGTAGCCTGGTATCTTATATAATTCAATTTAAACTTCTTTCTTCTGTGTAGAATGTCAAATTTATATTATAGAAAGTTCATTTAAAAGTGATTTCCTATTATTGTTGATGCATTTTTTGAATCATACATGTATTGAGTTTTCAGTAAAAATGTATTATTATGGACATTTGTAACTTTGCTTTGTTCTTTGAGAATACTTTTATTTTTTTATGATTTTCATTGACCTTCCAAATGTAGTATATAATGGCTATAAATGTTCTCTTAGAAATGAATTACTCTAGAATATCCAACCATTCTACCTCATACTTAATGCTGGGTTCACACCGCTGTGTGGAGCGGTTTACAGCAGGGGTCCGGTTCTTCCCTGTTCACCATTTCAGGTCTGATTTCAGCCCGAATGTTTGGCTAAATTCTGACCTGAAATCGACCAGAAGACACACAGGTCCCCTGTGCAATTTGCACTGGAGCCTCTCCGGAGATGTGTGAACCGGGTCTATAGAGAGCCGGTCGCAATCTCCTGACATGCAAATTGGATCCGGAGAAATCGACATCCAATTCGCAATAGTGTGAACCCAGCCTAAAGGGCCGCACTCAAAGGGCCATGCACGCAGGCTGAATATCAGATGAGGACATTCAGCCCGTGTGTATGGCAGCCAATCCGCCAGAAGACAGCTGTTCGGCCAGCTTCTGTCAAAGGGGCATGACCTGAAAAAGTTCTGCCGATCGGCATCCGATCAGTGCTCTCAGCCAATGGCTGAAAGCGCTGACCAGTGTGTTCTGACGGGGGGGGGGGGCATCCCCCCAGGCAGAACATAATAACTCAAAGGGGGGAGATTGTTCTACTAACATCAGATAGTTAGGACATCGGCTCTTTTCAAGCTCTTCAGTTTTTTTTAGTCATTCAGCCTGCTGAGTTGAATGGAAAAAAAAAAAACTAATAATGTGTACCAGGTTTTAGGATCAATTTTGCCAGTTCAGTATATACTTGTAGACAGCTTTCGCTTACTTGTGCTGGCTTATCTACTAAATAGTTTAGTAGGACTATACGGATATGTCCCCCAACTGTAAATGCAGCTGATTCAGTAAAGTTTGTCTAAAGCCAAAATCTTTTTTTAGCTTTGGATAGAATGGTGAGGAGGTAGAAACCCTTTCAGGTTTTTTAATGTTGTCTGACTCTATGCAAGAAGATCGACCCTCTCTATTTTTCCTGATGACCATTGTCATGAAAACTGAGGCTCCATTCACACTCGTGTGACTTGTCATGCAACTTTTAACATTAAAGTTGCAGCCCACTCTTTTCAATGACACCAGTTCAAATCGGGGTGACTTAAAGTCTTCACTACTTTCATGCGACTTTGATCCAGAGAGTGTAACATTGGATCAAAGTCTCATAAAAATTGTCCTCCAAATTTGCACTGGAAATTGTATGACTTTGGAGTCGCACTAGTGTAAATGGAGCCTGAAAGTGAGCGACACCCATTTGATTGCAATCAGTGTTACACCTTTACCTTAACCTGTGACAAACTTTTTTTCTATCACAAAACATAAAGTAGAAAAAAAAATCCATTCTTATGTATTTAGTCAAACTTATTAAAACTTTTTACAATGACATTTACTAAAGTAGGTTGTCTAAATGTTCTAAATGTAACGACCAAGATTTAAGTGATTCCTGATTACAACCAATTAGATATCTGAAATAATCTAGGATTTAATCATTTAAAATAATTGATTCATTAGTTATGCAATATAAGACAATTCAATAAATGCATTATTTACGCAATTAAATAAATGTAACATTTTTACATAGTAAATTGCTACTGTATAGGTGCCATGCTGGCTTTGTATTTATAGGCTGTTGCCTGCGTATATGAACTAATTAAAAATTACATTGTAAAAAATAAAGTTTATATTGTATACATTATGTAACATTTCTACTTCTGAGGCTTTGTGAAAGGACATGTCAGTTAAAATTATAGTTCTCATTATCTTTTTGCAGTTGGTTATGAACTATGAGTGCAAGGCTAAACTTCTATGTTAAACCCTTATTCCAAAACTGAATACAGTATGAGCTCTGTTCAGCTAGCTGGTAAATGAAGAGCACAAGAAGTCTGTCACAGACAGTAAAAATAGTCATACCTTATCAAGCTCAAATGGTCTTTCCTGTTTAAAGAACAATAAAAATGGGGATCAGAAATTATATAAATAGCAAAAAGAATTAAAATCTTTGGCTACTGCTAACTTGTGGTTTAATTTTTTTTTAAAGCTTTTTATTTTAGATTTAGTTTTGGATAATGTAAGATGATGGGGTAAAATTTTTCACTGTCATCCTGCTGGGATGATTTTTCTTTACTCCATGTAATAGAGACAAAACAGTAAATAGGAGAAAACCTCCCCAAAATGAAGGGAATTTTAATCTGAGACAGTTGTCATCAGAGCATTTTCCCAATTGGAGATTTTTACACATCTCTTGTCCTCTTGACAATTCCAAAATGTAGGATTTGCCTTCAATTTCTGTTTTGGAGACAATGGTTACCAGGACTAATAGAGAGGTAAATCTCCCCGGGAGGGGTCCAGCCTGCAGTGAAAACGTTTGCACTGGGTCAAACACTAACCTCACTTTCCAATCTTAAAGTAACACCCACGCAAATTCACAAAAACGATTATGCCCCGTACACACGTTCGGAAATTCCGCCAGCAAAAGTCCAATGTGAGCTTTTGGTCGGAAATTCGAACCGTGTGTTTGCTCCATCGGACTTTTGCTGGCAGAGTTCCCGCCAGCAAAAGATTGAGAGCAGATTCTCAATTTTCGGTCGGAAAAAGTTCCAATCGGAAATTCTGATCGTCTGTACCAATTCCGACTAGCAAAATTCCTTACGCATGCTCGGAAACAATTCGGCGCATGCTCTGAAGCATTGAACTTCATTTTTTAGGTTCGTTGTAGTATTTGTTGTACGTCACCACGTTCTTGACGGTCGGAAGTTCAGAGAACTTTTGTATGACCGTGTTTATGCAAGCCAAGCTTGAGCGGAATTCCGTCAGAAAAAACATCCAAGGTTTTTCCGACGGAAATTCCACTCGTGTGTACGGGGCATAAGTGTTAAACCAAGATGTGTGCTAGTGAATAAATGCCACTTTGTGAGCTGCACATCTTAAAGCCAATTAAAGTTCTGTATAAAGCAAGGATCTGCAATTAGCGGACCTCCAGCTGTTGCAAAACTACAAGTCCCATCATGCCTCTGCCTTTGGGTGTAATGCTTGTGGCTGTCAGAGTCTTGCTATGCCTCATGGGATTTGTAGTTCTGCAACAGCTGGAGGTCCGCTAATTGCATATCTCTGGTATAAAGGTTCTAAAAAAAACAAACAAACAAAAAAAAAACTATGTGGCTTCCGGGATTTGAGGCGCAGGTGGAGCGCACAGGGTCAGTAGCAGTTTCGGTTTACATATTTATCTTGTGCATTGAGATGACAGTTGTTATCCTTGAATATGTAAGTGCATTTAAAAAAAGCATTTTAATAAAACAATAAAATTTGATATACTACACTACGAGAGGTCCTTTTATCCTCATCCCTGGTGAGGGAGTTTGTTGCAGAAAGCCTTAAATGTGCAGAAGCACCGTCATTCATACAGAGAGTCTTAACTATCCTGGAACCAGGACAGACAGCGAACAAGCCAGGAGATTTATACCTGAGCAACTTTTGACCCACTTTGGGAGAAGAAGGTCAAATTCTTCTGGTGAGTGCGGTGTGAATTTGGTGTTGGAGAGGAAACATTCCTTTGTGGCATGCTTTTCTATCACTATATGGACAAATAAAAAGACTCAGAGCACATGATTTATGGACTATATATTGAATTGTTATCACTTATTTTATTTGAGATATAAGGGTTTATAATTGCTTGAGCAATCATTGTGGAGTTTGTTTTTAGAGCACTGCGTTTTTTTTTTAGTACCTTTATACTAGCCTCACTTTATCCAAAACAAATTAAAATGTCTTTCCTTTACCTTTAGGTTTCTTTTCCTTTAGGTTTTTACATATTCTGCCTTCCTGATTAAAGTTACAAAAATATGCGGGCAAGTGGGCCTGTTGTAATTTATGCAACCATCCATAGGTTGAGCTTGATTACAATTTGTGCAACACTTACATACTCAAGCAGTCAACTTTCAGGATAGAAAACACTTCATCATACTCACTCAAAGCGTTGGATAATCAAGTCTCGGTAAGACTGTTCCACTGTAGCCTACACAGACCACAGACAATACCAGATGATGCATTAAACAGGGGTTCTAAAAGTTCAAAGACAGACAAAGGCTGGAGGCTAAACAAAGGATAAGTATGTATGTTACTATGAGATAAAATAAGTCAAGCTACAAATCCCAAAATTAGGAGTAATGCCGCGTACACACGACTAGGTCCGATGGTCCTCCCAACGGACTTTCGGTAGAGTTCCGACGGACTTTCCAAACTAACGGACTTGACCACACACAAACGGATTAAGTCAGTTCGAAAGTCTGTTCGTTTTGAACATGGTGACGTACAGCGGGACTAAAAAAGGAAGTTCAATAGCCAGTAGCCAATAGCTTCCCTTGCGTTGTATTTGGTTCGTCAGACCAGCATACAGACAAACGGTTTTACCAATAGGAATTGAGCCGTTGGACAGATTTGAAACATGTTCTATTTATAGGTCCTTCTGATTTTTATTTTACGAAAAACCATCGGATTAGCCCACAGAAGATCGGATTGTCCAACGGACTGATTCCGTCTGACCTAGTCTTCCGGAAAGTCCGGTCATGTGTACACGGCATTAGTTAATGGTTATAATTAGGGCATGGGAGATAGACAGAGACTGAACACATCTAACTAACGAAAAGTAATGCTAGGTATGCAAACTAATGGTTAGATAAGGAATATGACAACATATGAACCTACACTGGGAAGAAATCTAATGAGACAAGAGACTGATGAAGGAAGCAAAAAACTGATTACGGTTGTCTCCAGATTGGAATGGTTCTAGTTCCAAAATGCCCTAATATACCGTATACATTGTTAAATAAATGAAACCTCAAGGACAAATGAAATGCATTACACACTAATTACTAATTTGTTATAGCATTCAAGCCCATACCTCCATTTATCTGCACGAGCCCTCCTAATTAATTTTTTAATATTCAAAACAAACCATGCATCCATGTCTCAATGCTATATTTTGCAGAGAAATTAGTTTGAAAAACATCCTGCCCAGCTTTTCTGGCCGAGGCCAGCTTGATTAAGGGCAGATGATTCGTGTGACATTGATTTCCTGGAATCTGCTCTTAGTTTAGGCATAGAAGCAGGAGGGTGTGCTTAGCTGAGAAAACCCCTCCACCCCTCCTGAAGACTCCTGGGATTTATGACATCATTTGCCTAGGCAAGATACCAGGAAGTAACTGAAGAAATGTAAAAAATATATATATTTTAAAACAAGTAAATATAATATACAGTATGTACCTATCTTTTTACTAATGCTATCAGCATAAGGATTAAAAATAGTCAATGTTGATTGAAAAAGTAAAGTTCCACTTAAAAAGTACATGTAAACCCTAAATCTCTATTTTTGTTTGACATCATGTCTCACTCTATAGAATTTTCTTATAATTATTTTTGTGAGGCTTTTGCAAAGATTCTTACTTGTAGATCCTGGCACTTTCTGTTATAAGCTGACAACACGCTACCTCAAAACTAGTGTTGCCATCCTGCAGTGCATGCTACTAGAGTTTGTTGTTAGGCTACCTTTCAGGTCGATTGCAATTGGGCTGCATATTCAATCTAAAGGAACTCACAGAAGGCTGACATTGCTGTGCAAAATTTAAGGGCCCAACTCCAGGTGTTTTTTTTTTTGTTTTTTTTTAATCTCTTGAAGTGGGGCTGTCCCTGCACTGCAAGGATTAGTTGCTATTTTATGTCTAGGGGAACAATAAAGGGGACTCCATCCTCAATGTATCCTGTGGTGCTAGGGATTTTTTTTTATTATTCTTTATTTAAGGGGGTGCAACAGAACACAATAGTGTTGACATGACAGCACATTCTTGACACAACAGTACACAATAGTAATGATTTGACAGCATATTCTTCATGTAAATAATTAGCGTAACATGTTGAATATTAAAAATACCTAAATTAATAGTCACTAACAATGTTACATACCAAGTGTCAATACAGTTACATTTAGTAACTAACAAGTCAGGGTTGAGATACCCTTAGGAAAAAACACTGCAATGTGGTGAAAAATACATAGAAGAACATGACTTTCATGTACATACTGAGAGGACCTATCACCTACAGGCACGTATCTATTATAAGGCAGGGAGGGGCAAACACTGACCCTCTTTAGTAGGAGGGACTTCAAAACAGTCATACCTTACAGTCAGTACATACTGGGAAGCATTTCCTGATGTTTTTCAAATAGGAAAGCAGACACTCTGGGTGTCCAGGGGGGGTAGGGGGGTGAATAAAAAGAAGGAGAATGGGGTCAGTGCTAGGGAATTTATGTAATATAGACCAGTTTTACATCGCTTCTTCACACCCCTGGTAGCCAGCGCCATTGCTACCCTCTTCAGATTGAGAATTCTAGATAACAAACATACAAAAAGGGTGCAAAGGCTCAGTGAATTACCAGAGAAAAGAATAATGATGAGTGCATACGCACAAAAGCCAAAGGCTAGTACAGCTGTAAATTTCAGATCCAGTGACAGAACAGCCCTCATAGCATGCTGTATCAACACAACCACCAAAACTCGCCAATCTAACATGTATCAAGGGATGAACCCTCTTTATCAGAACCAGATCCCTTGAAACACATTAGCTGGTGAGTCTCGGTGACACCAGGGTTGGGTTTATATGGCCCCTTATGAGAGCTACCTGTCACTGGGTCTGAATTTTACAGCTGTACTAGCCTTTTTAGCTTTTGCTTGTATGCACACATTATTTTATCTTGTATAAAGTTTATCTGGTAATGCACTAGGCCTTTGTGCCCTTTTGTTTTGCTTGAAAATGAGATTTACTTACCCAATTCTCTGCTCCTTCCCACTGTTAGACCGGAGTCCGTAGCGTCTGTATCCCCATGCTCCACCAGTCTACATTCCTAAAGTCATCAAGACCAAAGCAGAGTCCATAGCCCTGCACTGGATGTAAGAATGCCAAGGGACAGTCTACCTCTAGATCATGGGAGAGTGCCGTCTGCCAATGGAGTGGGGGATCAGGTAAGTAACGCTACACTATATTACCAAAAGTATTGAGACACCTGCCTTTACAAGCACATGAACTTTAATGGCATCCCAGTCTTAATTTGTAGGGTTCAATATTGAGTTGGCCCACCCTTTGCAGGTATAACAGCTTCAACTCTTATGGAAAGGCCTGGCGCGCAGTTTTCGCAACAGTTTTCCTTTCAGTTTTCAGCATACCAAGACATTTTGGACAATTTTATGCTCCCAACTTTGTGTGAACAGTTTGGAGATGGCCCCTTCCTGTTCCAACATGACTGCGCACCAGTGCACAAAGCAAAGTCCATAAAGACATGGATGAGCAAGAGAGTCCTGACCTCAACCCGATAGAACATATTTTGGATGAATTAGAGCAGAGACTGAGAGCTAGGCCTTCTTGCCCACATCAGTACCTGACCTTTAAAATGCGCTTCTGGAAGAATGGTCAAAAATTCCTATAGACACACTCCTAAACCTTGAAGTGTTGAAGCTGTTATAGCTGCAAAGGTTGGGCCAACTCGATATTGAACCCTACGAACTAAGACTGGGATGCCATTAAAGTTAATGTGCGTATAAAGGCAGGTGTCACAATACTTTTGGTAATATAGTGTATTTCTCCCCTGCCCTAGGCAAAACAAGCTTTTGACCCATGCAGTATAGGCACAGCCCCACTGCAAGAGATACTTTTCTATTTACCAAGAGTTAGATTCAAGAACAATTTGGCAGAAACACATGATGCTAAGCATACTGAAAAATAGATATAGGATTTACATACAATTTAAAGTTACTCACCAAACCCAGGTTGACTAACTTTTGGATTACAGATCAGAGATTACTTAAAGTGGATGTAAACCCAAATTTTTTTTTTATGTCATAATGTAGAGTATAAGATTTCCTATAATTTGAGCCCAGTCTTGCCACAAAGAGTTAATCCATCTCTGAGCAATCATCTTTTATTGTTCAGTCAGATAATTCTTGACAAACAGAGAAAAACGTTGTCAAATCCTCCCCCTTGCTGTGAGTGACAGGTGATTTACATATCTCGTGCACTAGCCTAAGAGACATGCATTATTTTTTAATTCCCTCCCCCACTCCTTTCTTCTGCTGCTCTGCCAGAATTGGATGTTCCCCACCTCAGCATGGTTTGGCATGCTGAAGTCATGTGGTTACATTCCTGTCTTTTCACTGGATGTTAGTGATCATAGCAGAAGTTCAGTGTAAGAAATACACAGGAGAATATGCATATTGACACGGGGAGTGTAGAGGTGGGCGGGGTGTCTACTGACATCACAACTCCACCCACCGAGCTCCAGACAACAGACCCACTCACAGAATATGCAGTTTTTCAGGTCTCATAGCAGACAGAGGGGAGACATTTGACAGGTAAAGATACATGCAGGAGGCGTGTATATCCTTCTAGATAACGCCTATGGCAGTAGTTTAGAAAGGATGACATTGGGTTTACATCCACTTTAATGATCAGTGCGATTTTTTTTCTGGTAAACCATTGACATAAAGACAAAAGAAGCATCTTAAGCTGCTTGCCCTCTCATATGCAGGAAGAATACAACACTGAGCGAGAGCATTCTGAATTCTTCAAAGAATTCTGCAAAGAGTGGATAGTAAATTTTAATTATTAAGAGGTTTAAGTGGAGATTAGATAAATCTACAGGTAAAGTAAAAACCCTCTCTAATTGTATTTATAGCACAGTCTGTAGCGTCCTTAAACATGAAGAGCCGCTCTTCATGTCAGAGTGATTTGTGCAAACTGCTCAGTACAGCAACTTCAGATCTATTGATGGAAGTAAAGTGCCGAGACGCTTCATGCTACAGAGAAAAAAAAAAGTTTTTACACCCATCACAGAAATGGGGAGGGAGACGAGCTGAAAGTGGAAGAAAAGACAAATCACCTCTCATCCTCGGAAATCATACAACTCACAAATAACTCAATCATCCCAGCTGTCTAACTAGAGATGCAATATCACAAACTCAATCTGTCCCATATTAGACATGGCTGCTTTCTTCATTGTGCTTATTGCAGGTTTTTTTTTTTTTTTTAACTCTGAATCTACAGTGTCAAATACAGCACATGGCCCAAACAGCCATGGAAAGAAAGACAGCAAAGTACAGTACTTGGTATGCAGCATCCACCCTGGTGATAATGCTTTTTAACTTTCCTGAAATCATTATTTTCCAAAGACAAAATAATTGCTTCTGATTTTCTGAACAAGCAGATTATTTTCCTTGGTGCTCCCTTCTAGGTGGTGTTTTTGAAGATGGATTTTTTTTTTTTTAAGACAAAAATCATGAATACCAATTATGTGCACATTTACATTTTTATTTTAGCAGTTTATATATCCCCAACAAAATTCTGCAAATGCTTTAAAAAGTACATTGGGACATTTACATTTGTCCTTATTACACACTATGGTTTACAGGCACACTATGGGATGTATTTACACAAATTCATATGTAATTTGCCCAGTGAAAGAGCAATTCATGTTATTAGGCTATTTCCTGTGTTGAGCAAATGTTTTTCAACAATTTAACCACTTAAGCCCCGGACCATTTGGCTGGCCAAAGACCATACCCCTCTTTGCAATTCGGCACTGCGTCACTTTAACTGACAACCGCGTGGTCATGCGACGGGGCTCCCAAACAAAACTGACGTCCTTTTTTTCCCACAAATAGAGCTTTCTTTTGGTGGTCACCTCTGTGGTTTTTATTTTTTGCGTTATAAACAAAAAAAGAGCGACAATTTAGAAAAAACACATTATTTTCAAATAATATCCCCCAAAAATACATAAAAAAAAACTTTTTTTCCTCAGTTTAGGCCGATACATATTCTTCTACATATTTTTGGTAAAAAAAACCAAATACGCAATAAGCGTATATTGATTGGTTAGCATAAAAGTTATAGCGTCTACAAAATAGGGGATAGATTTATGGTATTTTTAATAATATTTTTTTTTTTACTAGTAATGGACGGTGATCAGCGATTTTTATTGTGACTGCGACATTATGGCGGACACATTTTTGACAAATTTTTGGGACCATTGACATTAATACAGCGATCAGTGCGATTAAAATTGCATTGATTACTGTAAAAATGGCACTGGCAGTGAAGGGGTTAACACTAGGGGGCAGGGGAGGGGTTAATATATGTCCTATTTTGTGTTCTAACTGAATGGGGGATGGGACTGTGCAGGGAAACTAACAGATCGCTGTCCATACTCTGTATGGATAGACAATCTGTCAGTTCCCTGCTCAGATAACCGGCAAGCGTGTTTACACACACAGCTGCCGGTTCTCCGCGTGCCCCGAGTGATCATGGCTCGGGGAGCGAGCGGGGGGCGTGCGCGCCTCTGGCGGCACGCAAGCGCCCCCCTAGTGGCTGTTTATGCTACAGACGTAGCATAACGCCGATTCGTGCAGCCGAGCCATGCTGCCGCAGTGCAACTGCAGTGGCTGGTCAGCATGCGGTTAAAGTGCAACTCCACTTTTATTGAGAAAAAAACTTTCCCCTCTGGGTGATCTATATACTTTGTTTCAGAGCCCTACCTTCTCTTATCCACTTGCTGACCAGGCCTTTGTTTACAAGTAAAAACCTATATTTTTTGTTAGAACATTATATATATATTTTTAGCAGAGACTCTAGGAAAATCAGTGAGTCAATCACATAAACAGGAAATTACAAATAGCGCTGGTATTTTTGCCTATTACTGCTACGTAATGTTAATCTATGGGCAGTGTTATAAATTGGTATTTGCCACCATCTAGTGACCTAAACGTGAAATGGACTTCATTTATTTTTTATTTCAAGAACATAGAGAAATGTTACAGGAAGTGACTGTTTGTTTACATTATACAAGGACCTAACTACCCACAATGCCAAGTGACCTACCCATAAACACTCAGTACTGAATTGCATGCTGAACAGGGTATAAAAGACCCCACGTAGCCATTTTCTCTTCTCTTCTGGATGCATGGCCTGCCTGCAAGGATCACAGAGGAGGTGTTCCAGAGAGCGCAACCTGTTTCAATTGCAGAGCGGAGCAGCGGAACAACCAGCGATTCTGCCTTTCACCTGTGTGCTGGAGAGACAGTGTGACCGGATCGGGAAGGATCCAGAGAAATCTGACTGAGCCATTTGAGAGTCCCGGTGATCTTGCAGAGCGGAGCAGTGTGGTGGTGCTGGCTGGCATGAAGCAGGACGAAGATAACTAGAGCAGAGGTTTCCTATACTTCCAGGCCTGGTTTGGTGAGAGGGCTGCCGCCCACAATTCTTAATGCATTTTTACACACTTAGACTCAGACCACAGTGTTGCTGGGACCTGTAGTTACATCCCTCCTCAGCAAGCTGCTATGCCAGAGATTAATTTGGGGTAGCAAAGAAATATTCATCCATAAAAAGAAAAAAATCCTTGCGCTGCCCGTAACTACAGGTATAATTGTACTAGTTGCAGCAAACACCTGATTGGTCAACCATAATCAAAAATAAAATAGGATAAAAATCAATAGATGGTGTTGCGCTCTGAGTGATAACTAAAATAGCAATAATGTATAAGAAGTGCTGGAGAACCAAAGTGAGTACAGAATGTAAACACATGAAATAAAGTCCTAAATGCTAATCTGACAATACTGAAATCAAACACTATAAATAAATATATAAAGTGCAAGTGATAAGAGTGACAAAAAAGTGAGATACAATCTTCACATTAGATAATGATACAGTGATGGTAGTAAAAATGTCCAAATATGAAACGCTTCAGATAAATATTAAAGTACAACTAGCAGAAATAAAGTCCATATAAAAAAGTGAACTGAAGCTGTGAAGTGCTGCTCCAACTGACACTCTGTGCAGATCAGGGAACGTAAACTATATCCTCCTTCTCACAGATAATGGCCATATCGTAATTTAAAGTAGACCTATAGGTAAAACATTTTTTTCCCATTTTGGATAGAACAAGGGAGGGCTATAACCCCTGTCAGATTTTTTTTTCACCATCTGTGTCCCATTACAGAGATTTCACTTCACTTGTTGTCCCATGGCCAAGCAGGAAGTGAGAGGAAATCCCTGCAAATTAAGGTCACCAAAACTGGTGTCCCCATTGGAAGTTAACCCCTCTAGTACTTCTCTGGGGACAACCCAAAATTTGGCATTTTCTTCTACTTTCACTTCCATTTTTAATGATAACGGTAAGCAGGACAAATAGAGAGGCTAAATCTCCTTAACAAGGGCAAAGACCATTATTAAAACTGACTAGATTTATAATCCCACTCCCCTATATCCAAAACTTTAAAAAAAAGTTTTGCCTATAGTTATACTTTAACTGCTACAGGGTGGCACGTGTGTGCCAGATAACAAATATATAGGTTCTCACAAAAGTGAATATACTAGGAATATATAGGTTGTCAGTGACAGGAGACTGTTAATAGCTTAGCAGTTTAAGATTAACTTCTTGTTAACACTTACTACCTCTGAAGTGTATTGATTTTAATCAGAATGATTCAGTTGTTAACCACTTGAAGACTAGGCCTATTTCTGACAGTTGTTAATTACCGTATTTTTCGGACTATAAAACGCACTTTTTTCCCCCAGAAATATGGGGGAAAATGTGCTTGCGTCTTATGCTGCGAATATACGATAAGAGCCCCGCCGCCGCTGGCACCGCCCACCGCTGCGATATGGAGCACTCCGTGGCCTCGGCCTTAGTAAAGGCCGCAGCTTTGGCCTAGCTCCGGAGCGGCGGTCACCTTGGTGCCCCCGTCAGCCGTTTACAATGTGATCGCTCCGTCAAATGACGGAGCGATCACTTGTAAAGAAACCGGCGTCATGATGACACTGGTTCCTCTCTCCCCTCTGTGTAAAGATCTATGAAGTGGAAGGGAGAGATCGGATGGCTGCATCTGTAGTGCCTACAGCGCTGCTCTGTGACAAGTGCAGTCACAGCCATCCCTCCATACCCTGCCAATACTCTGCAATACTCTGCCATACCCTGCCAATACTCTGCCATACCCTGCCAATATTCTGCCATACCCTGCCAATACTCTGCTATACCCTGCCAATACTCTGCCATACCCTGCCAATACTCTGCCAATACCCTGCCAACACCCTGCCATACCCTGCCAATACTCTCCAATACCCTGCCAATACTCTGCCATACCCAGCCAATACTCTGCCATACCCAGCCATACCCTGCAATACCAGGTAATACCCAGCCATACTCGGCGATACCCAGCCATACCCAAGCACCTAGTGCATAGTGGCCTGATGGAGGAGGGAGAAGTGCCAGCTGTCCCTCGGTGAGCCTGGCACCATATAGGCAGAGAGTGGCTGGAGGAAGAGGCGAAGGCAGGAGTCAGCTCTCAGGAACAATGGCTGGGGAGGGGGAGGAGGACGGACCAAGGACAGGAGGAATAGGCAGGCCACTGGGATAACATCAGGTAAGGCAATGGTCACTCTACATTTCTATGGTAATGGTCACTCTGCATTTTCTATGGTAATGGTCACTCTGCATTTTATATGGTAATAGTCACTCTGCATTTCATGAGCACTGGAAAATATTTTAGTACACCATTTGGTTCAGAATATTTTTTTTTCTTGTTTTCAACCTCTAAAACCTAGGTGCGTCTTATGGTCAGGTGTGTCTTATGGCGCGAAAAAATACAGTACATATATTTTTAACACAGAGGCCCTAGAGATAGAGAATAACATGGTAGGTGTTGCAATTTTTTATGTCACACAGTATTTGTGCAGCAATTTATCAAATACATTTTTTTTTTTAAGTAGAATTTTAATGCAGAAAAACACAATATAATACCAAATTGTAAAAATTTAAAAGAACATGTTACACCAAGTAAATAGATACCAAACATGCCACGCTTTAAAATTGTACATGGAGTGGTGACAAACTACGTTCATACATAAGTGAGATTTTAAAAGCCTTTACAGGTTACCACTTTAGATTTAGTTTGGAGGTCTGGTGCTATAACTATTGCTCTCTGTCGTTTGTGGTGATACCTCACATGTGTGGTGCAAACACTGTTTACCCCCAGTGGGTACGCAGTGACGTCACTACGCTGTTTGTCTGAGGAGGACTGGCTCCGTTCGTATATGCCGTCCCACAGTATTGATTACATGCAGCTTTACGTTTTACGAGATTGTAAGTGCAACTTTTAATAAATCTATTTGATATTTTCTAATATACTACACTATGGTAGCCATTCTTTTCTCTTTGAGCAATATGTGAAAATATACGGATTTTCGAACGGACCTAGTGTATATTGTTTCCTGGCGTGGACATCTGCAAGCATAAAGGCCCTAGCCTGGGTTTAGCCAACTGCCTTTAATGCTTGCCATCTGGTAAGCATAACTTACATTTATGGTGATCGGGCACTGTTTGGAGTTTATGCATGCACACTGTGGTGTCAGGAATTAGGGATTTCAACAATCCCTTTTTTTCCTGCGATTTTTTTAACAATGTCGCCTTTTTGGGACTTGAAATGAAAAATGAAAATTATAAATGAAATAAATGAAATTATGGACTTTAGTGTAATATTTGGATAAGCGCAGCTTGTTTTTATCTTATTGTATTTTGGTGTTGTCGCACTATATGCTGCCGCTGTTCTTTGCATGTCTTTTTATTTTGTCACTCTAGCACTGTTTTCCTCTCACTTCCTGTTGTGTTTCCAGGACAAGAAGTTATGGGAAATGTTTCTAATAGGACACAGCTAAAACCTATCCCCTTACATTATACAAATACACCTTAAGAATTATTTTTATAGGGTACCAAAAATTGTAAAAAGCAGAAATATGAGCAAAGGAACTCAGAACTTCTCAGTAAATCAGTAACAGCTAATGGGGGCTTGTGATTTAAGAAAGAAATTACATCATAATGAGGCTCCTGAAGTGATGTCATTAGGCGGCACTAGTTCTGACACCACTGCCTTCCATGCAGGTAACTGTAACAAATAAGGGGTTTAGGTATAGCTAGGTTTTACTTTAAATGTATTTTATGTTATAAAGCTTGGCATAACTGTTGTACCTTGTCAGCTACAACTACTGGCAGTATTTTTGCTCTCACACAAAAGTACTGCTGAATTGTTTTATGAAGTTTTGATGAATAGAATCTAAACACTTCAGCGTCACCCCTTCACCTCTCTTTACAGCTCTGTCTCTTAAGCCCAGCATCAGCACTGACACAAACTCCCCTGCGCCACAATCATCCAGCAGGCCCAGCGATAGGGGTTAGAACAATATGCTACTTCAGTGCGTGCTTCCAAATAAAAAACACTCCACTTCCTTTCTCTTCAATTGAGCACATGTGGATTTTTAATTTTTTTAACCGACAGGAGTGCATTTAAAAAGCCTATTACAGGAAATTGTGCATAACAAATCGTTTTTTATATTCCAGGATATATATTCATTATCTGTGGTGTATCCCTGTCCAAATTACACTTTAGAGGCAGCTACTTATACTTTTAGGGGCAGGAGACTGGGACAATGGAGGTGTCTATGAAGCTGTCCACATTTCATTTGTCTGCGTGAGTTTATTGTTTCCTGTTCTCACAGCCCAATGTGTGTTATTCATTACTCGGCTGATTGTCAAGAGTCTGCTCTGCGGATGCTTTTGGCCTACTGATTAAAAATTAAAAATAATTATTCCATTTCCTTGCTTGCTTTGTACCTATAGAAATGTCGGCACAATCGTAAGCTTGGTTGTGTAGTGAGAACACTAGTAGACATCAACAAAAGGTGACGGTCAGAACATTGTGCTGCTATCTGCAAACCACAGCTACTGCTAAAAGTCTGCTAAATGGCAGATTCCTATATAAGAGTGAAAATCTAGGCACTATCTTTCTTAAAGTGAATGTAAACCCCAATTTTTTTTATGTCATAATGTAGAGTATAAGATTTCCTATCATTTGAGCCCAGTCTTGCCACAAAGAGATAATCCAGGTCTGAGCAATCCTGTTTTATTGTTCAGTGAGATAAATCTTCAAACAGAGAAAAACTTTGTCAAATCCTCCCCCTTACTGTGAGTGACAGGTAATTTACATATCTTGTGCACTAACCTAAGAGACATGCATTATTTTTTAATTCCCTCCCCCACTCCTTTCTTCTGCTGCTCTGCAAGGATTGGCTGTTCCACACCTCAGCGTGATTTGGCATGCTGACGTCATGTGGGGACTTTTCTGGGTTTTGAATGGATGTTAGTGATCATAGAAGTAGTTCAGTGTAAGAAATACACAGGAGAAAATGCATGTTGATAAGGGGAGTGTAGAGGTGGGAGGGGAGTCTACTGACATCATGACTCCACCCACTGAGCCCGGGAAAACAGACCCACCTACAAAATCTGCAGTTTTTCGGGTCTCATAGCAGACAGAGGGGAGACATTTTACAGAAAAGTATATATGCAGGAGGCGTGTATATCCTGCTAGATAACAATATTGCAGTAGTTTAGAAAGGGTGAGAGTGGGCTTACATTTACTTTAAAAATCCTAAACATTTATAAGGCCACCACAGTCAAAATGCTAAATACAAGGTTAGAACTGGGTGTAGCTATAAATTCTAGGGCCCCATACCAATTTTTTTAATTTCCCACTGTGGAACTTGATAATGTAAATTGAGACAACAGTGTAGATAATTTTAACAAACGCCTTATGCCTAAATCTTGCCAAATTCAGCAATAACCAGGCAGCAGAGATGAGAAATCCCAAGGCAGGAGCAGAGTCAGAAGCCAGGCTGGGATCACAATCAGATGAGCAACAGAAGTACTAAAAACAGCAGGCACAGAACAAAGTCAGGACACAAGCCAAGGTAAGCAACAACAGAAGGCAAGCTGGGTCAAACACAGGATAGGAGGATGTGGATCTGGTCACAAGTCAAAGGAGCCAATGACCACTCAGCAATTCTCCCCAGTTGTGTTGTGCATTAAATAGGGCTTTGGGTGCCAAAACCATTGCCGGACATGCAGTGCGCATGGGAAAAATACAGCCTTGTCTACGTACTGTATATGCAGATCTTCAGGCATGGCCATGCACTCAATCTTCTTGACACTAGGCCTGTGGTCTATGAGGTTTTTACATGTGCTGGTGCAAATCCTGGAAGTGAGTAGGGATGGGCCGAATGGACCCCTGTTCGGTTCACACCCAAACTTTCAAACACTGCGAAAGTTCGGACCCTATTAAAGTCAATGGGTCCCTAACATCAAAAATTCAAAGTGCCCATTTTGAAGGCTTATATGCAAGTAATTTGGAGAAAGATTTCAAAAGCTGCGCAACAACCCCTGTTAGCTAACCAAACCAATATAAACTAATAACTAAATGAATAAGTGAATGCTTGATATGCACATAAATAAATTAATAAATAAATAAATATATGATACATAAATAGGTGAATTACATGAATCGCACAAAAATTAATTTTAAATTAAATATTAATTAATTAATTAATTAAAATTAATAAAAAGCAGAAAATCATAAATCACAATTCATCAGCTTGAAGAAAACCAGAGCTTATAAAATAAAGTCCTCTATATATGTTCCTGTAAGGACACCACGGTGAATCCACACGAAACAGCAAACCAGTGCCCGTCACCGAGAAGTGGATGCGCTTACCAGATGGAAATCAAAATACAGCCTTACTAGTAAATCATCTGTGTCTTTCTCCATACATCAGACGCTCATGGATCAGCTATTCCCAGTGTGTAGCGGCATCACACAAATAACTCCCACGATCAGCAATCCAAAATACCACTATCAATGGCTCAAAAAGAAGAGGATGCCCTCATAGTGTAAAACCGCTCAGGCAATTTATTAAACTATATAGACAGTTGAACTTACATTTAACATCCATTAAAAACAGCACAGAAAATTTCAAAAAGCGGCCGGCATTCAGAAGCCCGTCCTCCCCTCATATAGTGTGGTGGCATCACTGCGTGCCTTCCCAGATGCGTTTCGTCACAAATGACGTTGTCAATGGGGAATGCAAGTAATTTGGCATGCAATGGTTATAGGGGTCCTGGTCCTGCCCTGGGGGACATGTATCAATAAAGAAAAAAGTTTGTGAAAAGCATAATTTTTAAATGAGCAGTGATTTTTTTTTTTTTAAAGTGAAAGCATAAAAAATTAAAATTCCTTCCAATATAGTGCCTGGGGGGTCCCCTTAGTCTACCTGTAAAGTGGCAGATCTGTACCATGTCTATAATCTGCTACAGCAATAATTGCATTTATAAAGCCAAAAAAATTAAACTTTCCCCTGCAAGCTGCCTTTATTTTGCTCAGCAACAGTTGGGGAGCCACTGTGTATGATGAGGCCACAATGTAGTACACTGGGAACAAGATTAGAGATTTTTTGGATACATGCTGGTGTCACTTTGACTTTGAATAGAAGTAAAGGGTGCCTAAAAATTGGTCTTTGGGTGTCAGGGGTGCCTTCTCACCATAACCCTATAGAGGTACTCTTGATGAAACAAGAATTGGCCTTGCTGTAAAAAAATTGCAATGATATGCACCTGAAAAATTGGAAAAAATGGTCTTTGGGTGTTAATTGTGCCCATGAAACCTATACCAAAAACATTCTTCCAGATGAAATGATTGAACACCCTCAAAGCTAGGAAGCCTCGAAGTCCTGCAGAGATTCCACATCCCAAAAAGACTTAATCAGTGACATCGGCATCAAGGGCTTCATAGCTGGTAATCTAGGACTAATTCATTTTTATAAAAGTCCAACGGTTCACGGAGTCTGTGGACAGACGCGTTTCTATGATCAGTAACAAAACCTCATGCAGCACTGAATGCCCATTCTGAAATCAGGCTGGATGCAGGGCAGCCCAACATCTCAATAGCATACTGGGCAAGTTCTGGCCAGTGGTCTATTCTCATGACCCAGTAAGTAAGTGGATCGTCAGCTGGAATGCTCTCCTTCTCTGTTTTAGCCCTGAGGTAATTGTCCACCATGTGATACAGATGCTGTCGATGGGATGGGGAAACTGACAGCCCGGGGCGGCGAGGACAAAACAACATTTCCAAAATGCCTCACTTAGGCAGACACCTTCTCCAATGCTCCTCTCTTGACCAGCAGAAGACTCAAAACAACATTTTCCACCACACTGTAACCTGCTGGAGTCAGGAAAAATGTTCAATAAAATCCTCTTTAATGTGTCCTCAAGATATTTTATCTTCTGCACTCTGTGGGGATGGGATGAGCTCTGAGACCTTCCCCTTATAACTGTGGTCAAGGAGGGTTGCCAACCAGTAATCATCCTTTTCCTTTATGCCACGTATTCTTGGGTCCTTTCGCAGGCTTTGAAGCATGAGGTTGCCCATGCACCTCAAGTTTGCCGAGACTTGAGAAGCAGACTCCTCTGAGGATGACAGCATCTGGAACTTCCTCCTCTCAGCCACATACTGGGGTTGGAAAGGCATTGCTTACAGATTGACACATGTGTTCTTCTTCTTCAAAGCCTATGGAAGTGCCAGAATCCTCCTACTCCCCTCTCTCCTCTGTGCATTTTGTGACATAGGAAGGAATAATGGTGTCTGGATAAAGCAGCCCTTGAGAGGAAAGCAAGTCCTCCTCTTCCTCCTGCTGCTCTGCCTCCAGTGTCCTGTCCATAATGCCATGCAGAGTCTGCTCCAGCAAGAACACAACAGATATTGTGTCACTGATGCGTGTGCTGTCACTGCTCACCATCCTTGTGGCCTCCTCAAATGGTGACAATACAGTGCATGCACCCCTAATGATCAGCCATTGGCGTTAGGAAAAAAAAGCCGAGGCAGCCTGAGCCTGTTGTTGTACCATACTGGCACAGGTACTCGTTGACGGCCCTCTGCTGCATGTATAGCCACTGCAGCATTCTCAAAGTTGAGTTCCGCCTGGTGGGCATGTGACAAATCAGGCGGTTTATGGGCAGGTGGAATTCCCGCAGAATTTCAGCCATCTGAGCACTGGCTGTGTATGACCGCCTGAAATGGCTAGAGACACTTCTGGCCTGTTTTAGTATATCTTGCAACCCTGGGTAGTTACTTAGGAAATGCTGCACCACCAAATTGAGGACATGTGCCAGGCATGGCACATGTGTCAACTTTCCCAGTCTAAGGGCAGACAGGTTTGAGACATTATCGGACACCACCATTCCTGGCTCCATCTGGCATGCTGTGAACCACCTCTGGGCCTGTCCCTGCACAGCTGCAAGAATCTCTGCTCCAATGTGGTTCCTGTCCCCTAAGCACACCAGTTGAAGCACAGCATGGCACCTTTTAGACTGACTCTGGGAATAGCCCTTTAACGCTTAGGGGGTACCTGATGTTCATAGGGCAATTCTGCAGAGGAGGGCATGGAGGAAGAGGAGAAGGAGGGGGTAGAACTCACAGGTCTGGCATCATCCCTACCAGCTGTATGGAGACGTGGGGGCACAACAAGCTGCAGCACCAAGCCCTGTCCTGCATCCTTTCAAGTTGCAAGCAGCGTTACCCAGTGTGCTGTGAACAAAATATATTGTCCCTGCCCATGCTTGCTGGACCACGTATCAGCAGTAAGGTGGATTTTATGGCTGACTGCCTTGCCCAGCGATGCCAGAACATTCCCTTCTACATGATGGTAGAGAGATGGAACAGCCTTACGTGAAAAGTAGTAGCAACTGGGACTGGGAATTGTGGTACAGCACATTGTGCGAATTCACGGAAGGGGGCAGAATCAACCAGGCTGAAAGGCAGAAGTTGGAGAGCCAACAGCTTTGACAAGCTTGCATTCAGACACTAGGCATGTGGGTGGCAGGGACTGTATTTTTTTCTTTCCGCTGCAGCAGACGGGACAGAGAAATTTGACAGCTACAGTCTACAGCTGGTGGTGTGCTGCTGGCAGATGTGCTGCTAGGGCCTGGGACACCCTGTGCTATACCATCATCCCTGTCAGTGGAGGCTGATGAAAGGTAATGACTCGGTATCACAGGGGCAGACTGAAGTGGGTAAGGAGGAGGAGGGACAGATTTGTGCTCCTTTTGTGTGGCTTTTAGGTGCTCTTGCCAACAGGCTGAGTGGTTGGACGTTAAATGCCTTGTTAGGCATGTGGTACCCAAATGGTTGGTGTTTTTGCCACGTTTGATGTGCCTGAGACCGGGAGACAACAGCTGCAGAATGTAATAGAATAGGGTGGCTCCTCTCTACTCTTTCTTGATGTTGGCCTCCTTGGGGTTGTGCCGCCACACCTTCAGTTTCCTCCTCTGCTCTATCTGACACCCAAGTTGCATCAGTGATGTCCATCAGTGATGTCCCGATCACGGCCGCCGGTGATCAGCCTTTTTGTTTCTCTCCTCGCACTGTCAGCGCAAGGAGGAAAAATAGCCGATTACCGGCTCTGTTTTGTCACATGATCAGCTGTCATTGGCTGACAGCTGATCACGTGGTAAGGGGTCAGGATCGACCCCTTGCTCGGATCCGTGATCAGGCGAGTCTCATAGACTCGCCGATCACAGAGCGCACCGCCTCAATAGACGTAGTCCCGGAAAAGCAGGTCCGCGCTGTAGCCGTCATTCGGCTATAGCACGGATCTCTAGTGGTTAAGGACACATGCGGTAAATGTCGTTATACTGGCTGTGGATTATCACCAAAAATAGACACACACCTGGTAGTGATAAACAAGTTGAATGTATTAGCACTGTTTAAAGCATATGGAAACTTACAACACTGTTAAACCTTGCTACAAAGGAAGGGCAGTAATCTATATGCCCTTAACACAGGCGCTGAGTGAGAGGAGAGAAGACTTGTCAACTTCTCAGCTCCTTCTGGGCCGCAAACACCCTGGAGAGGCAAACACGCAAAGAAAAGAATGGGTTATACAAGTACAGTAAACACTGTAATGTTGCAGGTCCTGAGGTGAAGAATACTAGTGTCTTTGGCTAGAAAACAGTGGGGCCCTTGTAGATTTAATCAAGTTTGCATGGAGCAGTAATCCCTTAGAATGTTCTGTTAGGTAGAGATTAAAAAGGGCAAACTACTAGAGATGGTAGCTTCCAAACAAGAATCCCTTGACACTTAAAAGGGAAATTGGTGTCTGCATGCAGTGTCAGTATGGTGTCAAGAAGGATGTTGGGTTTGCACCCTCTCACCCATCTTCGGTGCAATTAACTTTTTCCAGGGACAGCTTCAATCCCTCGTCATGGAGTCTCTTCAGGTTCTATGAGGGTTTTGCCGAAGATGATGCTATCGTCCAGGTACACCAGCACTTCGATTAGGTTCATATCTCCTACTGTTTTCTCTATCAGCCTCTGAAATGTTGTCGGAGTACCAGACAGTCTCTGAGGCATCCTGTCGAACTCGGAGAACCCTACTGGGGTGATAAACACTGTCTTCTCCCTATCTACAGGGTGCACGGGGATTTGATAGTACCCACTCTTCAGATCCAGCACACTGAACCACCTTGCCCCTGATAGGCTCTGCGGGGCATCTTCTATCCTTAGAGTGGTGTACTGATCCAGGATGGCCCTCCTGTTCAGCGTCTGATAATCGATACACAGCCTTAGGGGCCTGTTCTTCTTCCACAGCACTACTATGGGGAGGCATATGGGCTCCTAGACTCCTTGATGATGCCTGATCTCTTTAGCTCTGCTAGTTGTTCACGGAGATCTTCCAGATCACCCAGTGAGATCTGTCTGACTGTTTCCCTGAATGGCTTGTCTTCCTGGAGGTGAATCCGGTGCTGAGCACTTTTCGCACACCCCACGTCAAACTCATGGTTTGAAAACATATCCTGCCATCTCAAGAACTGGGCTTTGACCTTTTATTTCCACTCAGGTGATAGTGGGGTGTTTTGTGGGTAAACCTGTTCCTTTGGAGATTCTGTTCTCTCCTTTCCCCAAATCAGATGGTGAGACTGGGGTGGCTAGATTTACTTGTCCTAACAGCATTTGGGCTCGCCGTTTCAATTTCAAGGCCATAACATTCTGGATGCTGACAGGGATCTTCCCACAACTCCGTTCCAGGGCCCTAATTGATATGACTTCTGGGATTACCTCCACTCCGGTGTCCTCTCCCTGGCGGTCAGCTTTAAGGACAACAAAGGGGCCCGGTTGTTCCCAACTGAGCTTGACTGAAGCTTGTAGACACACCACCTCTCCAGGTTGTAGTATCTTCTCACCTCTGTCCAATTGCCAAATCTTCCCCACTCCTTCAGCTTGGGCTCTCTGTTCCTCTACTAGGTGCTGATACACTTGTCTCAGCATAGGGTGTATGCCTTTGGTTAGGGTGTCAGACTTCAGTACAAGAGGAGTGAGCAGCCTTCTGACAAGGTCAGTGCTTGTTCCTATTATCATAAAATGTTTGTCGGCTCCTGGTGGGCGAGGGCATACAACAGCTAAGGTATCAAAGGTTTCTGTTTTGGGTTCCAATACCCCATATTTCCAGTTTCTCCAATTTCTGCAGGGGTAAGTGTTTGAGGTGCCGGTCGTAAAAGTCTCTATATAGTAGGGTGACTTGCGCCCCCATGTCCAGAAGGGCCTTTGTATAGATGCCCTCTACTTGAATTGACACGATGGAAGAAGGTCCAACAAGTTTGTCAGGGACTCTATCAGGAGTAGGGTAGTTATTTTGTCCTGTTGTCTGTATCCGTGCCCAATTCTTGATGGGCTTTAGGTTTTGCTTGCATCTCTGTTGGGCCCCAGAGGGTTGATGTGCATCTACTCTCAGTGACCAGGCACCTGGGGTCGAAGAGAGGGGGTTGTATGGTCACTCAGTATCAGCAGTGGGGGCCCTTTGTAAAGATTTTGGCTTCCACTGCGGTTTCTTTGCTTCTTTGAATATGGAACTAACGGTTGTAGGTGAGCACCCGGTTGGCTCCTTCACCGGGGCCCTCTGAAGTTTCCTGCTGGGTTTCAGACTTCTGTGGGCTTGGACAATAGCCTTCTCGGCTATTTTCGCCCACATTCGGCCATTCTCGGCGGCTTTCGGCCTTCCGAAAGCCGCCGAGAATGACCGAATGTGGCCGAAAATAGGCAAGAAGGGCCGAAAATAGCCGAGATCGCCTGAGTCTGGCCAAAAATACCCGAAAGCCGCCGAGAACGGCCGATAGGGGCCGAGAACGAGCGCCGTAGAGATACACAGGACATCCGCTCTGTATCTCGGCGGCACCATTTTTAAAATGGCAAGGAGACAAGCCAGCAAGGCTGCAATGGAAGGCTGCAATGCAAGACTGCAATGGAAGGCTGCAATGCAAGACTGCAATGGAAGGCTGCAATGCAAGACTGCGCTGCAATGGAAGGCTGCAATGCAATGCAAGGCTGCAAACGACTGACAAGGCTGCAATGCAAGGCTGCAAATGATACTGACAAGGCTGCATTGATGGGCATTTAAATGTAAGTTTCTTTCCTTAAACTTCCCTCCTAAAAGTTTTTTTCTTTTAAGTTCCCTTCTAAACATGGGGTGCGTGTTATACGCTGGCACGTGTTATACGCCGATAAATACGGTACTTGTCCTAACAGCATTCGGGCTCGCAGTTTCAATTTCGAGGCCATAACATTCCAGGATTTTATATCATTTTTTAAACGTATTAAAAGATTTTGCACTAGAGCCTGCACACTCTTTCTTCCCTTCGTATGCCTCTAATCTCACTTTAAAGGTCCATTTTTGTCTATACAGAGCCTAAGGGATGGCGTCTGAAATTCTGCAATAAAGGTGGTCTGAATTCCATTCCCTATTTCTCTCATCTATGAGTTGCTATGTTGAATAAAAACTTTAAGTGACCGACACCCAATTGATATATATAACATTAGACCTGTTTTGACTGGCAGATAGAAATTGGTCAGTACTGTAGTTCACTGTAGCTGTCCGTGTTCTTGCTAATGCAAAGCTGTTCTGCTCCTGGCCACTTTCTATCAGACTCTCATTAAGAACTAAGAGACCAAAGATAATACAATAGTGTACAACTGTAGCAGCACATTTTGTTGAGGGAAAATTTGCCACAATGTTCTATAAAAATGTATACAGGCGGGTGAACACACAGGTTAGCCACCCTGACATGTGTGTTCCATTAGCTAAAGCTGAATGTGATCAGAAGTATTTTGTAATAAGCAGGACAATTTAAAAAAAAAAAACAAGGCTAGGCTCAGATTTATTAGAGAAAATAATCACTACAAGAATCAAGAAACTGCAGAAGCTACAGAAGAGTAAAACTGGCTTATAGCAGAACAGTATAAATCAGGGATAATAGGTCTCACAGGTGTATGTCTAACTTTTATTTAATCTATAGAGATGTGGGGGGGGGGTATACAGTGAATGTGAGCGATACAATGTGAGGTGTATGCTGTTCTTGTACTTTTTCTCTTTCATACAATGAAATAATGTGCTGCAAAAAAAAGAGAGATCCTGGTCAGTAAGAAGTGAATACTGCACTTTGAGCACCTCAAATGTAAAAAAAGTTCCTATCAACGTAAAATAAATATGGAAAAGCCACAAGAAAATTAAAACACAAAAATACCATCCCTGAAACAAAAGCTTGCTTGCTTCCTTCCTTTTTTGCTTCAAGGGAGACCTTGAAGCAAAAAAAGTCAGGTTGATCTAATAATAAATGAAATCCCTCAAAATACTACCCTTGAAACAAAAAATTATTTGAAAAAATATAAAATTTGCTATAGATGGGACAGCAGCTAAAAGAAACCGCAAATCAACCACAAAAAAAAATTAAACAAAAAGAAAGGCACCCAAAAATAAAAAAAAGTCAGCAAAGGGGTTAATTGCCCAGACAGCTAGCAATCAGAATTAACCACTTCCCGACCAGCGCACTCCGATGTAAGTCGGCAGAATGCCACGAGCAGGCATATTGGTGTACAGGTACGTCCAATCTTAAATGCCGCCCTGCCATCGCGATCGCGCCGCCAGCGCTGGTCGGGATCCCCGTGAGTCTGGTCACGGGTCCCGTGGACTTGATCGCCACGGGCATACCCGCGATCGTCTCACAGGGCAGTTGAACTGGGAGATGCCTTTGTAACAGCATCTCCCCATTCTGCCTAGTAACAAGTGATGCTGATATCTGCTCCATGTGATTGGAGCAGAGATCAGTGTTCACTAAAAGAAAGCCCAGCCCCCAACAGTTAGTAACACACCCCTAGGAACACTTAATCCCTACACTGCCACCCACTGGTTAACCCCTTCACTGTCAGTGTCCTTTACACAGGAATCACTGCATTTGTATAGCAGTGATTGCTGTATAAATGACAATGGTCCCAAAAATGTGTCAAAAATGTCCGATGTGTCCGCCATAATGTCGCAGTCACAATAAAAATCGCTGATCGCCGCCATTACTAGTAAAAAAAAATTATTAATAAAAATGCCATAAAACTATCCCTTATTTTGTAAACACTATAACTTTTGCGCAAACCAATCAATAATCGCTTATTGCGATTTTTTTTACCAAAAATATGTAGAAGAATATGTATCGGCCTAAACTGAGGGAAAAAAATGTTTTTTATATATTTTTGTGGGCTATGTATTATAACAAAAAGTAAAAAATAATGCGTTTTTTTCAAAATTGTCGCTCTATTTTTGTTTATAGCGCAAAAAATAAAACCCGCAGGGGGGATCAAATACCAACAAAAGAAAGCTCTATTTGTGGGAAAAAAAAGGATGTCAATTTTGTTTGGGAGCCACGTCGCACGACCTCGCAATTGTCAGTTAAAGCAACACAGTGCCGAATTGCAAAAAGTGGTCTGGTCTTAAGCCAGCAAAATGGTTCGGGGCTTAAGTGGTTAATGACAGGAATAGTACCACTGGATTGACACAGGGCCAATGTGGTGCCTATATTTAAAAAGGGAACAAAGTCTTTACCAAGTAACTATAGACCTGTTAGTTTAACTTCTATAGTTGTGAAGATACTGGAGGGATTAATAAAAGACCACATAGACGAGTTCTTGTATGGATTCATGAAAGCTCTATTTGTGGGAAAAAAAGGACGTCAATTTTGTTTGGGAGCCACGTCGCATGACTGCGCAATTGTCAGTTAAAGCGACTCAGTGCCGAATCGCAAAAAGTGGTCTGGTCTTTGACCAGCAAAATGGTCCGGGGCTGAAGTGGTTAAAGTACAGTTTCCAAACAGACTCACATCTCGCCCTATGAAGTCTGGCACCTCTCCTATAACAGCTTCCAAATTACTTCCACTATAACTTCTCTGTGCCACCTTTTTATAGTGAGGGGTTGGCCTAATCAAAATCTCACTTATTAGCTATTCTAAGCCTGTTAGCCATTGTAGCTAGGCTTGCAGTGCGCATTATGGTTAAAAAAAAAACCCCTGGTAAATCTGCACATAAATTTTGTCAGGAACTCAAATCTCAAACAAAATTCACCTGGAATCCATAGCAGTGGTGACCCCGAATCTCATTCTTAAAGTGCCCTGTGTGGCCAAAATTCTGCATTCTGTCTGCAACAAAGTCTGGGAAAGCAGCAGGGAGGGACTGAGAAGACCACGTAATATTGGTATGTGACATCACCAATAATCCTGGACACAGCCGGAAGCAGACACACCCCTACCCTCCTTCTGCTCCAGGCCAACCATAAAAATATTGCTGAGATAGAATACATTGCAACTTCCCTAGCTGGGGATGCCATTACAAAATCTGGAAAGAAATCGGGACATATACTTTTAACAGGGGAAAAAAAATCAGGGATATTTTTTTTTCCTAGGGACAGCCCCTACAATTGGGGGTTGTTCCTGGAAACAAGGGACATCTGGTCAGCCTACCTTAGGGCAGTGCAGGCCCATCGCTTCAATATTGTCCCCAGCCCACTGTGATCCACAGATATCACCAATCTCCCCTTTTCTCCCCCACTCTGATGGGGCTTGTATTTTGAGGATCACAGGAGATCTTTACACTAAGTCTTAGCCTGAGTAGCTTACATCCAGTGTCTGCAAACTGCCTGCAGTTATCTAATGAAGCCTTAACAACAGCGGATGAATATTTTTTTATGGTATTCAGCGAACACAAAGGCTCTTTCCTTCGTTTTCTAAGGTAAACTGAACACATTGTTTCTTCAGAATGAGGAACTTACTGTAAAGGATAAGAGGAAGTGCTCTCTTCTTCTATTGATGCATTTGTGCTGGAATTGCAGACAGGCAATTACAGTGCATTTTCTCAGTCTCGGCCAGCCTGAAGGTCCATGCCATTGGAACTTAGACGTAAACTGCACATGGAATAGAACACTCTGAAAACTGTTATGTTTGAACAATGCACAAGCCAGGAATCAGATACAGTCAATTAGACTGCTGCGGGAGAAATGACAAAAAATGGGGATGGAATAACTTTCCACTGGTAGTTTCATTACCTGGTCAAATGAAATACAAAGATATCAAAGTGAATCTATCACCGCTAGCAGACAGAAAATAAGTCTGCTCAGTTATAAAGTCACCAATCCTGAAACATAAGGAATGCCATAAATGCATATACAAGCTATAGCTAGGCTATGGTTGATTGGACTGCGCTGCCCTGCCTTTAGCACTTAAAGTACATGTAAACCCTAACTGAATTAATCTATCATAATAATATTAATCTATCATGATAATATAATATAATCTATATCACAACTATAATTTTCTTAACATATTTTACAGTTTTTACCTTTTTTTTGCCTATAACTACTGCTGATCTCCTGAAGCCCCTTTGCAGTCACTGCATTTTCACGTGCCATGTGTTCTCTCACCTATATGTAATTTTCTGTGTTCTATCAAATGTTTTTTTGTTGCATGCTGACATCTAGTGGTAGTTTAGGGCCACTACAACATATTTACTTAAAGTGATTGGTATCTTCCACTGTCCTCCCCATCTATTTAGTATTCATTAGTTTAGGCCTTGTTAGACCCTTCCTGTTTCTTTCATGCTGACTCAGTGTAAAGGCCCATACACACGACTTTTTGACAACAAACATGCAAATTATCTGTTTTGGAGCAACATCCGACTGCGTGTACGCTCCATCGGACAAACTTTTTTGGTTTTCATCTGACTTTTGTTGGCTGTGCAAACGGACAAACTTTCTGGCAACAAAAGTCAGATGGAGCAAAGTCTGATCGTGTGTACAGAAAACCATAGAACTTTTGTACAAAGTACAAACAGGCATGCTAGGAACCAATGCAAAAGATCAGACAACAATACAGAAGTTGACCAAAGGTGACGGTAAAGAGCAGAAAAACCACGTGATTTGGTGAAAGTTGGCTGAAAAAGTCCTGCTGTGTGTATGCAATACAAGTTCAGGGCCTACGCCCTTTGTACAAAAATCCAAGGGAAAGTTTGTACAAAGTCCTATCATGTGTATGAGGCTTTAGTCTTTCTCACAGATGAGCTTAGGGAAATCATTGCTTCGGTAGACTTCATAAGACAGGTGTAGTGGCACCCCAGAAGGAGCCGCTGATTTGGATGGGTCCTCTGATGCTGGCTTCGACCTTCTTGAAACCCTCAGTATCTCTGGCATACCTGGCTGAGTTCAAGAGAGTCAACAACAATACTTTAGTACTCAGCAATATTATTATTTTTGCAGGACTATACACCACCACAGGCAGTAATATATAACCTTGTGTATTGAGGTATAATATTTTTTTGTACAACTAATAGACAATAAGGATCTGGACACTCTGTAACGGATAACAGATTAAAGTAAGGCGCCGAGTATAACATACAAGAACACATCTAGATATCTAGATAAGGTAAGGGATTTTACCACTAGGCCTACAATTTTGCCAGCCACTCTGGTTAACTTGAACAGTAACACTGTCACCCAATGTCATGCCATCAGCAGAAAAGAAGTGGATAAATCTAACCCCCCAGGGCTATATTTCCCACAATGCCCTGGGATGATTGTGCTAGGCCCATGTCTGCCTGAAAGACTCCACCTGGACTAGCTAGCCAGGAGGGAGTTGGTCACAGGCGAGGGGCAGCACTTAAGTGGTTCCCTCTGCCGGCTATTTTTGGGGCCCTTAGTGTTGGTACACTTACAAAGGTGTAAAGGTGTAAAATGAACCTGCATCCAGCTAAAGTACAGTGAAGTTCGGATATTATCCCTGTTTTTATTAAAAAGCGATTAGAGGCACAAGGAGTGGAGTGCAGGGGAGGGGAGAGGATTATAATAAGTCAAAATAGAATCAATTTAGAGAAATGGGATCTGTCTACAGTAAAAGTCAAAGAGGAAGGCTTTTTCAAAATAGTTGTGATAGGCCGAGTATATGCAGGGAGAATGTGGCACGCAAACATTTGCGGGGACACTTACATCCTGCTACACAGTGTAGATAGTGGGTGTATTACCCTCTCAGCAGTCCTGTGACACAGCACAGGACCTTCATTGATCTCTGGATCCAACTCTGGCGAGAAGCAGTGTGATTGACGATAGTGTTTAACCTCGCCATCTTTACTCCCACAGTTTGGCAATATCACGACAGCCTATGCGGTTACTCTCTGCTTCCCAATGGTGGCAGCTGTCTCACACCCCTTACTCCTGACTGAGGCTCTGTGCAGCTGGACACACAGCAAGAAGAGACCGACCCTCTCCACCAGCACTGTGCCAACTGCAGCAAACTTTCGGGGGCAGCCCATTATCCCAGCCTTCACTCCTCCTCTTCCTCCTGTTGTCTCCTGAGAGTTGTAGTCTCTTGCTGACCTGACACAACACAGGCATCCCTCATTGAAACTACCGAATCTCCCAACATGCCATTTGAGGCTGTACCACCACATAACAAAGAGGCAGTGTTAGCAGTGACACCACTGCCAAAAAGGGCAACCGACCATATCTGTTCAAATGACATCGACCAAATATACCCATGGCCATATTTGGTCAATGATGTCACTACTATCCCTGCCACTTCCCTTATATAGCTATGGGGTGTACCCTCATTCCCTTCTTCCTTCCTGGCCAGCCAGGCTGCATGTTCATATTAAGAATCTGGTATCTTTAGGGGTTCATACTATACCTGGATCTTTAGGGGTTCACAGTATACCTGCTGTGCCCATTATAAGGGGTTCCCACCATCCCTGTGTTGAATTCCAGGGTCTGTACACCTGCAGTACCCATTATGAGGGGCTCCCACCATCCTTGTGCTGAGTTCTGGGGTCTGTCCACTTGCAGTGCCCATTATGAGGGGCTCCCACCATCCCTGTGCTGCCCTACTGACTGAAATCATCCACTGCTCTACTAACTGACACCATCAACTGCCCTATTGACATATCCACTGCCCCACTGACACCATCCACTGCCCTATTGATATGTCCACTGCCTTATTGACACGTCCACTGCTCTATTGACACCATCCACTACCCTACTGACACCTTCCATTGCTCTACTGACACCATCCGCTGGCCTACTGACCCCTTCCACTGCTCTACTGACTGACACCATAACATGTAATTATGACTAATCCACTGCTCTACTGATGCCCTCCACTGCCCTACTGATGCCTTCCATTGTTCTGTTTACACCGTCCACTGCCCTACTGACTGACACCATCCAATGCCCTATTGACACACCCACTGGCTTACTGACACCATCCATTGCTCTACTGACACCATCCGCTGGCCTACTGACCCCTTCCACTGCTTTACTGACTGACACCATGCAATGCCATTATGACTCATCCACTGCCCTACTGACGCCATACACTGCCCTGCCCTACTGATGCCTTCCATTGTTCTATTGACACCGTGCACTGCCGTACTGACACCATCCACTGCTCTACTGACTGACACCATCCAATGCCCTATGGACACACCCACTGGCTTACTGACACCTTACGCTTTCATACTGACACCTTCCATTGCTCTACTGACACCAACCTCTACCCTATTGACATGACCACTGCCCTACTGACAACATCCACTGCCCTATTGACACTGTCCACTGCTCTACTGATACCTTCCACTGCACTTGAAACCTTTCATAACTCTACTTACCAACACCGTCCACTGTGGGCAGTTGAAGGGGTATGGGGAAAGTTGGATAAAGGGGCAGTAAGGGGTATGTGGAGAGAAGGGAGTGGGTAATGGGGATGGTAGAAAGGGTATGTAGACAGGAGAGGTGGGTATAGGGGTAGTAGAAGTGTTAGGGAGGCGGTGAGGCATGTCAGAATTTTCTGCCTATAGGCTACTGAGATGTAAATCTGGCCAAGGAGTGGGGGGCAGGGCAGAGCCCCGTTCTATGTGTCTTTTGGACACAAAGAGTAGGGCTGACCAAGTATACACCTTCATGGAAACCTATTCCCTGATGGCAGGGACCTCTTTCAGCAGGATAATGCAACCTACCACAATGCAAAAAATGGTTCAAGGATGGTTTGAGGAACACAAGTTTAAGGTTTTGGCTTGGGCTCCAAATTCTCTAGATCTCAATCAAATTGTCCTATCCATAGAGGCCCCACCTCGCAACTTACCAGACCTAGAGGATCCGGTAATGATGACTTGGTGCCAGATACCACAGCATACCTTCAGAGATCTAGCGGAGTCTATGTCTCGATGGGTCAGGAAGGTTTTGGAGGCAAAATGGGGATTTACGCAATATTAGGTAGATTGTCATAAAGTTATGGATGATCAGTGTAAATGACTCTGCATTCATTAAAATACATTTTTTATGCAAACAATGAAAGTACCTGAACTTGACTTGAAATCAACCTTTTGCATTCCATATACATATTACAGAGCTCCGAGTGGGGGAGGAAGAAGCAGCACAAGGAGCCAATAAGGTGTGCTGCAATTAATGGAGCATGCTAATAAAAGGAAATCAGCAGAGTAGAGTGACATTGTGATATACTCATAAGTCTAATGCTGCTTCACCTTTCATTGTTCAGTCACAGTTTAACCTCTTGAGATCCGCGCTATAGCCGAATGACGGCTACAGCGCGGACCTGCTTTGCCGGGACGACGTCTATTGACGTCGTCCCATGCACGAGCGGCCTGCATGAGGGGCGCACACGGCGCGCTCTGTGATCGGCGAGTCTATGAGACTCGCCTGATCACGGATCCGAGCAAGGGGTCGATCCCGACCCCTTACCACGTGATCAGCTGTCAGCCAATGACAGCTGATCATGTGACAAAACAGAGCTGGTAATCGGCTATTTTTCCTCCTCGCCCCCTGCCAGTAACCCCCAGATAATTAAAAAAGTGCCACCCAGCAGTGCCACCCATCAGTGCCATACATCAGTGCCCACAGTGCCATACATCATTACCCACAGTGCCACCTATCAGTGCCCACAGTGCCACCTATCAGTGCCCACAATCTGCCTCAACATTGCTGCACCTCAGTGCAACATATCCATGCCCATCAGTGTCATCTACCAGTGCCCATCAGTGCCGCCCATCAGTGCCCAGCAGTGCCACCTATCAGAGCCACCTACCAGTGCCACCTATCAGTGCCCATCAGTCCCATCTATCAGTGATACTTATCAGTGCCCCTTAGTGCCATCCATCCGTGCCACCCATCAGTGCCACCTATCAGTGCCCATCTTTGCCCATCAGTGCCACCTTATCTGTGCCCATCAGTACTGCCTTATCTGTGCCTATCGTGCCACCTTATCTGTGCCTATTAGTGTCGCCTTAACTGTGCCTATCAGTGCCCACCAGTGCAGCCTATCAGTGCCCACCAGTGCCGCCTATCAGTGCCCACCAGTGCCGCCTATCAGTGCATTTCAATGAAGGAGAAAAATGACCTGTTTGCAAAATTTTATAACAAACTATTAAACATGATTTTTAATTTTTTTTTATTTTGCATTTTTTTTGTTTGTTTAGCAAAAAATAAAACTCCCAAGTGTAATTAAATACCACCAAAAGAAAGCTCTATTTGTGGGAAAAAAAATGATAAAAATTTCATTTGGGTACAGTGTTGTATGACCGCGCAATTGTCATTCAAAGTGCATCAGCGCTGAAAGCTGAAAATTGGTCTGGGCAGGAGGGGGGTTTAAGTGCCCAGTAAGCAAGTGGTTAAAGTAGGGACAAGACCTATTAGTATTAGTTAACTGTAACAGGGCTAGATATACATATTTTGGCAGACACAACAGTTCCCGTATAAGTACAGTATTTCACCTGTGTATAGTATTTAGCTGTTTAACTGCAGATCAGCTGTAATCTGAAAGAGGTAATGGTGGGTAGTCAGTATCTCATATTTTTCCTAAGGATGTGGAGAGCGGATAACCATTAGAAAAATGTCATATTTACTATCTATGCTAGTTTTTGGTCAGTGATCTCCTACAGAGCAGTAATTAAACAGTGAGGGTGATTTTACATCTTTAGAACACATAATGATGCCCTTATAGTGCTATATCCAATTGACAGTATCTATACTGTGTATATATATATATATATATATATATATATATATATAGCACTGGCAGCTATTTTGTATTATTTTAAAACAATACAACATACGCTGGAATTTAATGAGGCCAATTATATATTGTGTGATATGCACCTTTAAAGTGATAGTGACAGCAAGGTCCATAGAGCTTCTGTTATAAAATAAACATATTCACATAATACAGTTTGAAAACAACAATTATTGGCCTCTCGTCATAGAATGCATTGGAATCACAGGGAAATAAATCACTAGAAATAAATGTCTTTTTTTAAACCTCAACAACTTTATACCTAGTAGTCCAGAGAAATTTCACATAAATCTTCAGCCCAGTGACGTGATCAACCAGGAAGAAAACAACACAGAAATTTCTGAAAATGAATGGGAAATTTGATTTATCTGCTTGGCTCTTCCATAGATTCATACATTTCCAGACACTCTACAGCCCAGCAGGCATTGAAAATGTCAAGACAAATCCACAACCAGCTTTATTCACAAAGTCACCCGACTGCGTGTGGACATCCATCAAACCTTAATAGTGAACAATTGAGGTGGCATGAAAGCAGTAAGCATCTAAGCTGGTTAATTGCAGGAATATGCTTAGTTCTGCTTGGAGCGTTTTCCATGGCACTTTAAACTTTTCAGTTAAATTGACAGTGTAAAGCCAACATGTTTTAGGTTTGAAAGTGGACTTTCACCCTCCTCACCCATTTCACTTCTACCCTCTTTTTCTCTCACAGCCAGACTTTTGTTTTGTTTGTTTTTAATACCTTTTTCAGGGAACTCTTCCCACACTTCCTGGATTCTGGCCTAGGATAGAATGATGTATTCAGTTGTCCCCAGCCTTTTGGGATACTCACATCTACAGCAGTGCATGCACTGCCTCACACCACATTTCTTGTGACTAATCTGGGGAAAACAATTAATAGATGGAGGGAGGGTGGACCTTTACCCCAAAGTATAGCTTCTACCTTAACTGCAGCTTTTTTAGCCAGTGAGGAAGAGTGAATCGTTTCTTTTATCAGTACCCACTACCACTTCCTTATTTCCCCACCTAATCAAAGATGACATCACCTGAGCCAATCGGCGGTGAATCGGGGAAGGCAGTAGTGGAATCCATGAAATGCTATCTGTTTATTAAAAGTTAGCACCTGTAGTATTTTAGCTGCTGAATTTAAATTTTGCCATAGCCAAGTGAAGTTCCTATTTAACCACTTAAAGATCGCCTCACGCCGATGTACGTTGGCAGAATGGCGCGGCTGGGCACAATCACGTACCTGTCCGTTGCTTTTTATATGCTCAGCTGTGGGTCGGGAGCGCGCCCCTGGCGGCACGCTTTCGACCCAGTCCTGAGCTCCGTGACTGTGGCCGTGGGACCAGCGGACCCGATCACCGCTGGTGTCCCGTGGTCAGGTCACAGAGCTGAAGAACGAGGAGAGGTCTGTGTAAATAAACCTCTCCCCGTACTTCCTACTGTGGCTATCACCGATCATCTGTTCCCTTTTATAGGGAAAGACGATCAGTGATGTCACATGCCAGGCCACGCCCCCTACAATAAAAAACCACATAACGTCATACATAACACCTACACTGCCCCCTAGTGGTTAAAGCGGTAGTAAACCCGCAAATTTATTTATTTTTATTTTTATTTTTTTAAACCTGCAAAGCAAAAGGCATAATGAGCTAGTATGCACCGCATACTAGCTCATTATGAAATACTTACCTTAGAACGAGGCCCCGACATCTGGCCCGATCCACGCAGAGGGAGCTGACAGGCGTTTCTTTTCGGGTATCGCGGCTCCGGCGCTGTGAGTGGCCGGAGCCGCGATATCGTCACTCCCGCATGCGCGTGGGAGATTTCATTCCGGCCAGCCACTGCCGGATTTTCAGGCCGAGAATCCCCTTGTGCGCATGCGCCGCTGCAGTCAGCGGCGCATACCGAAGGGAATATCTCCTAAACCGTACAGGTTTAGGAGATATTTTTTTTACCTACAGGTAAGCCTTATTATAGGCTTTCCTGTAGGTAAAAGTTAAAAATTTGAGTATACAACCACTTTAACTCCTTCACTGCCAGTGTCATTTACACAGGAATCAGTGCATTTAAATAGCACTGATTGCTGTATGACAATGGTCCCAAAAATGTGTCAAAAATGTCCGATATGTCTGCCCTAAAGTCGCAGTCACAATAAAAATCGCTAATCGCCACCATTACTAGTAAAAAAAAAAATTATTAATAAAAATGCTATCAAACTATCCCCTATTTTGTAAACGCTATAACTTTTGCGCAAACCAATCAATAATCGCTAATTGCGATTTTTTTTTACCAATATTTTTTTTACCATATGTAGAAGAATACGTATCGACCTAAACTGAGGGAAAACAATGTTTTTTTTATATATTTTTGGGGGATATTTATTATAGCAAAAAGTAAAAAATATTGCATTTTTTTCAAAATTGTCGCTCTATTTTTGTTTATAGCTCAAAAAACAAAAACAGCAGAGGTGATCAAATACCACCAAAAGAAAGCTCTATTTGTGGGAAAAAAGGACACCAAGCTTGTTTGGGAGCCACGTCGCACGACCGTGCAATTGTCAGTTAAAGCGACGCAGTGCCGTATCGCAAAAAGGGACTTGGTCCTTTGGCTGCAAATTGGTCCGGGGCTTAAGTGGTTTAGAAAGAGGCAAAGTGATTATTAAAGTGTGAATTCCTCTAAATAATGGAAAAAAATAATTGCAAAACAATTCAGCATTAAAATAGAGGCCTCACCCTCGCTGACACCACCAAAATACCTTGTTTGGAAACATCTGGCAGACACACAAGAATTATACACACGACACTTTAAAAAGTTAAGCACACTGTATTGGCAGGATAAAGACACAAAATATAATGAAGCAGGTTGGTACATAAAAATCAGTACACATAAACACCACAGCAAAGGGTACAGTATACTCCACAGAGGTATCTCTAGGGCCAAATCCCAGTTTATACTGTAATATAAGGAGCATAAACGGCAGCTCCCTGCATGAGAAGTTACAACGCAAATGATCTGAGAGAATTACAAAGAGGTGGAGCAGGCAAAGTTACTTGAGAGCTTTCAAACAAAGAAGCTAGGCTTAGGCCTTCAAATTTAAACTCTATATTAGAAAGCCAGTTCTGTTCTCAGGACTAGAGTATCTCAGGCAAGTCTTTTCTAAAGAGTATCTGCAGGCTACGTCGGGGCCTTTTAAAACTGTTGATGCGAAAGGTGGTGATGATGGATCAAAGAGTAACATTAAACAGCAGTATATTATAGAGGTTGGGTTTGAGGTTAGTACCCATGAAACTCCTCTATTGCAGCAGGTGCGAAGAGTTGAGGAAGTCCAATGGCAACAGCTGGGGGAAAAAAGGATTATAATGTTATGCAGCAAAGGCTATCAGGTGGGAAGCAGAGCAAAGTCAGCGTTCTGGAGTACTAAGGGCCTAATACTCTATGTATGGTTTTAATGGCCATGGATCAGCGATAGATGTAGCAACAGGTGTGATAAATTTCTAAGTGAAGAATGTCAGTATATAGTAAATGGTTCATTAAAAAGTCTGGGCTGGGAAAGAGTTAATAGGTGGTTATAACTGGAATATGGTTAAGAAACCCTCTCACCTGATTTATCTATAGGCAATCCTCTGGTGGTAACAAATACTCTGTATGGCGGGGGCCCTCTTATTCAGCAATGCTGCAGACGGCAGCCAATGGGATGGTGACTCTCGCAGCAATTCTGAAAGCAGGTGTCCTGGGTCACCACTATTGTTCCAGTCCCTCCCCAGATCAGCCTCCTGGTTCCAGCGTCCAGCACAACAACCCACTCTCAACCTGGGCACTGCACAGCTTGGAAAAGCATGGGCATAGAACAGCTTGGCACAGCTCTCTCTCTCTTCTCTGGTTGGCACACTTCCCCAATTGCCCAGCTTCTTCCTGGGCCTTTGATTTTATATCACTCCTCCAGCTCCCAGGTGTTCATGGGCCCTGTAGTTGCAGCTCAGGGATGGCTATAGTTGAAATTCTTCTTCAAGACTATATCTCACAGACTGCTCCTATGCAACCTGTACAAAACAAGTCACAGCTTGGCAAGGCATAATTGGCAATGCCATCTTGTGGACAAAGAAAGTTCTGTAATTCAGTAACCTTGCTCAGTGTTACAGTAAACCAGGGGTGCTCAACCTTTTTAAGAGCAAGGGCCATTTAAGCAACTTGGTAACCAGTCGCGGGCCACAATGAGCGGAGCGGGTGGATGACAGGTCACAGCTATTCTATAGGCCAGGCATCTGCAATTAGCGGACCTCCAGTTGTTGCAGAACTACAAGTCCCATGAGACATAGCAAGACTCTGACAGCCACAAGCATGACACCCAGCGGCAGAGGCATGATGGGACTTGTAGTTTTGCAACAGCTGGAGGTCTGCTAATTGCATATCCCTGCTATAGGCCCTCTGATCCGATCCACCCAGATTGAAGGAGACAAATTCAGTTCTATTTTTTTCATCGGATTTTTAGGACCGGATTGGAGAAAGGCAGAAGTAAATGGACAAAAGCCTGTTTACATCTGCCGCTCTGTAGAGGTGAATCGAGGGTCCAATTGGGTAGGGCCGATCGTGTGAAAAGGGCCTAAACTGCTTTCACACTGACATGCTGTGGTTTACCCACACCGTGGGTGCAGCATAGTGCACCTGTGTCTATCCTGTGGGTTAACTGAACTTTGCCATAGACTCTGCCTGCGCAAAAAAGCCGGCGCTGTACAGGAAGCATCGGCTTGTGGGGCTCTGCTCTGCAGCCACTTTCTTCCTCTACCACCAGCTTCATTCACAACACTGATGCTGTGGTATGAGGGGTCAATAACCTGCGATCTGGTCTTGCTAACCCACCATTCCAGAGCAGGAGGTCACGGGCCACATTAGAGGGCTCCTCGGGCCACATGTGTCCCCGGGACACTGGTTGGCCACCCCTGCAGTAAACTCTAACAAGATGATGTTTTGTTTACCAAAGCCACAGGTAAAATTACCACCATAAAAGCCCATGCAGCTGCTATGGGTTTCTGGTCCAAAGGAAAGCCTAGTCAGGACCAGGACCTGTGAGCTATCCATCCTGTCCAGGGCCGTCTTTAAGGCAGGGCAAAAGGGGCAACTGCCCTGGGCCCTGCCCTTGTTGTGGGGCCCAAAGCAGCTGCCTCATACTTGTCAACTATCCCAGTTTAAATTCCCTTGTCCCTGGAAGTTTTAGTCCTGTGCTGTGTCCCGATATCTCAGTGTAAAATGCTGGTACTAATGCTGCACAGCTCTGCCCTATTGTTGTGTACAGATGACTCACCTGCAGGCCCTGTGTTTACATGTAAATAACCTGCATTCATATGTAAATAGCGGTGGCATTACTAAGTAAATAGCTGCGGCCGGCGGCATTGATATGTAAATAAAGGTGGCATTCATATGTGTATCATGCTCCCCTGCAGTGAGGAGATGATGTGCTGTAACCTCTAGCAACCAATCAGTGAGCAGTATTACTGCACATTAATCTCTAGAAACTAACAAGCAGAAATCATTTGCTGTAACCTCTAGCAACTAATCAGTGAACCGTAATATGTACTGTAACCTCGAGCAACCAGGCATTAAGCAGTAATGATATGCTGTAACCAATGACAACCAATCGCAATCGCTGCCTGATCTGATACAGTAAACTTATTTTAAGTCTAGCTGCTATTTGTTGTATGTCTCAGAGCAGGTGGAGAGTGAAATTGCATGGGGGGGGGGGGGGCCCAAGAAAATTCTTGCCCAGAGTCCAATCAATATTAAAGACGGCCCTGATCCTGTCTATACCTGCTCTGGTTGTCCATATTTAATAGTTCTGCCATCAGTTATTTTGTGTGCAGTAGGATCCAGCTGGTGCTCCCTGTGCAGTGACTGACTCCTGCTGGTTGAACAAAAAAAGAAAACCTGCGTGTTTACCCAACTTTAGATCTATACTGGTCTGTGCTGGGAACACTAAGATGTGTTCTGGTTATAGCCGGGGACACTTTTCTGTATTTGTCAGTGCAGTGGACATTGAGATGTATGCTGGTCATCAGGGCCGCTGATAGGCCAGTACATCTGGCCCTGCTGTACCGGGCCTGACCAGCAGGGGGGCCGGGCAACCTAACTGCCAAAAATTCTATGTATAAAAAAAAAAAAAAGTTCCTCCTCCACGATCATGGATTGCCATAAATAACGCGCGCTATCAGCAGATAACATCCAGCCATAATCCCCTCTACCTCCAGCAACCCCAAACCCCCTCCCCCTCCCCCCCCCCCCCCCTCGGTACAGTTTTTTGTTTTTTTTCGATATGTGTTCTACGCTCTGTGTATGCGGCTGCCTGTAGTGGGGGGGACTCTTTCTTCTTTTTCGGGCGCGGAGGAATACATCTTCTGCACCCGTTCCGCACACCGCACAGCATTAGCATAGAAAGGTTATGCTGCGGAGTGATATGCCCAATCCTCTCTCTCTCTACACATGACATGACTAACAAGAAGCAGAGAGAGCAGGGGCCGGGCGATCGAGGTGAGATCTTATCTTGAAGTTGGGGACAAGGTGAGGTGTGTATTCTTGATCTTGAGGCATAAAAGATGACACAAAACTGGACTGACCTGCTTTTGTGTCATACTTATAATGATTACAATCCTTTATTTTAAAAATCGTAAGCAATTTTGTACTTTTGAAACATAATTTTAATAATTGTTTTGTGGATGTGGTAACGTTGGGACAGATGGGAAGCGATATATAGTAGCAGTTGAGTTCTGGCACAGCCGTACCGCCTAAGTCAGTGGAGTTTTTTAGGACCCGCCAGGCCAATTTATGCCTAGAGGAGCCCCAGACAAACATTTTAAAGAGTCTCCATGGTTTTAACATGCTTCAGAGGCCGATAGACTGGAGTCTGCCAAAGGACATACAATATCTTTGGTAATAGTACCATTTTTATTAGGTTGATGCGTCCCCAGACACCAGACTTTAATGAATTCTAGCACATGTAAACACAAAAGAATACCCATTTTTTTTTTGTTAAATATAAAAGATGTTGCACCGAGTAAATAGATACCAAACATACCATGCTTTAAAACGATGCCCACCTGTGGAATGGCAGCACACTACGGTAAATTTATATTATCCATAGACGGCGCTTTAAAAGCCTTTAGACTGGGTCCACACCGCTGCGGCAGCGAGAACCGGATGTGATTCGCACCGCACTGCAGTGCAAATCACATGCGATCTCAGTGCGATGCGAGTTCAGCCATACAGATAGTATGGCTGAATTCGCATCGCACCCAGCCCAAACTCGCACGGGACCCTTTTTTTGGTCCGCAGCAGAATCGGATCGCATGGGTGTTCACACCATGCGATCCGATTCCTGTCCGAGTTTGCAGATCGCACTGCGATATGCAAACTGATCTGGGGTTGTCATTAACATTTCACTGACACTCCCAGATCAGTTCGCATATCGCAGTGCGATCTGCAAACTCGGACAGGAATCGGATCGCATGGTGTGAACACCCATGCGATCCGATTCTGCTGCGGACCAAAAAAAGGGTCCCGTGCGAGTTTGGGCTGGGTGCGATGCGAATTCAGCCATACTATCTGTATGGCTGAACTCGCATCGCACTGAGATCGCATGTGATTTGCACTGCAGTGCGGTGCGAATCACATCCGGTTCTTGTAGCCGCAGCAGTGTGAACCCAGCCTAAAGATGTTGAACTAACATTACATTTCACTATTCTCTGTATACTGAATATGACTTGGTTATAATCTATGATATAACATATGGCAGATCATGCATGGCAGTCCCAGTGGTGTAGTTGCACAGGCTAGGGAGAAGCAATGGGTTGTTTATTATGTCTGATCACCTAGCTATGATGATAAGAATTTAGTAGAGAAAAAAAAAAGGGACAGAAAATATAAAACGCCCACGGTTTTAACACTGGATACATGCTTGTGTTGATGTCCTCTGAACTTGGGTTGTTTGACTCCTGTTGTTTTTGGGCCTGTTGGCACACTTATGTTTACCCAGTTGTTGCCTACTTTAAAAACACCTGAAAACTATCTACAGTAAACTATCTTTAATGAGACCTGGCTTGTTGTTTTTTTCAACCTTTGTCATTTGTTTAATCTCCCTCATTTTTTTAAAATACCATTTTATTTATTCATTAATGGTTTGTATTACATATAGATATTAACAATGTCTGTTCTCATCTGAAAACAGAATTTTTTTTTTGGATAATCAAACCTATAACTGACTGGAGAAAAACAAATATCACTTGTAGACAAACCTACACTTTGTTACAAGGTGGGGTCTGGGGAGGGGCAATGGGTGGGGCCAGGGGTGGGGCTGGAGGAGGGACTAGGGGTGGGGCCAGGGTGGAGCTGAAGGGGGCCCCGTCAGGTAGGCTGTACGGGGCCCCATGATTTCTATCAGCGGCCCTGCTGGTCATTGCTGAAGACACTAAGAACTATACTGATCATTGCTGAGGACATGGAGATCTATAGTGATCACACTGTTAGGGACACTGAAATCTGTACTGGTCAGTGCAGGAGACACTAAGATCTCTATTGGTCACTGCTTGGGACACCTAGATCTACTGTATACTGGTCACTAAGATCTGTTCTGGTCACTGCTATGTACACTGAGATCTATCCAGGTCACTGCTGGTGACACTTAGATGTGTACTGGTTTCTGCTGCAAACAATGACATCTGTACTGGTCTGTATCCCTCCATTAGTGATACTAAAGAATGGTATACACACATCAAAATTCAGCCAGAGCAGCAGAAACTGATCAAATGTTATTGTGTGTGTTCCCCTCTCTGTTCCACAGAAGATGGTCTAATGTTCAGCTTGTGGTTGAATGATCCTGCTGGAAAACCAGCATTCTATCAGCCGCTGCAGCCAATAGCTGCAGTGCTGATCTGTGTATTCTGATAGGGGAGTTGATAGATTCCCAGCAAGTACATGGATTTCCTCTAGGTCCAGCACTGGGTAAGTCAAATGTATTAAGTTTAGTATAGTTCTTTAGACTATGCCTTTCTATTTTTGCTCTTTAACCACTTGCCAACCGCCGCACGACGATATACGTCGGCAGAATGGCACGGGCAGGCATATGGGCGTATATATAAGTCCCTGCCTGCCCGCGGGTGGGGGGCCCGATCGGGCCCCCCCCCGGTGCCTGCGGCGGTCGGCATTCCTTCGAGAGCGATCCGGGATGAGGGGGCGGCCATTCATTCATGGCCACCCCCTCGCGATCGCTCTCGACGAATGGAAATCCTCCGTGACATCACTTCCTCTCCTGTAATGTAAACACAGGAGAGGAAGTGATGTATTCTCTCCTCCGTGTCGGTATTTTTCGTTCCGGCACCGAGGAGAGAGGTTCGGTGAGTTGCACCAACACACCACACATACAGTAGAACATGCCAGGCACACTCACACCCCCCCTTTACCCCCCGATCACCCCCCCAATTACCCCTGCCCCCCCAGTCACAGTGACACCAATTGCTTTTTTTTTTTTTTTTTTTGCATTGGTGTCATTTGTGACTGTAATAACTGTTAGGGCAGTTAGGGTTAGCCCCCTTTAGTTCTAAGGTACCCCCCTAACCCCCCCAATAAAGGTTTAACCCTGTGATCACCCCCCGTCGCCAGTGTCACTAAGGCTGGGTTCACATTGCAGCGGTTTGAGAACGGATGTGATTCGCACCGCACTGCAGTGCAAATCACATCCGATCTCTGTGCGATTTGAGTTCAGCCATACAGATAGTATGGCTGAATTCGTGTCGCACCCGCCGCACCCGCCGCAAACTCGCACGGGACCCTTTTTTTGGTCCGCAGCAGAATCGGATCGCATGGGTGTTCACACCATGCGATCCGAATTTGCAGATCGCACTGCGATATGCGAACTCATCTGGGGGTGTCATTAACATTTCACTGACACTCCCAGCAGTTCGCATAGGGCAGTGTGAACTGCCGCCGGGAGGCATGCGATGCGGGAACCCGCCGCGGATTCGTGGCGTTCCCGCATCGCTCCAGTGTGAACCCAGCCTAATAAGCGATCATTTTTCTGATCGCTGTATTAGTGTCACAGGTGACGCTAGTTAGGCAGGTAGGTATTTAGGTTCGCCGCAACTTTTTATAGCGCCAGGGACCCCCATATACTACCGCATAAAGCCCCCTGATTGCCCCCTAGTTAACCCTTTCACCAGTGATCACCATATAACTGTTACAGGTGACGCTGGTTGGTTAGTTATTTTTTTATAGTTTCAGGGCACCCGCCATTTATTACCTAATAAAGGTTTAACCCCCTGATCACCCGGCGGGTGTCATTTGTGACTGTAATAACTGTTAGGGCAGTTAGGGTTAGCCCCCTTTAGTTCTAAGGTACCCCCCTAACCCCCCCAATAAAGGTTTAACCCCGTGATCACCCCCCGTCGCCAGTGTCACTAAGGCTGGGTTCACATTGCAGCGGTTTATGAGAACGGATGTGATTCGCACCGCACTGCAGTGCAAATCACATCCGATCTCTGTGCGATTCGAGTTCAGCCATACAGATAGTATGGCTGAATTCGTGTCGCACCCGCCGCAAATTCGCACGGGACCCTTTTTTTGGTCCGCAGCAGAATCGGATCGCATGGGTGTTCACACCATGCGATCCGAGTTTGCAGATCGCACTGCGATATGCGAACTGATCTGGGGGTGTCATTAACATTTCACTGACACTCCCAGCAGTTCGCATAGGGCAGTGTGAACTGCCGCCGGGAGGCATGTGATGCGGGAACCCGCCGCGCATTCGTGGCGTTCCCACATCGCTCCAGTGTGAACCCAGCCTAATAAGCGATCGTTTTTCTGATCACTGTATTAGTGTCACAGGTGACGCTAGTTAGGCAGGTAGGTATTTAGGTTCGCCGCAGCTTTTTATAGCGCCAGGGACCCCCATATACTACCGCATAAAGCCCCCTGATTGCCCCCTAGTTAACCCTTTCACCAGTGATCACCATATAACTGTTACAGGTGACGCTGGTTGGTTAGTTATTTTTTTTATAGTTTCAGGGCACCCGCCATTTATTACCTAGTCTCACTAGTGTACCCCTAAATTTAGGGGTGTCTACTTTCCAAAATGGGGTCATTTGGGGGGGGGTTTGTGCCATCTTGGCATTTTATGGCCTTCAAAACTGTAACGCCCTTAGAAAGCCTGAAGGCGGTGCTTGGTTTTCGGGGCCCCGTACGCGGCTAGGCTCCCAAAAAGTCCCACATATGTGGTATCCCCGTACTCAGGAGAAGCAGCAGAATTTATTTTGGGGTGTCATTTTACATATGCCCATGGCATGCGTGAGCAATATATCATTTAGTGACAACTTTGTGAAAAAAAAAAAAAAAAAAAAAAGTTTGTAATTTTCCCGCAACTTGTGGCAAAATATAAAATATTCCATGGACTCAACATGCCTCTCAGCAAATAGCTTGGGGTGTCTACTTTCTAAAATGGGGTCATTTGTGGGGGTTTTGTGCCATCTTGGCATTTTATGGCCTTCAAAACTGTAATAGGTAGTGAGGAGTGAAGTCAAATATTTACGCCCTTAGAAAACCTGAAGGCGGTTCTTGGTTTTCGGGGCCCCGTACGTGGCTAGGCTCCCAAAAAGTCCCACATATGTGGTATCCCCGTACTCAGGAGAAGCAGCAGAATTTATTTTGGGGTGTCATTTCACATATGCCCATAGCATGTGAGAGCAATATATCATTTAGTGACAACTTTGTGTAAAAAAAAATAAAAAAAAATTAAAGTTTGTAATTTTCCCGCAACTTGTGGCAAAATATAAAATATTCCATGGACTCAAAATGCCTCTCAGCAAATAGCTTGGGGTGTCTACTTTCTAAAATGGGGTCATTTGTGGGGGTTTTGTGCCATCTTGGCATTTTATGGCCTTCAAAACTGTAATAGGTAGTGAGGAGTGAAGTCAAATATTTACGCCCTTAGAAAACCTGAAGGCGGTTCTTGGCTTTCGGGGCCCCGTACGCGGCTAGGCTCCCAAAAAATCCCACACGTGTGGTATCCCCGTACTCAGGAGAAGCAGCAGAATTTATTTTGGGGTGTCATTTCACATATGCCCATAGCATGTGTGAGCAATATATCATTTAGTGACAACTTTGTGTAAAAAAAAAAAAAAATTATTTTTTTGTCATTATTCAATCGCTTGAGGCAAAAAAATAAAATATTCGATGGGCTCAACATGCCACTTATCAATTTCCTTAGGGGGTCTACTTTCCAAAATGGGGTCATTTGGGGGGGTTTTGTACTGCCCTGCCATTTTAGCACCTCAAGAACTGAGATAGGCAGTCGTAAACTAAAAGCTGCGTAAATTCCAGAAAACGTACCTTAGTTTGTAGATGTGACAACTTTTGCGCAAACCAATAAATATACAGTTATTGACTTTTTTTTTACCAAAGACATGTGGCTGAATACATTTTGGCCTAAATGTATGACTAAAATTGAATTTATTGGATTTTTCTAATAACAAAAAGTAGAAAATATCATTTTTTTTCAAAATTTGCGGTCTTTTTCCATTTATATCGCAAAAAATAAAAATCGCAGAGGCAATCAAATACCATCAAAAGAAAGCTCTATTTGTGGGAAGAAAAGGACGCAAATTTTGTTTGGGTACAACATTGCATGACCGCGCAATTACCAGTTAAAGCAGCGCAGTGCCAAATTGTAAAAAGACCTCTGGTCATTTACCAGCAAAATGGTCCGGTCTGAAAGTGGTTAACAGCTGCATTTGTGGTTATCAAGGGGTTTCACACAATAACTCTTATTTTCTAATAATAGAGTCAGTAGCCGTGGAGCTATCTGCGTATGGACTCATTAGATGTTCATACTCCCTAGCTCCCTAGTAGTCAAAGGAGTTGAGCCAGGAGATGTAACTATGTAATGTGCATGTAAAGAGATGCTGAGGATGCCTTCCTTCATTTATAACCCAAAGCATCACATAAAGGTCATATTGATCTTTCTACTCAGCTGTATGCATATTGATGTTTACATTATCTAGGATAATTTATTTCTATGGTACAAAGCTACATTTGCTTATGGCAAATTAATTATGGCTTTGCATTATGAAACAAAAGAACTACCGTATATAATAAAATTTGTCAGCTACAGTATGATTTTGTCATTATTTAGCCCTTAGGAATTGTTAACACCAGCAGCACTGGGCAGTGTTGCCCTATGCAAGAATAAGGCAATTTGACTTGTGTCCTGTAGATTCAGTTCACACCAATGTGATCTGCTGTAAAAAGTAGGACATGTTGCATTTTGGAGAACTGTGTGCTGTAGCGTATGCTGCAATCCAAAGGAATTACATGTAACTGGAAAAGAAACAAGGCAAGTATTGCAATGTATTTTAACACAACTGTACTGCGTGGTGTGAATGAGCCCTTACTGTAAGCTTTAGGATCTGTGTTGACGGGTTTTGAGCTTGTGTTAATGACATCAGTTTGATATATTTCTGAAACCTTTCAGAATTCATTTAGGCCTCATACACATGGGCATATCTATTTGTACACCCATGCAAAGGGCCTACTTTGCCCATCTGGGATCTAGAGGTGTTTCATGCATATGCGTGCAGGCAGTCCCATTCATGAGTATTGGGACACAGCCGCTGGTCCCAATTTGACAGCCTTGAAAGTGTGTGTCTCCGAAAACACACAGTATGTTTTGTGGAGACACATCTGCTCCCACACAGCTGTCAAATTGTCCATGCAGCCACTGCGTCCCAATACACATGAATGGGTCTGAAGGTGACTAACATTGTTTGCAATTGGAAGATTATAGTTCACACCATACTGCAGATTTACCCTACGTTAACTGCTTCAGCCCTGGAAGATTTTACCCCCTTCCTGACCAGAGTGCTTTTTGCGATTCGGCAATGCATCGCTTGACTGACAATTGTGCGGTCATGCGATGTTGCTCCCAAACAACATCCTTTTTTTCCACAAATAGAGTTTTCTTTTGGTGGTAATTGATCACCTCTGCAGTTTTTATTTTTTGTGCTATAAACAAAAATAGAGCAACATATTTGGAAAAAAGCTATATTTTTTACTTTTTGCTATAATAAATATCCCCCAAAAATAAAAGGAGATGTAGAGATACGCTCATTTGCCCACCACTGCCATTGTGCCGATGTATATCGGCATGCAGCTGTCGGCAAGTGGTTAACTGTCATAAGACATAATATCTAAAAACATGTAAAATCTCTACCCAACATAAAAACTTTACAGTAACATTTCCTTCTCTATGATGAGCAGATGTGTAATCCACAGATGTAGTGACTCTGTCCTGGACCCTAGTGCAAAATATGATTACAAGGGTCCCAAGACTATGCATGATGAAAAGGGCCTTCTCAACTAAAACAAAAATGCTGCCAATGTTACCTTCTGTGAAAGAATATCTAATGACATCCAGAACTATGTATTTAAAAATATGCAAATCGGTAAAGAACTAAGATAGCTTACATTCATGTAATACTGCTGTGCAGCCTATTGTTCTATGTTAGCAGTAAGACAAAAAGAAAAAATGACAGTTGGAAGTTTGCTTTTATGAGATTTCAGGGGAGGATATCAGTTGTGTGCTTGAAAATATAATTCTATACTAGTCCCCATTATTTAAATTGTATCTATTCTGATATTCTTCTGAAACTGCAACATATTTACCAGTGAATGTTGGTGCAACAGGAAATACGGCAAAGGTGGACAGAAACAGGCCAAAACTCTCAGGTGGACAGAAAGGGGTTGATTTACTAAAACTGGAGAGTGCAAAATCTGGTGCAGATGTGCTTCTAAGGCCGCGTACACACGGGCGGATTGTCTGGCCAACTAAGTTCGTCAGACAATCCGACAGACAGTCCGTTCAAAATTTTCATGAACGGACTTGACCACACACGTTGAGCAGACAGTCCGCTGAAAGCTTGGGCGATGACGTGTACGGCACGTATGACGGGACGAAAAATTCGACGTCCAATACACTGCAATGCAACCTTCGCCGTGTAAATCCTTTCTGAGCATGCGCCAAACTTAGTCTGTCGAACTAGCCTACTCACGAGCGGACTGTCCGCTGAAACCAAGTTTGGACGGACTGTCTTACGGAAATTCCGTAAGACTTTGTTCATCAGACAATCCGCTGAAAAAGTCCGCTGAAGCCCACACACGAGCAGATTGTCCACTGAAACACTGTTCAGCGGACTAAGTTGGGCAGACAATCCGCCCGTGTGTACGCGGCCTAACTTCAGTATGTTCAATCTAGCTTTGACAAAAAAACTGGAAGCTGATTGGTTTCTATGCCAAGCTGTACCAGATTTTGCACTCTCCAGTTTTAGTAAATTTTGCCCAAAGAGTCAAGAAATACTTAAAACTCTTTGGGTCTGCCTTCCAACCAGGGAGGGATCTACAAAAGTACAAAAGTCATTGAATAAGTATGACAGCCAGACAACTAGCATTTTCAAAAGGAGAGGTCATATTCTTTCAGGTTTCCCTGAAAACATCCTGATTATATTGCTATAGTGGTCATAATACCAGGGCAGTACAGGTGCTTCAGCGGGTTTGGGTGCCATGGATGGCATGATGCAGTAGTCAAACAATCAACATAACTACAGCACTGTTATTGTGTTGAAAAGTTTGTGCTGCTCGTAATAAAAAATGACATCACTGAGCTCCAGAATGTCCTGTTTTCTATGGAATCGTTATCATTCCGTTACCCTCTTAGACACATCCTTCACAAATTTGTCCTCTCCCCACTGCCTTAATGTTCAGCAGTACTGAGCGATCTCCCTGCAAGTCCTGTTGTACATTACAACAAGCACAGAGCGAGCGAGCCCAGTAAGTCACCCACTCATGATTTAAGGGCCGCATTGCCAGTGGAAGCACCAGAATATATATATGCCGCTCTTCGCTTTTCCCTCCGAGGGATCAATAAGGCTCTGATATATTTTCCCGCATGCTCTGGAAGCAATGCTTTAGCATTTGCATGTAACTCGAGCATCCCAGCTGGGCTTCACCTTCCCCAAGGCTTAGCAAATAATGTTTCTGTTCACATTTATAAAATTGCTTCAGCTGTGCAGGGAAAGGCAAGAAATATTGGCTTAGTCATATCTTTTATCATTATAGCTGTGACAAGTAGCCTTCTATGTGATGCATTAGCAGCAACAAACACAGTCAATGTCTTCACATCTGTGATTAACGCTTACTAAGCCAGCTGTACTGCTTAAGGGTCTGTATCCCGTCTGACCAAGTCACTCCTTTGTCCTCATTTACCAGAGGAAATAAGGTATAGTACTGACCTTATACCAGGGAAGTTTTACAACTCCAGCTGCAAAAAAAAAAAAAAAAAAAAAAAAAAAGGTCCCCAGGTTACTGGCTGGGCATTTGGGTCATTTTAAAAGGGCTGCTGTTCAGAATTTTGAATGAACTTGACAAAATCTGAGAACCTAAAACAGAACTTCATTGCTCAGGTTGACTTTATGTCCAAAACTCTGCCAACCCCATTCCCCCCCGCCCCACTTGCTTTTTTCAAGGGACACTGCCCCCCATCACTATTCTGGCATACGCCGGAATGATGGGTCCTACTCCCACAGCCTCCCAGGGATATCGCAATCACATATCAAAGAAGCGTATTTACAAAATGGCTGTGAGGCAGAGCTGGGTACACCACCAGGGGCTGAATCCAAGGAGGCTGAGTCTGCTGAAGTGGACCAAGATGGCAGAGAGGGACACTGGTTGTTACAGCTAAATAGCAGATCACTGCAGGATGAGACTGAATCTGCTGGGCACATGCATATTATTTTCCAGGTGTCTTCTGCATGGTCAGTGATTCTTCCAGAGTTGGCAGTGGGAAGTATTCAGTGCTGAAAAAAAACAGGTCTCGTATAGAGGTCTACAAATCTATTTTTTCACCCAAGATTAACCAAAATTTTACTGAGGATTCAGACTTTTTTGTTGAATCATTAGTAACAATGGGTAAATCTTGATTGGAGTTGAGTAAACCCCATAGCGATATGTGAACACTGTTAAGCCTCATACACACGATCGGACTTTGTACAAACTTTCCCGTGGACTTTTGTACAAAGGGCGTTGGCCGTAAGTTTGTATTGCATACACATGATCAGACTTTATAGGCAACAAACACGAATGTAGTGATGTTTCAACGCCTGACGACACTTCAAAAGAGGACGTTCAATTACTCCAGCGCCACTTTTGGTCAACTTCTGTATTGATCTTCTGCATTGGTTCTGAGCACGCGTGTTTGTACTTTGTACAAAAGTCTGCTGGTTTTGTGTACACACGATCGGACTTTGCTCCATTGGACTTATGTTGTTAAAAAGTTTGTCTGTTCACACAGTCAACAAAAGTCCGATGAAAACCGAAAAAAGTTTGTCCGATGGAGCATACATACGGTCGGATGTTGCCTCAAAACAGCTAATTTGCATGTTTGTTGTCAAAAAGTCTGAAACGTGTGTACGGGCCTTAAGTCCAGACAGACTTGATTGAAAGAAAAACGTATTTGATCCCCTGCTGATTTTGTATGTTTTTTCACTGACATAAAAGTGATCATTCTATAATTTTAGTGGTAGTTTTTTTTTTTTAACAGTAAGAGACAGAATAACAACAGAAATATCCAGAAAAACACATTTCAAAAAAGTTATAAATTAATTTAATGAGTGAAATAAGTATTTGATCCCCTTTCAATCAGCAAGATTTCTGTCTTCCAGATGTCTTCTATACAGATAACGAGCTGAGATTAAGAGCATTCTCTTAAAGGGAGTACTCCTAATCTCAGCTTGTTACCTATATAAAAGACACCCATCCACAGAAGCAATACATCAATCAGATTCCAATCTCTCCACCATGGTCAAGACCAAAGAGTTGTCTAAGGATGTCAAGGCTGGAATAGGCTACAAGACCTCGCCAAGCAGCTTGGTGAGAGGATGAACACAGTTGGTGTGATTATTCACAAATGGAAGAAACTCAAAATAACTGCCAATCTCCCTCAGTCTGGGACTCCATGAAAGATCTCACCTCATGGAGTTTCAATGATCATGAGAACGGTGAAGAATCAGTCCAGAACTACATGGGAGAATCTTGTCAATCTCAAGGCAGCTGGGACCACAGTCACCAAGAAAACAATTGGTAACACACTACTCCGTGAAGGACTGAGATCCTGCAGTGCTCGCAAGGTCCCCCTGCTCAACTAAGTACATGTACAGGCCCGTCTGAAGTTTGCTAATGAACATCTGAATGATTCAGAGGAGAACTGGGTGAAAGTGTTGTGGTCAGATGAGACAAAAATCAAGCTCTTTGGCATCAACTCAACTTGCCATGTTTGGAGGAGGAGGAATGCTGCCTATGACCCCAAGAACACCATCCCTACCATCAAACATGGAGGTGGGAACATTGTACTTTGGGGGTGATTTTCTGCTAAGGGGACAGGACAACTTCACTGCATCAAAGGGAAGATGGATGGGGCCATGTATCGTCAAATCTTGGATTAGAACCTCCTTCCCTGAAAAATTCCAGCATGACAATGACCCAAAACACACGGCCAAGGAAACAAAGGAGTGGCTCAAGAAGAAGCACATTAAGGTCCCAGAGTGGCCTAGCCAGTCTCCAGACCTTAATCCCATAGAAAAAATGTGGAGGGAGCTGAAGGTTTGAGTTACCAAATATCAGCCTGGAAACCTTAATGACTTGGAGAGGATCTGCAAAGAGGAGTGGGTCAAAATCCCTCCTGAGATGTGTTCAAAATCCCTCCTGAGATGTGTGCAAACCTGGTGACCAACTACAAAAAACATCTGACCTCTGTGATTGTCAACAAGGGTTTTGCCACCAAGTACTAAGTCCTATTTTGGAAGGGGTTAAATACTTATTTCACTCATTAAAATGCAAATCAATTTATAACTTTTTTTAAATAAGTTTTTCTGGATATTTTTTTTTGTTATTCTGTCTTTCACTGTTAAAAAAACTACCATTTAAATTATAGACTGATCTTTTTTTGTCAGTAGGCAATCGTACAAAATTAGCAGGGGATCAAATACTTTTTTCCCTCACTGTATGGCAGGATGAGCGCACCACCAGGCTTCTAACCAATGTCTGGTTAGCTACTGTAAAGATAAAAGTGAGCAATTTTCTTTTGTGCATTGATACTACCTCTGGTTTGGAGCTGAGGGAGCAGCCCTGAAGTCCTGGGAGGAGAGACTGGCCAAGATGAAAGTTTGGGCTTTGGAGCCTCAGACAGCTCATCATCGAAGGTAAAACACTAGTACTCCGCAGCGAGATTCTCCCTGTGTTGCAGTACCTCGCCCAGGCCTGCCCCCCCCCCCCCCCCCCGGGTTAACACCCACAAGGCCATCACCAGGGTGGAGTTTCACTTCATCTGGAGCTACAAAATGAACAGAGTGAAGAGGGTGGTTATGTTTAAGGAACCTCTCAAGGGCGGTAAGGGCGTGCCTGACATTACCACTCTACTGAGGGTGTTCTTTGCTTTGTAACTGCATCCGGAGGACTTTGGTTGACAGAAATTTGGCGGTAACTCCATGTCCCGTTTTTTCCTCATGCCTCTTTGGAGGTCCTTTGGATGGGACAGTTCCATCCCCTACAACTGGGACACTACTTGGTATTACTTGGATACGTTTAAGTTTATCAATGAGCTGGGGCTGCATGGTGTTAAGCCCGACTTGTGGAAGCCAAAAACTATCCACAATTGATTAGGGCATTGGACATTGTTGGGACTGTGCCAGGCCTCCCTTCAGCCACTTGCAAAGTGGTCTGGAGGAATGTTTCTTTAAAGAGACTCACCAACAGACACAAAGATCTGGCATGGATGACAATCCAAGAGGGGTTGCCGCTCAGGACATTCATGCATGCCAGAAGAGTGGAGCAGAGTGAACGTTCTCACACATTACACCCCAGTCAGCTGGCGTGAGCCGTGGCTATGTTCTTTAGTTTTTTTGGAAGAAGTGCTTGCTGTTTTTGAAAATGCTTGCTGTTTCATGTTTTAAAGGTCTTTGGTGCAGTGCTGTGCCATGGTTTTGAATAAACAAACTTGGTTTTTAAACATATTATGCTATGAAGCCCTCTTTTTTCCTCCTATGATGTTCCTATTGAAACTGCCTTACCCATAAAATGTAAGTCCTACAGAGTGCATCGGAGGCAGGTCCTATTAGTGGAGGAGTGGATTCAGACGGATGTCCTTGGCGTGTCAGCCTGAGTGATCTCTCCTGCTCTGTGCCTATCAGATCTCCATAAAAAGCCATCTGGCTTTTTATTATCCTTCGGCATGAGGATTGTTACTGTGAAGAAATCATTCTATTTGGGTATCTCTATTTAAAGAATTATTGTCAATGCACTTGTATTGTACCTTTCATGGACTTTCTTCTAAGTAGAACACTTTCTTTTGAGTAGAACAGTTTGTTTTTTGATTAGAACAGTTCATGTATGCTGATCTATTTTTGTATAATTTTTGTT